>NC_072854.1:108836425-109456675 GCF_028858705.1 Grus americana
AACCCTTTATTTTTGGTGCATAGGAAAAATTTGCTATTGCAGCAAAAGGCCAACTCAGTTTTTATGTAGCCTGTATAGAAAGTGGCATAAGCTTCACTTTTATTTTTTGGACTTTATATACACACTTCTTTAAAATTATCTGATTTGAAGTATTTAAGACTGAGCTACCAACTAGTCACAGCCACCCAACTTAGGCACGTGCTACTATTCTTTCATCAAAAAGAAAAACACAGAAGCAATAGTGCTACGTTTCTCATTTGGGAGCAACAAAAATGAAGACTGCCTAGATCTCAGCCTTAAACCATAAAATTATGCTTGTTCTTACAGTAAATTGGAACTTCTCTGTTGTTTGTACACAACCACTAAATATAATTTATGACAAATGTCTGGTAACTCATCTCAGACAACTGGCAAGAGAGGTCAGCATAGGGCACCGAGGGCTGCCAATGCCATGCTGCATTTTTAATGCCTGCTTGTTAAACATTTGGCACAAGTGCCAAGACAAACTTCAGAATATTGCCAGTTTAGAAATAAGAGGTTAAGTTTCTACAAGTATCAAAACACAAAGAACAGTCTGAAAGCATGAAACTGAAAAACAAAGTACTCTTGAACCTTTCAGAGCCAGCACTCCAGCACAGAAACCCACGGGAAAAGAACACGTAGCGTAGGAATTCAGCACTGGAATGTACTTATCCCACTTCACAGTCACAAGCAATGAAAAAAAAAAAAACAACCCCAAAACAACCCACCCCCAAAAATAACAGAAGGGAAGCAAAAGAAGTGAACATAGAAAATTCATTAGTTCATTTAGGTATGTAAGATTTGTATGTGAAAGATACCATGTCACTTAAAGAGTATGTAAATATTGCCAATGATGTAATTTCATCAACTCTATCACTAGCATGATACAGAAGAGAGGATGCTGCCAAAAGCAGACTTTGTGACGGAAGGGAACCTTTCACGGGAGTTCATGACTAAGAAAGATTTCAGTAATATTTGCAGCTGAGATAAATATTCACATGTTCTCTTTAATGTGCTAGTGTTTCCTTTAAACAAAAAGGAAAACTTTATTTCTATTCCATTTTGCTTGTGATATCACACTGATCACAGCATTGGAACAGACATTCCACTGGTAAGAAAATAGATCAAATACATTTTTATTTAAAATGAATCAAGTGAATTCAGTCTGGCTTTTAAATTTTTTTTTTATTTCAATACTCATATTTAATATTTATATTTCAGTACTTAAACAAGCAGCAGCTCCTAGCCAGACTTTCCAATTAACCCTCAAGCCTAATCTCCCCTCCAGGACTTATCAAAGCACTCTCCTTTATTAGCTTTTCTATAGCTGAAATCATTTCATTACATGGTTCCAAGCCTGTTTAAGTCTTGGAGGGATGTATGGATATATGTATCCACTGAGGCAGATTAGGACTGCTTATACAATATGTTAATACTGCTTCAATGAGGCAGTGGCAGCGTCCAAACAATGAGGTAATATAAAACACAGATGTAACATCTTAAGTCTGCCACCACTCTTTGCAAAATGGCCAAACAGCTACATCTCTAGAGAGTAAGATATAAAGAAATCTGTCAGAAGACTGCTAGAAGGGCATTCTTCTGGGCTGGTATAATCTTGCCCAACACAGAACAAAGATGCTCCTTTGGATGTAACAAAGAGAGTGGAGAAGAGGCACCTAACAGAGCAGAATCCCACCACGTTTGACCTTCCACTGGCAAGAAGATTTTATGCCAGTGGCAAAAATAACAGCACTGCGTGGCCTGTTTACCTTCCACTGAGACCAGGAAACTGCAAGTCAAACAGCTACACCTAGTACTGCATTGGTCCTTTATCCCTGCCTCTCCAGCAACTGCGGTGGAATCATAAAATGGTTTGGGTTGGAAGGGACCTCAAAGGTGATCTAGTTCCAACCCCCCTGCTGTGGGCAGGGACACCCTCCACTAGACCAGGTTGCCAAAAGCCCCATCCAACCTGGCCTTGAACACTTCCAGGGATGGGGCATCCACAACCTCTCTGGGCAACCTGTTCCAGTGCCTCACCACCCTCACAGTAAAGAATTTCTTTCTAACATCTAATCTAAATCGACCCTCCTTCAGCTTGAACCCATTACCCCTTGTCCTGTCACTACATGCCCTCATAAACAGTCCCTCACCATTTTTCCTGTAGGCCCCCTTTAAATACTGGAAAGCTGCTATAAGGTCTCCCCAGAGCCTTCTCCAGGCTGAACAAACCCAACTGTCTCAGCCTCTCCTCATAGCAGAGGTGCTCCAGCCCTCTGATCATCACTGTGGCCTCCTCTGGACTCGCTCCAACAGCTCCATGTCTCTCCTGTACTGGGGCCCCCAGAGCTGGACACAGTACTCCAGGTGGGGTCTCACAAGAGCGGAGCAGAGGGGCAGGATCCCCTCCCTCGACCTGCTGGTCACACTTCTTTTGATGCAGCCCAGGACACGGTTGGCTTTCTGGGCTGCAAGCGCACACTGCCGGCTCATGTTGAGCTTCCCATCAATCAATACCCCCAAGTCCTTCTCCTCAGGGCTGCTTTCAATCCATTCCTCGCCCAGCCTATAGTCATGCTTGGGATTGCACTGACCCGCGTGCAGGACCTTGCACTTGGCCTTGTTGAACTTCATGCAGTTCGCACGGGCCCACCTCTCAAGCCTGTCAAGGTCCCTCTGGATGGCATCCCTTCCCTCTAGCGCGTCGACCACACCACACAGCTTGGTGTCGTCGGCAAACTTGCTGAGGGTGCACTCGATCCCACTGTCCATGTCGCCGACAAAGGTGTTAAACAGCGCCGGTCCCAGTACCGACCCCTGAGGAACGCCACTCGTCACTGTTCTCCACTTGGACATTGAGCGGTTGACCACAACTCTGAGTGCGACCATCCAGCCAATTCCTTATCCAAGTGGTCCACCCATCGAATCCATGTCTCTCCAATTTAGACACAAGGATGTTGTGCAGGACAGTGTCAAATGCCTTGCACAAGTCCAGGTAGATGATGTCAGTTGCCCTTCCCTTATCCACCAATGCTGTAAGCCCATCATAGAAGGCCACCAAGTTTGTCAGGCACAATTTGCCCTTACGGGAGCCGTGCTGGCTGTCACCAATCACCTCCTTGTTTTCCATGTGCCTGAGCATAGTCTCCAGGAGGGTCTGTTCCACAATCTTGCCAGGCACAGAGGTGAGACTGACCAGCCTGTAGTTCCCTGGGTCTTCCTTTTTGCCCTTCTTAAAAATGGGGGTTATGTTCCCCCTCTTCCAGTCGGCGGGAACTTCGCCAGACTGCCAGGACTTCTCAAATATGATGGAGAGTGGCCTGGCCACTTCATCCGCCAGTTCCCTCAAGACCCGCGGATGCATCTCATCAGGTCCCATGGACTTGTGCACCTTCAGGTTCCTTAGATATTCTCGAACCTGATCTTCTCCTACAGTGGGCGGTTCTGCATTCTCCCAGTCCCTGCCTTTGCATTCTGCGACCTGGGCAGTGTGGCTCAAGCACTTGCCAGTGAAGACTGCGGCAAAGAAGTCGTTGAGTACCTCAGCCTTCTCCATATCCTGGGTAACCAGGTTACCTGTTTCATTCTGGAGGGGACCCACATTTTCCCTTGTCCTCCTTTTATCACTAACATACCTATAGAAGCTTTTCTTGTTGCCCTTAACATCCCTGGCCAGATTTATTTCTATCAGGGCTTTGGCTTTTGGAAAGGACCTTAGAAAAAAAAAACAAAACCAAAACCCACAAAAAAAACCCTAACAGCTGCTTCTCTTCCTCCTCTTACCCCACGATTAAACTACTTTTTTTTTTTAAAAAGCTTGCTATGTTATGTATTAGCTATAATTGCATTAATCATTCATCAAAATTATGGAAATTTATTTCCCCAAAGAAATGTCTTATTACAAGAGATTATTATTTTATTCAATAGACATCTGAGACCTAGCCAACAGTCCTCCAACACATAACACAGTATAGAAAATCCTCATGTAGAAGTTCAGTAGGAAAGCTAAAGCTATTTAGTACCTGAATTAATAAACATTTTATATGAAAGTAAGATTACTTTAAAATGGTGGACTATAGTTTCCTTGGAGGGAGCATCAAATGAATCTAAGTTTAAAATGAACGCCTACTGTAGTGAGATCTCTGAACATACCAAATAGGGAGGTGGGGGGTGACAGCAAGATGAAATACAGGAGGGATACAGAAGAAACAGTGGATCCAACGGTCAGAAGATAAAGTGAGAAAATTGAAATGAGAAAACAGAGATCCAGTCTATACCCAAGCTATGTCTGCAAACGTGTGACTTGGGATTCATCTTCCGCAGCTACCCAAACCCCTTAGTGTCTAATGCTTGCATTTTTGCAAGTATTTTTTACAAGTATTACTTACCTTTCTCAGGGACTAAAGATCTACCAGCAAAACTACTACTTAGATGATAAAAGCCATTTACTTACGAAGAACATTCGTGGATGTAACACACCAGGTCTAATTATGGTTGCCTTGCCAAAGAACAGGTCCAGCATATATTTAGCCATAGCTAGGCAAAAAGTGTGTCAGGTAGTACGACTAGGAACAAAATGTATGGAGGGGGAATATGCACTGGTATCCCAGAGTACGTGAAATGTGCACTGGTTTGGCTGACCTCATTCTTCAGCAGCGTTCTGTCTGTTACAGTGAGGTTTTCATTACAGTAGCAGCACGGCACCAGAGAAGAGGCTCTTATTTACCTACAGCACCTTTAAAAATGCAACCCCCAAAGGAAGCGACTATATAGTCTATTATTCCCCATCACCGAAGTTATAGGCAATCCACGTCCTGCAGTATCCAACACCTACAGCAAGATAATCAAATCCTGTGGGATCCTTGTAAAGGCCAGAGGGAATCTGAAATCATGTTGATTTTTAGCATTACACTTGATCTGACAGCGAGCAGTATTAACTTCAGCATCCCTTACTTAGTTTGACATTTAGTTCACCATACCCTGATCACATTTTGTACTTTTTATGAGTGTAATTAAGAGTGAATAGAAGAAAACTGCTCATTTTGCCAGCTGGGTGGTGGGAACTGGGACTTTGTCATTCAAGCAGGAAAACAAATGATGTGGCACTGTTTGGAAGACATGCAGAATATTTTGCTAAAACAAATCAGCAAATAATCATCTTTTACTTCAGTGGCAAAAATCCATTCTATTTACTTCAAGGGCCATGCAAACTCATTACTCACTACATGTACAAGTTATCACCTTCATCCCAAAGAAACAAACATTGTTATGAAAGAAGGCCTGAATTCTGAAACAAAATTCTGTGTTAAAATTCCACAGCTAACTCCATGCTAGAAAAGTCCTCTTCCCAGAGAAGTTGGACATACCCCCTTTCAGAGATTTAGCATTAAAAGAAGACTGATTAAGTCTCCACAGAGCATTTAATTTTTAAGTCTTCCAGCACCTTATTTTTTTTGTTCCATTTCAAAGGAAAAAGAATGAAGCGATAGTGTAAATGTAAGCCTACCATTTACATCCTATTTCAAGAGGCATTTTGTCACTGCAACATAATTCAATGTAACAGACTGCCAATCAACTGCAAAAAGCTTGCTTAAACCTCTTTCACCTGAAATTGTCTTTAAAGTGAAGTTGCCCACTGAAGGGCAAGAGAAGAACAGCAGGCATATTTTAAAGTATCTGTTCACATGTAAAAGCATGTTTTTTAAAATATTTCTTCTACAACAGGCAAAATTTGAAGACAGCTATGCAACATATGTATTTATTTCTTCAAAAGAAAACATATACATTACCATGCCATGGTCAAAAGTGAAAACGCCAACATCACGTCCATGGTGAATGTGATTCCGTCTGATAATGGGATTTCCATGGTTTTTAACCCAAATCCCTGCTAATGCATTATTGGAGATCTCATTGTCCTCATAGATTCCCTGGGAAATAAAAGTGTAAATTAAGACAGGAACCAAGAACAGTAAACAATTTTATCAAAGTGAAGAAATTGATATCGAAAAATACCTGTGCATGGTCTGTAATATAAAGTCCAACATTTTCACAGTCGCTGATGTTACAGTGTTTAATAGTAGGACAAGCTCCCTGGCCACTAACACATACTGCAGAGCCAACTGGAAGAAAACAGTACAGTTACCATAGCTTCAAAGCATAGTGTATTTATAAATAGTCTGGCAGTGCTCTTGCAAGAAAAGTTAGCTTGAACTGATATTTAAAAGAGATTCGACGTGCACAGTGCCAAAGCAGTGCAAGCCACAGGCAGAAAAAACACTCATGTCATCATTTTGCAGATGCAAAAAACCAAGGTAGGAGTTGCTTTAAAATCACCCTGCCAAGGTTACGCAGCTGTGTATGATTTCCAGCATAGACAATAGTTTATATAATAATTCATGCTTGTGAAAGTCCTCACTCATTTATTTCCCTGCGTTAGGCCCACTGTATACTGACTGTTCACAACAGACAAAGGACAACAGAAAAATAATAAAATTCTATGCTAATTAGTGCCTTATTTTACTGCCCTTTAAACTTTCATAATCCAGTACTTCAAAGAACCCAAACAAATAACAATTTTGTAGCATACAGAAGACACACTGTCTACCTAAAGATGAGCAAGAGACAAATGGCACAATCTTGAGTACAGAACTACACATCAGAAACCAAAAGGTCTCTTCCCAGCTGAATTACAAAGCTCCTTGCTGAAGCTCCTTGGATGATTTCAGCTACCATACCATAACCCAGATAACAAACTCTTTTCAGGGAACTAAGACTCAAACTGCTCAGGACTTGATCAGATCAGTTCAACTCCCTGAAGTACAAAAACATGAAATTCTGCGGCCACTAAAAATCAATGGCAGATTCACAGTGATTTCAGAAAGGTAAGACCTCATCTCCGGGTACCTGGCCTATGTAACACACACATTCCCTGCAATTAAACTTCACTAAATAAGCAAGCCAGTACATGCTCTATTAGTAAGTTTTTATATTACCTTCTAGCATAGTACCACAAAGACTATACTTTAATAATTCATAGACTCATTTACAGAGGGTTGTTTTTTTTTTAAAATCCTAAAGAAATTATTTTGATTGTCTAAACTGACCTTATGAATAATACAGGCTATAATAATTCCTTGAATTAATTCCTGCTTCAAGTCTAAGTAGCAGGAACTTCAACGCATATCTTTTAGAAACACATTTAATTTTGATTTGAATACTTCCAACAACCGAGAAACCATCATAAAGCTTGTTAGCTGGTTACAGGGTTGTTACCCTGTTAATTTACACTTTAATTGCTCATCTGAATTCCTCCAGCTTTAGCATCCACTTACTGGTTTGCTTTATACCAGTGTATGACAATGCATGCATGTATTTAGTGCAAGCACTTTACTCCTCCAGCCTTCTCCTTGATAAAGTAACAAATTATAGTCAGTATGTTTTTCATTACAACTGAATTTTTCTGCTTTATCTTTTAGTACTTTTCATTGAACCTTTTCTAAATTTTCAACATGTTGCTATGGACACTAGGAAAAAGCACTTTATTCTGAAGCAGGACTAAGCAGAGGCATAATACAGTCTCTCTACTTCTGCTCAATATCCCCACAGGTATAACTAAGGATCGCATTAGTTCTTTTGGCCACTCGACTGCACGAGGGTTCATACATAGCTGTTTACCCACAATGACACTTTTAGCTGTTCCCAGGAATCCGGCCTCCCAGGAGAGACGTTTATCACCTAAAACTAGGAACAAAAGCCAGTTGTGTGTATAACTTCGCACTTGTCCACACTACTGTGCATAGTATTTGAGAGGCCACCTTCCAAAAAGGGCGTAGCAACCCATCCTCCTGGTTACCTAGCCTAAGTACTCATTGCCTACAAATTTAATCAATACGCATTTTATTTCTTCTCTGCAAATCATTGATAAAGTGGCTTAAAGTCAAGAAGTCATCTTTGAAATAGCCACTAAAAAGCCATTTATAATTACCCTGCAAGTTATTTTTCATCTATTTAATGTGTGCTCTGGTAATTCTGTAAAAGTCTGATGTTTTAAGGTACTGTAGGTTGAAGTCAAATATTTTTCAAGGATCTATGTAATTATCCTCTGCTACCTCCTTTTAGTCAAATGAAGTCATCAAAAATGCTAACTGTGTGACACGACCATTACAAATTTCTGTAAATACACACTAATTTGCTTCAATCATAAATTTTAAATTCTCGATCACATCATTCTACCCAGGATCAACAGGCAGTACTACTTGCCATGCTTCATCCTGTTTCGGCTCCACCATCCCCCCCTCCCCAGGAACAGACACCACCTCACCCAGGTTTCAAGTTACTGTTGATACATAATAGGAGCCCAGAAGATTTCTTGGCCAGTTCTTTTTAAACTCCTGCATGATTTTAGAATGTCTATTTTTACAGCTGTTTAACCTCATCCACAGTTACTGTCAAGAGTGGAACGTATTTCATTATCCCTCTAGGGTATGAGCACATTTATCACTCCTGCCTATTCTCATTAAATATGGAACAAAAATTACACAACACTTTGCCATTCAAATTCTTCCATATCTATGATGGATCAGCATCACTGCTAAAAATCCCTTTGTTCCCCAAGTTAAGACAATCACTGTGTCTCTTCTAGCAGACGTTATATCTTCTCTTGCTTTTCAAGTTCTTTTGGGCAGGGGTGTTTTGGTGGGGTGTTTATATTGGGGGGGGGGAGGCTGGGGTGTTCCCACAGTTTCCAATTTATATTAACTGCTAGTAACTTCTGTTTTCTTACATTTCATAATTGCTTTCACTCCCCTTTCCTCTACCTCTTTTGGTAACACCGAGGAACCGTAGATTTTTGGGAACCCAGTGTGATGTTCTAAAAGCATACCTCTATCACATTTTGCTTATTTACACGAAAGCAATCTTTATTCTGACTCACTTCACTGGACTTCACTATTGATTGTGTGAAACTGGTCCTTTTAGAGTACCAAGCACGTGTATTACTGGTTCAGGCTTTATTTTGTTTCCTCAGAATATAGTGATTGCAAAAACTTAAGCAATACTTAAAAAAGGCACATTGCCATCCATCTCTTGTTTTATCTATCAAGGGGAAGGCTTAATACAGATTTCCTCTACAATGGATGCAATAGAATCTCTAGACTCAGGATCTTGCCATTTAAACTTTATTTTAAATTATTTCAAAGATGCTTTGGACTGGCAGCAAGAGACCTCCAGCTTAAATCACTCACACTTACATAGCTCCATCTTTACATATTACATACATTAAGAACTTTACATATGACATAATGTAGAAATATGCTTTAATGCAATTAGGAGATCTACAGAAAAGGTATCAAGCATGTGCTAGGGAAGAGATTTTGAATGCTTATGGATCAATATTTCAGATGTCATTGACTTGGAAACAGTAAATGCCTGTTCTGGCAGGCTGCCATTCTTCCTCCCTTTTTACACATGCTTAGTACTTCCTGAGTAGGTTATGGCAAGGCTTGGTAGGATTAAAAGAGTCAATAAAATTAATAATCGATAAGTGATGATAGTACAGCCTACACACAGCCTCCAAAATTGACCAGAAATTTTAACTTTGGAAGGAGAAGCAACAATACAACGCAGCAAAAATTCACAAGTCCAGAGTATCGAAAGGGCAAAAGTCCGAAATTCTCAGAAATAGTCTGCCATAGTGAAAAGTGGTCATGAAAAAAGTTAAAGCTTCATTTTAATAAACAATTTTCACCACTACATTAAGACCTACTAGCTTATCTACAAGCACATGTTTCAGTATGAAGCCATGCAGCTCTTCAAACTACTTTTGTAACCAAGCTGAACATGGTCCAAGAAATGAAACTAATTCCTCTCATTTGTTATCAGGGTCCCCAGTATTGGTATATAGGAACTTCCAGAACACATTTTCTTCGTATAATTCAATTTCCACCTATTTAGCATTAAACAAAGAAATCAAGATACTGAAAGCAGCTAGCTGTCCTTTGTTCCTCTTTTTTCATTTTTAACACTTCCCCACATTAGCTGATATGTCTCCAATGAAACAGATGGGGATGCAAAGCATAGAGCTGCCTTGATCAAAAGTGAAGTAGTGTTTTATAACCCAAAACCTCCAAGAAAAAGCGTATGTTCGTCTACAAGGTACATATACGTTCCCTGCAGAATTCCTTCCTCTATAGTTCATACCAGAAAAGCATAGTTTTTATATCTAGTTGAAGATCTCCTTGTTTCCTTGCCTTTACATTGAGCTGAGCAGCCTTTATGCACGGCCTGCTGGGTAGATCCACTCCATTTCACTAGCTGAATTTAGGTATATGAAGTTCATATTGCCATTTCCATGCAAAGACTCAATATCTGAATTCTCCTGTACCGCTTCTTTCTGACACTCCAACTCCATTTCATCTGCTTGTGTTCAAACACATTAAGCTTGCCATGTCTTATGCCTAGTGATCGTGAACTACCGCATCTTCCTACCAACAGCTGTGAACTGCCATCCAGCCTCTCACCTCTTCTTTCCTGAATCTAGACTGCCAATGTTTCCCAAATCAGGTGGTATAAATTCCTCATTATCTCTGATGGTAAAATGAGTCTAACCTTGCACAGTATGCATTTCTTCTGCCTGCAGAGCCAGGAACTCACACCTTGACTATGTCAAATCATTCCACTCATGACAGGAAAGTGAACTTAGCTTAGCAGTTACAGCTCATGACTGTTTTAATACCATCAATCCCAATACCGCACATTGAAATCAACCTCATGTAAAAGTCCCACGTGTGCCCCCTTCAAATGCTTTGTCCTGCCAGCTGCAACTATATATACCAAAACCAGGTAAGTTTATATAAACTGTCACTTTTCAGGTTTTAAATTAACTGCCCAGAGAGTCCAAACTGATTCAAACAGAAGACTAAGTATACATTATCACAAAGGTCTTGGACAGAAAGTAGTCACCGTAATAATGCCATTTCAAGACAAATAAGGCTTACAGGCCTGTATTAAACACCTGCACCAAAACCCAAAATATACCAATAGTGATCATAATCAATTTGTGTGCTGCTTCCATGTGCCCTGGTTAGTTAAGTAACTTTAAACAGAGTGTTAATTTCAAACAATGAAAAGCCCACTAACCCGTACAAGTACTTCGAATAATACAGTGATCTATAATTGGACTGCAGTTCACGGTAATCTCTAAGCAGTGGTGTGCATTGTGGTGCTGAGCAGATTTGTCATCAGGGTTGAACTGAAAAAGAAAGACAACACAGCAATATTGTATTTATTTAACTGCTAAGGCATTAAAATGAAATTATTAAAAGCTCTGCTCAAGTTTTAGATTCTTACCCTGATTGTCATATATCCAACATAGGCATCTTCAGAACCCTCCATAAAAACGAAGGTGGAATCTCTAGTGTTTTCTATTATAACTTTATCTGCTACTTTTCCAGGTGCTGTAAAGAAGATGTTTATTAAGTCTTAGTTTATGCCACTGAAAAAAAAAAATCCTCAGAAGACCTACAGAATTCTGTTCAAAGCCACAAAGGAAAATGAACACTATTCTTGGCACATAGTGTTCATGTCAGAAGAATCTTAAAACAGAAAGTTTCAAAGACGATAAAGAAACTAGTCTTTAACTAAGACAATCTTGCAGCAGTTTAATATCTGGTACCATGAGAAAAATCTTCTCTTGTACAGAGCTAGTTTTAGGCTACTACTTATTACAACCTGAATTAACAGTTTAAACATGGATTCCAGTCTAGAGACACTATAATTCTGTTACTAAGTACAATTTACTTTAATAAAAGGGTTTAGAATACCAAAGCTAAATACATACATTCCATCACTAATGTGAACCAATTTAAACAACTAGTTAGTAATCTGCTCATGACCTATGAGTGACCTCCCCACACTTCTCAAATATAAGATTCAGTTTTGAATTGCTATCTTCATTATTCTTTAGAACAAAATCTTGTAAAATTAGATTAAACTATACTGCTGAAAGTATGTACAGAAGGTTTCAAAATGGTTCATTCGCAAGTTCCCATAATCTGCAATTTGATTTCCTGTGTCAACAGCAAAGCTCTGCTCTATTCTTTATCCTTAATCCAAGGGAAGGAAATGTTTACATTGGTATGGCAACAGCCAGCAGAGGGAGCACAAGTTAACAACAGTCTTACATCGGTATAAATCCAATGATGCTCATTCATCACAAGCAAGATAGCTTGTCCAATTCATATCTGCACATTAAACATGCAAGCCAGAAGAAGCCTTCCTCAATACACAAAATGTAAATATGGAAGTTTCACATATTATAGCAGATAAGTTAATCTGATAGCAATTTCAAACCATTTCCAACTGAAGACACACGAACGTCACCAGATATTTGCCCTAAATTCTGTATTTTATTGAAGAGCCTACGCACAGGATTTCTCACCAGCAGATCTTTTTCTGCTGTCTGTTGACACTAGCACAGAGAAGTGGTATGTCCTGTTCTTTATCACTCAGGCAGAAAGGTGCCAGTCAGAATGAAGCAACATTTACATCATTATCCAGTTTGTTCTCACTATCTAAAAGCCAGATCTCTGCTTTCATTACTGCAGAGCTGCAAATATTTTAAGGTAGTCTAGCTCTTCATCATACCACTATTCACTTAGTACTAGATAACGACTAAAAAAGGCTTTGATGAAGACTGGCATCATCATACAAAATATTTTTCTGTGGCCCGGTAACATTTCTATGTAATTAAGTGGTTTTCACCATGATGTGAATGCACTGGCATATACACATCAGTACACTTCAGCATCTGAGAAAGAACGGCACCACAGTATTGCAGGTGAACCAAATCCAGAAAATAAATGGAGCCCTTAAGAAATAAGAGCACCAAAATTAATATCAGAATATGTTCCCCTCTTAGGGGGAGCAAGAAAAAATTGCACTTCACATTAGATGCTCTGAAACACTATCAAACAAAGCAGAGAGATTTGTGGAATGGTGCTCAGAAGTGTTTGCCATGCATTTGGATGATACTCTGTACAGACATCGCCTTCCTCTCGGCACATGAGTTACTTTGCAGGTCTCAGTTTGGGAGGTCCCAGAATGCCCATTATGGAACACGTCCATTAGTAAGAACACTGCATTTAGAGCCCCTTCAGGAAAAGGCTGAAGAGGGAAGGGGACTTGCTCAAGCACTGGCTTAATTCTAAATGCATCAAAGAAATTCTCTGAAACATCCTATTGAATCTTTATAAAAGAATTATCCAGAGAAGTATCTGTATTTCAGCTTTTGGCTTACACCACTTTAGAAGAGAGAAACCAGTATAAGAAAGGGGAAAGAAAGAAAGAAAAGGGCCACTAATTTCATAATCAAGCAAAACATAGCTCCCAAGAAGTCTATTCATGCTCAGTTTAAGGACCAAGATGAGACCATTTAAAATAATTTAACAGAAAGCCTCCGATAATAGACTGCCTAAAGAATTAAAAATTAGCTGGATGTTGCCTCAGAATTCTTTTATTCCTTTTGAGGAATAAAACAATTTCACTTTTCAGTGCATTAATAGAAAAATAACTGGATTCTACAGGAAATAATTGTGACCCTGTTCAATTGTGTCAGGCAAAAAATGCAGAGGCCCTTCTAAATCTTGCAGTCTGTAAAATCTACAGCAAAGAACACCACTCTAAACTAGTCTATAACATAATATTCAATTCAAAGATGCGGAATGGGTATTTAAAGAAGAGTTCAGGCATGTGAAAGTTCTCTTGCACTCAAAAGTAAAAGACAACTAATTATGATATTCTTTACCATTTTATTCTACCCTTAAAGTTACAATAATTTTTATTGTTTTTACTAATGTTTTTTCTTGATTGGAAAAATTCTTTAATAATCTCTTTTTCACTTACTTGCACATTGTTTAAGTCAAATGGAAAATAAAGGGAAAAAAATATCTCCTAAAATACAGAAAAAACACACAGTGAAGATTCTCAGATCAGGACACATGTCTGTGCAACTGCTGAAATTCAGCTATTAAGAGACTTCGTGTCTTGAGTGAGATGGAGCACTCCATGGAAGGCTTGTATTCCTGCAGTAATCTGACACACACACACACCCCCCCTCACCCTCCCCAACCCTGGAAAACAGAATTCTTTTAAGAAATTCATAGGTGTTTCTCTCCCCTCAACCAGATGCATCAATTTCCTTACAAGACCTCTAACTCTTGCTTTTTACTTGACAGTTCAGATAAGCCACAGTACTAATAATACCTCCAAAGGCTTCCTTCTGAACCTGACTCCTTCCTTTATTTCTTAAGGAAAGAAATAAATAACCCCAAAATTAAACAGAACAACAAACCTAGAATACCAGGCATTATTCTGTAAGAACATTTTGCCTATAGGAGAAAGCAGAAGGTTCTTGAAAGCTCGAAGTACGTAAAGCTGCCTTTCTAATAATGCTGTGCTTCTTCAGAAGTCAGCAAAAGAAACTATTAAAGAAATTTGAGTAGAATTGCAGAGAGATTTGGTGCTGCCTTAATCCTACCATTCTGAAAAGCATGCCAGACTGAACAGAGAAGAGGTAGTTCTCCAAGGCTTAGTGGTTCACTTTAATTTGTTTTCTTTTCCAGGCAAATGAAAATTGACTCCCTCTACAATGTCACTGACCATTCAGTGGAGAAAGTCTGAGGAAGTGAAGAGACAGCAGTGCCAGAAACTGAAATATATCTAACATTCCTGGATTCCTCTTGGAGGTTTTGTTCCCCGAGACAGCTATTCTGTTACAGAAATACATAATGCAGATCCCTTGCTTTTAAAGAACTGCAGTTAAGATAACCTAAGTTATTCAGAAAAACAGTTAATTCCAGTGGAAAGGAAAGTTGAGGGTCTTTCAAAACATAAAAGGAACCAGAGAACATGCAGAAACTTAACCAGATATTGAAGATTCCATTTCAAGAAGTAATGAAGAAATTTTGTATCTTAGGACAGTGCTGATCCAGTTGCTTCTGGATTTTAAACACTTCACAAATATGACTTGCCCTGTTTGTACTGGCATCTATTACTGTCATTCCTTATCTGAGACAGAAGCCGAGGGTATTCTGTTACTTGTCTAAGGCTACATCTGCATTAGCAAGCACTACAGCAGGACAGGAGTGGTGCTACAGAGAGAAATAGCGCTGAGAATCAGACATCGATACCACATGCGTTGCAGGACAGGGAGGGCAGAAAAGACTGTGACTTTGGATTAGTCCTAGCCTGGTCCCTCTGACTGAATGCACACTGACTATTAGAGTGCAGTAAGAGTATTCCAGGAACAAGTCTCTTGGATTAGTCTCATCTGAAAGGAATCCAGTTTGTGCTCCAAAACCTCTCCACAACACAAACCAAAGCACTGTACATGGGGACATTCAGGATGTTAGCTTCTAGAAATGTAGTCATGAACTCACAAACTAACGTACTAACACAGCTGCATCTTGCAGATCTGCAGGGACAAGTTTTAAGACTGACACTGGAACAATCTGACTGCATTGGTCAAAACCATTCTCACTGCCAAGGCTGCAAAACCCAGGCAAGAAGTGCCAGAATAGGTTCACTCGAGAACAAAACAGTTGGTATGCAGAACAAATAGACACCTGAGAAGAGGGGCTTTTTTTTAAAAACAAAACAAAACCAAAACCCAACCAACCCGCCCAGACAGACAGTATCTCAGAAAAAGCAGGCAGAAGGCAATTAATTTCTGGGTCACCACAGGAGTAAGAGGTTCGAGACCTCTTAACTGAGATCTCTACCAGACATTAAGACAGTCTAAATTCTTACCACTCTATCGTGCAACTGAGGATTAGCATGCTCACAGTAGGGACAGGACAAGCAAACAGCTCCACAAGCACTACAATTTGTAGACAGGTGTATTAACTTCCTAAACCTTTCCTATTCTGAAAGTCTTTATTTCCTTCTCCATAAAGGTTCTCCTTCAGAGGAACAGCTGGAGAGGTACAGTATAGAGAAAGAACCTCCAGTCTCACAATCTTTCTGCTTGATGCTCTCATTTCCTTCCTTGAGATGGAATTATGATGCTGAAGAAAATGGGACAGATACTAATTTGGGCTTGCTCCCACTGCTGGATTCTACTCTGGAGATAGGTTATATATAAACAAATTTCATAAGAACCACCTGAAAATTTCAACTGCAGTCATGTAACTGAGTATACTTTCTGACAAATTCAATTTTTTTCTCCTAATGAAATAAAAAGATAAATAAGTTATTCCAAGAAGTAACAAGCAGAGAACAGTACTTCAGTCTGAAGCATCAGCTACTTTTTAGTTAGTGACACTTCTACAGAAAATACTTATTTACTAGGCTGATGAAGAAAGATGGGCATTTATAGTGGATATTTAATACACCAGAATATCTTTGTAATTAAGGTGGCAATTAACACAAGTCATACTTTGAGAAAAAGCATCTCTGCTTAAATACCTGCACCGATCATGGTGATTGGAGATTCTATATATATCCATTCATCAGTATATATACCAGAGTGAACAAAGATAAGTCCATCAAAATGAGCTTCTTGAACTCCACCAAGAGCATCCTCAATGGTATCATAATACTAGAAGAAAAGGGACAGGTTTAGAGAGAAATATCCATGCAAAGATATATAAATATTCTTAAGAGCTGCTTTAGAAACGTACCAACATATTTTCTCTTCCTTTATATCTTGCAGGATTACTGTAGAAGTGTTCAGCAAAACCTGGCTTTACATGTGCTCCTTTGTACTGAAACAAGGAAAATAGTTTATGATAAACTTGCAGACAGGTAGATCTGAATGCACAGATAAGAGATCTTACTAATCCGCAGCCATTTGCTGATATCCGTTTGTTCCAGGAACTAAGGATCATTTTCTGACCTTCCATACTAGGCAATTTGAAATGGCAACACCAAAAAAATTCTGAGCATAAGAGAGTGAGCAAATAAACCAAGAAGCTAACCTACTTACACAGCCACAAGGCCCTAAAGTGACCGAAAAGCTTTGTGTATGTTTATCCACTCCACAACAGATGTTATTTCCATCTTTTGATTTTCTAGCAGCTTGCCACAAAATAAACTGCATTTATATGGTGAGGATAAAAGAATCCTATACCGTCACATTTGATTAAGTACTGAACAAAGAACTAAGTCAAGTATTTGTCCTCAACAGGTTTCAGAATTTCATTAACCAATTACATGCAACATTGTATTATACACTCACCTTGATATTTATTTCCTTACTTATATTTTATAAATATCATGCCCAGCCATTCTTACAATACCTTTGACATTTTGGATCAGAGATTCAATCACATGCCCTAAAGGTAATTTGTTTAGCTTCACTCAGTCAGCTGTAAATCACTATTTAAGCCCAAGTGATATTATCAATACACTGTTTGGTTTACTAGAGGAAGATGCATACGAATCTGATAACCAGCATGCACACTGGTTTAATAATATATGACGACAACAATATATTTGTGAGCAACAGACCATGACAATCTCTTCCATGTAATTTCAGTGATGCTAAAACTGAGGAAAACCCAAGATAGAAGAGCTGGATGCTCAAGTGCTCCACTTTACCATGACGTCTCTCCCTAAAGTGTGCCTTAAAACAGGAAATAACTTCAGACATTGCCCTACTGCATAACAGTACAGGGATCTCTCCCACCTCCTCAGTACCATCACCTTAAAGTCTAAAACCAAAATAATTACTATTGTCACCCACATTTCAGGAATTGAGGCTTTTACTTTTAAAAACCACCTTTAAACTGGAATATAAATAAGTACTACTATTACCAGTTGCTGAAAGCTTTCTTTCCAGGGATTTGGATGTTCATATTCTTCTGGATTAATCTGATAAAATTTACCAGGTTCAGGATGCATCATTGGACGAGTGTACTCAAATACTTCCATATACAATCTTTTCCTGAGCAGAAGTGGCAAGCAGAAAAGAAAATTAATGTATTTCTGATTACTCTTCCATTTTAATACAACACATGAAACGTTAAAAACTGGGGGTTTTCCAACAGCACTTGCCAGTCTGTGACAGTGAATTTCACCAAGATCAGTACCAACCACTTTAAAATACTTCCAAAACATTTTTTCCATTGGACTGACTTCTGTGTTTTTCTAAGAAAAATTTTGATATGTGTTTCATGATCCAAGTGACAGAGTTCTCAACATGCAATTTCCATGAAGAAATTCAAGCAGTTACAGTTTGTGCAATCAGAGTCTAATTGTTTTTAAATATAGCATTGCTTCAACACTTAGGAAGGCTAATAGCACAAGAATAACAAAACTTAAGACAAAGCGTGCTACCACCTCTTCCTCACCTTGCCAAAAAAAAAAAAAAAGCTGAAAAAACACATTCACAGAGAACAAATGATGCACTGTATTTCAAAGAGTTCATCAGTGAACAGACTACAGTGGCTTAAAAAGAAGAAAATAGCACACAAAGCACACAACAATTGGATTCTTTTTATTAGTGCCAGAATACAAATAATTGCAGTGTCTGAGCCTGGTGATATTAAGCCCAGACTTACAAGATGCTGCTGAAACCCAGCAGTTGCAATTCATCTAACAAGACATCCCCAAAACAGTCTTTTTTTTTGTGGGGGGAAGGCACTTTTGTGAGGTTATTTTAAAAAAAACAAAACAAAAAACCCCCAAAAAACCACAAAAAACCCCAAGAAACAAGAATAATATTTGAGTATAAAGACTAAAATAAACAGCCTAATAAGTGTATGTTATATTTTTCCCCTTATAAAATAATGCAGATATAGATCCCATTTATCCAAGCTCTCTAACTCAGGGGTAGGGAGGATTGATATGGGAAGAAAAACAGCCCAAGTATCCAACCACTAAACAAACCAAACAAAAATCAAACCAACCAAAAAACCCCAAACTAAGTAACAGTAGACAAAAATTGCATTTAACATTAAGAAATGTGTTTCTTCTTTTATGTAAAGGAATAGTCTCCACAGAAGCATGAAAAAGCTTAAAGAGGGGAAGAAGAAAAGGAGTGGCTACTGAAGGAATACCTCACTAATTTTTAACCCAGCCATTATTTAACTAGTATCTACACTACTAGAGAATCAAAAACGTTTTACTGTTTAACACATATAATCAGATATTCATAAGTAACAAATTATGCTTAAGCCAGACACATTAAAATACAATTGGTTTTAATTCAACTAATTGCAACCAACATTTCAATTTTTCTATTGTATTAGCATCTTGTGCAGTACTTCTAATATTTCTCAAGATAATGAGGAATAGCTTTTCACTTACCACAAAATTGGATCATTAGCCAGCTCACTGAAGCGTTTACACACACAAGCTGCTCTACAGAGATCCTGCTCCAGCAGGTAGGAGAAGATCTTTAGAACCACTTCATCTGGCAGCTTCTCCTGAAGATACTGTTCTGCAGGTGCTGCTATTAAACAGTAATCTATGTAAGATTATTGACATATCTTACCAGCCCAAATTCTGACCAAAACAGATCACCAACTAGCCATTTGAAAGATTCCCATTTAAAACACCAATGAACTCAAAGCCACTTTTTTTTTTTCTTAAGTACTTTTGATTTCATCTAAATCTAAAGGCAAAAGAGAGGTCAATGGTTGACTCTGGAATCAGGCAGAAGTTACAGTCTTCAAGTCCTCTTTCAAAACTTTGTAGTTCACCTTTTCTGTTGGAGGAATCAATCTGCATATAACTGCAGACGTTAAGTAGGCTACTGTGCATGTTCCAGATATACTGGCTCCTCACTGCTACTAGCTTCACTATGGTTCAATTAACCCATATTATCCATATAACAATAATAATAATATGATAATCACTATCATCCAGTCCCAAAGTAAAAAATCTCTGCAAATATTTACAAACACAAAAGAATTTACTCAGAAATATTCACTGCCTGGAAAAGCTCTCAGTAGAGCTTCTTTGTTCTCTCACAATTAACACCTTAAGAAAAAGGACATCTGGGATGCAGGATACCAGTAGCCAGCAGTAATTCCAAAGTCTCCTTCCACTTACTCCCATTTATGCTCCTTCTTTTAAAATGAAGGATCAAAAGCCAGGGGGTTCTGTTTGCACAGGTCACTTGTTTGGTTATTGTCTTTAGGATCCTTTCTCAGGCAGGACCACGCAAGACAGCTTCCAAAGCTTAGAGGATTTGTATGCAAGGCATTAAAAGCTTCTGCTGCATTCATAACACAGCTACATCCATGTAATGCCCCTTGCATTATTCATTTTAAAACTAGAACATCTGAACCTAGGGAGCAATGGGATCGTGATTTTGGCTATTACAGGAAGACTACTAAAGTGACCCTCAGAAAGATGACTTACTAAATTTGAGGGAATAATATTCTGAAAAAATAGTTTCCATGCAAGATTCCACACGCACAAAAAAGCATCAAGTCTTCCCTGGGCAAAGCAGCACAAATAGCTACGCTATTTCCAGCTAGAAGAGGGAAGATGTGGACTGCAAGGACTAGGACTGTGGCTTTTACAAAGATACTGAACTGTGGTCTACAGACCACAGCACCAGAACCTGTGTACTACGAGAGAACTGATTAAAGCTGTTTTTCCAGGGTGTCATGCTTACATCTGTGGACAGACCACTTATTTCAGAATTTCTACTACTACTGACTTTGCAGTGACTTTCCCTGAACTTGTTCCTTGTTGCACCATTGTATGAATGTCACCTTGGTGATTCACAGATACTGCTTTCCTCTAAGATGCTAGGAGGGCATTTATCCAACTGACTGATGGCTGCTCTCAACAGTAATACTGGTTACAGTCATAAACTATAGGTACATGCCACTTTAACCCACCAAAAATATACGCTGTACAAAAGGGATGAGTCTCACCATTCCACATGCCCATAGCTATTTGCTCCCAAAGTACCCTTGAGGTTTGTAGCACTGATCATGGACAGAATAAACTAGAATGTTTTCCTCGTTCTTACCCATCCTCCTCCAAAATAACTCTTTTATGGATCAGCTCCTTATTGTAGTTCATTGCAAGCTACAGAAATGCTAGCATGGGCACAAGAAAGGAGACCAGAAAGAATGTCCAGAAGCTGGCCAAGACAGTGCACTTCAGCAGCAGTATTGTTAATCCCAGATTAAAAAAGTTATTTTTATTCAAAAAAAAAAACAAAACCCAACAACAACAAAAAACCCACCAACTCACAAGCCAGGCTGAAGCTAGCAAGTTAACAAAACTAATAAAAAGCAGTCTGAAAAAGCCTGGGGAGCATATACCAGCAGTCCATAAGGTGAGCGTGGTTGGGCATCACCAAAAAGTGTTAGATGCACGATCAACGCTGTTTTTTAAAAAGGTTCTTTTCCACTGGAGATATAAAGGTTCTTTCCTGTGTCAGGCAACAGCAATTCATTCTACAGTCCTAATTACCCTTGAAACGCATCACAGGTTAATTGGACATTGCTTCTGAATTCATCTTTTTCTGGTAGCTTTCCAGTTAGATGTGGACATACAGTCTTTTAAGATGTGGAGATACAGTCTTTTACTGTCTTACAAGCTGAAACGCAACGTTGTGAATGCAAGGCAATAAATCCTCACAAGCCTTCCACGACCTGTCTTCTCCTTTTAACACACAAATCCCTGAGGCATATAAATTTTATCTTCTTCCCAAGACAATCAGTTACTTCCCTAAACAACCTGCAGAAATTTTTCTTCCTTTAAGTTTAAATATGCTAGGACCTTGACGATTTTGTTTTATTGAAGAGGGAAGTTCACTAGTGTAGTGTCTCCCATTGCTTCATACTCCCATTTTCCTCCCTAGGCCCTATCTCAAAATGAAAACTGAAATCCAGATGAGTTTCCTTACTGCAGGGGGCAGGGACCAACTTTGAAAGTGTCAAAAAAACTTACTGTGATAAAAAATAAAAAAGTTACAATAAACCCCTCCCACCCCCTGCAATTTTTCAAGTTGTATTTACTTGGAAATTTAGGTACTGCTTGAAAAATGAAGATGATGATTTTACAGGTGCTTGCTATCCTCACCTACCTTTATCCAAAATCCTGTAGAAGTAAGAGATTTAATTTAAATTGCCTTTCTACTCAATTAAGAAGGGGTTGATTTAAGATTTCTACATTCAAATCACTGATACAGTGATTACTAGGTGGAATTCTCCAGTATAATTTGAAAAAGTTAATTCGCTTCTTAATGTGAAGACTTAAATATCCTACGGGTCCAAAAGAGAACTCCATGCTTTTGTTTTATAAATTCACACTTCACATTTAGGGTATCTTTTAGTAATCTGTCAAAGCAAGCATGCATTCAATATGTTCTTCCTCCCAGTTTAGAAAAATAAGCTGAAACAGTTTTAAAGGTTTGTCCGACCACCAAATCAGAAACATTCGTGTGCTGCTCCTCCTGGCAGTTTTATGCCTATTGACAAAGTGAAGGTTAAGTATGAAATGCATACTCCTATAAAAAACCCTGACAGTTCTCTAAGTGTTAAAAATAGATGAGAATAAAAATAAAAACAAAGTGCAAGAGGTCATCACCAATCTTTCTCTTTGCCCTAACGTAAGTTGACAGTTGAACTATTTATGATTTTAATAAAGTGTTAATATACTAGACAATTGAAAATTAGAAACACAGCTGGTTATGTCATTCTGTTTCCACAGGATATGCGTGAAGCTAATTCAGTTTCAATTTTGATCATTTAGTAAATAGAAACTAGTATAGTAATACCAAGACAGGGAAATCAAGGGCAGGGAAAGCTGCCTGAAAGTGAATTGCCTTCTTTGTACAGAGACCAAGAATGCCATCCAATGAATCCCAAATTGTAAGTTATGTCTTGTATGGATACTTTTTTTGTCCATTTTAGTGAAGAAGATAAAGACAAATAGCTTTTGTTCCATAAGGAGGTATTTAGTAAAAATATTTTCTTGTTAAAAAGCAGAAATATGTCAGAAAACACAGCATGCAGTGTTCTTGGAAAACTGACTTATAAATCAATACGAAGAGTCAAAAATAAATTTTAAAAGGCAGCAATTTCTGTGAACTATGAGGTGTACATGTAGCTAGCGTATGGAACAATCAACGAGTGATCCAGGAACCTAGAGTCTTAGTTTCAACTGCAACTCCATTGTTAGGTGAAAAGAAAGAAGTTACTTGTCTCTGAAGTCTTCCAAAGATGGTTAAAAGTCAGCAAAGAACTGCCCAGTATAAAACAGATATGCAAATGCAGTGATCTTAAGGCAAGAGAGGAAGAAACCTACGCAGTAATAAACAGAAAGGAAGAGTATGTCAAATGATTAAACCCCTGGATTAAAATGGCACAATGAGACAAGAGGTACTGAAGACTGAAATATCCTGGTAAGTGGAAGCATGCATTTACAGTTGAGGTAACGTAAGGAAAATGTCATAATATGCTAAATTTAAATCGTACCATAAATCAAGAAATATTGTATTAGCATATGATACAAATATTTGAATCGGTAAGATCTAAAAGCTGTAAATGTTTTCTACAGATGTCAAACAAATGCTGAATTTGTAGGTTCACCAGTCTTTTGTGATGTAAGCAGCACAGCTCCATCATACCTTTTTCTTATCTAAATTTTTGGTTTTCTTCATTTTTTTGTATTCTACTTAAGAGACTAAGTGAAAAATTATTTATATATTTTCTATAATGTGTTACTTTCTCATCAAGATTCTTGCACATTCATTAACCTTTGTGTCTCAGGATTGTCCACTGCAGAGATGACTGGAGAACAGGGTTGCAAATAGTAGAAAAAAACATGTCAATTTTTCATTCTATTCTAATTTCATTCTATTCTAATGTGTTCTTCTCAGGTATCTGAGACTGATTTTTTTTTTTTCCCCTTACAATTTGAAATAGCAACTCTCAGCAGCATGAATTTTGAAATCAGTATTAAAATAAGGAATACTCTTCTCTTTTTCCAACTACTGGCTCCGCTCCAGTTGGAAACTCTGACTGGCATTTCTCCTTTCATCTCCGCCAAATTTCCTCAACTCAGAGTCCATACAAGAAGGAATGGTTCTCCACCAAGATATTTTCCTATATTTTTAGTCCCACGCCTTCATCTACAATTCTAAAATAAACAGCTATATGTTCCAGATGACAATATACAATCTCCACTGATGACAATCCAGAAAGTCTCATGCTTACAACTCAGTCGCAACAGCTATCATTATCTATGCTAACGAAAACCAGCAAAAAAATAAATCTCACCACAATCAGTACTTGTACAAATTTAGAGGAATATCTCAAAAACTCAAAGGGGAAAATAAAAAATAACCATCATCCATACCGGGAAAGAGATTAATAGAAAACGGGTTGAGAAGGACACTCCCTTGTTAGATTGCAACTGGTTTGAATACAATCTTAAGAGTACAATTACAAAATCATTGTTTACAATTCCTCTGGTAATTCCATGCTGGAAAATCCTCCACAATCCCTGTACTTTCCCCACATGGGCTCAAGAATGTAACAAAAGGAATGCACAGTGAAAGTGTGGAGAATTCCTTTGGAAATTAGTATCATTCATGCTGTAATTTGTGCCACGGGACTCAAGTAAAGTTACATACCTTCACTAAAACAAGTAGGCAGGTAAAAGTGTAATGAAGAACACATCAAAAGTGAATGACCTTGAAGAAAAACTAAGAACTGGCAAGAGAAACCGAGTCTATGACAAGATGACTTTGCGCAAGGCTTCAGATATCAAATCAGGAAATGAAACTGGAAGTAGAATGACACAGGTTGATATTCAGTTGGTTCTGGCTATTTCAAGGATATAAGTCTGAGGTTAAATGATTAACAGTTGCTGAAATTAGAAGAGTGAAGGTGGGGGGGATAAGAGACAGAGGGCTTGAAAGATAAAATCTACACTGTGGAGAAGGTGAGAAGCCAGAAAGGGCAGACTTCAACAGAAGCACTGAAAACTGACCAAAGCCTTGTGCCAGCTGCTCTGTTTTAATTCACAATGTTAAGGGAAACATGGACTAAAAAAACTCGAAGAAAAGCAACAGAAACCGCATCAATGGGAGTTGGCAAGCATTGGTGTTGATTTTCCAGGGAAAACTGACAGTGGATCTCCTGAAACTAAAGAGTGTGTCAGGATACAAAAATGGGTAGAAGCAGAGAGACTGAAAAATGACGTAGAAAAAAGAACAAGTAGGATGTGTGCCTACATATGTGTGCGCATGTACAAATAAAGAATACACGCACATTATATACATGTATTGCATGTATGTGTTTATTACACAATGTACATATACTGTGTATGTGTGTGAAATGTATGTACGTATATGCAAATTTTTTATTTATAAACACACACAAACTCTCTCCCTCTCTCCACAATGAAGTGCTTTAATGACATACCAAAACAACCTCTAAACAATATACTGGAACAATACATCAATATGAGAAGTGATAAATAAGCCCAGTCAGAGTGCCGCACCCTTGCAGCATTACTGCTTCTAACAGTAGGTTGGATACAACTACACAGCACTGAAAAGAATAAAAACCAAACCCAACAAAACCCTAACCAACATGCCTGCAAATGAGGCAGGCAGACTAAAGGACCAGATTCTAAAAATCAGATTAAAATCATGCTTCCTAATTTGAAGTTCAGAACAAGTTTGTGGTTGTTTTTTCAGTACTGTTTCTTAGAGATCCTGGAGATCAGACAGGAAAAAGAAGTTCGGGGTGGTGTGTGTGAAGTCAAAATGTCTCCACCCCTTTTCCCCCACCCCTGTTTTTTTTGTACAAAGAGTTATTACCTGATAAATCCTGGGATTTTCCAGATACTCTGGCACGTTTAGCTCGGTGACCAAAGTTTTCAGTAGCTGAAGTGGAGGCACCCTTTAATGAAATGAATAAGAATTAGTTCAGCCATTAGGTAACTTAGGAAAAAGTACTAATTAGCTCCCTATTGTTGAAACAGCAAGATTTATTTTACAATTAACAACAAGCAAGTTACCTCCATACTGCTCTTTGTAGGGCAAGCTGTTCTTTTAGGTAGAAGAGTTTTTCTGCGAAGTTGGTATGGACTATTTTGTGCACCAGGACCTGATTCTTCTGCAACCATATCTGCAGGTACATCATCATCTGTCAACAAAAAATGAAATTTCTCATTAGAATTGTAGCTTTGTTTTATACCAGAAAAATGCTACAAAAATTTTCTGATAAATACATCCAGTCAGGAGGGTAGGGAGAAAGTGCTAGAGCACAGAGAACTTTTAGTAAATAAATCATAATATACACAGCACACATAAAATTACATGAGAAAGTACACATGAATTAACTTAGGTTCTCCATGTGTACAGAGCGGCTATATGAAAAGCTGCTTAAAGAAACCCTCAAAACCTATGCTTTTGGTTTCTCTGCAAGTATATAATTCGCTGTGCTAATTCCATCACCTGATTACCTCAAATTTTTCACCTAACACTATCAGCATAACAAGGAACACTGGAGTTTCAATTATTAACTAGATGTTATCAAGAAATCCTTTAGTAAACGTGGCATTTAGTACAAAACTCAAGGCAGAATTTTCCCCAAACATTTCAGGAATAGCCCAGGCCAGCATACAAATCCTTCTGTAAAATGGAGGTAGCTTTAAAAACATACAATCTGTTTGCCTAAATTATACTTAGTAGTGTAAGAGTATGTTCTCTCCCTGCTCTTAAAAAAAAAAAAAAAAAAAGGCAGAAAGTGTGATGAGTATAATTTTAAAAGTTTTTGATTCATTAGTTTCAATTTTCCATGTTCATATATTCATGGAACATACTCAAAACAAGCAAGGAATAATTACTTATCCCTGTATGCCCTACAACTAGCATCACAGTTACAATAATTTAAAGAAGATCAGAACAAAAACTGTCTAGAAAATAAAGCCCAGCTCCACTTAAGAGGTATACTTCCTACAGACACTTAAATGTGAGAAAAGAATTTCAGACTTCCTTTCTGTTTTAACTTTTTCATTTTTAAACTGCATAAAACATCATGTAAAAGTGATAGCCAGAAAAGCAATACTGTAGAGTAAGCAGTTTTCCTGAATATATTAGAGTGAAGACAGACTGATGTCAGAAAAAACACCAACCAACCAAACATAACCCCTCCATTCAAATATTAAACCAGTGTGTTTAGAACTTTTAAAATTGCTTTTCTTTGTGTTTTAAAGATTCCCTTACATTTCAAGATCTTAATCTCATGATTTTCCTGTGGGTTTTTTCTGGAGGGATTTTTAAAAAAAATTACAAAACACTGCATTTCTATAGTATTATGCATGCTATTATAGCCCAAACTGCTACATCAGTGACAGCTAACCAATAAAATTCTGAAGAAAAAGCTATTTCAGTGTCCTCCTGCTCTTTTCTGGTCCTAGTTTTTCCTCTACCTCAGCAGATATTTATAACTTGCAAACCTTGCCACGTATCATAAATGTATCACAACGCTGCCAGGACATCTAAATAGAGGACAGAAGCTGGTAAAAAGATGAAGTTAACTGGTGGCATGTGCACAACCTCACGCAGTCAGCTCAGAGCCAACTAGGAGAGTGTCATCAGCTCCTTAATCCACCTAAAAACGAATCCTGGAGGAAGTACCTCCATGATCAGCCTTCAGCCAGCACAGCCACAAGGAGGGGACAAGACCCCATGACTGCGAAGAACCACCACCCCCTTTGCAGCAGCAGCGTGGATTTTTAAGGACAGAAGCCAACTGTGAAACTCTTACTAAAAACCCGCCACTTTGTAAAACAACAGAGAAACCTCCATAACTTCAGCTAGAAGCTAGCTCACTCTCCCCATCTGCTACTTACATGACGTACCTCACTAGCATCTGAGCACTTCTCTCCCTATGAAGGATAAATATTTATACATTATGCAAAAAGCCTAAAGGACATTGATAGATGAACTGCAGTGCATTTTCCTGTGAAAGAGCATCTGGCCCAGCATTGGCATTGTGCACCTGTGGGAGGTTACTGACCCCACAGCAGACTCCTTACATACTCATGATTCAGTTGCCTAATTTTACCTGTTTCTTTTCATCTGACAGAAAACACCCTGCCAAGTTAACAAGATATCAGCAAGAAGGGGGGAGAAGCTGCTATGGGAGAGTTCCCAGCCTTCCCTCACACACCAGAGCAGGAGAGGAGCTGCGGGACCAAAGCGGGCCCTGCCAGGAGGGATTCAGGCAGCCACCGCCAGCAGCCAGGCGCTCTCACAGCAAATCACCCCAATGTACTCCAACACTGCAGCATCTATCTACTTTGCATCACTTCTGTTTAAGATTCGATACAGTAATCACGATTTCTGTTGCTAATATCCCCCAGAAGCATGCTATTCACGGATCATCTTAAGCCCATTCCCCTATTTTGCACTGAAAACACAAAATGACTGTCAGAACAGCGGGGGGGGTGTGTGTGTGTGTCTCCCCTGTTCTGGATGGTCGGTACAATCATTCAAAATTGCCACATAGAACAAAGCAAAAGCATGATAAGCAAAGAAAACGGGGGGGGGGGGGGGGGGGGGGGGGGGGGGGGGGGAGGGAAAAAAAAAATCAAAAGCATAGAATAGTAGTATTGTTAGTAGAATTGTCAGTAGGCAATGAGAAGGGCAGAGACAAACCCCAATTAAGTCCTCAGCTGTGGAGGCCACTAAGGACAAAATGTATTACTGCTAGAAAGAGACGGTAGAAACCTGTGGGGGAAAATGGAAGCGAAGGTCAGTTTGGCTGAAACACTGAAGGACTGGCTAAGCAGGAAAGAAATGTATTCATTTTCTTGCAGTGAATTTCGGAGGATGGCAGGAGTCCCGCTCGAAGATCACTTTTCTAGCACAGATGACATTACGGGATATGCATGCATTCAGTCAGATTCACAGCATGTATCAGAAGAATTAAAATCTTCCTTTTTTCCATCCGAGCAGCAAGGAAGATGAGAGAAGGGCACCAGGGGAAAGCAAAAGTCACACAGAGCGTGGGAAGCAGAAGGGTGCCCAGGGCACTGCCCAGCAATACCGGTGCCAGTCTGTGCAGTGGTGCACGTGGAACATATCATGACAGCAGCTCACCTATCGTGAGAGCAGCTCACAGGGAGGAGAGTGCTTCAGGCAACAAGAGCCTCTGGCCTGGCCCTGCCATGAACCTGCTAATTGTGTGCAATTGATTTGCTGGCTATAGAAGGATAGTCAGGCAAGTTAGATGACTTCTCACCAGCAGTTTTTGCGACGTGTCTGAGGGGCTAGCCAGCTTCTGCATGGATTTCTAACATTTCAGGAACGATAACAACTGATAATATTTTTCCAAATGCAGTCTGTCATTACTGTCAAGTGAAACACTATCAGGAAACCTGAAAGTCTGAAGTGATCTGTTACAGAAGTAGCCTCAGTGCTTGTTTTTTGTCTTCCAAATGCTCCACTGTAAGCTCTGAACAGATTAAACCAGCCACAGTGCTAGCTTTCAGGTAAGTCTTGAAGTATTATTTCCCAACAACTGCGCATTACCCTTCCCTGAGCAATCTGACACCACCTGTAATTCAGACTGGGAACTAAGACCTGTATTTTGAAAATCCTTCTCAAAAAAACCCCACCAAACAACAAAAAACCCCACCACACCCAAAAAAGCCCCCACACTCACATAATAAACATACATC
This sequence comes from Grus americana, assembly GCF_028858705.1. Lineage (NCBI taxonomy): Eukaryota > Metazoa > Chordata > Aves > Gruiformes > Gruidae > Grus > Grus americana. The sequence continues at coordinate 108,866,117 of NC_072854.1, forward strand.
TGCTTTAAAAGCAGAAAAAGAACCTCAGTGCCTTCAAAATATTTTGAATAACCCTATTTTAAAACAGTATCAGCTAACAACATAAAAACATAAAATCTAACAACATAAAAAAGGCATAATAATCACATTTGTTGATAGTAGGAGTATAAAAAGTCATTAAACAAATTCAAGGGAGTGTGTGTAATATTAATACCCTCATTCAAACACCTGCTGAAATGAGTGCCAGATGCTGTCAGAGTTTTAACCAAGTCAATATACTTACAGTTTTTAAGAGATTAAATTAAGCTGAGTCTGCTCTCAAACATTTATCTGAATATTTTACACCAGTTACATATTAAGACAAAGTAATTTCAAAACAAAGTAATGTTTATTGAAAATTAAAAACCTTAGTGACACTGACAGGTCAAAATCTAAATTTAAGTTAAAAAAAGCTTTTTATCCAGTATTTCAAAGTGGTTCATGACACCTGAACCGTAACACTACAAGCTTTAGCTATCACAAAAATCAAGACCACCAGTAAGCACAAATAATTCCAGGAGATGAAGAAAATAAAATTAATCTGCCACTCTGTCAACTGCTATAATCAAGATGATCTTGTATTTCCACAAATGCTATGGAAGCGTGTACTTTTAAGAATGTACATTAAAGAGTACAAAATTAACTATTTTTTGTTTCATACAGACATTGCAAGTTACAGAGAAGTGACAAAGGACTGTCAAAATAATTGAAAAAACCCACACAGATCACTTCTAGAAAAAGTTTATCATGTCTGCACCATCTTCTTTAGAAAAACATGTGCATGTGGTTTCACTTCTACCTTACATGTGTTCAGGTAATATTTCCAGAAGTTGTCTTACATATTAACAACAACTGTTGTGAAGACAGTAAGGCTTATAAAAGCCTTTTTTTTTAAAAAAAAAAAGTATTTAAAACCCCCGAAATACACTCTTATCAGAAAGAAAAAAAAGAGAGAGGGTTTCAAGGGAGTAAGCTCATACACTAATCTGTAATGTTTAATCACTTAGTTTTAATATTGCAATTTCACTTTTTTGTGCTGTTTTTCCATACTTTCCAAAAACAGGCAAGGGAGGGTCGACAGGGGACATGGAGACGGAATGTGCACGACAGGACACAAGACAAAAAGAAGATTTTTTTTTTTTTTTTTACTATTTTTGTAGTAAAGAGATGTAAAATGCTGGGGGTAGCAGGTATTCCCAAACAGAAACAGCATGGAAATGGTTCCTGCAGACTAGGGTAAGAAAATGGTGATAATCAACTACTTTCAAAAATAGAGAAATTCATGTCAAATTGGGAGTAGGACCTAGAGGAACACCTCTGAAAAATAAGGTTAAACCATACTGAAGCTATATTATCATAATATATATCATTATATATAAAAGTGATAATTCATCTTGCCTATCAGGCAAATTTCAACAGTACCAAGAGTTCATCATACAGTGTCTTAAGTAGAACTGGTGCAATTCCAGAATGAAATAATAAACTATTTAGACAAAGAAATCCCAACACTGTCCATCTTCACAATTAGAAGAAAATCTGAGAAATGCAACTAAAATGTGAACTGATACAGCTCAGTTGCTTTAGGTGAGCGAATCTTGCCATGTATTTGGCAAAACATGGATAAGGCGTACTGCCAACCTGCGAGATGACAGCTCCAACTACCTCTCTGGTGGATTAGTTTAAAGCCACAATGGAGAAGAAAAGACGACACAAGTTTAAAGGGAGTAGAAAGAGAAGGTGCAGACAAAGGAGATAGCAATCAAGGCAAAATAACTTCCAGAACAGAAATACAAGGCATATCATCTGTATTTGCAGATACAATAACTGCAAAAACATGAACATCTCGGTAACAAATTGTCAACCCAAAACCAAGAACACACCCACCCACCATTTTTCTTCAAGTAGCAAAATCTCTGGGAGCCAGTTCTTAAAAAAAAAAAAAAAAAAAAGTATCATTAGTGTGACTGACACTTGTCGGTGCAAACACTCCCAACAAGCGGCTGACACTGAAAAGCAGACACACTACCAAAACCTGAAAGATACTGAGTACAGAAATGGTACATTCTACTCCCTAATCTCAGAGCAGAAAGTTCTCACATCAGTAAAAGCTTTCCTGTTGATGCAGGGCAGCATTTAAGGGTTAGTTTAAATTATGGATGGCTGGTTGCTTTTGAAATGGAGACCATTTTCTTCTTAGATCTAACTGAATATCTCTCTGAAGAGAAAGTGTAGCTAGGAACACTGCCGCTACTACTACTACAAAAACTCCACAACCAAAAAACAACCAGCCCCACCAAAAAAACCCACAACCCACAACAACCACCCCACCAAAGCCAAACAACTCAAAACCTGAGAAAGGTTACATGCAAAGTTCACTGAGCCCAGATCCAACATGTCCTAAAGGCAGGAGCATTTTGGTGGTCTTTCACTGTCAAGTTCTACTTCTCCAAAGTGGACTTTAACAAAAAAAAACCCAAAACCAAACAAAAAACCCCCAAAGAAACAGGAGGCATGCATACAGCAACTCCATTTTACATTCAATGTAAAAAAAAATAAAATTGATATTAACATAAGAAGTAGCTGCAGACTCATCTACTACTAACACAGAGAGACTTTAATAAATACTGTAATATATTTTAAATATCATTATGGAAAGAAACCCTGCCGTATTTTCCAAGCAATACCCAAAGCAGCTTGACTCAAAGATAAAATCTAAGAAGGTGTATTTTTGTAAGGCTCTGATGGCACAGGTCAACAAGAAGGATTAATTGCTGACAGGAGTCAAGGCTGTTTGGAACTGGAAGAGACCCGAAAAAAAAAAAAATATTCAGAGACAGACTCTCCACTGAGAGCAGCAGGCTTTCAGTTTGGAAAGGGGACAGACCTAACATTAAAAACGTACACTTTTTCAAAGACTACAGAAATATCAGACTTACTGAACACCATATGGAATAAAGAGATTCTGCCTTCTGGGAAGCAACAACTAGACACAATAACCATTACTGACTGCTAGAATATTTTAAATATACATACCATTTCTTACTGATAATAAACTAAAGATATATAACAATATGCAAGCTTATGGCAATTTGTAATGGTTTATTTGATAAACAAGAAGTATGTGGATTACTTAGAATTTTTCCTGTAAGGAAATTATTTCTTAAGAGAGGAAAAAAAAATTTATTTTTTAAGCTAAAAGTCTCAGTACTTGTATAGAGCAAAATAAAACCACATACCACACCACCCCAAGAATCAAACAGCACCCTTTTGGAATTTACATTTTAAGCTTTTAAACTTCAATACTCAAATGAGACAGCTTATTACTCTTTGGAAACAGGTCATGCAGCCAGGATGGCCTAAAAAGAGTAAGAATAGATCAGATGCTCAACTCTATCCGTATTTGCTCAAAAGCTCATGTTAGTTTTACAATGCAGCTGAATGTATTTTCTACAAGGAGAAAATTAACTACTACTACAACTATCTACTTAGAGAGTTTCTTAAGGCTCAGATTATTTTTCTGTGCTATTCTTAGGATCTAATGGAAATTAGCTTTTATCTAAGAATCTGATCTTTCCTCCTCCTCAGCTCATTGTGAAGCCTACTACAAAAATCCTTCTTACACAGGTCACTCAAATCAGACAGGAGAAAAAAAAAAACCAAAAAACATTCCCTCAGAGGTCTGTTAGGTCAACTAGCACTCTCAAAATGCTGCATACTAAAATACAGCTTATATACATGAGGCAAAAACTTAAGTTCTTAGAGCTGGCACAAAGCAGACAGAAAGTGAAAGGAGGCAACTGGGAAAGATAAACTGGCTGCAAGCCCAAAACTTGTCCCCAACTATACTTCTGTAAAAATTACCCACCGTCACAAACAGCTACTCACATCTCTGAACCTCGTTCACTAGGGAGATCACAGTCTAAAACTATCTAGCACAAAAACCATGTGCTAACACTAGTTAAACCCCCCTCCTTCCAAGTACTGTGAAGGATGTTTTCCTTTTCAGAAGCCAGGAGCAGAAAGTGATAACTAGGATTTGATGAAAAAAAAAAAAAAAAAAAAATATCGAGCTTCTTTCCAGAACTACCCCCCCAAAAAAGATATTTAACACCAGGTTAAAGACTGAACTTCTAAAATAAAAAAACCACCAACCCATTAACATGCACATTTTTATTAGACACACAGGGTAACTGTGCAAGTACCTACATACCTGAGCTACTTGTTAAATAACTCAGAATGTGAAGGAAAACTCTTTTTCTTAGAGCAAGCAGCTCTAATAATCAGCACTAGCAGGTTTCAAACAATGGAGATGACAAACTAGAATAAGGAGATAGTATAATTTAAAAAAAATACCAAAGGAAAAAAAATGTTTTCCCAAACTGATAACTATATTACAGTGTCATCTATAACATTTAGCAAACTAATAAACAAATCATCAGGTGGCTGCTTTGCAAGTATTTTACTAAGAGAATTTCCCTTCCTGCTTAATAGGCAGCTTTACTTTGCTCTGACAAGCTTTCATTGAGAAGGCACAAGGATCCCTTTTTGGGTGCATTCCTCATTAATAAAGCAATACTTTCAAAGCTGTGGCCTTGCTGCATGGTTCCTTGATGCTACAGCGAAAAAGCTGACCAAGTAGATTTTAAAGGTTCAAGAATATACAGTGTTTAAGGGCCTTTCCTATGTAGTGCTTAAGAGCCTTTCCTGATTACATTTCTGAGAGATACTAAAGAAAATAGACTTGATTACTACAAGCTGGTGGTGGTTTTTTTTTTTTTTTTCTATTTTGACTACTGACTCAAGTTTCCAACTCAGACCATTTAATTAAAATTTCTACCTGGTCATATTGTTTCATTTGTTGTAGCAGTCAAGTTACCAGCCTCGAAGGTCATCCCCCTCTTTGGCTGAAATACAGCAACTTCCATCTCATTAGAAAAGCATAGCTGGTGACAACAATAAAAACACACTGAAAGACATTCAAGTATTCCCATTTTATTTGGTCTGATCAACCACCATACTTTAATTTCAGGCAGTACTTCAAGGTGCCTGAATGCAGGAGAGAATGCAACCTTGTGACCACAGCCTTGGAGCTACTGTGATAGAAAAAAAAAACCCAACACACCAAGCAAAAAAACCAAACACAAACCCCTTCTTCCTCCCTACAAAAATCCCACCTTACCAGGAGCTGGTCTGTCAGATGGGAAGAAATGATAGATTCTCCAATAGCAACACCAAAGCAATCAGAACACATGCACTTTGGTGGCACAGAGGAATTGCTGAACCAAGCAGTCGACAGCACTTAAAAAAACCAAACCCAAAACCAAACACAAAACTCCCATCCCTGAATTATACTAAACTGTTAGTAAAACAGATGGACATTGATAGGATGAAAACCAGCCTCCAAAATTTTTGTATTGGGAAGAGGGCAGACTTTGGCTGGGGTCAGCAGGGACAATTAAGTAAATCAGTTTTATGGAACGGCCATTAAGGCAAACCAGTATTCCCACCTTGTCTGACAGCCTGGCTCAAGCTAGGTAACATTTTCCTGAGAAAAATGTGATAGCTAGCATATGTAAAATAAATTTGAGATATTTGTGAAGATAGATTATTTCTAATAAGCAGAGGGTAGCTGAGCTATGAAGCAGAAAGCTTACATTCTTTAGTTAAGACTAAGTCTGAATATTCTTGACACCCATAAACTCCAAAAAGAATGAATTAGAAGTTTGTAAATTCCTGGTTTTGTTAACTTCCAGTGGCAATTATTTCCAGCCTAATCTCATCCGGCATGAATAACTGCTGGAACCAAAGAATGAGCATGACATTACTAATTTTTTCTCTGTTTGAGTTTCTTGTACCTTTTTTTTAAAAAAAAAAAAAAAAAGAGGGGGAAACCCACAGTATAGCAGTGAGTAAATTCAATGAGAATGCAGAGATTCAACTTGATGCATCTTCATCTTACACTTCAAATTTTCTATGGCCCATAACTGATCCACTTGCAGAGATTTTCTGTGATGCATGGGAAGCTAAAAGAAACCTTGCTCAGAGAAACATGGCTCCCCTTGAAAGGACAGGAAAGTTTATGTGTAATAAAACAATCCACATAGCTAGAAGTCTCATTATGACTAAACACTATTGCAACTATTCAAGCATAACTCCTGTAAAACATAATCTCAGGGCGCAATCATTTCACCAAATTTTCAGGAAATGAAAGCCTCCCACAGATTCCTCTGCCATAAGCCACATCTGCAGAGTACTGTTGTAACACAGGCGGAAAAAAATTATCTATCTCCTGCCACTAAGAGTAGTAGCAGATTTGGAGATACTTGCCATGCATAGCCATCTGCCTTATAAGGACTCTACATCAGAAGTGACTGGCATCTATCAATACATTGGCCCAGCTGGAACCTAGTTATGTCAAGGAGCAGTTTTGATATACTAAACTAGGAATTTCCTAAGGTTCTTCAGAATTAAAAGAGAGTTTCCAAAATGCCTGTCATGACAAAAAGTCAGTCACAGATCTGTCTTGCAGTAGCAAAAAACCTAAAGAAAAAAGGCAACCAAGGTGAAAGGCCAAACAGTTCTTTCTGTGGGCTGGGGGTCTAGGAGGGTGCAGTCAGTTATTTCCTCCTAAGCAAGAGGAGGAAAAAGTACATTAATAGTACTTTAAAGATTACTGGGTTTGGCTGTCATTCTTCCCTCTCTGTATCCTACTATTATGTTACATCAGAAGAGGGGAATAAAATTAAGAACCAGGAACCATCAACTTAAGCATTTTATATGATTTAATATAACTATAGGAAAATAGAGAGTCACCAAGAAAACCTCAGTTTGATTCTTGACTTTTTATAAAATCCCAGATAACACTCTGGCAAAGCCTTCAGAAACAATACAAGAAACCTCTACTGGTATAGATGGGCAAATACATACTGTACCAAGCGAAGTTTCCAAGTCTTGTTCGGCTGCAGTGGCAATTCACATCAACCATTTAGTCCAGGAGGAAGCAGAGGGACACCAAACGGTCCAGAGGCAAAGAGCTAGACCTTGTAACTTTGACCGATAGCTGGGAGGAAGACACACCTTGAGCTAATATTACTCACGATTTTGGATATCCAAGAGCATGTCACTAGAAAAAGATAACTGTATGAACTGCAAAAGGTAAAATACGAATTCCACTATCTCTTTTGGGTATTTCCCCTAACTTACTATTAGAGTGATATTAAACATGCATCCTACTTCCCTCTCCTGACCAAGTATGACAATCAACACTTAAACAAGTATTTCAAATGCTACAACTGAAATGAAACAAACACCCCCCCCACCCCCTCCCAAAACCCCCATGAAATGCCACCATATATATTTTTCATATACAGTCATGTTGTTCATATATTGTCAGTATACTGAAAACCTAAATACACTACAGACTGAGGAAGGAAAAAATTAAAATACCACCTCCAAATTATTGTTCTTTTATTCACTAAAAATACAGACTCTCTACTACAGTATATAATTATTTTTAACCTGACTTTCAGCAAGGCTATTCAATTATAGTTATGCCAGAAACATGCACCTACAACAAAAAGCAAGCACTTATTATCCTTGGATCAGTCAAAAGTATGTTGTATCTAATGTACTTCGTAATAAGGCTGAATTTTACAAGACTAACTGTGGCAAGGTTTGCATGTACCGAGTCAGACTTATCTGATCATTATTTTCTCTGAAAACTCTTCAGAATGATTGTCCCTATTATTCTATTATTGAATTAAACACTGCAAAGTGCCTGACAAGAGCAGGATAGCATGGCTCTGTTTAGCTTCAGGGAAATGACTGTGAGAAAACAGCGCGTACAACTATAGTAAAACCAAACATTGTCAGGGCGCGGGAAGAAAATGCTTTGTTACTCATTGCTTATTTGCCAGCATATATGTTATTAAGATGGGTTAAGAAAACTGTCATCGAACTATAAGACACCAGTGTAGTAGACAGCTTCCAATTCAAATCTAAATTTAAGAGCTACAGTAAAAATAAATAAAAAAACCCAAACCTATCAACACTGAATACTGTAGTTAGTACTAAGGGCCAACAGCCTACCTAAACCCAAGCTGCTTTGAGAAAGGAAAGTAAACCATACACAGAGAACTACCCATATTCAAACCTTCTACTCTAAGAGATAAGGCTAAAAATGTTTTCTACCAAGTTTTACAATATTAATGCATTATATAAATATAAATTGGAAGAATGTTACTGTCTGTTTTCCATCACCAACATGTGTTACAAAACAAACGTTAGGAAACCTGGAAACAAGGTTTTGTATTATATGTTCAAGGAAATTGCAGCACAGGCAGGACACACTGTTCTTTCTTGCCCTGTAGAGTAAGGATCTCCTAAGCACCCCAGCCCAGCACTTATTGCTCTTGGACCTCTGGAGGGGGAAAAAAAATTACATGCTGATTTTATTGGAAAACCAAATGGCACAGTTTTCATATATCAATCCAAGTTTCTACCTATGTTGCTTGTTTTGTCTCCTTCCAACTAGAAGGTTTTTAAAGCATGTCCATCCTTAAAGACATATACTTTTTTTTTTAAACCTAAACATACTGTGTAAATTCCGTACACATTAGTTACCCAGCCCATTCCTCAGCACTTCATAACCAACCACCCTACAATGCTCACCTAATTTTAGCTTTCCCATTTTCAACTGCAATGGAAACATGCAGTCAGATGCAGACTGATCATGTATTTTTATCATTAAAAGCAGTATCATGCATGAAATGCCACATCAATGAACTTTAAAAGCTTTTTCTAAATAGTTGTAAAATTTCCATTAGTATTTTCTATTAACACTGTCTTCTTACATTATGAATAGCTCTTAGAGGTCTTTTCCAACCTTAAGATTCTATGATTCTACCCATGGGTTTATATAGCTATTGAAGTGTATTCGAACTTGAGAAAAAACCTACATTGTTAACACATAATACAACCGATTTTGACACAGGAACTCGGTTTTCAGTAAAACTTCAGAGACCAAAACACCAGCAGCTGCAACTGCTAAGGTGTGTGTGGGGGGGGAGAAAAATCAGTGTATTTGGCTGTTAATTATGTCTTTTGGCAACTAATTATACTAATTGCAGATACCTTTTTTTTCCTCTGAGAACTTCTGAAGTAAAACGTAATGGCAGCTTAATCTAAGAGTTTCCAAATTGAGACATGTTTGCAATGAATGCTCTCAAGTTTAAAACTGCAGATGACGCCCTGTATCTTGACGAACTATTTTCAACTACTTACAATTTAATTTTTAAAATAAATAAATAAATCTAGCTTCTTTTCTCAGCATCTCTCAAATGTTTTTCTCATGGTCTCAATTTGGCTAAAGCTCTGTTATACTAAGCAATACGGAAATATCATCTAAAAAAAGCCTTTTAGGTTTGTTTTTGGGTTTTTTTTTTTTTTTTCAAGTAAAGGAGATGTTTGCTATTTGCATTTCAAGTTTATTCTTAACAACATTAAAAGACAATAAAGTTCAAGCAGGCAGTGTAAACTTGGTTACCTGAGAGCAAGTGTAAGTCAAAGGAACTACTAATTTTTGATGTTGTCTATAATATCCAGAAGTAAGTGCTGAAAGTTTTCAATAGGGCTGTTTTTCCCCCCTCCACTACCTTTGACATCCAGTCTTTCTGTATACCTACAGCAGAAACCTGAAATTTTCCTTTTCTTAAACAGGTCCTCCTTCTCACACTCCTAATCTCCCATTTTATTTAGGTTCTATAGCTCTAGATATTCACCCATTTTAAGACCAGACAGAATGATTCTTCGTCATTTATTCCATACCCATTTTGGAGTCCTGACCCACTACACTTCCTACAAACTCCCTGTAATTTGTCATGCCTCAGTATGGTAAATTTCTATTTTAAAAATGATTTAAAAGTAATGTGCATGAACTGTAAAAGCTGTTTGAACATATGCAACAAAAAGCAATGGGGAAATTTTATGGCTGGAGAAAGAGTCCAATAACACAGCCCCTTCCAGGCTCTCAGAGCCCTTCACTGTACCCAGTAATCCCGTGTTGTGAGCCATTAAAATGCAGACTAAAACAGCTGTCAAAAATAGCCCTTATGCTAGAAGGCCACAAAGACCTAAAGAGGCTTTAAAATGAAGAAGTGTTCTTTATTATCATGCCAAAAATTTAAAGATTATCTAGAAAACTGATCATCTTAATATGCAACTTCTCCTTTCATGTCTGGATAATTCCATCACTATCCATCTGCCTCAGGTCTTTTCTCTCAGGCACATACACAAGGCAGAGTACTTAAGAGACCAAGATACTCTGGAGAATTGGTGGACAAAACATGCAGAAACCCCCCCCCAAATCATTAAACTCCTTTTCTGATTATTTTACCTACATTTCCTGACATATATTTTTTCAGAGAGATAATAGAAAACAAATGGAAAAAGACTGAGCAGAGAGTATTAAAAGATGGCCAGATTCCCCATGGCAGCTGCCCCATGGGAGGTTCCTCTCCATCCATCCATCCATCCATCCATCCCATGACTAGTGTTGACTCCACCTCTCCCCCCCCCCCCATATTCCCAACAAGCCTATGCAGTTTGATCCTGTCCCTTTTAGTACTACTTAGTGTTGATGAAAAGTTAAATACATACAGAATAGAAATGCAGCTGCTTGCATATGCATAGCTATTGAGACATTCTTCTGCAGACAATTCTGATATATATATACACACAAAAATACAATGCAAGAGAAGAGTCACAGGTGTACAGCCCTGGAACGGTTCCAAACATGCTGATCTACCAGAAGATATAAACACCTCTCATTTAGCCAAAATAATTTTACTTAGTACGTCAGACCAGGTCAGTCGCAATACCTTGGTTGAGGGCTGCCACTTCATAGTATTAATTTATTGTGGTTTTTAGGTCATCTGACTATATCCTTAAAAGGCTGCAGGAATAAAGAGTATTAACATTAAGAAGGAACATCATATTACAAACAAGACAGATGGCTAACAAACCTTCAGATAAATTCTGTATGACAAATAATCTTATAGATAATTATCTCTTCTGGAGAACAAACTGCTCAAATATAATTTGAAATAAAAACAAAGACTTTGGCCCGAAGCATTGCAAAACTTCACTTAGCTTACAACTCCACACAAAAAAGGTGAAAAAGCATTTAAGCACCGGAAGGATATCATTAAAAAAATTTCTATCTGAACACGGAAGAGACCTTTTTTTTTTTTCCCCCTTCTACTGTGAGGGTTACTGAACACTGGCATAGGTTGCCTGGAGATTTTGTGGAGTCTCCAAACTCTGTGATCCCTTTCCACAGCAACCATGGCTTTGCTAATATGGCTTATTTGAGCTAAAACAAGGTAAGAAGCAAAAGATCAGCTCAAAAGGCTGTTCCATCCATTTTTGAAGGACGACCTAAGTTAGGAGCCCAGGGTCCCCATGTAGTCGGTGAAGGGAGAAAGTGCTATCAGAGAACAATTCATTCATTGCTCAACTCCAGTATTCTGATCAGTCAGGTAACAGCTCTCCCACTCCTGCTTAACATACCAAGACTTTAAGTATTTACCCTCTAGATTTCCTATTACATGGCCTTGCTAGTACACTGAAGCTCCAGTCCCATTGCTTTTACCCCAGGAATGCACTGTTATAAAACATAAATTTGTCTGATGTTCGCGTCTCGAATGCCCATTTTCACTCTACTGAGCACTCCACAAACCCCAGATATCATGACATTAAGATAGAAAGACAGGCCATAGTATTTTTCAATCATACACATGTAAAACTACACAGCTTAACATAGTTTACACTGCTACATAAACATGTATATTTTTCTACACTGGCAAATGTTACCACATTAACAATCAAAGAATCTCTATCAAAATGTATTTTGTCAGCAAGAAACACATTATGAAGGAATATGAAGAATACTTTAGGTTAAACCAAAACATTCTCAGCACAGTAATTTAAAGATTTGATTAAAAGTACTAAAATATAACTTGTTAAAACATTCAGCAGTTATAGAAACACCCTTCTTCCTCTCTTAGATTTCCATAACACATACATTACCTCATTCCTTCCCAACTGTTAGACTGTTTCATTTCATCATTTTCCTGGTCCAGAGGTTTGAAGGGAAAAAACACCATTACCAAGCATTTTGACCAGGAGTTAGGTTGTAAAACATCATACGGTACTTCTACACAGTTGACCAGGCAAGTGAAACATCACCAAGCTTTTAGAAACACACTATGTTTATTTAATAACAAACAGCTAAAGGGCTAGCAACTGATGAGGTATTCACAACAAAAAGCCATCTTAGAGTGGTAGCAGCCTTTTTATGAAACTGAATGCTGATGAGTAACTGATCAAAACACTTTTGATTTCTTCAGTTATATCTAGAGGAAAAAAATACAGGTCAATCTCAAAGGTGATCTGCAGAAGTTTTAAACAAGAGGACTTGAGCTGCTTCCCTCCTTACCTTTCCCTATTAAAGACTTTTCTGAAAGGTAGAGAGATATTTGTGTTTACCCTGGAAGGCAGGCATGAAGACAGCCATGCAGAAATAAAGAAACTGCTGCCTGATTGTGTGAGCTCATCTACACTACTCAAACTTGGTTATAAGAAAAATAAAAGCTGTGATTACAGAGGCATAGGAAAAGATTTACCCCTTACCACTGAAGTTGAGAAACCAAGCAAGACAAAGTCCAAGACATCCAACAGGTCTTCCTGAAGAGAATTAAGATTTCAAAATTAAGTGCTCTGTTGGAACCAGAGCAGCAAAAACCTCCCACCTCTGTTCAGAAGTAAAGCCCTGTCGGGCACAGTGCCCTGAGCCAAGGCGCTCAGTCCCGCCAGGCACATACCCCTGGGCTGTGCATGCTGAGCTCCCCGTCGGCTCAGGAAGGATGGGCATCCAGCAGAGGTAACTGCAGCAAGCTCCGCTCCCTTTGCTCTCTTCCTATCCCCATCCCCTGCTCTTCCAGTCGTTTCTGTTTGTGCCAGGATGGATGACATACTTGAATTAGGAGTACCACCTACTTAAGGGTGATCTTCCAAATAATGTCTTTTCCCCCTCCTGTATCTTTCTCCTGGCACGAAATACTTACACTACTACTGTACCTCATCTTTGTACAAATCTGTAAATATCCTCCTGGTACAAAAAGAGATAATTCATTCTTTTTCCATATTATTGTTTTAGGCTCTCAATGTTTAAAACAAAAATAATCAAGAAGTGCTACTGTGCCAATTCATGGTTTCAAAGGATCTTTGCAACTGTAAATTGAAGTGTGCTAGAACACATGCTGGCTGAACACATTGAAAAACTCACCTGCTAGACAAGATCATACCAGCTAGAAAACTGAGGAATAATATATTCAACCTCCTACACCTTCACTCTAAATTACAGTCAATTTGCTAAAAGTGAAGCCTCACGCAATCACTCTCCTTACAAAGTATGTTCTCAAACTAATGAATCTACAGGCTGCACTAAGATGGTTATATAACATCAGCAAATTGAATTTATTTTCCAGGCCCTATTTTCCACCAGTCCTCGTAATCATCCTCTTTGTTTCAGTTTCCTTTATCAAGTCATCCTGTCACAGTTTCACCTGTTCTTAACTTACCAATCTGACACACCTGTAAACTACTCAGTTGTTCCACTGCTATTGATCTGCAGCAGCACCTAAGCAAGTTAGTCACTTCAAACACTTAAAGCAGGGGGGGGGAACCCCAAACTTACCTCGAAGAGCTCATGGATGTGGTTGCAAGCAAGGCGAACACAGGAGAAAGTAAGGCACAAAAAGTAATCACGTTGAGTTCGTTTTAGAAGCACAGAATGGTTTGGGTTGGAAGAGACCTTAAAGACCATCCAGTTCCAACCCCCCTGCTGCGGGCAGGGACACCCTCCACTAGACCAGGTTGCCCAAAGCCCCATCCAACCTGGCCTTCAACACTTCCAGGGAGGGGACATCCACAGCTCCTCTGGGCAACCTGTTCCAGTGCCTCACCACCCTCATAGTAAAGAGTTTCTTCCTAATACCTAATCTAAATCTACTCTCTTTTAGTTTAAAGCCATTACCCCTTGTCCTATCACTCCATGCCCTTGTAAACAGTCCCTCTCCAGTTTTCAAACACAACAAAACCTCCCTTACACAGGCTTATACCTGCATATTGACTGTGTAGTGTTCTGGGGTCATGTGAACAATGTTCACATCTCTCTGTCCCTGCTGGCTTGCTTACGGCCATCTCTTGTCCTAGTTGATGATCTGGGATGATGGCCACATAGTTTAAGAACTCTGCCCTCAAAGACTTGCTTGAAATTGATGGAGCCAATCCAGAAACAGCTGCTGCCATCTCAAGATGCTTTACCTGACCGATGAGCACATGAATAATTAATGTCTTCCAAAAGTAGGCAGGGAGGATTTAAAAGACACTGCTGCTTATATTCTTCCAACTGCTGCTTCTTTTAAACATCACTGCTATACAGCAGGGGTAGAATAAGTATTTTCTATGAACTCCTCTGAATTTAAATACCACTGAAAACTGCTGGTGACAATAAAGGAGCATCCAATGAACTACAGTTTCCAATGTTTGATCTGAATTACTTTACCTTGTGCTAATGCTTAGGAGATCATCTCAGTACCAAGAATCCTTAATTCATTAACCACATTATCTCACATTTTTCTTTACTGAACTTGCAAACTATACAGTCACACTCATTACTGTGCAACTGAAATTTTGATAGAATGGCCACGTTATCCCTCCACCCCAAAGATAACAAAAGCATCTTGATGCCATACAAGCATGCATGTGTTTTAGAAACATACCACCCCAAAATGGTCTTTGGGCAGCAGTTAAACTTGTGAAGAAAATACACGGCCCCTGGCTTCTCTATGCTCCCAAGTAAGGGCTGGACAAGTGGGCATTCTTCAAAAACTATGAAACCTAAGGTTTCCAGCCAGCAAGGATAGAAGGCAGGCTACTTTGAAATACAGATTACACCTTGAAGAACCCTGTCATTGTACAGTAGCTGGCTGACAATATTTCCCCCCCCCCCAGATGTCAGAGCATATGCCATCATTGATGACTAACAAGTAAGGAGCACAAAGAAATTTTGGTGCATCAGTCAAACCATGATTGAAAAACTGTGAAGCCTGACATCAAATCAGGCTGCTATCTTTGAAGTGTAATATTTAACAGTCAGTGAATTATTTCATGTCAGTGCTGTGTGCATTTCTGATACTGGCACAAGATGAGAAACAAACCAGAGACTGAACTATGATGGAATGAATCTTTATTTCCAGTTGATAGGCACAATGGACACTAGTAGCAGACAGATGCACTGCACTATCTACAGTGATATTCTGGGAAAATATGATGGTTATTCGAAGTGTCCAGTTATAACCAGAAATGAACAAGTAAACAGAACTGCAACATCGCCGTAAAGATTTATTTCCATTAACAGACACCCCTCAGATGTTTTCGAAGTATTAAAAAAATATTTCCAGAAACATCTCCAGGAAAAACCCCAAAACCAAACCAACTCCACTTTATCTCTCAGGGTCTCAGAGGACTTACAGGAGGTTCTGTCTTTGATGGAAGAAAGTTCGAGACCTTCTGGAAGGTCACAAAGTAAGAGCTATGTATGTGTGCCTACAGATACTAGATAATGAAAAAGAAAAAATCCCGGAGAACTGCAGTGCTCCAGGGAGCACTGGTCAATGCCAACAATTCAGCCCCAATCCAGTGCTAACCATTGCTTCTACAGACAAGAGGTTTTTATTGACCATCTCGCACCTTTACCTTGAAGAGAGCCTCTCTAGAGGAGACCTTGCATGCAAAGCATCTACGGACTTAGGATACTATCTTTTACGCACCCACTCCATATGCCACATCCACCTTCTTGGCAGGCCAATGCCTATCAGAGGATAGCGAGAGTATAGAGTGCAACCTCAGTATAACAGATCACAAGAAGTTTCAAATCCTATGTAGAACATATAGGACACTGTCCATTCAGAAGCATAAAAAGCCTCCATTACACACCTGCATTCATCAAGTCTGTTATATTATATCTGAAGTGCAAGTATAGCCACAAGCAGATTCAGTATCGCTCAATACTCAAAGGAAAAGAATCCTTCATGAGTTGTTCTTAAATCACAAGCATTCAAAATATTTTTAGCAAGTAAAATGTATTTTGTGCACTCAAGAAATGCCACATGGGTCATGAACACAGTTAAATCCAGCATACTAAGTAAGTGATGTTTTCCTCCACTGAACTAAAATATACAATACTTGTCAACTATTAATTATACTCCATCCAGAGCAGCTTCCTTAGATCTCTGTTCATTGTTTGGTTTTTCACTAGCAAAACTGGGATATTCTAGGTGTTCTAATATGTATCAAGGCTATTTTACAAGTGCATTGAGCTTTGCCACTTTTCTGCTTGTACTTTGGTGGAGCACATAGAACGTTAGCCATTTTTGTTATATTCATGCTCAACAGAGCCACAGAAATTGTCTTAAAATGTATTCTAAACAACTGTGAGATTGAATGCTTGAAATGTTTATTCTCAAACTATGGCTAATTTCAAAACCAAACTGTTCATATTCTATAGACTGAACAAATAAACATTTTATATAAAAAATACCAGTATATTTATTGAAGTAATTTGTTCATACATAATTTTTACGACTATTTCATACAGAATAATATTTTAAAGAATTATTCTTAAAATCTGTACCTTTCAGCATGCATCATGTCTTGCCATTCTGAGGTTAATCCAGAAGTTTTCTACAGCAATCTTTACTCTTTTCCCTCCACATATATCAATATTCACCCTATGCCCAGATGCTATAAATATGCCATTTGGGTTAGCTTTCTGGGGTTTAGCTGATTGCTGGGTTTTTTGTTGCCAACTTCAAAAACTAGAAATACTTGTTTCTACCAACATACTAAGAACTTTCTACCTCTTAAGGAGGAGCAGCTAGTATTAATTTACCAAGAATGATAAATCCCTTTCCAGAAGCCTCTTAAATTTTTGCAACATGAAAAACAAAGAATTCCACCACCATCTCCCCTCTTTCACATTTTCTTCATCTTTTGCTTACTTTCTCCTCAGATACCTTAACAGAAAGCTGTGAGAAGCAACCTGTCCTTTGTTTTTGAAATCTGAAATTTTTTTTCTATCTGATCTTTAATAACATACCAGTGAAAAATTATTAAAACAGGTAAGATTAGTTAATGCAAAGCTTCTGGAAACATTGAGGTTTTGGTGTTTTGGACTACAAATTTCACATGCAGAAAAAGTCACAGAAGGCAGCAAAGGAAGATTCCAAACTTACTAATCTGTACACAAAGTGACAAGCCACAGCGGCTGTGGCTGGTTGCCAAATATTTCAAAAAGTTTAAGGCATAAAGCACAAAAAAGAGGGTGAAGCCTTCACAGCACAATTCTCCAGTATATGCTACCTCTTTAAACATGACTTATTTTATAATCATTTAGGCAAATAAACAAAAACTCCAGAATACATACACCCATTTCTAAGATTCTCTCCCTTCAATACCTTGTCCTGGAAGCTTGATACATTTAGCCTTCAGTCATCCATCAGTAACAACAATATAAAACATTGCTAAGATCTTCTCTGCCTTTTCCTCTTCATCAGATTGCATTTGCATCACTGTCCCCCAGGAGGATGGCACCCAGCCACTGAACTACCTCCACTTTTTGACCACAAAGCAGACTTCTGCAAGTGAGGTTGAGATTTTTACAGTTCGTCATTCAGTTTTAAGGACTAAAAGAGGCTGCAGGACAAGACACCTCCCCTCGGTCAGTACACTTACCTGCACTTGTTGTCCTCTACTCCTACCACCCTTACCTGCAAAATTATAAACCTCTCCCTCCTTACAGTCACTGACTCGTCTCTGTAGACACCACCAGGAATAGATACACTAAGTCTTTTTTCAGCAGGAAAAAAAATAAAAATCATCTGCCTCACTTGCACGGAGTATGCAAAGTTTTGAATTTCCAAATACCCACCTACTTTTTATTATTATCTGAGTGTGCACATATGGTACATGAAAAATAAGACAGCTGTAACAATAAAGACAACAAAACCAAATACAATAGCATGGGGGGAATATGAAACAGGAGGGACACCAACCAAGTAAGCAACCCAACACAATCAAGGGAATCCATCACCAATACGAGTGTTGTGACACTTCCCCTCCTACTGAGGAGCAAGCGAGACCTAAATTCTTGCGCAAGACTAATATCAAACATAAGTTGGAAATGGAAAAGAAAAGTAACCAGAGTTTAGGTTACAGTAACAACAATAAACATAGATATTGACCTCTACACCTATTGCAATTAAAAATAAAGTTTAAGGAAGAAAAAAACCAACAATCACTTTTCTTTGTTCAGTACAAATGGGGGATGGAAGAAGAATTACTCAATACAAACGCATAAATTCCCATTTTCTAGTAACTTCTGTAGTTTCAGCTGAAGAAACTGCTATTCATACCTTTTTCCCCAACATCAACCCTCCCACCCTCAAAGAAAGAGCTCTGCCTGTGCTAGGTAACAAGTATATGTCTTACTAATGTCTTGAGATGTGGGCCATGTAGCAGTCCACCCTACTCAACAAAAAAAGTGCATACATGGCCACCATGTATGAGAAACAGTCCACAAGCAACTCTAGGCCTTGCATACAGGCAAGGGGCTGACAGCTCCTTAAAGCAATATACACCTATTACTTTTAATTAAATGTATAAAGAAGCAATTCAAATATATCGGGGCTCTCATCTGGTACTAAGTAAAGCATACAGCAGTAACATATTAGTACTTAGTGGATCAAGTGCACTAATCACATGCAGTTACAAGAATGAAAAAAAAATTAAACATTAAACATTTATAACAACCTAGACTGGGAGAGTAAAAGTCATATTTAGAGCTCCGACTAGATTTACTGCCAGGCAATAAACTGTTGAATACATATAATTAAGCATACACAAAACAGTATTATGCTAACAAGACTTTAAGAGCAGCAGTTAGGTATAAGTCTAAAACCATCTTTTATTGCAGCAAACTCTTCTCTATTCCAAAGGTGAGAACCATTTATGCTATATGTGGTGCCATCTATTAGTCAGAAAATGCCAGCATTCCTGCAAACAAAGTAAAGAGCTGTGAAATAACATAACAGGTTTTGAAAATGTTAGTCACATTTCATAGTTGAGAGCTAGTGCCCTCAAATTTAAAAAGTAAAATAAAAGTAGTCACATGCATTTCAAAACCAAAATCCAGTTTGGCTAATTCAGTGTATTGGGTCTAGCTGAGATGGAGTTAATTCTCCCCACAGCAGATTTTTAAGCAAAAGAATGCAGCCTTTTAAAAATATCTTTTGTGTTCTACGGAAAACAAATGGGAAAGGATAGAAGCTTTCCTTTAATGAAAAGTAATGGATTGTGGCTGAAGATCTGCAAACCTTCAGCTATGACAGTGTTGGGAATGGAAGAAAATCATACAAGGGAAAACTTCTAGAACCAACACAGCAACAAAATTGCCAATGACACCAACCACAAAAGATGTGGTTTGGTGCCCTTAGTGGATAAATACAGAGCTGCAGACATTTTGAGTAAAGAGCAGTTCACAATGAAAATTCATCTTCTACAAAGCCAAATCTTACTGTGAACTAGTTGCTCAGTGTAAATACAGAAGAGTTCTGGATTCCCAACAAAGAGGAGACTTGAGATAAAAAGAAGGGGAGAAAAAAAGGCAAACCACCACCACATTCTCCCTACTCGTCACCACAAATTACACTGGAGACAGGAGACTGATGTGTATGAACACACAAGCTAATAATCATTAAAAAAAAAATAATAATACCAGGGCTCCACAGCCTCTCCCTCCCCCACAATGGGACAGCCTCAGACAAGATAGCATGGTTGCCAACATAAAGTTGTCTCCAATGGTGCCAGAGTAAAGATCAAAATCAAGGCAACTAAGTCATGAATTTGAACATCTCAAAATACAGACAATATCAGGCAAATCCTTTATCAAAAATAATTACACTGGAAGTAATTTTGAAAGTGCCACTGAACTTCATTTTGCTAGTATAAATGAGTACAATACTTGGTCAGTGCCCTTTCTGGTGCTTACAGTTGTAACTTTTTATTCCAAGTCATTATAATATTTTTTTTTTAAATTAACTGTCTTTTTCAGATTGAGAAGTACAGAGAACTGGACATGCTAGAAAAGCGGGGAGAGTGCACGTATGCCAGCTATCATCTTCTTTATAAAGGTCCTTTTAAAGCAGCCAGCAGCTGGTTTAAATTGAGCACAATATCATCTGCACCAGTCCAGATTATGACTGAGGACTAAGAATCATTATAAAGTTATGCTGTTTCCTACCCTCTACCCCCAGCATATCAGCTGGCTGTACGGGATGAAAAAGTAATAGCAGTTAGACTTATGCAAGAGCCAATGTAAAATGCTATCCTGGGCTCACTGAGACTTCCCAAAACCAATAAGCTATCAATTCATTGCTGGTCTTGAAAAAGCAAAAACAAAAAAGCCAACCAACCAACCAAAAGGAGAGGGAACAGTACCCCCCCCTTCTGATAAAAATATTCAAAGCATTTCAAATTAAAAGCCATATATTGTTTGGCTGCCAACTGCAGTGTTTTCTCCAAATGCTTATTTTCCCAACAATTACCTTTCAGAAACCCATGTAGTCTTCCTCAGATAAAATGATGTTATTAATGGGGGTTTTTTCCTCTCTCTGTTCACAGCAATGTGCCCAAATGATCAATACCATTAAGAGTTCCCACATCCTTACTCAGGAGCCTGTAAGATAAAGTTTCTAAAGAACTAGTGCAAAATCTAAATGTTTGAATCTTCCCCACGATTCTTTCTGTAGGTTGTCTCTCAATGTATTTCCTTCAGTATTTCTGCTTTCACAATATAACACTGCATTTTAGTAAGAACATGTAATTTTCTTGTGCCATATGTATGGTTCAGTGCACACACAGGCACACCTATGGCTTCACAACTGTCACATTACTGTTGTATCTCAAAACCACAAGAAACAGTCTATAAGGACACAAAATGGAAGTTACACAAGTGTTATTTATTCTCACAGAAATGCCCACTGTTCCTCTCGGGATTTTTTAAGTTAATTGCACAAACAATTAAGGCAACCCCTACTCTCTTCCTTACCCACAAATAAGAGCTCTGACTGACATGCAGTGCCAAATTAAAAAAAAAAAAAAAAAAAAAAAGCCTGCCAGCTGAAGCAAGCCTCAACCCTGCCAGCTGCCCCTTAGAATACAAGTTGTTGCCCCAATGACAGATGGCCGTCCAGCTCACATGGCAATTCAAGAGCAGCTCCAGTTTTCAGCGTAGCATAATTAAACCAGCCAACTGCAATTCCCGTCTACCTTAATATGCTGCCCTGAAAGATTAAAGCACCACCGCAACCATCTTTTGAGCCGTTCAGTGATCCTTGCCTTGAACAGGGATCAGCTGGGAGCACAGGACAAATGACAACTGAGGGCAATGACTCGCAGTTCAACTATCCAGTTTTGATCCTGGGACAAGCTGAGCACTAAAATAAGACCAGAAAGATGACAAGTATTGTACCAAGAGAGACTGTATAGTTCAAAACCAGACCACCAATCACAGGAACCCAAGAGCATCATGTTCAATTCCATGCTTTGCCACAGATACGGTTCAATGAGGGAAATGCACCTGTACAATTACTGGCCATTGTGTGAGGGCGCTGGTGGAAAAAGGTCTGTACTCTCGTTTCTGGCAGTACTGTACTCTTAAATTGGTTTAACCACCAAGGAAATCCCTTTCGGTGGCCATCTGCAATTACACTGCTTATACCAATGGTGAAGCCATGCCTACAGACTTCCCTGGTGACTTTGGGCAAGTTACATATTTTCTTTACACTTTCATTACCCACTGCTTAAGTCAAAACAATGGTACTTCGTTACATCTCAGGTGCAATGAGGACAGCTACAGACACAGCTGAAAGCTTACAAGACACAAGAGTACTACAAGACAAATATTCAAATTAGTGAAACAAAGGGATCCTTTACCAGTACCTGAAATTAATGTAGGCCATCATTGGAATCACTGTAAGAAATAGTGGGATAAAAGACATTTCCCCACATTTACTGCAGCCCCAATGCAAGACCTTCAGGCAGAAGGGAAGGATTGAAGTTGAGTGCACTGATTAGCTCTTTCCCAAGTAAACTTTTAGCATATACAAAAATATGGATTTCTGTGATGGGATCGGTAAGTCAGGAACCTTCTGGACTAGAAATTGCTCCTTAACCTCACTTCACCCACTGCATTACTGTTACTAGAAATACTGAAAGAAGAAACAAACCACCACTGAATTACTCCTCTCACTTTAAAGAAAAAAGTTAAATATGCACACATACATATGAGTCTATTCTTAAAAGAAAAAGTCACTAAAAAAATAATTTCTTATTTAATATAAACTCCTAAGATCATCAAGTCTTTAACAGAGACTCTCATTAACAGAAATTTTATCTAGGTGGGGAGACTTTGCCAGACAGGTTTGGAGAAAGGGACACTTAAGAATTTTGTCTCCACATATGTGAAAAATATCTGATAGGAGGAAGTGGCATGCCTTGGTAGGAAATGTATCACTTATCTGTATTAATAAAAAAGGAGCAGGTTGATTCTATTTTTTTTTTAAACTGATCTACAAAACCAACACAAGCAGGATTTGCGGATAGCAAGTTCTCAAATCCTGCTATTCTGATCCGTCCCTCTTTGCCCCTTTCTCAAACCATATTTTGATTTCACAAACTAGAGGAATTAAAATTCATTTTCTGTAATATATTCACCCACTTCTGCAGTACTAAACAATTTGGGGGAAAAGACAAAATATATATCCCAGAAATCTTACAAAAGAAAACTTAACCAGGCTCAAGCAGTTCCCTCAGCCACCATAATGCACACGCAGTATTTATATTACTGAAAAATATAACCTTTCTGCCAACAGGACCCTACACACAAATATTAAGAAAAACCATAGTGAATATTTAACACACAGTACATACAAAATTTTAGTGACTATATCTGCATCAAAACATCACAAAGATACTGGAACAGACCGCTTTTTCTTACTGTTTAAAACTCGCTCATTAACTTGTTCATTATGAAAGTGATAATTATTTTCACCACTCAAGTGACAGAAACAGTTGAAAATTTCTGCCTTCCCCCAGCCATTACTGTTCAAGAGACTCTATCTGTTTGCTAATAGTGGTAGTCCAGAGCAATGATGGAGGACCAACCTTGCTGCTAAGGAAGAAACATTTGGGTGGCACCCAAAGTATACTTAGTCTGAAAATCACTATGCCCAACTCACTAGGATTTCAGCATGCTTGGTGTTTCAGCTACGGTTCTTGATTTCACATGATTGTATAACATTTCTAAATCTTACACACATACAAAAAATACGTTGGCAGCTCATAGCTCTCTTTGTGATCTTGGTCATTAAGATGACTGAAATAAATGAAACAAACTATGCAGTCAGGCTGTTGGGATTTACCCAAGAACATGGGAATGAATTCCCTCTAACAGCATCAGTGGATAGCAGGTATTGCTTGGCAGACCTTTCAAATAGAGAGGTTAAAAATCATGGGTTTTCCATACACTATTTCTAAATGCCACTGTATTAATCAGCATAAGAGCGACCCACAGCAGAGTGCATGCTCAAATCTTCAGTTTCTTGAAAAAGTTATCCAGAAAAACAGGCTGAAAGATTCGTGAAGTGAATGTGAAAACTGATCTTAAACTGGACTACCACATAATGTCAATATTGAAAATTTCAAATAAAAATTTGTTAAAATTCACTTTCCATTCTTCTTTTCCCTGCATTTTTACAAATACATTAACATTTCCTTTATACTCACTTTTTATTTTCAGCCCAATTATGGAAGCTATAGCTAGCAGCTATACTAAAGCAAGAAGCCCCTAAAAGATAAAGTGCTTATTTCAACATTAGCATGACCAATACATTTTCCTTTAAAATTACATATTAAGGTTATTTTGTTTATAACTGAAAATCAGAATAATTTCACCTTTCTTCTCTGATATTTCAAAAAAATAGGTTTAGATGAGACAGAGCTGTCAGAAAATATTACTTCCTGTTAACACTTCTAACATTAACAAGCTCAGATGTTCAAACATTGCTTAGACAAAATGGGAAATCCAGTATCACATCGATGTGTACTATGATGGCTTTATCTTCAGATCAGAGCTTCATTAGACACCCACTGACCCTACTCAGGTATGCCTTTTTCAGTTACTTAAACCTTTTAAATGAAGGTACAATTTGACAATGGCAAGCATCCATACCGATACCGTAAAGTGTATCAGCACATTATTGATCACAAGCTGCTGATCAATGAGCAGTGGCTGCTAAGAAATTTGGCAAGATATGAAAGGGTCTAAACTCGTTAACAAAGGCCACCTCAAGTCATTCAGATATTACCCACTATCACAGTCACACCCATTCTTCTAATCATCCAGACAGCAGCAGTAGCCTAAAGCATTTATCTCCTGCCTCCCCACTGATGCTCAGCTAGCCAAACAACTGCACAACTTGTGTTGAAGGAGGTTCTCTCAAGAATGATCTGAAGCATATGCCTTAGAGGCTCAATTACTATATGGCTTTGCAGAGAGTTAAAAATGGAGCCAGAGAGGAAGCTCCAAACGGATCTGAATAAAATGGTTCTCCTGCGACAGAAAACCCGCTACTCATTTTCATACACGGCAACCACCCTAGACCTTTGTTGTGGTTTAACCCAGCAGGCAGCTAAAACAACCACACAGCCGTTCGCTCACTCCCCCCCCCAGTGGGATGAGGGAGAGAATCAAAAAGATAACACTCATGGGTTGAGATAAAGACAGTTTAATAGGACAGAAGACAATAATAATAAAAGAATATACAAAGCAAGTGATGCACAGCAAAATTGCTCACCACTCAAAGTCAATGCTCACCTAGTTCCTGAGCTGCCCCATCTCCTGGACAACCCCCCAGTTATATACTGAGCATGATGTCATACAGTATGGAACATCCCTTGGCCAGTTTGGGTCAGTTGCCCTGGTTGTGTCCCTTCCCAGCTTCTTGGGCACCCCCACCTTCTCAGTGGCAGGGCAGTATGAGAAGCTGAAAAGTCTTCGACTGCTTGGCAATGACTAAAATACATGTTCTCAACATTATTCTCATCCTAAATCCAAAACACAGCACTGTACCAGCTGCTAGGAAGAAGATTAACTCTAGCCCACCTGAAACCAGGACAATCTTCAGTCTTGCAGCTTCCAAGGTCATATAGGATGGAACTCTGCTATCTCCTGTCCTCATCCATGATGTCAGCTTGTACTGACTGCAACTGCCCAAGTCAAAAATGGAGCAAATGAAATTCCAGAGTAAACTCCGGTTTATTTTGAATAACTGATCTTCAAGGACTGTTGAAGAAGGTAAAGGGGCAGAACCTTTGTGCCAAAAAAAAGATGGTTACAGATCTTACCATCTTCAAAGAAAGGTCAAGTGTCATATCTTGCCAAAGACTAATATAGCAACCATCTAAATAAATTTGTTGTCCTTCCTCCTTCAAGACAGCAACAACTTAAGGAAAAAGCAAACATTAATTTGAACAGCTACTACACACAATTTAAATTGATGACCCAACAGCATTTGGGTCATCTTTCTGGTCTCCTGCTTTCCCAATAGTTCAGGACAGCTAATTTAGCCAAAAAAGCATCCATTTTGTCCTCAGCTCTTCAAAAAAAGTTTTAAAATCAGAAGTTTTCCTATTCTTCTGCAGTATAAAGTTTTCTCTTTAAAGGTATGTTGACAAACTTTCACAACTATTTATTTCTCAGAGGACTATAGCAAGTCTGGACCAAGGCCTGTGTCTTAAGAAGACTGAATTCCAAGCAAAGAAAAAAGTTCTACTTTTCCACTCACTTTCCCAAATACAAGAAGCTTGGGAACGGTAAGTTTTATCCAATACCTCCTAAAAAACTCTCACTGGCCAAATAAGAATTAAAGATGGGGAGGAAGCTGTATTTATTTGTCATACATACATAGGATCAGTAGTGCACTAATTAACTAACCAGATTCATCTGTGGGAGAAGGGGAAATGAGGCAGATTCAAGAGGCAGTTCTGAGTTTCTCTTCGGGAGCCTTAGAAATTCAGTAAGGCAGCAAGACAGCGTGGCAATATCCGGCTGCTGAAAAGTATTTTTCTGTACAAATTTTAGTCATATTTTAGATTTTTAATAATTATTGATGAACCAGACTGGATAGCTATGTATTTACTGTTGCAAAAATCAAAATTTCAAATAAGAACTAAGCATGAAAAAGGAAATAAATTGTTTTACCTTTCATGTCATTTCAGACCAAATTCAAGTACCATTTGTGGTCAGTGGGAATCTTTCAGCTAGCCGGGATTGCAGTGGGCTTTGAATCAGAACATCCAAAAGCATTACTGCAGTGTTAGAATTATTTCAATTACCAAGCATCTTCTAGAAGATCGTGAAGTAAACCCTACTTCTTTAAAAACAAGAAAGAAGTATACCAAGATACTGTGAAGTAAGTGACTTAACTGTGGTGTTTTAAAATGCACTAATAAAGCTTTTGCAAGTTTTGCTAAACAAAAGCACACCTGGTAATTATAACATCTGACTGATTTTCAGGGTAGCATCTTTGTAGCATTCACTCCTTCAGCAAGGTATTGTCTCAAAACAGCAACAATACAGGAACCTGTGGGCACAGTCCTCATCTCACTGTAGTATAGATACACCCAAACTAGCTCGGGGACAGAAACTGCATTATTGTTTTAGCCAAGGCACTCCAGCAGGTCTAACAATCCACGTGGAGAAGGGAGTGCCTTGAAAGAGCGTAATGAAAGAGGGTCAAGCTAACTCAAATTACCTTCCATTTGCCACAGGCTAAGAGCATACACATGAACAATTACTGTGAATCAGATACCACAGATCAGCTGACATATGGTAACCTGTCATCCTACAATAACCTGTCCAAATACAAAGATGCCTTGAAATTTAGACTGGCTGTAGAGCTACATCTCACTCCTATTCAGAAAGGAAGGGGCTAAACCCTCGAACCTTTGCTTCTGGATGTATAAGCTGAAAATAAGCAGTAAAAGAGAACCCACAAATTGGAGCCCTTAAGGCAACAGGCTGTCTCCAAATACTACAAACTGGGATTACCAAAAGGAAATAGTTACTGTAACATGACCTATTCATGCTAACCAGTCCTTTGGTATAAAAGCACGCACACAGCACGATGACCATGAGACTGCAAATTCAGCTCTCCTGCTGGTCTGGACAGTGGTTATTTAAAACAAGTGTAATAATTCCAAGTACAGTTGTTAATTTTGCCTTGTAATGGCAATTCACAGTAGGAAAAAGCCAAGCTTTTGCTTCCCAATCTCATTCCCAGGAGTGCTTGTTTCTCTATGCCATGTTCAGGAACTAGGAACTAAAGAGTTCTCTGGAACATAAGGAAGACTATCCTCCCAGTGGCCTACAGCTAGAATAACCCACATATACTCTTACTGTTCAGCCCCAGTATTTTTCCCAGCCCAAGAGCAACATCTGATAAGAGGTTTAGTTCATTTTTAAAATCAGTTTTCACTAATAATTGCAAAACCCATCAAGCAAACAACCCTAATCCAAACACCTACCAAGCTGGATGAAGGCAGGACAGAAAAACTGAGGAAAAAACTTTATATACTCTATCAGCACTAGACTGGCACTCACATGGTAGAGTTATACAGCTGAATCAGTTTTTTGGCACACTGAACCAGTTGCGCAAGAAGATAAACACTACTATTATTCCAATACTGTAATACCAGTAATATCCGGTATGTATGGGAATGCTATTTCTATATACTCTTGCTGAATTAACTACGTAGAATCAAGAAAATGTAGCCGCTTATCAGAAACAAGCCTAGGAGCCCCAGCAACAACGTTTTAAGCAGAAAACAACTATGCAGCAGTTTGAGCTCCTGGAACAAAGCAGTGCCTGAACTCTCCCATTTAAGACATCAGGAGGGACCTGACAAACCTGGCAATGGAGTGGAAACTGCAGGTTTCTATTACAGCGAACAGTAGGTTTCATTGTACGTATCATAGCACATATCTTAGAACAGAGCCACAGCAGCATTTCGACAGCTTCTCTCAAATGGACAGGACCACCGCCAGTCACCGTGCAAGGCTCCAGGCTCACACAACAGCTAAACTGATCTGACGGTTAGCTGTGAGGACGAGGGTCTGGCCCACTTCCTTCCTCCCACTCCCAACTACGTACCTGATGACCACTTCTCTTACACACTCAAACTCTGCAGGCAGTTAGTTCAAAGAGCTAAACCAGCAGATAGCTGTTTGGGCTGTTTTGGAGGCTTAGTTTCCGTGGTGAGCTGGTTCAGGGAGCTACAAATGCTGACGCAAGGCGGGGGATAAGAACATGGGGCTAGAAGCAGGAATAATGGGATGACCCCTTCCTCTAGCAACCAAGCTCTAAAATTACTTGGTTATCTTGTCAAAATGCAACTAAAGTATCTCAGCATAAAAAAAAATAGTCCCTAAAAACCTGCTGAAAGAACTGTGTTTTATAAGTGTGTGTCTGTTGCTTGTCTGTGTCCTCCCAGCTTCTACATATGGATGAACAACACCATTTTAAGAACAGGCAGCAGTATAACCAGCAAAACTTAGTTACTGAGAAGAACCACAATAACCACTATGCAAGTTATCTTTTAAGAAGTATTCCAGATTCAGAGATTTAATCACCTCAAGAAAAGTTCACTAAACTTTCTAATAGGAAGTAAAATTTAAGTGATAGGAGACTCCTGTAGAGTGTCATCTTTACAGTCTACATCTAGATCGTGCTCTCTTTTTCAAGAATTTAAAAGTCTTTTCAGAAAATAGCAATATATTATAAAAGCAGAATTTTGATAGGTGTTCTATAATTTCACTGTATGTTTTAGTTTGCTTTCTTTCCCTCCCACCCCCGCTCATTGCATCAAGAACTGAAGGACTCAGACTAAAATCCTAGGCTATAGCTAGATACTACAGTTTAGAACCACAAACAATAACAAAAATCACCAAGTATGCTTCCCCTCCTATTCAAGTGCTGAACAGAGAAACACCACATAAGCAAGAAACAAACAGAAGTACTTAACAACCAGAAAACATGAGAGGATTAGGTAACAACAAAGTCAACTGAACAAACCTTTCATTTTCTCAATTCCTATTAGTTCAGTCATGTCTTCCTCTCTTCCTTGCCTTTATTGTGCACACATTGCACAGGTCTGATTTACTTTTCCTACACCATCTGTTATAATATAAAAGGCTAAATATATTTAATCAGCACAATTTAGAAATCTTAAAGAAGCACACTACCTCCTCTTCCCAGCAGGCCAAACAGTTCACAGCCACAGGCTCTAAGAGGAAGTTTAAGCTCTGCCACAGGTGTCCCACGTTACAATACATCTGGGGCACACTCACTCCCTTTACAGAAGTGACCCAGACTGGAGGGTGGGTCAAATGCGTTGTCCTCACTGCAGTGACAACGCTCTCTGGCTGCCACCTGGCCTCCCTGACGATACCACTGTGCATGTGCAGCGTAAGTGTGCTTAATGTGCCGAATAAACACACACACGCGCGCAGCAGTCACTCTATATGGCCACTGCAAATTCAGCATTCACTGGGCACACCAGATTTACCATGCTGGTGAGGAAACTGCCGATGTAAAGCAAGCTGCAAGCCTGACGTTCCCAGGCAGCTGCTGGGCTGACAAAGCATTCACAGTGCTCCAATTCTATGCATATACATTAAATCATCCATATCCAGTGTACATAATGTTTATTATGCTTAATGCTGTGCACACCTGCAGTAAAAGCCTGACACACGTTGGACAACCTTGGTCTACTCCATAACTGTGGTTCTCCCAGGAAGCACCAGAGCAGGAGGGAGGCAGGCACAGAGCCTAACCTTCCCCCAAAGCAAAGAGATATCAAATAGACTGATGTAGGAGACTTCACTACCTCTTTACTTAAACCATCAGGCTCAAAGTTTTTGTAACACAGAAACTAAATTAAAAAAAGATTTGGTATTTCTGGGAAACTGTAACAGATGTTAAATAGTCTTATGAGTGACCAAAATACACCGAAACTATGGGCAGTAACATTACTGTGTATACCAAGAAGAAACACACTTGATTTTGATCTCTCCAAATCAGATAGAACGCTTCAGCGTAAATTTAGGTGCTTGTCCTACATGAAGGACAACAGAGGTACCTAGACACTCCTTTGTAAATGTGATGCAAAATCAGGCTTTGGGAAAAGAAGTTGCACTTGAAGTACCTAATTTATAGATTATAAACTTTTATCTGTAAGGTAGACTTTGGAAACTTTTCATTGCAGAAATAAGGATTACATATCCTTATGGAAATACATCTTTTCCCAGCCAGCGACTCTCTTTTAAGGAATACAGAAAAGCCTCAATTAGATTTCTTTGCACCTGGAGCAACTGATGCCTGACTTCTTGACTTCTTGCCATAAGGGATGATCCTACAAAAACTGAAACAAATTTAGTTATTTTGATGCAAGTCTGGGCATTTGCTTCAGAATAAGAGTCATTTAATTCAGTTACTGTTACAGCCCAGCACACACCATTATAAGCCTTTCGGTGCATATATTAAATATATATATGTATATATAATCACATACATGTTTACACACATGCACTTGAAATAGGGCCAAATAAAGACTCCTTAACTTCCCTGAGATATTTATCTCAACATTACAAAATTCAAGCCTTGTGAGAAGAAATCTACTGGAGCTTAGTTTCTACATGTTTGTGTCTTACACAGCTTAACCTACTCTTTCTCCCAGTACTTCAAGCCCTCATGTCCCCTATACAGACAAATGACTAATTCATTTACCTTGTGTCCTGACAGGCCAGCTGGTTTGTGCTTCTTGGCATGGGTAGAGAGGGTAAGTTATAAATGTCTTTCCCTCATTGTCGTCTTCCTCTGCCCAGCCAATAATTTCCACAAAACTTAGGAACTTCGCATCCCTTCATCAAATCTGGATGAAATGAGCTGACAAGTTCAGAAGTTGCAGAGTGACAGACAGATGGACCGTATGGGTGTATAAGTCTTGTTTTCTTTGGAAATAGATTGGGGGAGAGGGGGAGAAGCAAACTTGCAAGGTAGATTTACAGGCTGTACATATTAAATATGCCCCAACTCCAAAAGTATTGACCCAGCTTAACCCAAGCTAAATCGGAGCTGCCACAGCCCCACCACACCCACGGCATTCAGTGTTATCCCTTCCCTTGTACCGGCACTTGTGCCAAAAATCAACCTAGGGTTTTAAAAAAAAAAAAAAAAAAAAAAAAAAAGAGAAAAAAAAAAAGGCAGTTAGCATTTGGCGCAGGCAGCTCTGGAGCCAGCTCACTGCCTTGTCACATGGACACCGCTACCACGTATAAGGAACGCACAGGATTGTGGCAGACGCAGCTGCCATGGTGCTACATGTTTGGTACTTAACAGCATACAGGATGCAGTCCTAAAAATGCTTAATATCAGACATAAAGCTCAGAACCTCATTAGTGCCATATCCAGTAATGTGCTGATGTTATAAAGAAGCACATATGCACTAATGTAGTTATTATTTTGAGAACAGAAACAACAAAAAAGAAAAAGTGACTCTGATGTTGACAATTTTAGCTGCATTCTGGACAAGATTTTTTTTTTTTTAAACTGTCTAACCTTGTCTTCTTCCTAAAACTGTAGCCAAACCTATACCCTCAAGGAAAAAAAAAATAGCACTATAAGCAAACACAGAAATATTTAAACACAGACATCACCCTGTCCAGATTTCCTTTTGGGTAGACCATTGTCCTAAAGAAAATGAAAGGGCCCATCTATTCTGTATCCTTCATGCAGAATTCCAAAACCACAGAATAAACCACTGGCAACCCCACTGGAGACTGGGGAGACATCAGGAGGGAGAAGGTAAAACAGAAGTAGCATAGTGTAGCCAGAGTGGCTAATTTAGATGGAGGGAGGTGTGAACAGCAGAACATAAGGCAAAACATCTTGGGAAGTATATCCTGATGACATCTTATCTTGGCTGTACAACACAGGGAGTTTGGAGGAGAAAAATGTTTTATCTGCAATCATTTATGATCTCCCTTCCCCACTAATCAGAATACAGGTACATCATCATTGTTTATCAATGTATAATATAGATATGCATGATTATGCATTCACTAGATCTATTCATACTACATATATAAAATACATTAAAATAAGAATTGCTTCATAGTATAAAACGCAGCTTTGTATGATTTTTAAACCCTTACAAGGAGCCTTTGATGGAGGAATTTCATAAAACCATTTTTTCCCTAGTGATCTATTTATTAATAACAGGAGTCATAACTTCATTTTTACCCAGTGGTGAAAATGTAACAGCTGTTACACAGTTACAAAACACTGTCTACTTACGCAGCATTAAATAATAAATAAAGCTCAAGACCTAGTACACGTTTTACTAAGCAATTCACTTTAATGATATGAAACAACAAGAAGTTCCAAAGATTAACTATGTGCTACGTTATCAACCCTGTTCCATATTTGTACTCATACTGTGCTGTAATATGAAGGAGGAAAGAAATTAATAATAACAAAGAATAATTTTCATTTAATCACAGCTGCACTCACATTATCTAATAACAATTTTTTAAAAGAAATTTAAAACTGAGTTTAATAGAAACCATTTCCTAATAACTTACACTGCTTCTTTTGTACAGTCTTTTTTAAGATGACCTACATTGCTTGGGAATAAAGGTGAAAACAGTCACCACTGATTGTGTGGTATAGCCTAACCCTAGTATATTGGCTTATAATTTAGTAGTGTTATTCCTCATCCTTTAAAGTAACAGCCCTGCACAAAGTGATCAAAGTCATAGGTAAAACTGGCATTAGCTTCCAGAGACAGTGGGTCAGATCTTGCAAGTTCTGAGATAGAACAGGAACTGCACTACAGACACCCCAAATGTAGATATAACACTAATAACAAAAGACCCTAATGCTCTTTATACATTTTTGGGGAAGTCAGACCTAGCGCAACTGACCTTCAAAAACACAAGGAAAAAGCTAGCAGTGATCCATATGGAACGGTAATTTCAGCAAACTGTGGAACTTGATTTTGTTACAATTTTATCACCACTGAGTGGTAAACGGACATGAACAATGTAAAATAAAAATAAAAATATGTGACTGTAGAGTTCCACAAAACATCAGAGTAATACAAATAAATTGCAGCCTCATATTTTAACAGAAAAAGTTTCTGCCTGTATCTTTAGCAAATTAATAACATATGAACAGTTTGAGACAGGCAGTCCAATGTAAAACTAAATAATCATAGCATTTAATCCATAAGCACACCTTTCCGGATGCTTTTTAGAAGTTATATTTTCATCTGTTTAAAAGAAAAAGTAACGTGTGGGGTTGAAAAAATTCTATATTCTGCATATGGAACATCAATGATGAAAATCCTCAGTGTATGTCATTGAGAGGAGGAAGTTCTTTTTGTTGTGTGGTTTTGGTTTTTGTTTTTTTTGTTTTTTTTTTTAAAATGTCAGTATACCAGAGAAGTCATTTTAATTATATAATTACTGAAGATTTTGGAAGGTTTACACAAGACCCATAATTGGGCATAAGACATCACATCCTCTGGTTATATACACAGCAATCTGGTCTGGGTAACATTCTTTGCTCTGACCAATGTGTGCGAGGGGGGGGCGGGGGAAGGAAGGGGAGGGAGGGGAGAGGAATGGAGAATTAAAAATACTTCCTCAGATTATATTTTCTTTACTTCATTTGCTTAAAATTTTTTGATTGCATAAAATGCACTAAAGTATTTATTGCGATGCACCTCCGTAGTTAAAATACCTTGCTCTCGATGTGATATCCTAGATACTCAAACAAAAGACATTCAGGTGACAATGAAGGCTTTTTTTTTAATTTTAAAAAGACATTTGTACATCTAAAACTGCACCACAGCTCAGTCTCCTTTATCATGCCAGAGTTGTGACAGCCAATGCATAAAAAATTAAAATCCAATCCACCAGATAAGACATGCAAAATGTCTCCTCCAATCCCACCCCCATCTCGCCTTCAAAAAAAAAAAAACCAACCCTGCACATACGGAGCACACGCACACTCGCACCCCCAAGAGCCATCACTGGGGCGACAGTGCCAGGTTTGAGGGACTGCCACCCCCCCACCCCCGTACCCCAGCACTAGCGACCCCGCTCCGGGCTCCATTAGGGGAGGAATCCCACCTCGCCGCTTCCCCATCCCCTCAGACAATGGTGCTTTCCCCCATTAGCTCCAAATTGTCAACATTTTTACGCTAGGCCCCGGCCCCACCGGCGCGGGCGGACCCGCCGGGCAAGGGCTGAGGCGCGGGGGCCGGAGCCCCCGTTCCGTTCCGGCCGGCTCGGGGCCGCCGGGTGCCGCGGCGGGGGCGGGCGAAGGTGGGGGGGGAAGGGGGGCGGTGTGGCTGAGGTAAATAAATGGCCGATCGGCCGCGGCCCGTGCCCCCCCGCCGGGCGCTGTAACCGAAGCCCAGGCGCCGAACTGCGCAGCAAACATTGCGCGGCGCGGTGGGCCGCGGAGGCTCGGCGAGACCCGGGCCGCCGCCCCCGGACACCATTTCGCCGACGGCGGCGGGGACTGTGTCGGCGCAAGTTGCCCGGCACCAGCTCCCCCCACCCCCCCCCCCCGCCTCGCAGCCCCCCGGGCGCCGGTCCCCCCGCGCCCCACGGCTCCCGGCGTCACCTCTCCCCTCCGCCGGGCCGGGGGCCCAGCCCGCCGCTCCCCGCGGGGAGGCACCGGCTCTCCCGAGCGAAGGCAGCTCGCCTCCCCGCAGCCCCCAGGGACGGGGCGGGGGGTTCGGGCGGGCGTTCGCCCCGTTTCGTCCCCAGGGGCCGGCGGCGATCGGCTCCCCCCCTCCCTGGCGGGCGTGGGAGCGCGGCCGGGAAAGGGGCCGAGCCCCCGCCTCCCTCCCGCTCGGCGGCAGGGCCCAGCGGCCCCGAGTCGGGGCAGAGCCCAAGCCAAACAAAGCGCGGCCTGAGCGGGAGCCAAGGGTGAAGCAGCCTGGGTTTTTCCTGCCGGTGCCCGGCCGGGCGCGGCGCGGCCCAGCGCGGCCGTCGAACCCCGCGCAGGCCCCCGCTCGGCGTGGCGGCGCCTGGCTTACCCCGATCCCCGGCGGCGGCGGCGGCGTTGTTCCTCTCCTGCTGCTGCTGCACCGGGCGCGGCCTGGACACTCGCCTGGGTCTCCTGTTGGCGGCTCGGACCGAGTTCATTTGCCGACTCGTGTGGGTGGCGGAGAGGGGAGGGGGGGAATCCTCCGGCAACCGGTGCCTCGTCGGGGAGGGGGGGAAGGAGGGAGCCCCGGGGCGGCCGCCTCGCAGCAGCGGGCAGCAGGGAAGGAGGGAAGGAGGGGGGGGGTCTCCAGGCGCGGGTCCCGCCGCCGCTGCCGCCTCCTCGCCGGCTCGCTCGAGAGGCAGAGGAGCCGCCGGCCGCTGGCTCTCCCGAATGCTGGCTGTGGGGGACGTTCGCGCCGCGGCCCCCCTCCCCGGCCCCCCCGAAAATCCCTCTCTTAAAGGAGCCCCGCGGTCCTGCCCGTCTCAAGCCCGTCGCTGCTCCGTGGCAGGAGGAGCCATTGACACTGCCAGAGACACACACACTCGCGGGAGGCAGCCACTGGCGGCCGCGCTCGTCCAATCGCCGCTGCCTAGACAACCGACTAGTAGCCGCATGGCCAATCCTCGCGCCGCTTCTATGGGGCGCGGGGTGGGGAGGGGCGGGCGAGCGAACGGCGCGGGGTGGGGTGGCGGAGCAGGATATAAGGGTCGGGGCGGCGGGCGCGGGGGAGTGTGTGTGGGGGGGGCCTAGTGGTGGTTGCGCGGGGGCCGGGGTGTGTCGCGCCGCGCGGGGCGGCGCGATGCGATGCGAGCGGCAATGGCGGGGCCGAGGCCCAGCGCCGGTGGTGGCGGGCGGCGTGAGGAGAGGGCACGGGAGCTGACCGCAGGCGCGGGGCCCGGGCCTGGTAGGGCCGCGCTGAGCCGAGCCACCCTATCTCACTGGATCTGGCCGAGGCCGGTGGGCTAAGGAAGGGCCGGCCGGCGGTGGGAGCTGGTTCTGTGAGGCTAGCGGGCTCTGTGAGGGCAGCCCGCGGGCCTGCCGCCGGCTGGCCCGTACCGTGGGCGCCGCAGGGACCTTGGCGGAGCTTACCCGCGGGCAGCCAGCAGGAGGGGGAGTGTGGACGGGCCCGAGCGCCCGCAGCTCTCCGCTGAGGCCGTGCGTGACACGGGAGGGAGGGAGGCTAGGGGCGGCTGCCGCCGAAAATGCCTTGTTGTGTGTACGGTGTGCCTTGGTAACCCTGCCCGGGGTGTGGGCTTAGCCCTGCTGCGGCTTGGGCTGGGGGTGCCGTCTCACTCGGTTTCCACGTACTGGCTACTTATTTCCTGGCTGTTAACTTTTTTATTCACTCAGGGAATGTATCAGTTCCTTGGTCGGTGTGCACGCTTGTGTTTGTTACCTTTTGCTAATACAGCAATGTGCTATTTATCTTGAGCTGGCAGCTTAGACAGTGTATGAGGCTTCTCCTGCTTCATTATATTTGTCATGTTGGTGCTCAGTCTGTGGCCTGAGTGCAGAAGAAAAATGATTGAAGTTAGTGTGCCTTTTTTCCTTTTCAGAAACCACTTAATAAAATGGATGGCAAAATCCAAGCAGTAAGGAAGATACCTTCTCTTTGCAGGGTTGCTCAGGAGTCTGCTTCTAATGCTGCAAAGGTGGGTTTGTGGGTAGTTCTACTTAAACTAAGCACTTGGAGTCTGTGGAAGCAGGGCCTGTGTCTGTGCCTGAAAAGCAAAAATGTGTTCTCTGGTATAAAGAGTAAATAAATGGTTGTAATTAAAAATACATTGGGTAGGAGCTTGATTAAAGCTGATAAATGAAGGTGTAATATAAACTTAAGAAATGAAAGCTTGAAAAAAAAAAAAGCCTTAAGAATGTTTATACTTGTGCTTCTAAAGTAAATGACAGTGAAAATGTACTTTTAAGATCATCTCAGACTGGAAATAAATGTATGAGAAATCTTACAGTAGCTGTTAAGGAGCATTTCTTAGACTTAGCATTTTGTTGCCTTGAAGAATGACTGGAGAAACAGTGGAGGATTGTTTCCATGCCTGTGAAAAGTAATTCTTGCCACCTTCTCTAATAGTAGAGAAAGAAATAATAAAGTTAAGCTCTTGTGAAAAGAACTTCATAGGGAAAGAAAATAAATGTTATTCTGTTTGGGGCCAGTTTCTGTCATAATAATAATCAGGCTAGTGTACTAAACATTCCATAGAGCTGTACATTTACATGTACATATCATAAAAGTATTTTTAATTCTGATAGCAGTATTGTGAAACTGTGCTTTAACTCTTGAGTGGGAAGAATGACCATATTCAAGAACTGTGCTGAACTTACTGTGACCGTTAAGGATTTTCACATTGTTAAAAACCTATAATTTTTAAATTATAGTATTTTAATAATTTAGAATCATAGAATGGTTTGGGTTGGAAGGGACCTTAAAGATCATTCAGTTCCAACCCCCCTGGCCATGGCCAGGGACACCCTCCACTAGACCAGGTTGCCCAAAGCCCCATCCAACCTGGCCTTGAACACTTCCAGGGATGGGGTATCCACAGCCTTTCTGGGCAACCTGTTCCAGTGCCTCACCACTCTAACAGTAAAGAATTCCTCTCTAACATCTAATCTAAATTGACCCTCCTTCAGCTTAAACCCATTACCCCTTGTCCTGTCAATTTAATTGCAGTTCTGCTCAGCTGTTCTAGTTGTGCTCTTTTCACCAAGACCTAGCAAATGAATTCTGAGTATCATGAGGTTACCTGAAATTGCTCAATATTGGTGTACTCCAAACTTTTAGCACTCTAAATGGTTGAAAAGCTGTTCAAGGGTCAAGATGGATGGCAAGCTAGTTTTCACCTAAAGCATGTAAGAATCTAAAACTTCTGATATTAAAACTTTACTGAAAATTTGAATTGGACCAGGCTTTAGACTTTAAGAAAGTCTTGAACTTGAACTAGTTTGAAACCCAATGATGTCTTGGCCTAAACACCGCTTTTTGTAATTGGCTTCTTGAGGTGGTAACTTGTGTTAGGAACGTGTTGGTGGAAGTCTGGCAAAACTTACTGTAAATGGGAAAAATGTAAGACTAAGTATAACTACTGGTGCAAAAAGTGGTATCTGTAAGCATTCATTTGTAGCTTACAAGGCATGGAGTAGAGAAATAGTTATAATGCTCTTGTCTAATGTTCTTGACTGCTTGAGAAAGCCAGACACTAGAAAGCCTGAAAACTCATCAAACAGTTTTGACTTGAACTCTTATCTCATAACAAAATTAAATCTATCCTATTTGATTTGTGATGACTAAGACTATCATCCTAACTTCAGTTTTGTAAGTGAATCTTTAAAATGTTATACTTGGCCATCCTGTGCCTCCATTGCTGCTGTATAGCCTCTGAGTGGAAAAACTGTGCTGTGATGAAAATGACACTGAAAGTCCAAACTAGTATTCAGACTTCCTTGTATTGATGACTGTGGAGATGCTTTAAGCCATCCTGTATGATGTGCTGATGAACCATTCCTGAATGTGGATGTGACTTAGACTGGTGAGGTAATTTTACCTTTGTCAAGACAGCTTTTTCTTTATTTAAATTGGGAAGAGAGGGAATGGAAAGTGGAACTGAACTATACTGTGATTTTTTTGCATAATTGTCTCTAATATAAATGCTTGCTAGACTGGTTATGTTGGCCACAATTCACCTTTTGGTGACCCATGAACCACTTCACATTATGAACAGAAAGGCATAAGACCTGGGTGAAGAGTTTACTTGGAGCATTTATAGCATAAGCAATTTGGGCAGAGTTGTCAAGCGCTAGCTCATCATATGAGACTACCTTCTTAACTGAATTTCAAATGTATATGTATCTCAATGTTGATATTTGTTTCTCTGTATGTATATGAAGAGTTGGCTGCTGCTTTGAAGAGATCACCTTCCTACATGGAGGAAGGGATGCCACAGAGTGCTTAGTGATAATAACAGTAATTTGTTAATTATGTTTTAACATAGAATAGTTAGAGCTTTGTAGCTAGTGAGGCAGCTTCACAGAGAAAAGTAGTGCAAATCGTAGTGAAGGAAACACTGATACAGAGCTTCCTATTTGTTTGTGAGGGTGATGTGCAGAGACAGAAGAGCAACTTTGATTCATCTGACTTCTTCTAAATTGAAGAAGACAGTTAAAACAACTTGAAGGTTTGATCAAGGTAATGGAACAGTTAAGTACTTTTCTAGAATCTCGGTAGAGAATACATGAGAGACTAGAGATGGTGGGGCCACAGAATAAGCAGGTTTGGGAAATGGGTGTGGGGCAGTGTAAACTGTTAAGTCAGCCAGGGTGATCTGCAGGAATCACCACTATTTTACTGCTTTTAATGTACATATCCACTAGCAACCTGAAAAGCCTTGCTTCAGACTGTTAGAAGTGCTTTGAATGTAGGACAGATTCATGTAAGTTATGATCCTTACTTGCCCTGAGGATGTGAGTATTGCTTTAACAGTTGATCAAAACAAGTCTAGGATAATAGATTTCAATGAATGGTGATCTGTGGATTACTTCTAAGGGGTTCACAAAAGGTAAGAAGAGCCTTCAACTTGATGGCCTAAAGCTCTATTGAAAAATTGTACAGAAACTGCAAATTGGAAAAAAACCTCAAACCACTGAATTGCTGGCTTGCAGTTAAGTGGAAAATGCATAGTATTCTCACTAGTTTTCGCTTCCTAATATTTGAAAGGGAACAAGAAATATTTTGAGAACACTGTTGCAGTTTGTTACACAAAGCCCACTGCAGTGTCTTTAGCTAGAGCTTGTGGATTTGAACAAGAAATACAAGTCAGTTTTTATCGTGCTCTTTAATCAGTTCAAATGGCTTGGCAAAGGAGCCACGTGTCTATCCTACTCCTTACAGATGAAAGTGAGGCAAAAAGGGCTGAAATGGCTTGCCCAAGAGCATTTACAGGCTATTAACAGGGCCAGGAATAGAACCCAGGGTACAGGAGTCCTTATCGAAGGCTTTCTCCAGTGTCACATTACTGCTTTCAGAAGCATAAGACTTTTGCTTATTATTTCTAACCATCTCATAAGCTGTTAATATATCCCTGGACTAAAAATACTGCATTGAAGATTTGGGACTGACTCAGTGTGGACTACTGACTTTAAATTCTTTAAAACTAGAACGTTGTTTCTTATAAGCTTGGAAGAAATGAGCCTTTTGGAAATAGTGATACCTAGAACTGGTTGAATGTGCTTGTTCTGCAGCTCAAAAATATTAATGTTTTACTGTGATTTCTGTGACCCTCTGTTCGTCTTAGATGGGATGTAGAACAATGAGACTACCTTCTTCACTGAATTTCAAATGTATATGTATCTCAATGTTGATAATGCAACTAAATCTTCCCACTCTTACAGAAAGACTCTTGAATCTCCTCTCCATTTACCTGGAATCTGTCTTCTGAAATGTAGCTTGATGTTAGCTGACCTTAGTGGGTTGCCTTCTGGGTGAATGTCTGTGGCTAGGATGTTTTCTGTAGCTGTACCAACCTGGTTTCTGCAGGAAGAATAAAGACCTGGGGGTGGGGAAATGTGTGGTGTTTCCTATAAGCTCACATGACTGTTGCAACATGTTTAGATAAACATGTTAACTCTGCCCTACCAAAAGCTCTCTGGAAGCTTGAATGGTACTTCAGTTCTCATTATGTTTTTTTAAATAAAATTAACTGCTGAAAAAAGTCCTGGAGGGATGGTGTCTTGAGTTTTAAAGCATTATCAGCTGTCCTGGTAGAAATTTTATAACCAGATGGATAATATACACGTTACCTGCCTTCTGGATTTTTTGGGACTATTCAGGGAATGGAGAAAGGTCATGAAGCTCTTTCCATCTGAGGGATGTCAGCTGATGGGGGACAGGGAAAGCACCCAGTTTCATATTGCTGGGTTGCTAACCAGGAGGGAGGCATGGGGTCGGGGTGGTCCTTTGGGCTGCTACTGCAAAGCTCTGGGTGTGGGTCTGCAGGACTGCTGCACAAGGGCTAACCTGTTGGCCCTTGAGTCAGAAGCAGGCTTGCAGTGGAGCTTGGTAACATGTGCGCTTGTGCAGCTTGATGTGCTGTATGTGGGAGCATGTGGGAAGTGGGCTCAGTAGCTGCCTTTGTGTCAATGAAATTTTGAGAAAATTATATGTTTGATTTCCCAGCTATAAATCAGGAGTGTAAGAGGTCTGGAGCTCAGAGTGAAAGGAGGCAACAGCTTATTAGAGATGAAGCCTGAACGACAACTTTAAGGTGGCATTGGGGCAGAGATGTGACTGTGCAGACCAGCCTACAGTCGATGGGAATTTATGTTGAGGTGGAGAGGCTGGCATCTGTTGCATGTGAAGGTGGAACTGTCTCAAGCATCCTATCTACATTTTCAGCCTTGTTTTTCCAGTGACATCTGCTGCTGTCCACTGAAGTCCCCAAGCTTGATCCTCTAGATTGTAATGAATTTAGATGTTTCAGATAATTTGAACCAATAGCAAGCTTCTGTGCTAAAATTAATTAAAATACATTGAGTATAAATCACACAATTTTAAAGGTAACCTGTCAAAATAGCATGATTCCTCCAAATGATCTGTCTAGATACTTAGTATAATGCTTAGATAATATTTTGACTTGGTGGTTGTCATTCATTCAAGGTTTGCTTTTCACTACTTCTTTCTCTGTGTGTACAGAGATAAAAAAGCATGGGCTACACCTTGTAGCTCCTTTCAAGTTGTGGCTCAGATTTAAGAAATTTCCTTAGCTCTTGCTATTAGTTTCTAGTTTCAAACTTGTCTTGGACTCAATTTTTATTTCTTGGAGTCTACTTTTTTGCTCATTGCATTAGCAGTGTGTGTATGTGACAAGTTCTCCCTTCAGAGCTAGGGTTTCGTGTCCCCAAATACAGCAGGTATGTGTGTTTACGTTGCTTTGGAGGAGATACAGCCTGACCAAATCTTTCAATGTAATGAATTGAGTCAGACCCCAAACAAGAAAGGCTTAGAAGTACCTTCAATACCACCAACTGAAAACAAACAAACAAAAAAATCAATCGTTTGATACCAGGAGACTGGAGTTGTATGAGAGCCTGCCTCCAGATTTAGACCTATCAAAGAAAAAAATGGCTTCTTTAGGGAAATTTTTGCTGGTTTGGGGGATAGTTCTCCCCACAAAAACCATCAGTAGGATTCTGAGCTCTCTGTTTTTACAAAGCACTTGTGCTACCTGATGCTAGAGTGGCAGGAGCAGTTAAAGACACTTAGTTCATCTTCATTATGAACAGCTAAATCTGAAATTAGCACCAGAAATCCAAGTCTTCATTTTCAACTTGTCAGACTGTTGGTGGCATTGTAGAGCACCTGAAGGGTGTTTCTTAAGTGGGATTTGCTATCTCCATGCATGTCAGCAGTGAGCAGAGAGACATACCCCTTTCAGTCCTGGAGATGAGAAACTGAAAGTACCTGTAGTCTTGCCATCAGCATGTGAATACATATAGTACAATTGCCTTTAAATCTTGAGAGCAGGTAGCTGTGGGTGCTATTGGTATTATCTCACTGTTTTACCCTATCAACAACTGATTTTGTTTACTGATGGGAACAAATTCTTCGTGCTGAAAAGGGAGAATATGAAGAATATTACTGGTTTTAACTTTGCTGCCTGGTAGGCCCAATGCCATTTTAAATCTCCTGCTCCAAAATTACCATTTTCTACAGAGAAGTTCTTTAAATACAGAAAGGTTGTGAAATTAATTCCCACAAATCCACCAACAACCAACCAGAAAAAAAAAAGGTGCAGCATGTTGCCTTTTGCTCTTTTTCTGGGTTGGGCAGCTAGAAGAGAAGAGTCTAAATCCTTTTTCTCCATCTCTCTACCTCAGTTGGATCTGTCAGTTGTGGCTTATCTGATGGGGGGCGGGGGGGGAAGGTCTAGTTATCCTTTTGTCTGATTCATGAAAGATATTTCCTCAGGAAGGGTTTTTGAATGCCCTGAAGAGTGTTTTGCAGTTAGGGTCTAAACTGTTGTTGCTGTTAAGAAGCAATCCTGCCCTTGACAGGCATCATTTTGCTGCTTCTACCCTGTCCCCTGTTCTGTCAACTAGCATTTACACAGCAGCACAGTTAGTCAGATCAAGGAGGTAATCTGACTGAAAACTAATCCATCTGAAAGCGCAGCTATTTTTCAGGTACAAGAGCGAGTGTTAGCGCAGAGAGGTGTTGGGAAAGGATAGCTCCTGTGTGGTGAAGGAAGCTGGCACACCAATTGGCTTAACTGTGATCCTGGAAGCATGCTTTTAGCACTTCCCTGGGCCTTCGGGTGAAAGTCACCTTTAATTAGATATGTTTTACTGGAATGCTCTCAGACATAGCTGCTCTGCTGTAGGATCTGTTTGGGCTGCTGCTGAAGCACCATGTTATGTTTCTTGATTGAGCTATCCATTTAAGCAGGGCGTTTAAGCTATGTAATGACTTTAAGCAGTTCATTTCTCTTCATTGCCACGTGGTGGTGATGTTGGTTGTTGCTTTCAAGGAGCTTTGGACTTCCACTGCTGAGGGTAAGTGGCAGATCAGTTGGCAAGGAATGTCTTACAGGTCAATCAATACCTACGATGACTTCTTCCAGTGCTGCATGGTTTTTCCGGTTATCCACATGGTGGGGATGTTTGTGCTCCTGTTTGTACTCCATTTTACATGTGAACATTCCTGACACCTCAGTAGGGTCAGCTAATCAACAACAGAAAGTGTTTTGCTAAGGATAACTTCGACAAAATATAATAGATTTTCAGGGTAACACACTGCAGGTATCTGCTTTTGAATCCTTGCTCAGCTGTCATCCTAGGTTATTCTAGATCTAGAAGGTTTGCCTATCCCATCTTTCTCACATGAATCAAAAGCTTGGTTGTGATCTTTCTGTCTCCCCAATGACCCTGTTTCTCTGGTGAGATCTGAACTCCATCCTCTCATCCTCAGTGGGTCAGCTCTCACCTTTTCCAAACATAATGTTCTCAATGCCTTACACTATGGTGTTGCTGGTCAAAGTGTCGTCCTTCAATTTCTGTACTTCTGGAGTCTGCAGGACTTAGGAAAAGGCTATTTTGTGTGGACTATTGATTTCTTTCACTTTCGAGGGTGACAATGTATATTTGCCACTAACTAGCTAAGCTGGAGATGAGTGTTATGTTTGCCAAGCTGAGTGGTGGAGTGAGCATCCCTGGAAGACTCAAGGATTTTTGCAGTTAAAGGGAACTCAGGCTTGCATTACATCCTTAGTAGAGTGTATGGTATATGCCCTATAGGTGTGTATTCTCTAGTCTTGAGTATATGTCACCCAGCGTATGAACATAAATACCAAAACATAGGTGGGCTTTTTACTATGCAAAGGACATAAACCCAGGAATTCACCCAAATTAACTGAT
Source organism: Grus americana (assembly GCF_028858705.1). Lineage (NCBI taxonomy): Eukaryota > Metazoa > Chordata > Aves > Gruiformes > Gruidae > Grus > Grus americana. Next base: position 108,910,858 of record NC_072854.1, read on the forward strand.
AAAGAATAACTGTGCTATATATGGAAAATGCTCTCCTCTCTCTCTGTTGCCTGTAACTAATGTCTCGGGATCTCATCAGTTTTATGCTGACGAGCAGAGATGGAGAAGAGATCATCCATTCAGAAGAATGTGTGTGGAAATGAGATCGATAGCACTGTAAAATCCTCTCCACTGACTATTGGTGATGAACATCCGTGTGATCTAGGCCTTGAAGAAATTTATATAGTATAGGTAAATGCATATTCACCGTAAGGACAGCTTACAAACCAACTGGTTTAAATATGTTAAATAAAGTCTGGTTTTCTTCCACTTGTCTGTGTCCAGTACTACAAACTCAGATTTACTGAGTCACTGGAAGTCTTACATCCTCTTGTTCCTCAGCTTTTTCAGAAGTTTTTATGGATTTCTTCACAGCAAGGCAGAAGAGGAAAATGGAAAATCAAGACTATCATGTATTTTCAAGTCTCAGCTAAGATGAGAAGGAAAACTTAAGACAAGACTAGTCTAATATTTTAGAGAATTTCCCTATTAGGAATGGGATAAAGGGAAGTGATATGCCTATGGTGTTTTGTGTATACATGTTATTGACAGTAACTGCAAGTGTGTGTTTGAGATAAGTAGACTAGCTGTTGCTCTGGAAGTTTATAAATGTTCAACCTTTATTGTTTGTTTTGTAACCTTTGTTTCTTAACAGCTGATCTTTGTCTTTTTTATCAAACTGGTGATCTTATTACTGTGTATGATTAAATGGATGACTTTGTCTTGGAACGTGGCTTGGCAAAACCAGCCACATTTTGATCCAAGTTGGGTTTTTTAGATTTACATCTGTGTAGATAGCATTACTTCTGTGAACCACTTTCAGTATGGACTAGCATAATATTCATTCACAACAAAAAATTGAGTCGGGCATTTTACTTCATTTTTTTTTTCAGTGATATGTGATGTAGAAAACAACTGAGAAGGAAGGAAAGCATCAATTGAATTTTCTTTATATAAACTCTGTCACAACATGACATTAGTTGCAGTAGTCAGTGTTGGGCAGTTCTGGGCTGTGGCAGCCCAGTGCTGGGATTTTGCATCGCTCTGAACGTGTTTGGGTGGATAGGGGAGGTCCGGCTATCACAGTCATAGTTTCCACAGTCTGCATGAGTGTCTTGACAGCTAAGTAAGTTCTGTTGCAAGACACTGTGTTGGACAATGTGTACTTAATATTTCCATGCTCAGCCTGTGAGGTGTGGAAGAAAGAAGGTAGCAGTCTCATTTATGAGTCAAAAATTCTTGGAGGTGTGGAAGAGTAGTCAGTGGAGTAACATAAAAAGATGAAGATTGGGCAATGGAATGTTTGGCGTTGGTTTTAATTAGAATCATCCTGTTCATCATTCATATTGTGAGATAAAAAATATCCATTGCTATAGCACACTCAAAGAGGAAATATTTGTATTATAGTTAGTGAGCAATTCTAATTCACCTGCCAAATATAATTGTATTGAAATCTAGACCTTATTCCAGCAATATTCCCCTTATTGTAATGTAAGAGAGACACAACTGGCATTATATTTATCCCTAATCTGTCTGCAATCTAATGACTTTTGTCTAAAATTCATACTACTATTAATTCAGTATTAAACTTAGCAATTATATCTGTCAGCCAAAAAAATTAATAAAGTGCAATTAATAAACCTTTCTCAGACAAACCCAAGCCTTCTTGTGCCTCTCCCCTTAGAAAGGTAAGAAGATGGCCCTCATTTTGTGGCCTGGAAGAGCAACTCTTGTAAACCAGAGATGGAAGTTGATCAATGACTTTGAGAGCTCACAGCTGAAGGTTCTTCTGGTTTTTGGGGGACTTTGTTCTTGCTGAGGAGGAACCAGCCATTGAACTTCTCTGCTCGTCTTCTCCTAGGTGTGGTGCTGTGACATGGGGAGAGAGGTACGTGCTACCCGTGACTGCAGCTAGTCGCATAGTGACCTATGCTCTGATCTCCCTCCTAGCATTGCAAACCAACCGAAGTGGCTGATGCTGTTACTTCACGTGTTACTCTAAATTAGATTAGAATCTGCTGCTCCTGGATTTAATTAGCTGGCAGTATCTTTAAAATACTTTCTAGAGCATTTGGACTGTAATGTGAAACATGCATCATTTTTAAGGCTTAAACCTTACTAAATGAAATGGAACAATCTGAGATCCTTCCACCTGTCAGGGGGAAAAGTCTTAAGAGGTTTAAGTTCAGATAGTTCTATGTTGTTTTAAAACTTAGTAAGTATCACGATAAGTGGGTACAATTAACCCTTTCACTCCCCAATTGATACACTTTACATGAATGTCTCTGTGTAGACTGTAGCTCCCTCTGAACCAATTTTTTTGGCTTCTGACTAAAAAAACATGCAAAGAGATGTTCCAGGGTAAGTACTTTGAATTACTGTCAAGCTGCCAGATGTCTTACCTAAAAACAGTGCTAGAGAAAAGAAAGCTCTTAACTGCCTTACTGTGTATTTTAGAAAAGGAAAGTAATCGATTTCGATATTATTCCATTCAGGTCATCAAATTTGTAAGCTATTGTACTACCATGTAAGACATACATTTTAGAAGAATGAAAAGCGCAGGAAGTTCGAATGATGCGTGAACATAAATTTACTCATCTTTTATATAATGCCTTCTTGAGGTGCTGACGTTTTCAGAACATTAATTGTTCATAATGAATACTCTTGCAAAAAACATTTCACAGGTAATTTTCTGAGGCCAAATAATGACAAAATAGTTACTCACTAAAGAGGAATCAATAATCTGTATCCAAAAGACTTACAGGATCTGAAATAAACTGATGTAACACGCAAGAAGTTTGCTTATATGAAAGAATCTGCCCTTTTACAGGTTTGATGCCCAAAAAAAAAAAGCCACAGTGAAGAAACAGTGTTGGTTGGCACAGAGGCAAAATCGTTCTGTTCTAATCATGTGCCATTGAAGGAAAGAAAGAAAACAGTTTTGGGGAAAATATCCATACCTGTTGTAGCAGAAGTCCAAGAGGTAGTCACCTGTGCTGCAGGTAATATGTGATCACTTTTGTGCTATAGACTTCAGGATGGATGCTTAAAGAATATACTTAAAAATAAGGAAAATATATTAGTTGATCTATCAGACTGCTTCCAGGCAGTAGATTTTAACAACTTGTCAAATATTTATTGGCTCTCACAGCCTTGCATAAGAGCTTTTCCTGGTTCATAAAGAAAATTAATGTGAAATCAATAATGGTATTTAAAAATTCACTGAACATTTCCCATCCAGAGAGAGTCTCGCTTTTGGAGTGCCACTAATGCAACAGGCAGAGTGGGAAAAACATGCAGACTTGACCTTAATGGAAAACAAAAGAGTGGAGATAGTGCAGAGAAGAAAGATGCTTTCAGAAGCAACTGGGAGGAAGACCTGCCTGCTCCCCTACAAGAGCAGACCTCTAAGCCAAGCCACTGTGGGCATCAGCTTACAAAAGTCCTTTGCTTGAAGATGTAGTCTAGATACTATGCTGACTTCCAGCTAAAGGATACAAACTGGCATGAACAGCAACAAAAGCTTTACACAATGGGGAAAACACCAACAGAAACACAGTAAAATAAGTTTCTGATGGCATATTACAACCATAAGACCTGCTGGACTTCAGACAATGAAGAGGAAACATTTGCTACTTCAGGTTGCTTCATTCTGCTATCCCAGAAAACCTGGGATCATTGTGGAAATGGGAACAAACAAGCTGTGTAATGAGACTTGTTTGGTAGTTTATATTTTTAATAGAAGCACAAAGAGGAGCAATACAGTACATGTTGACCTTGCAGCTATATATGCATTTAGACAACTACTCTGCTGAAGAAGATGCACTGTAGTTACAAGTTGTATGAGTTAATACAATTGTAATTACCTGCAGTTGCCACACTTGATCTGTGAAAATAAATAGGATTTGTCAGTATCCCCTCTCCTCCCCGAAGCAATGCAGAACTGTTTTCCAGCCTCTTGCGCGGGGCTCTTCAGAAACAGCAGAAGGCAGCAGCAGAAGAGCAAGCCTATGGAGTTTGGGGTCTGGTGGTCTTTCCCAATTGCCTGAGCTCCTGCACCCAAGAGTGAGATTCAAAGAGTTTGCTCAGTATTGTCATCTCCAGATGCCCATGCTCTCTGTGGCATTCAAACAGATTTTAAAATGTGCTACTTTATTACTCACAATGATTTCTAGTTTTGGGGGTTTGTGTGTCTCATGTTTCCCCAAGCTTTTCTCTGAACTTCAGAGTTAGAAATTTGTTTTTCTTTTTAGGTTAAAATTCAGATTCACGTGGAAGCACTTGACTCCAGAAGCTGCAGCTTCAACCAGCAGATAGGAGCTTCATGATAAAATTGGCAGAATTATACTGCTCTAAGCACTTTTGGAGACATATGCTGCTTTTCCTACTTCTGGAAGTAGTCCCACAGATGTCTCATGATTATTCACTTGAGTCATGGTTGCAGAATTGAGTTTTTGGTGGTTTGGATTCCCAGATTCCTACACTGCATACTGTCGGTGTTTAAAGTGCAAATTCTAATAGAAGACCTGCCCATTTTAAAACATAGAGGATGTGTTTTACCAAACCCCAATGTTTTGAATTCAAACTAAATTGCCTCTTGACTTACAACAATGTTTGGTCAAAATGAGGCCTCTCCAAGGACAAAAGGGGGGAAAAAATAATAAACTGGACATGGCACACTGCTATTAAAAGTTTTGTGTTTGTTTTTCTTCCTCCTGTGGTTTTCACCAGTGATATTATTGTGGTATTAGTCACTAGGTGGTGCTCTCCTACATGGTCTTCTGCATTCCTGTTTCCAGGGTGTGAGTGGCCTAGGCTCGAAATTTTAAGCCGGAGTTTATTTTGGAAGGAAACTATGGAAGTTATAAAGCTAGGCAGCAACATCTCTTGCCCGTTTGGACCCAAGTGAATTTTTAGAGTGAAATTGCTCAAGGGAGCCTGGGTATTTTTTTTTTGGCTGAGATTCCTGAAATGAGAGATTGCCTGTGTGCCATTTATGACCATCTCTGTGCCCGGGTTAATATGCTTCGTAAGAAACGTGGTAGTGCTAAGCCTGCGCTTACAAGCGGTTTAACTCTGTGCTGCAAGGATTTAATATCTAATGTATCAACACAATAATAGCTCCCCTGGTATGCTTTTACTGTTAAACAATTGAATTTATTATATTTATTTGAATATGCTGTACCATGAGCAGATGTTAGGCAACTTGAGAAAACTTAGTTTTCTTTCATTTGCTTTGTCTTTTAAAAATTGCATTTCAGATTCATTCTATCAGGTTGTTTTTTGGTTGGGTGTTTTTTTTTTTTTTTTTTAGAAAAAAGGAAAACCACTTCTGTCTGCAACAGTCCTTTACAGAGTTTGAAATCTTAGATACGTCCTGATAAGAGAGATTTAAAGATTGATTGAATACTAGAGATGGTCTGAAAATGGTAAACATTTCTCAGTGCTTTCTTTAAATTTTCCACAAAGCTTCTGGAACATTTGAATTAACTGCCTCTAAGTCAGTTCAGTTTTCAGGCAAGGAAAGTTGTTTTGTTTTTCCTCACTCGTAGTATTTTTACGAGAAGTGAGGACAAGATCAGGCAGATGGAAGGAAAAAAAAAAGTGTGAAGGAATTGCAACATCAAAATCTTTAAAACTGCAATATTGGTTTGAAAAATGAAAACATTAATTGTGTAGCTTCTATGTCTAAATTTCAGGACATTTTAAAAACGCCATTTTAGTTTTTAGAAATGCTGAGAATTAAAAACATTGATAAGCTCTACTAAGCATTTTCATATGGAATCTATTTTCAGCCACATACCAGAAAATGTCTTTGTTATTTTTTTGAATGAGACCCTAATCTTGGAATGACTTTTCATTTATCAGAGCCTTTTAAGTCTGCTATTGTGTTTCCAGTCAGATCCTTTCCACTCACTTCTTTTTTTTTCTGTGTCAGCCTCTTGCAAACTCACCATAGGGCAAAGTTCGCAGTTATTTTCCACAGGCACAAGGATTTCCCCTCTCAGGGGTGCATTTGGGCTTTATGCAGTGGAAGCCAAGCACAAATTAATGCCAGCTCTAATCATTTGTGATAAAGTTTCTTGTGGTGTATTATATTTAATAGCGAAACCTACAATTTGTGATTGAGCTTGTTAGCAATTCAAAGGCCTTTGTTTCTCATGTTGTTTAGTCAGATGAAATGGCTTAGTGGGCTTTTTTGCATCACCAGCACTGGCATTTGTCTCAGTGTTGGTATTTTTATTAAACGTTGTGTTTTCACTAAGCTTCCCACTTCAACAATAATTTAATATGTTAAAATACTGCATTCTAGGAAGAAAAAAAGTTCTGGTATCTGCAGTTGAGAAGTTGGAAAACATGAAGGCAGCATGCCAAAAAAAAAAGATTTTTCCGGGTTTTGGGGGGATTAACAATATTGTAGCATTTAGATTCTCTGAAATATATGTATTTTAACTTGTCCCAGGGTGTTCATGTTTATTTCCATGCATTTGATAGACAAGAAACATCTGAAATTCTCTCAAGAGATTAAAAAAAGCACAAAGCCTGTTTGTCCTCCCCTGTTTCGCTGTCACAGATTTTATGACTCTTGGTAGCAACAAGGATTTGCATTCGTATCCTTGATCGAAATTTCCACCTCCCCATCCTTCTGCAGCTAGGATGTGCCAGTTGTCAGCCTGGCTGCCATCTCCTAGCCTCCTGCAGCTGAGTGGAGCTTTTAATCGGTCTTGGAAAGTGGTTCGCGATCCCTTTGGATGAAAGGCTAATGTTCAGGCTGTAGTTCCTCATATCAAATGTGCTTTTGCATTTCTCACTGGGTGTTCGTTGACTTCAGCTGGAGCTGAGGAGACCAACAGTTGTTTGCCTATGTCAAATAACTAGCTATAACAGGAGAACCAAGGATGCGTGGATCAAAAAAGAGACAAAGCTATTCTCATTAACCGTACCATGGGCTCAAATTGCTCAGTAGTGTTTTACCAGGTACCAGCGTGAAAATTTAATCAATCAGGTTGTTTAGGTAACCTATGCTACCTATTAGAGGCCAATAAACATCTGCATCATGAAATGAAAGCGTGGGCAAGAAATCTGGGGATTTTGTGAGAGTTTTGTTTTGAAAGAGCCAGCCTCGTCAGAGTCAGGTCTCCAGAAAAGTATCACCCAGGTACCAGTGCAAATCAGCCTGGGTTTGAGAGGCTGCTGTTAGTACAGACTGGCGCTGGCAACCATCCAGCCCAGCGCCTCATTTTGCTTTTTCTTCTGACATTGAGATGCAACCTGTGGCTGATTCCCTTCCTGTCTCTCCTCCTACCATTTGATTGCCTTGTCTTTATAGAGTTGAGCTCCTGGGCAGGGCGAGGCTGAAAGCTCCATCTTATTACGTGTTTGCAAAGTACGTAGCACAATAGGGCTGATCTCGGTTAGGATCTCTAGGTACTACTGCACTACCAGCAATTGTTACTATTAATAACAAAAACAACTAGTCGTAATAGAGTGTGGAAAGGGGAATAGCTTGGCATTATTAATGTCAAGTTTAAAGAGCAAAAGTTCCATTTGTGTTATTACCTGTCATTCTCTGGAGAACTGTAAGCATCTCCCTGAATAGAGATCCAGTTTCTGCCCTTACCCTATATAACTTCATGGGTTTCAAAACAAGTTTTAATGTCATTAGAGCAAATTGGCATGAAGTCAAGGGATTTTGCCCAAGGAATTCAGTTGTCTTATTTTTGTAAGCACGTGGCATCAGAATGATCATTGAGAATCTTACCCATACCAGCCTTTCTTCCCAGCTATCTCAGTTCCTGCTTGTATCACCAGACCTTCTGTCTATGCCACTTTCTATTCTAAGTGGCAAACATCTTTCAAACATCTTCACCCTTCAGGATATTTTACGCTCCTCTTGCTCTATCTTATCCAGGCACAAGGGATAATTGTGTGGTCTGGTCGTTACCTAGGAACTTGGTCAGCCCTCCTCATGTTCTCAAGATTGGTTATAGATTAATAATCCTCTGTGGTGTTGCTGTGGGTTAATTGTCGTAACTCATCAATGGACTAATGTATGTGGCTAGCATTTAGTTTTATGCATTCCTCTTACTTGCCTGCAACATTTTTCTTTCCTGCTGTTTTGCATGAGAGTACCTACTTCCGTGACAGATTGTGTCTGGAATCCTGAATTAGTGATTTAGGCTATCCTGCTGTTGTTGTCTTTGCTTGCACTTTAGAAATCCCTTTGCACTTCAAAATATCTGCGTTTCAAGAAAAAGAAGAAAATTCTCTCTGATATGGAACTGCTTAGATTTCTTTGGTAGTCTTTTAGTGTATCAGTCAGTGCTTTGTTTCCTGGTAGGTACGATTCCTCTATAAATTTCTCCCTAAAATCCTTCAGGGTACCTCCTAGAGGAGCATGGAGTCAGTATGGCTTGAAAATTGTTTTAAATCATTTGTTTATTGGATAGTCCATGCATAGTTCATTCTCCTTTACAAAATGCAATCAGTTGCTCTGCATCAATCCTCATAAGCTACAGTTAGAATCTTCTTTTGTTTTTCCAGAGAAGAATCTGAACCCTGACCCCACCACTGCTTTGAAGTCTTCCCCTGATAGACAAAGATGAAGCTTGAGGTATCAGAATGTCCTGGGAGGGATGTGACCCTAAAGTGAATGAGGACCCGATGGGGTCGTCTTGTTGCACAGGGCTGGAAATAGGAGGGAGTGTGACTCTGCATGGGAGTGTGGCTGCTCTAGAGCCCCTATAATTGCAAAATGTAGCTGAAAACTGAAGAGAAGCCGGAAGGCTGTGCTGGGCAGTGTATGATTTCCTGGTGTCATTGCAGGGGATCGGGAAACATGATTTAATGGGGAAAGGGGTTTTTTTGTCTTTGGAAATTGATGCCCACGTGGATCTAAAAGAGAATGAGTTGGAAATTTTCGCTATGGTATTTTGATTCCAAGAGAGACAGTGGCATTGGTAAGCAGTAAAGAAACAAAACTTACTGTGATTCTCAAGGAAACTCAGCAGAAGAAATAGAAAGTAAGGAAAGGCCAATTAGAAGATGCGGTATAAAAGGGGGTTAATTCAGATCACATAACAAATCAGGATGTTCCCAAAGTACAAGATACTCCTTCAGGAACATCCCCACATAAAAAGGAAGTGTCAGGTGCCGTAGCCAGACTAAATCAATCTTCATGACATGACACGTCTGTGGGCTTTTAACCTCCTTGCTGTAGTACCTCTGCAACTGCACTCTCCTGTCGTATCGACGTGTTCCACACATAAAAGTTGTAGATATAAACACTTCATCTTTACTGAAGAGTAGGCGCAATGAAAGATGTTCAAAACAACCCTGTGATTTTCTTCAGAGCGCCAGAATTTGTGAGATAATGTCAGGTGTAAAGAAAAATTCTGAAATTTGCAATGAGACTATTTAAGGTGAAATGTTTCCTTCTGAACCCAACAGAAAGACAGAGGAATGATACCAAACTGGTTTCTTGTCATAGATCAGCTGTCAGAATGAGCAGATAATACTTCATGGCATCCAAAATAGAGATCCTCCAGATCAATCTGCACAGCCCCTGTAAAAATAACCAAGGCAAAAATAATTTTGCAGCAGTTAAGCATTTGAGAGGTACACAGTGACAAAATGCAAGTTAAGAGAAAGCTCTCAGAGATTAACTAGTACAGAACGGTTATTTTGCCTTTTCTCTGATAATTTTCCTTCCACTCTCCTGCCTCTTCCTTTCACTTTTTTCTAATACATGTGCCAAGAACTCTGTTTCCAGTCAGCCAAATCAGACAGGTTGAGCAGATATCTAAGGGAACAGCCTTTGGTAAATCAAGTAGGGATGTATAGGTAGAACTAGAAATGAGTGGCATGGGCTGAACATGCCTGTATAACTTGAAAGGTTTTACTTATTCAGCCCCACAGATGCAGCATGGCAACAGGGATGTGATGTATTGCTTATTTAGGGGGATGTGCCAGAAATTGTGAGGTGCAGATCAAGTCTTGTGAGAGAAAATCAGGCCAATTGGAATCTTGTCTAATGTTTTTTTAATTAACTTAAAACTCAATCTTTTATTTCTAGAAAGGCGTGCTTGAGGGAATGGAGGCACCTGGATGCAAAACCATCTTCCAAACAATTTGGAATTTATTCTTATCAGAGTGATTTTTGACTTAGCTTTATTTTGAGCTAATTTTTAAAGCAAGATGCCAGGCAATACAAACCTGTATGAACTGAAAATAAAGAGGAAAATCCTACTGGTTTCTGATAGCTGTATAGTGTACCAGTCAGTCCACTTACTACAATCTTTAATGTGTATAGCTTCAAAACTTCTATACAACAAAAGTTGGTTTTAAAGGTCAAAATCAGCTTCTTAAAAACCACTCAGAGTGTGACAGCCCGTTCCTAAGAAAAGTTTGCCTACATGTAACAGGTGAAGATATATTGCAATATGCTGGGGTTTTTCTGATCTTTTTATTTATGAAATATATCTTTCCCAGGCATATAACCAGCACAAACCCAAATATAAAATTCACATAATAAGCTGATAAAAAGCCGAACATCTTCCATGGCCCTTCAATCTGCCAGTTCTTGTATTCTTCACCCACTTATGTTGTTCTCAATACATCTTTTTGCCTAGGGAAATCCGCAGGATTTATAATGTACCAAGAGAGCAAAAAAATCTCAATCCTTGCCATGCTAAGGTGAAAGTTTCAAGTAAAAGGATCATCTCCCAAAACATCCTTGTCCGTGTTTATTTTAGTCTAATCTACTCAGATTTTATATAGTTTTAGATTATCTTCATCATCATAGTATTTGAGCATTACTTCCTACAGCCCACATATGGAAGGAAACACTCTTATATATGGCTGGCAGATATTCAGGAACAAATGGGAGTCCAAGAGGAAGAGCCTGAATGACTAATGACATCTTTAACACTTGCAAGCATTTGCTCAAGATGCATCAAGTTCTGATCTTGCATCACTAAGGTCCACACCTTGAGCGCTGCTGAATGATAAATGAGGAGCAAAATGCACACATGTTTTCAGTTCCCCTAAAGCTACGGTGGAAGCTACTAGCTGATCTTACATGGTATCATGGGATGACTGGGAGGGAGAGTCAGGGAGGAAGAAGGGCAGATTATGTGATACAAACCCTTATGTGTTTAATAAAGAAGCACAAGGAGCATCTGTGCCTCGGCTGCAGAAGTGCCTGTGAAGGCAGCCATGAGGATACTCTGCAGCAGCAGCAGGGGTGGGACTTTGCTCAGTCCCACTCACAGAATGGGCTACATGGAAAAGTTATGTCCAGTTAGGATGAGGGAGAGAGATGTAAAATGCAAATTCATAGGAACTTCCATTGTTCATGGAATAATATTTAGGCCTTGCACGTTACTGGCATGCAAATACTGGAATGACTGTATCCTGCCTTTTTAATAGGCTGCATGGGTCTGTGAAAGAAGCAGCCCTATCCAGTCATTTGCTTAATGAAGCCTGAAAAAAAGATGAAGTTGGCTTCTATAATGCTATGCTGACAAGTGATATAATATTCTTATTCGTCTTTTAATCCTCCTCTTTCAGGTGTCTAATTTGGTGCTTCCCCTATTAACTTTCTCATTTCTTTCTATGCAGTACATCAGAGGCCACCATACCTCTTGTCATAATATTTCCAGTTTTTCAGAGGGAGCAGTAAGTAACTACAAGATAGTTCTGAATCTTTCATCTTCGTTTCTAAATCCTGTAATTTCTTTAAAGTACACACTCTCTTTCTTTCTTTCTTGCCACCAGAAACAAGAACTTATTTGAATGTCAAACAGGGCCTTAATGAATCCCACAAGATAATCATAGCAGCAGCTGTCCAAGTTAGTTTCTATAAATAATTCTATATGATCTTTACTTAAGTTTTTAAGTGCTAACTCAAGAGTCTGCCTTTTTTGTAATTTTGAGGAGTGAGGAACTCCTGAGTATTGCAATCATGAAATTGTTGATACAAAAATTTAGAAATGTCTTGAAATAATTTTAATTACCATTCAGGAAAGGTTGGCATCTCTAGAATGGTGGTAACTAAATTTCTTACACTTTACTAACTTGATTCAACAGAGTATATGTCTTAAGGGTTTATTACTGTCCTCTAAGGAAACACTGAGTGCATACAGTGTTTTTCCTGTACTCTACCCTTTAAAACTCTGTCATACAAAGAAGGGCAAACGACAGTAAATTGAAGTTTTGTTGCCTTAACTTCTAACATCTGTGCGCTCTATCCATCACTAGCAGATGCTTATGCCTTCCTTTTGGGCATAAAAAAAGTCTGAGGGTATTCTAAATTTGAATCGCTTTCTTCGCACATACATGCCAGTCCCAAAATGAGGATGTGCAGCCAACATGCAAGGCAGTTCCTTCATGTAGGAATCCTAGCCCAACATCTCTGTCTGGTTCCCAAGAGACAACTCTTAACACCAGAACTGATTTAACAAGAGTCAAGGCAGACAGCCAATTTTCAGGCTGTTCACATTGCCTCCTCTTCTGAGTCTGCCAAGGTACAAAGTCCTTGCATAACCCGAAGACTGAACAGCAAGACAGCAGGTCTCCCTAAGAGATGAAAACCTTCTTGCACGCTGTAAAGGTAACATTAGAAGATGTGGTAGTGATGCTACGTGGCGATGCCTCTCATAAAGAAATGCCTGCTTATCTATTAACAGAAAAGGTAACTGCAAAGCTTTAGAGCTTCACTTTTGACCAGCATTTCTGCAGTTGGGTTCTCATCCAAATTATTTGTGTCTGCAAAACAAGGATAGGAATCAGCTTTCTCATAGCACACTGATAGTATTTTCATGTATCTTTAAAACGTTTTCAGTATGCTTAGTGACAGGCTTGTTCTCAACAATTTTGATTCCCAGCCTGATCACTTACACAAATGGGGACATTTTTACCTCATGAACTTCATTTTTCTTCCATCAATTACTCTAGCTTCATGCCGACGTCTTGTAGGGTATCCCTCAAGTGTACTGTGTTTCACACATGCTTTTCTCAGAAGAAAAGAAGGTTTTTTTTAATTTTTTCTTTTTTAGTAGCTCAGAGCTGGCTGTCTCCAGTTCTCTGCACCTTTTTCCCTTCGATCGTTTCAGATTTTCAAGATACCACTAGTAACATAGGAAGGCTGCAGTCACCTCCAGCCTGTTCTCAGCACTGCCTACAGACTGATGCAAATTGGCACATTTAAAGCCCAGGCAGACAGCAGCTGTGTAATCCAGTGGCATTTCCCTCTAAAATTTTCTGCACAGAAGAGGAGCTTGAAAGGAACATGAAAGGAATTAACAGTTTGGGGAGAAATCCAATTCCAACCCCAGAGGCAATACTACACTAAGCAATAAATCTTCTTGTCTGTATCTACAGAAAGAATAAGACACTCCTGACTTGCTAGCTCTGTCTCTACAGCCGGGCAGGTGCCTGCAGACCTGCTGCCCCCCTCATCTATGTCAGGGACCTATTTGACCATGCTGCAATTCCCTTTCAGCGTATGCTCCAGGTTTTCTTTTCCATGGAAACCAGGAGACTATCAAAGGAGGAGGATGGGAGAGATGCTGTGTACCTTATTTCAACCTGACATGGCTTTAGGACATGAACAGAAAACACCAGAGCCAGACACAGCTTTTTTTTTTTTTAGCTTGCTAGGTATCCAATAGTTTCAGGCAGTCAGACAGTGTCTGATGAGAAAAACAAGCTAAAAAAATCTCAAAGCATCCAACTCATACAGAAAAATACCTACTAAACTGGGGGGAAATAGAGACTTAAAACTAGTCACTGTTGCAAAGTCGCAGACAGTTACGTAGCTTCAAGGTACAATGCCTCCCATCTAATTCCAGCACAATATGTCACTTGGCTTTGAAGAAGGCAGAGTGAACAATAGTCACTCAGTAGCAGAAAACATTGGTATCTATTGTGCCGGTACATCAGTATTGGAAGGACGATTTCTGTGTGATTGCATTCCTGAGATCCTAATGGTTTTGGCGGTTTTTTGACTATTCCTTTTCAGTAAGAATAGGCCTGCTTCTAAATTTCCCATTAAAACAATGTTTTTGATAAAAATGCAGTTTCTGCCACATGAACAACATGCTAACAACTCTTCCATCGGGACACATTTAAAAAAAAAAAAAAAAAGAGGCTTGCTTTTAGAGTTGCCTAACCTAAGTTTACTGTCCTTCAGTGCGTTGAGCTAACCCAAAAGGTTGAAGGCTGAGTTACTTCCCTGCGAGATTGGTGGGGAGCTGCCCCTGCTGCCCTCCAGCTTCTCTGTCCCAACTACTGCTCCAGCAGCAAACTGTGCCTTCCCGGCTGGGCTGAGGCAAGGAGCCTGCTGCACGTGGCGGTGACATTATAGGAGAAGGAGTCCAATGTGGGAGGCCACACCGGGGAGGAGATGCAGAAACCCAAGCTGCAGCTCTCAGGGGACATGGTTTCCATGCGCAGCAAGATGGAATTTAACTTTGAGCTGTCTCAAAATAAAAGGCTGAAGGATATTTCTTTCCCACCTCCCTTTTACATCACACGGGTATTCTCTTTACCAGTATCTTTAGGCTTTCAGTTCCTCTATCCAATGACTGTTCTGCTTCTGGTAGAATTTGGGGAAAGGAACTGCAAATGGAAAATACATCCCCTTGTTTATATCCACCTCTTCCCCGACACGCTTTGGTTAAAACAAAAATTGCAGATCTTATGTCTCCTTTTCTTTAAGCCCAGATTGCTTCTTTTAATGCTTTCTGTAGTGATTTCAGCCACACTTTTTTGTTTGAGAAGAAATAAACCACTTCACATTTAAAAGCCACAAATTGTTGCTTCCATTTTGTCAAAAAGACTGGGCTCCTTCCAGATTTAGAAATACACTGAAATCTGCCAAGTTTGTCAAACATTACCTTCCTGTAACAAGAAATATTCATACTTTTTGGATTAAAGAGAAAGAGGAAAAGCAACCATTCAAATGCCTATAAGAGGGAAGGTTCTGTATTTTCTTGGGTGCAGACGTGAGGGAGGAGGAATACGGAAAGGCAGAATAAAAAAGAAAAAAGCAGACAGAAACACCGAGCTGAGGGCCAATCTCAGTTTATAATTGGTATCAGATTCTGCCAGTCTTACTCTTGTAGCGCAATCCCTATTGATTTCTGGAGGTTCGTCACAGGATAAGCTAATATTTAACATAAATAAGGGTTACCGAATCTTGTCCTTGAGAAGTAGGGGTCAGGAAGCTGTTATCAATTCAACTGCTGTATTCCTGACTGGCATGCCTGCCCAATTCAGGGTTAATTAACTGATTACTTAGAAAGGAAGTGTTGTGGAAGAGCATGGTCATTACCATTTATATTCATTCTAATATGATGTATTTGAACTCCCCCACCATCATGTCTTACAGAGAGCAATCTGGTGAAGGAGGATGACAAGTCTTCGCAAAATGATCTCCAATTCTGCCAGGTACTCATAGTTTAAGTTGTATAGAAATGCAAGATCAGACACAGTGTGAAGGGCAATAACGCACAGATTCTTTATTCCACGCTATTTTCTAAGCTTGCGTGATACAAAACCTCATCATTACTGGGCAACTTGTTCACTTCTCATGTCAACCTTTGCTACCTAGAGCACTCCAGCCTGCAGGAAAGAAACGCTGATTTGAATTCTGCCATGGTGCCGTACATCTGAATAACATTCTGGAGCGATTGGCATGGAGTCCGGATGCTGGGGTTGGATCCAGTCTCGCTGCCAGGAGGCAATGTTGCAGAGAGGGGCTACAGCTGTGGTCTCTGAAGGGACCTGGCTACTCTATCTACGTATTCTTTCCCTGGGTCTCGCGGTGCTTGAAGATGCTAATTTGTTCATGTTTTCCTCTGTTCATTAATGTATTCTGTCCTTAAAAATTCAGCATTTTAAAGTAGTAATGTATATTGTCTATCTGAAAGATTAATCACAAGGAGGTGCTTAAGGTGGGAAGGCTTTTCCGGAGAGGTTCCACATGTTGTCAGCTAGTCACTTTGAATGGCAGTTTCCAGTTAGGTCCCTTAGATTTTGGAAGTGACATTTAGTCTGACATGTGCCAGCCATGCAATCTCCCTAGCCCTGCAAAGTGCAAATATTAACATAAATGCATATTAAGATACCGTGTGTTAGCTCTTTAACGGAAATAAAGAGTGAGTGTTCCAGCAAAGGCAAGCAAATAGCATTGATTTACACTGGCTTGAGGATTTGGCCTGTTATCACTTCTTTATGCACTTTCTAGAGGACCTGCAAACTAGATAAAGGCTTTTTCTGGAACGTGGCAAGTAATTGTATGTTTAGGCTGATGAGGAGTAATGTTGGGGAATCTTTCTCAGAAATTGTTCTGCTGCTTCCTCAGCTACTTGTTTAGTTCAATCCTCCATCCTAGGCCAGCCCCTCAGGTGCATCTTCCTTCTCAGCCATCTTGTCTGAGTGGATTTTGAAGAACAGCTCAGATGATCCAGGATATCTGTGTGCCTGACCAGTCCGTCTTTCAAAGGAGATCGCAGACCGGCTGCATCCATGCTGTGCTGAGCAGAGCCCCCGGCAGCAGCCCTGCACCTCGCTCCCAGCCTGCCTGTATGGAAAAAGGTACACAAGTTGCTTCAATACTTTCTGAAAAGCTCTGTTGTTACTGCAGAAGTGCAAAGCAATGGCAGTGCGCGTGAAATCACACCAATGCTTCCAGAAAATGTCAAGCTTCCTGCTCAAAGGTGATGTACCTGCTCTGCGCCCGCAGTGCTCTGGGGTAAGGGCCACGTGCTGAGCACCCGTGTGCTGTGGTTGCTCCCGAGCGGCTCCTGCAGCACTGCTGGTGGTATCATTCTGGTGGCTGTATTTGTTTAAAAAGCTGATTTTGTTTATAGCGTAATTGGATTGCAGTTTTCTTGGGCGTTTTTGCCTGTCTAATAAGTATGCTGTGAGTATATCTGCAAGCATTCACACGTTGAGATAAAATTACTGGTGGTGCTCATCTCCCCCTGTGCTACTGCTGCTACCTCCAGCAAGTGCTCGTGTGCCTGAATGCCCATGTACAGACACAGATGCATGTGTGCAGCACCTGATCCTGCTTCTTAATTATTTTTAGCTTTAGCACAATTCCCTGAGTTGTTCTGCTTCCTGCTGATGAATGGAAAACTGTAGTAGTGCTGTTTCATTTCACCAGCCTCTCAAGCGTAGAAATTATGGTAAATTTGAGAACAAGTGAGATCAGATTGATAGCTACACCTCCTTCTTTAATTAGCCAACCACAGGATCTGTGGAGACAAGGGAGGGGAATAAGATTTTACCATGGTGAGAGCGCTGGAGATTCTTTCTTCTCTGTTCTTTCTTGTCTGTCTGTTCTGCCTGAGAGTGAACCCTTTGGTGACGTGTGTTTTATTTACGACTGCCCTGACTATGCTACATCAATGGTTTCCCTGACCTTGGCTCAATGATTATGCAACAGACCGTTGTAAATTATCTTGTCACTAGAATCTCCATTTAGGCAAGTATAATCACTTCCTTGTAAGAACCCAGGCCTGGTGTACAGAAACAAAAAATTTACTGCATAATAATGAGAGCAATGTGCTATTAGGGATGAAAAAGCCCCTCTGCCATATGGAAAACTACCATATACGGGTGCTTGGAACCTGAACGTCATTAATTTGTGCAAAGTGCTTAGCTGTCCTCGGCAAAAAGGTGATAAACTGTAAAATATTATTTTTAGTTGCATTATGAAATACAGCATGCCCCATCCTTTATTTAACACAGTATTGAGTCTCTCTGTGCCTTGCTGCAGTGACACTTGGCAGTGCTGCGATCACTACTTGGCAATGCTTCTGCAGGCTCCATGTTGCAGGGAGCGTTCTTCGCCTTATTGGCTCTCTGATCAGTGTGACTTGCAGTCTAGTTTTTCTACACCCATGGTAATAAAACATGTAATGCTAGTTCCTTGCAATGCATCAGAGGAGCGAAGTGGAACAATTGCGTTGTGCTTGCTACGAGAAAATCATATTATGGAGATGAGGAATCAAATGGCCATGTGTCTGCAGGTGTGTATGTGCACACGTGTGCATACTGATTCCTTGAAGGATATGTATCCTCGCTTGGCTTTGCTAGCTGGGCTGCAGGAGATGTGAAAGGCATTGACTATGATAGCAATGGTTGTGTCCAGCGAGCTAGAATCAATTTAAGATGTAGCATATTTGCTAATGCCAAATCTGTTCTCGTGTTTGTTTCACTTCAGCTGAGAATTACACTTTCCCTTCTTGTATCTCAGAATGATGGAAAATGTCCCTCCCCTAAAACAACCCTTTGGTACATCTCTAGAGCAACTCATCAGTAACTTTCCATTTCGCTCTCCAAAACCTTGAATGTAAACCTTGGGCTGCTAAATTATTATTACTGTATATGAGGGAATCACACTATCTTGTTCTTACTCCAAAGATTTCACAATTAGTCCTCAAGCACCGTACTTTCTCCTCTCCCTCTCCATAGTAACAGGGGAACTGTTATTTTGGTATATTTGTTAGGAATGTAGTTAGTATTCACTGAATAAACTCAGAAAGCAATATTTCACATAGAATAATTATGAATATGTATTTACTTGAATAAGCTGTTGATTTTGCATGAATTCTGCACACTGTTTCTTAGGCAAATATGCTAATGATTGATGTGTGAAAATTTACTTTATTTTGGGCTTGTTAGACTCACTAACATAGTGATCCAAATCCAGAAAATTATTTCCTTAAGCCTAAGGAGCCATAACAATTATAGAAATATTCCAGGGAAGTTGATACATCAAAAGCTTCTCTATGGATATGATGACTTTGCAGCAATATTTTCAAACAAAATTTATTTTGATGTTGTCTCTTGGCATTGGTATTCAATCGAGTCCTCATAGCTATATTAGCTGTACCAGGAAACCAATTTCATTAGCGTCCTTTCACGTGGTCTCTGTGACAAACACTGTGGACAGCACTGTGGGCAATGATGCCAATGGGCAGTGAAATGCGCAGTGCCAGTGAGCAATGGCTACCTCAGCAGGCAGTGGGGAGCTGTGGATGTTGTTTGCCTGAACTTTAACAAGGCTTTTGACAGTCTCCAGTGGTATCCGGGGTGCTGAGCTGGAGACATGAGGACTGAGTAGGAGAATGACAAGATGAATGGAAAAGTGGCTGGATCACAGGGCTCAAGGAATAGCATGCAGCAGCTGAACTAGTTGAACTAGTGAGTGGTTACTAGTGGTGGTCCTCAGGGGTCACTACTGGGTTTGATACTATTTAATGTCTTTGTTAAACCTGGACAATGGAATAGGATGGACCTCCACCAAGTTCACTGAGGACCCAAAATTGGGGGAACAGTCAATACACTGAAGAGCAGGGTATTGAAGAGGCATCTCAACAGGCTGGAGAAATGGGTTGACAGAAACTTCATGAGGTTCAACAAAGGCAATTGCAAAGTCTTGGACCTACTAAGGAATAATGCTCTGCAACAGCACAAGCTGGGGTCTAGCTGGCTAGAAAGCAGCTTTGAAGGGAAAGCCCGGGGGTCCTGATAGACAACAAGTTGAATAGGAGTCAGCAGTGTGGCCTCGTGGCCAAGAAGGCCAGCAGCATACTGGCTTTATTAGCAAGAGTGCAGCCAGCAGCTCAGGGGAAGTGATTACTCCCCGCTACTCAGCACAGACACGGTAAGACCATGTCTGCAGAGCTGTGTCCAGTTTTGAGCTCCTTGCTACAAGGAAGACACGAACATTTTTACTGTGAGAGTGGTGAGACACTGGAACAAGTTGCCCAGAGGATCTGCAGATGCCCCATCCCTGGAAGTGTTCAAGGCCAGGCTGGATGGGGCTTTGGGCAACCTGGCCTAGTGGAGGGTGTCCCTGCCTGTGGCAGGGGTGTTGGAACTAGATGATCTTTGAGGTCCTTTCCAGCCCAAACCATTCTGTGATTCTATACTGGAGCAAGTTCAGCAACAGCTACCAGGATGCTCAGGGAGCTGGAGCATATGGTCTGCAAGGACAGGTTGAGAAAGCTGGTTGTTCATCCTGGAGAAGAGACGGCTAAGAGGGTATCTTATTGCTCTCTGTAACTACCTAATAAGTGGCTATAGAGGAGACGAAGCCAGACTCTTCTTGGGGGTGCACAGCAAAAGGGCAAGGGGCAGTGAATAGCAGTTGCAGCAAGATAAATCCCAATTAGATATAAGGAGAAGAGCTTCACAATGAAGATGATCAAGCACTAGAACAAGTGCTCAGAGAGGCTGTAGACTTTGTATGCTTGAATATATTCCAAAACCTACCTGGATAAGGCCCTGAGTAATCTCATCTCATTTCAAAGCTG
The DNA here is from genome assembly GCF_028858705.1 of Grus americana. NCBI lineage: Eukaryota > Metazoa > Chordata > Aves > Gruiformes > Gruidae > Grus > Grus americana. Next base: position 108,931,233 of record NC_072854.1, read on the forward strand.
ACCCTGTTTTGAGCAGGGGTATGGACCAGACATGAAAGCTCCCTTCCAGCTTATTTTATGGTGAGTTTATGACGAACACTTGTAGTGAATTTTGCACTTGGAAAAGTACTCCTTTTATCTGTATTTTGGATATCTTTCATGTCACAGTAAATTCTACCAGAAAGGCATCCAAAGAATGGGAGCTTTGCCAAAGAAATGAGTGCTGAGACTAATTTGTATCATGACAGTCTGGCTATGAATTTATAATTATATCACTCTCAAAACTGACTGGTTCCGTACCTACAGATCCCTGTAGCTGAACATTAATCACCTGCTTCTAGGGATGAAAACCTTCTGGTGCTTTAATCTACATGTTGTGGTGGATGCAACTCCTGCCCTTCACTGCCCAGCCAGGCGTGCTCGCTCTGTGTTTCCAGCCTGCCTGCCTGCCTGCACTGAGTAGGCTACGCAACCCCACCTATGTACGAAGGCACGCGACTGCTCTTCAGCCCAGCTGTCAAATAGCCAAACGTACAACCTAAGCGTCCCCCACATCACATGCATATGGAGGAGTACGCAGAGAAGTTCCAAGCTGACCTGACTTCGAGTCGATGGGAATTGTGCCATTGATGGCAATGACAGCAAGATTTCACACTTCCTTAAACATGTGCATACAAATCCTAGAGGCAATGTTTAATGCAAAAATAAGCTAGGTAAGCAGATTTACACAAAACCACTAATTGTTTTTTATGTTGTTCTTTTTCTTTTTTGAAATGTGAATGGGACATTGTTTGCAAAGTGAGTTTAATAGTTTGTTCCTGGTGATGAACCAGAAACAACTGTTTTGATGTGAGTTTGTATATGGAGGAGTATGCTTTGCACTTTGCTTGGGCATTTCAGTGGCGAGGCATCTATTCTTCTAATTCTCTGGCTGATGCGCTCAATGAAGCATGCATAGAAAAGTCCTCTTAACTGTTTCAGAAGCTTTCTTTAAGCCCCCAAAGAGTATTTTAATTTCGGCATGTATGGAAAATAAATGCATAAAAAGAATTAAACTTGGGAGTAGCTACATGGTACAAGATTTTTCAGTATTGCTCTACTAATGGTACTGATTGAGTACAAGATGTGTTGCTTGCCATTTCCCGAAATAAAAAAAAATGAGCTGTTGAGTCTTAATGCACTATTCCAATTATGGTGATAAAATACTGAATCAAGTCTTTCTTGAAAAAAACCAAAAAACCACCACACTTGGAATTAAACAGTTCAACAGAATTAATAATGATTCCAGATGGGCCTGTATTTGGCACTAAGAAGTGTGTGAAAGGAAACATTTTCAACCAGAAGTTTGAATGATTTATAAAAGTTCTTGAGAGATTTTTCACTAGTAAAGATGCCCTTTCAACCTCTGCACATTTGGAGCTAACAAAGGAAGTGACACTCACTGAGTCAGAATCTTGGCATTGGTGAAAAACACACATATGCTCACGAGCAGAAGTGCCTGAAATAGTAGAATTAAAAGCCCCAGCAAAGCCAGGTTCTCAACACACTCTCTGTGCATTATTTCCCTGCTAGTAAAAGAGGAAGAGTAGCAGTTCCTCACCTTGAAAAGGTACTGAAAATAGGAAATAATTTGTGATTGTGGGGTAGATAGATATCGCAGTACTGATACCTATAGCAATACGTTGAGAATAAAAGCAGCTTCTGCTTGCAAGTTAAACCTTTCTTTAGGTCTGTGAGAGACAAGACACTGGTCCAGAAAGAGAGAGGTTTATGATTGACAGCAATTATTTTAGTATCTAATGTTGGGCAGACTTTGGACTACTGGAAATAGCAGAAGGCAGAGTTATAAACTCTTATCCAAAAGCAAACATTATCTTACTCCACTGACTAATTGTCTCCCTTTTCCACAGCATCCCTGTTACAACCACAAAGTATTTAGTAGACATTTAGCTTTCTTAAATGCAAGTCAGCAGCTGGAGTTAGGAAAAGAGTTAGCATCATGTGGTCAATCAACCTCTTTACTGGTCAGCGTGATTCATGGTTTATATTAAACGGAGGAACAAGGAAACAGATTACACACACTTCATGTGTTACGTTAAATCAATTATTAATAGACAGCTGGGTATCTTACTGCCTTGTACTCTGTTACGAACTTGTGAGAATGATGAACAGCAAAGCAGAAGCTAATAGACTGCCCCAAACCACTTTTTTACCAATTATGGTTTTAGCCTAGTGTCAGTTAATGGAAATAACTGAATTTCACATCCTGCCTCTTCTGTGATTTACAACCCATTCCTTGATCGAGACTTTAGGGAGGGTGTCTTTTGTAGGGGGCGTGGAAACAACAACATATGGCTTCTGACTCGTATTACATCCATTTGTAACCTGCAGATTTAGCTTCTTTTTTTCCTACAAAACCCGAGAGACAACCCCCCCGTTGTCCCGGTGCAGCCAGCTCCCAATGCCACAGAACCTTTCTCCTTGCCAGATCCCCCCCTTTTATCCCAACGTCCCTTTCCTTTATTCCACTACCTTAACACTTTCTGTCTGCTAATGTCACAGTCTTCCTTTGCACATAAGACTGCCCAATTATTCATAATTTCTGGGCCCAGGTTCAACAAGTCTGTTTGGAGATGATAGTTGCGCTGCACACACAACTTCCTTTCATATCGGTGGTCCTGAGGCTTGTATCAGGCTCCTGAGAGCTCATCCTTTCTCATGAATAAATGGCATTCTGATTTACCTGTTTTAAAATGTTAATAAATGGTTCCACAGGCAAATAATTGGATTCCAATACTTCCTATAACCATCACGTGCTGACAATCGCATGGCTTTATCCTGCAAGTGTCATGATCCTTGCTATAATTTAAAGACAGATGCAACGTGATTAGGAATTTCATTCATTAATTCTAATTCTTGAAAATAACCAAGAGTGACCCTTTAATGTTTCATTTTTAATTCCATCTTAGTGCATAAGCGGTATATCTCTACCTTCTATTAACTGTAAATTTAAGAAACATCAAAACCCTTCCTTTCACTTTCTGAATTTTCCAGGCCTTCTGTTCTTTCCCCTTTACTGCTGCACGACCTTGGGCAAAAAATCCCCAACCTTGCAGCCTGCATGTTGGATCTACAAGAGTTTTCTTTTTGTCCGTGTACACTGAGGCAGATTCTGACACCCACACACCTCACAGCACTGCGCTCTTCAGGTTGTGCTCGCTGCTCTCTTCTGCCTTGAGAGCGAGGGCCGCAGACACCGCTTCCCCTTCACCCTCACCATCAATTTATCCCCTTTAAAAGGATTTGCAAGGTTGCTGTGTTCCTTCTTGTTCTTGCTTGGTTTGTGATCTTTTGCAAAAAGATTGGTAGCCAATCTGATCGTGCACTTTTTCTTCTCTCTGCTTGCTTCGGTAGCCTCCGTGGAGTGAAGCGTATCATGTTGTCCGTAGCTTCGTAATTTTTCCATTCGTTCAGCGTGTTCAGATGAATCTGACTTTCTAGTGTTTAAACCAAAACTCATCCAAGTGAATGGAAAAATTCCTAATTCCCCCAGTTTCTGGACCTCATAAACTTGGCTTGTTTCTCCAAAGCTTTGCGCCTTTTGTGTAATTATTTATAACTTTGCAAAGCTGGGAGGGGTGGAGTTTTTATAAATGTTGCCCAAATAGAATATCAGGGTTTCACACCCCCTCTGCATAGCTGTAAATGAGCTAGAAAACCCAGAAAATCTGTTGCGCTGAATAAAATAATACTAATGGAGTTCATGTTGGGCTTAAGCAGGCAGAGCAAAGCACCAGCAGCTCTGCCTAGGAAATGTAGGGAGAAAAGCCAAACCTCATAAACATTTCCTTTCAAGGAAAATAGGTTTTGAAACAATGTAAATAAAGACATTACCAAAACCATGTTTTTCTTCTAGGAAAGGACCATCCAGGATGGAGGGTTTTTTCCATTTATGAAATAAAGAAGCCTGTGAAAAAGCTATCAAAATCTATCAGAAGCACAGCAATCTGGACAAGAAAGGAACAATCAAATGAAAATTAACTTTTTTTGGTTTTTTAGGATTGTAGGAGCTGTCTGTGAAATATTTTATGTTTTAAAGGTCTCATTTTCTGACAAAAGATCAGTTTCAACAGAGAATTTTCAACCTATGCTTTTTCACATGCTTCTGCAAAATAGTGGATGCTAATGCTAACCTTTATTTACAAAAATAACCCTAAATTTGAATGAACTGCTTGGAAAAATAGAACCTTGTGGTTCTCCCTTGCTAGGAGACACAGCCTTCCTGCCTCCTTCCTGACCGAGCCCATGATAAAGGTACGAGTTGAGACTTGAATCCTGCAAGACCCTATGGCAAGCTGGATTGCTTTTCGCTTGCTGAAAGCTGTGTTGCAGAGTTCTAACACCAACTGCAGGTCTGTGTATGCACAGTGTTATTTCATATTCAGGATATATCCTTCACAACACCTTTCAGTCTTGAGTGAGAGGCTTTTAGCTGTTCGCTACTGACAGGGAAAGGAAAGGGCATTTCCCAGCCCGTTCCTTGGCTATAGTCTCTAGCAAATCCTTGCTGTCGCAACTGTGGGATCCCCAAGAGGAGAAATTAGAATGGAAATTAAAGGAGGGAGGCTTTACTTCTAATGCAGATCCTGGGGCACACAATGCCTGAGTTAAAGGCAAAGCTACAAGCCCAAACTGTTTATCGGTACAATTTTTTCTTCTAAAAAATGCAAATTTGCAGCAGGACTACGTGTATTTTTGATGTGCCGGAAAAAGGCGTTTGAATGAACTGGCAGGTTCTAAAACCCACTAGAAAGTGAAGCTCACTTCTGCTTTCCCAGTTGCCTAGGTGATTAACATGAGATAAATACAGTTCTTCCTATGTCTATTCTTAAATCTTTAAGACAAAGAGGTTTTTGACTTTGTGTTGCAAGACGTGAAGGTGTTTCAACAGCCAGATTTCACAAGAGCTGGGCTCTCCTCCTCTCCCTTTGCTTGGATCGCATTTCTGCTCTGAAGGTCACCTTACAGTCACTAGCCCAGCGCCCTCCAAACTGCATTAGGGCCGGGGAGGGGGGGGCTGTCCCTGGGGGCAACCGAGTTCAGTGGGGTGTGTGCCTATATGTAAAGCTCCCACGAGTTAAAAATACCAAGTCATATATAATAATCTGTAGCGCTGTTAACACCCCGTAAGCATTAGAACAGCAAAAGGTGGTTGTCCGTGAGAAAGAGCAGATTGCTGGGCTGAAAATTGGAATACCAGGCTTCTGCCTCTGGTGTCCTCACCCAACTGTGCCACCCTGAGACAGTCAACTCATTTCTAATTCCCCCTGCTTCTTTTCCTCCATCTTATTACTCTATTTAGAGAGTAAGTCCTTTGTGACAGGGATCATCCCTTGCTGTGTTTGTGCGGTGCACGACGCAATAGGCTGCGATCTCCGATGATGGCTTCAAAATGCAGGGCCTTCAGACGAGACATCTGATACAGAAATCATCATGTGTGATGGCTTCAGCAAACCTGGTTCTGCTATGTGTTTTCCCTTCTCCTTTCTGAGGACCTCGGGCTGTTTGTAAGCGAGCATCAACACAAGACGGGGAAATGCTGTTGCCCTTCTTTGACAGACCAGGAAAGAGAAGTACAAAAACGTGGAGTGAGTTTCTCCAGTTTATATAGCAAACAGGCTTTTTTCCCCCCCCTTTCTTCCCCAATTCAGTAATACAAAGAGACAAAACATTTTTAAAAACAAAAAGTTCCAAGCATATCTTCAAGTTTTTACCTCCTGCTTCCTTCCCTCTTCACGGGCTGGCAGAAGCCGCCACATTTGTAAGTATGTGTTTCCTTTAATGTCTTTACTTTCCTCCATGATTCTCTGCTGACCTCCGGAAACTCTCTGGGGATTACTGGAGCAAATCTTAGCAGAGCAAAAAGGTCTCTTCTTTACAGAAGAAGCCACTGAACATGTGTGTTAAAGCTAATCCGTGCTGTGGTTATAAACGCCTGCATCCAGCTAGCCCTATTTACCCACAAATCTGGCATTTTTTGGTGAGACTTGAACATCCACACATTGATAGTAATCTGATTTTTTTTTTTATTTTGCATGGTTTTAACTGGAAAGCAAAAGGAACATCACCACCCTTCATTTAACTTTGCAGCTCCATGGTGGAGGAGACAAATTAGAATATCATCTATTTTTAAGACAAGCAAAACGAGGTAAGGGATTACAGTACAATTTGTCTGGCTCCTACAGAATTCAGAGGTGAGGTTGGAGGGATGGAGCTGGTGGTGCTTGAGCCAAAGCGGCCCATTGCCCGAGCACTGTCTGGGAGGGGAAACCATCCTCCTTTGGGCCAAAATCTTCCCATTACCCTGCACCACAAAACAGAGAGCTGCCTTTTCCATTTTGTGCGTTGTGCATGAATTTGGAGCAGCTTCAGAAAGGAAGTTAAAAAAAAAAAAAAAGAAGAAGAAGTTATTTCAGACATGTTTCCTGGGTTGTTGTTTGTTTTTGACGTTTTCAAATGAAGCCAAATGGCAGGAAGCAAATGCAGCCCTGGCTGCGGCGTGCTGTTTCCCTGGCTGGCAGGGACACCTAGTGGGTAGGGCAACGTGTGCCGGTGAAGGCAGGGAAAAACATGCTCTCTTGACTTCCCACCAAGGGCAATATTTCATCTTCTGAGTCATGCTAGTGCCTAATTGACGCTCATGTTATCCTTTGGAATTAACACGAAGTTGGGAGGAATTTACAGCCAAACCTCCTTCAAGGAACAGTGATTGTAACGTGAGAAGGTGATCTGAGCAGCGTTACCTAAACTACCACTAACAAGAAACGCTGCCAGCCTAGCTTTTGTGTGATTTATTCTTTTGAAGCCTGTTACAGTCATAATAACACCTACACTGGCTATATGTGAGAGCTGACTCGGTGGTGGCGTGATTCATCCCTGTCTGCAGTTACGCATTTCATGGGGTATGGCACTGGGGCCACTTTTATTGTATTGCAGACACCTACAAAATGACGTTTACTCCTGCTCTTAGTGGGATGGCTTCGGCAGAAAAAGCAGCAGGAAGCTTAAAGAGAAGAGGGAGGCAGTGTGACCAGCCATCCCCCCCAAAACCAGCAGGGCTGTTTGGTGTCAGGACCGGACTGAAATCCATCCTGCCTCCTCATTGCTCGTGGCAGAAGCCAGGCTTTGCTGGCCCTCAAGCTGTTTCCCATATTGGCTCCTTGATTGCATTCCCTTAACACGGGTTTTTATGGGAAGAGGTTGTTGACTCACTTCTTTGCTTCCATTGTGGGGCTATGGACAACTTTTTTTTCTGGCCTCTTCCCAAGCACCTCTCTGAGGGGGCTGGCATGCAGATGCTACATTCCAGATCGACGGCGTCCCTAAAATCCTCCAGCCCATGCCAGAAACAGAGATGTCACATCTGAGAGGTCTCATGCAGGTAAAAACCAAGGCCTTTTATAAGCATATAATTTTTTTTATTTGTTTAGGATAAATACTTTTCCTCTGCAAACTACAAAATGTGGAGGCTGGGAAGGAGCATCCTCCCGCTCCCACTCTGGGGCCGTAGGCCCTGAAGTGGTTCTTACGCTTAAAAATTTAAGACGAACTGCAATTTCTGAATCAGAAACATTTCACCTAAATAGCAGGAAGCAGTTATGCTCTGGACATTTTGAAATTGTCGTCTTCTGATCTAATTACATGCTAGCAGTAAAACTGACGTAGTTATGGTTATTAAGTACTTTTCTTTTTTTCGTGTTTTACCAGGAATTCTATCTTAGGATTAATAAGCACTTGCATCATTTCTGTCCTATGTGCTATATAAAGGAGCATCTACATCATCAGCAAATATTTTTGTTGTGCTCATACTGCGCACAATGTCAAACGTAAAGGTACAGAGCTTTTTTTTTTTTTTTTTTCTCCCTGAACTCTTAACATTAATTGAGTGGCTTATTCCTCATCTGTTCATTAAAGAAGGAGACTTAATTCTCAGTTAATGAAATGAATACGTTTGAAGGAGGGGGTAAAAATTGCTCCTTTCTGACATAGCTGCATTGACACAGTTTTGTGGCAGGACATAAATATCTGTATTCTAAATACTGATGATGGGAAGAACCAGTAGACATATTTAAGAAGGCTTTTGGCACTAGTAACCTGAATTCTTACATGTAAGCTAGCAAAATGCAGTTTATGCAAAATTATGATTATCAGTGTGTATACAAATAGATGAAAAAAACTCTCAAAGTATTATTGCCAATGACTCGATGTCAAACTGGAAGTAAATTTCAAGAGAGTATTCTGAGCAGATGTGCAGAGATCTTCAGGACTGATTTTAGTCAATATTTTTATTAGTGATTTGGAGGATAAATATAGAGTACACTTAGAAAATTTGCTCAGTCTGGCAGGCAGGATCAGAATGCAAAATGATAAATTGAAGAGATGGTCTCAGATCGACAGGATGAAGTTCGCTAATGACAAGTATGAAGCGCTACACTGCAGAGGGAGATATCAAATGCTTAAATACAAAATGGGAAATAATCAGCTCAGTGTCAATATGAGAAAATGATCTTGTGTGTATAGTGGTTCATAAATTAAATATGACTCAACAATGTGATTATTCTGCAAAAATTGCTAATCCCACCTGGAGTTCTGTTAATAGAACTGTTGTGTGTGGAAGAGGAGAAATTGTGCAGGCATCAGGCTGGATGCCTGCGGCTTCTTAATTACAATCTGGGCACCCAAGTAGTTCAGGCTGCCCATCACCTTCCAGACCTTCCCTTTTCTCCCTCTCCAGGCCCTTTCCCCAGCCACAGCCATTCTTTGCTGGCTTCTTCCATGAAGGATCCTTGACCTCTTCTTCCCTTTGGAAAACATTGCCTATGCTCCTGCTGCCTCGCATTATTCCTTCTCATGGAAATAAATGACTGGTGACGCCAAGGGAGGTCTCCGTGCTGATCCTATAAGCACATGGGATTCCATACAGGCAACATGCCGTGCGCAGAGGAAGCTTGCAGGGACTCTGGTGAGGAGGACACGTGCTTCTGCGGCTTTGGTCTGAACCAAGGGACTACCACACACGCTCAGTGCAAGTGTGTCGCTCGCAGACGCAGCTCAATTCCACGGCGAAATAAATACTTGAAAGAAAGAAAGAAGCAGGCAATCCCCTGAGAATTACTACCGTCCCAGGCAAGAGAAGAAAGTGGAGGGAAATGATTGCATTTCATTGCCTCATTTTTTTATCACAGCATAATTTTTGAAATTTTTTTCTTTTTAAATCATCCAGGATTTAATATTACACAGAACCATCTCCATTGCACCCTGTGACAACCAAGGGAGCTGTGCCACTGACCAGGCCCCGGAGCTGTAACCACTGACCGGGACGCGGCAACCTGCTGAGATTAAAAGTCACTTTTACGGGGGTAATGGCAGGAAGGGTCAGCCAGCTCTAACAAAAAGCCCAAATACACGTTTCAGAAATCATAAACAGATCCCCTAAAGACCGGGGGGTTGGGTGGTTTTGCCCAAAAGCCCAAGGCCTACCGCTAGATGGCAAACTTTAATTTTTAAATTCTGGAGCTGCCGGCTGGGAGCCGTGTCCCGCCTGGGCAGGGGGCTCAGGCCCAGGGCCATGGCCCCACCACACGCCACTCGGGCCGCAGCAAGCTCTCCAGCTGTCCTGCTGCTTCTTGGACTGCACCCGGCCAAAAATTTCCACATGAGTGTACTGCTCATGCACACAAAATAGCGGCGAGATGCTTCCCCAGGTGCCACTTTCCCCGAAGCAAGGAACCACTAGCTCTCCTGTGTTTTTTCTCTGTATTAAGGTGCCTGGTGATGCCTTGAGCAAGGACATGGGTGACGGAGACCCAGGCGGTTGTTCAGCCAGGCTCGGGTGAGGAAGGCGTGGGGACGGGGCTCTGCCGGGTAGGGCTCACTGGCAGCTGGACACTCTCCGAAGAACCACCGCTCTTTTTCTTCCAGCCCTGTTTTTTCTCCTTCTCTTGACCAGGGGCCGGATTTGGGTGTGCTGGAGAACACAGGCGCTTTTCAAGGCTCGAGACATTATACAGGGTGGGAAAAAGGCTTTTCTGCTCTTCTCTCCCTGATGATTATCTCAGAAAGCATTAAAAGGTAAGCTAAGAAAGCGACTCTACTGAACGGAGTCTTCTCCAGATCTTTATCAATCCCTGAGGAAATGGGCACAAACTGCAAATCAGAGTGGTGCCAGCAACACGAGCAACCTCAGGTCTTACCAGTCCTTGCCGTATTGTGAGAAGTACTATTAGCACATAAAGTTTTACATATATTTCAGGAAACTCTAATACTGTTGCCTAATCAATCTTCATTTTCTTATGAATTTAACAAAATTATTCATCTTCCACATCAGCCATGCGTGTTACCTTATTTTAACCAGTAAATTTATCTCGGTGTGAAGAGGTATGTTGGTGGATACTGGGCAACTCAACCCCAAGTCTGAGATATATGCTCCTTTGTATAGAATGAACCGTTAGGTCATGTTTCTCATACCACAGGTCTTAGACCAAGAGCTGACCTTTATGATCAACACTGCTTCTAACATGGGGACTGCAGGATGTTTCAATGGGATAAATCATGTTTCCTCCACAAATACAGTTAACAATTCTGTGTAGCACTACCAGGAAGAGCGTTTCTTCACCACAGCAGACAGTGTTTTTGTGGCAACGCATGGCAACTTAAGTAAACCCTCATAGGGTTTTCTTCACATTTGCCATTCGTTGCAGACCTTTGAGATCTTTTAAGTCTTACGTACTAAGTCATTCAATACCCAGCAGTTGTCCTCTACACACTAAATCTCTTGCAGAATTTTGCAACCTTATGCAAAGTAGTGCCTGCTTTTACTGAATTGTTGCCTTTTAAATTATATGGAATAAATGCCATGGGAGAAGGTGTATTCTTCATCTTCTGTATTTTAATTATTTTTCAGTTGTCTGGTCCTACATCCAATATTGTTACCCGAAAGCAAAATCAAAGACATCCCTTCCTTCTTATGAAGAGCTGGCTCCTCTCCATGGTCTTCAGGGCCTACATTTTGAAGGCCAAGCTTCCCAAGGTGGGCAAGGATCTTCCCTGGCTCCACACAGCAGGGTTAATCACTTCATTTCAAAGTAATCTCCTGAAATGAGCCTTGACCAACAAAAGCAATATTTCCTGACTGGAATTCAGGTGATGCAGGAAGGCAAGGAGTTCAAAATACCCTGGGGCTGAAAAAAGGACTTTTGCTTCCAGACCTCTTGGTGAAGCCCTTCCTCTGAGGCATGGGCTGGTAAAGCACATTCAGGAGACCCCTGCCTCCTATTTGTTTTCTATGAGATTGGGATACGCGGTTCCTCTAGCTGTTTCTGCAAATGGCTGCCCAGACTCACGTTTTCCAGGGTTCAACTTAAATGCCAGATCGCTGACAACAGAGACAATCTAAGCCCAAATACCTCCTTCTCCCTCCCCTCATCTTGGGAACCGTAAACTCCATCCTGGGGTTTTTTCTTTCTTCTCCTGCCATTTTGTTAGGACTGGGCAGAGATGTGTGATACCAGCAATACTTCTCATTGAGGTGGAAATTCAGTTTTAAATAATGCAAAGCTAAGGCAAATGATGAAGCATTTTCCAAAGTCTTGTTTCCCTGGTGGACTCTTGTATCAGTACCTTTCAGGAACAAGAATCACAAGGAGGTAAAAAGATCAATTTAAGATCAAACAACAAATAAGTAATACATTATTACTTATTACTTCCTACAGGCATAAGTGGAAAACTGCAAAGAAGGATTTGGTATCAAAACGTATATTCATTTTTAACAGAGGAGGGCTAGCTTTGACAAGGATGAGGATGTACATCCTTTGTTTTCAGTGTGAGGAAAGCATCAGGTAATTGCACAAAGGTAGGGATTTGGTTTGTTTCATTTTAATCCTGTCTCATTCATGCACTTACCTGTAGTCAGGATGAGCATGAAGGAGTCACACCAGCTACCTGCAGCAGCTCAGGACCTGTAGCAACCTGGGACACAATGACCATGCACTTTAACGCTGTGGGGGGTGGGAATCATTGAGGTGTTAACAATCCTCCAACATCAAAAAAGCATTCCCTGTGTGAGTGAGGGAAGTCTCATGTAAGGGGTGAGCGTTCCCATGCACTTAGGATCTCGCCAACACGGTGGACATGCCCGCGGCTCTGAGCAGTCAAAAGTATTGGGGAGGAGGAGACTATTCAGACTGTCTTCTTACACATAAGGAAGGAAAAACAATCACGAGCCAGTTTTGAAAGTATACTTTCCTGTCTAAGTTAACTATAATCACCTTCTGTGCAAGGAGAAGACAACTGAAATGTAATATGTCCATTAGGAACTGCAACCTTAAAGAGCGTAGCTCGAGCAATGGAAAAGTGTCCAAGGAAGGACTGGACCATGTATAAGGAGCTGTATATCTGACAGCTCATTCGCTGTGGCTGAAAGATGCTAGTTGTGAGGGACAGAGTGACTCGCTGTGCTGGCTCTGCTGCCCAGACCACCGGTCGGGGAAAATCACCACTGTTTCTCAGTGATTTTGTAGCTTTTGTGAAGTGTACCAGTCACAAACTACTTCCCACTGGATACATGTTTGGGAAGCAAAATCTACCGCCAACAGCTCTGAGTGATGTGTTAGCCAAGGGCAGGCATGGCCTGATGATTATTGTGGTTTCCCCCAGTAATGCTTGTTGTACCATCTTAGAGCTGAGGCTCACTGAAAAATGCATTCAGCCTGTGGAGGGAGTGCCCAGGATGCTTCAGGCAGCAATCCCTGGAGGTACACGTTGCACCAAGCAGAGTGCCACCAGACCTGCAAGTGCAGTGATAATCCAGTACGCTTTCCCCTTTTTAACCATAGAGTTTGGGGGGTGACTTTGTATGTCGTCTATATTTCTAACAATACCGCTTGCACCAGGGAGCTGTTATTTAGTGAGGCCCCGGAGTGCTACAGCAATGTAATCAGTCATACAGCACCTCCAGTTAAAGCACGCCGCCAGCTTGCTGTACACGGCACACGCCTCTCTTCGTGCTGCCCACCAAATGTTTTGGCATACCTGCCTGTTATGTGTCATATTAGATCCAGGCCCCCAGCCAAACTTTGCAGCTCAGACCCACTTCTCGCTGAACTTGACATGGGGTAAAGAATTGTTGAAAACAAGACCAGCATTCCCCCAACTTGGCCTCCGTAAGCATTTTTAATTAACAGCTATCAACTCTTGTGTATTTGAGGCCATTAGCAACATTGACTGAACGAATCCATTGAACCTTTAGGTAAGGCTGTCCAGATCTTTCATTTCTTAATTAACTTCTATGGTTGACCTCGGCACGTATCGTTTAGTAGTGCTCAATTGAACATTTGCAATTGTAGCTTGACAGAAGTTTTGAGATCAAAATTATATTGTTTATTATTTTTTCTCAGGTTGCTAAATAAGAACAATTTTATTTTGTGTTATGGTACAGCCCAGTTGCCTGTTGCCCTACATATTATGCAAACAAATACCTAGGGTAATATAAACCCAGACATATTAAAAAAAAAAAGAGTACTGGATGGAGAAAAGGGGAATAACTCTTTGAATTTTTCAATTTATTTTTTTTGTCCTTACTCAGAACAAAGCAATGTTTTAAGCTTGCAAAATTTTTCATGAAAATGATTTCATTTTTCCATGTGTTCTTCCTGACACATCTCAGAGATGTTTTGATTTTCATTAACTATTTAATATCAGATTCCTGAGGTGATGAGAAAAAAAAATAAATCAAAACAGTAAAACTGCTAATTGGTTTTCAAAGGGCTGTGTTAGTATTCCAACTATTCCCTTTATGCAGCAGGGTAGTAAATAAAATGAACTTTGAATGAAGAACTGGTTTTATGAAAACCATTAATTGCTGATGCAAAAAGTGCATGGGATTTAGGCTTAGCTGGGAAGGCAATAAAAATCCTTTACATTTAATTTTTAATTTTTAACTTTATACTTCCCCATCATGAGTCTGTAAAAATGCAACATCTTTAATTGTTTTTCCATGTCCTGTGTTAAGTGCAATGCATTGCATTTAAAAAAAAAAAAGCTTTTTTTTTTTTTCCAATAATACTGTTTAATTCCCCCCTGGAGTTAACAGTCATATGTAAAGCACGGAACAGGGAAGGTCTGGTTTTGATCTCAGACTGGTATAAACTGGGAGTTAATCCATGGAATCAGTTGTGTGACAATGTGAGAAAATCGTTGGGAGATCAGAGTTAAGGCTTCTGTTTCTAGGAAGACTCATTGAAGAGCATATAGCTAGCTATTTTCCTGGATAGATGCCTCAGAGCCTTTCACATGCTTATTTTGTTAATTTTTTAAAAATACACTGAAGTGAAAAAAAAAGTTGAAAAAAAGATATTTCTAATTCTATTTGTTTCAAGCGGTATCTTAAGGTTGAGTACAAAACAAACCATACATAAATAGTAGAAAACAGCCCGCATCTTGTTGCCATGACAATGCCCTACTTATAACACATTAAGCTGATTCATGTCTTTTCTCACCTCACTGTTAATAAATTATGGTGGCTGATGAGAATTAAGCCAGCTGGAAGAGCCAGTGAATGTAAGCAGCAAATTAATTTGCCACTTAATCGTGGTGTCCTTTAGGGGAATTACCCTCTACATAGCAAATAATATCTTACTATATGTAAAATGGTAGAAATAGGTTGAAATAGCTAATCTTTGTTTTCTTTGTAATACTGATGCATCCCAGCTTATTGCTGGCACAGCCCTGCTCCTGCTGTAGGGAGCAGCACTGACTTCAGCTGGTGGTGGATGAGTGTTGCATAGACTCCTCCACTCCCTCAGTGAAGCTTACAGGAATAAGTCTTTACAACACTGATTCCTCAAGTTTGGGTCATGTTTTGTCATTTAAAGTGCAGGATATTTGGCCAACAGCTGCTGAAGTATGTCACCTGCAATCCAGCAGCTTTATGTTAAACCGATGCACCATGCCTACATGTGCAGAGTTACAACAGGGACCACTGTTACTCAGCTGACGTGTGAATAGGGTTTATGCAGGTCAGAGTGCAAAGAGTTCAGGTGAAAGTGGGCATTGGTCAACAGTGATCAGAACTTAGGCTTCTTAATGTATATTCACAGTGGAAAAGATGTTCTCCTTTTTCTGTAGGGAGAGATTCAACAATGGTAATAGTAGAACTGAATAAACACTGTATAACTCATAATAGCAACAGAAACCAGCCGTACTTCATTCAAACCTTTGTCTCTCTACTCACCTGAAGTCAATAAACTCTAACAGCTGGAGCCTGAGCTCTGTATTGGAGGATTTTCTGAATCACAAGTATAAGGCCCTTGAAAAATAGCAAATGCTTGCTCTTGGGACCTGAAATCTGAGAAGCGCTAACTGAATTCTACTTATAAATATTCTGTGATCTTCAAGTATTTGCTCAAGTGCAGGAGTTTGATTGCTTTCCCTACTTTTTTCTCTGCTGACTTTTTGCATTCTTCATCAATGGCTTCAGTTTTCTCTCAGAAATAAATCAAATACAAATTTTCTTTGGCCTTGCACTTTGGTTTGAGTTAACTAAAGAAACATTACCTGAGCAGTATCATCTGAGAAAGCCAAATTAAACAGTCACTCAGAATAGCTTGGGTAAACCAAGCCCTCCTCCTTTTGATTCCTAATTTCATCCATTTCTTTCAATGACATGAAAAATCACTGTAGGCTGGCACCCACTCAGCTATCAAAATGCTGTTGAAATAGACTTTCATTTTGTCAGAAAAGTTTCCAACAGGCAATGGCACATTGTTCTGAATTTAAGGATGTTTACAGACTTTCCAACAATTCTCATTACATTGGAGATGTCTTCAGTAACAGCTTTCTGGTGAATAATGTGATGATAATGAACAAGCTCTGCACATCCAGACTTAGCAGCAGCTTAACAGATCCATGATATCCCTTGGTTATGAGAGCTGCAATACCCATTGTCCTTCTCATTATAGAAGGTGTACCACCTGGCCAGCAGTTACAGTTGTGTGTTGTTTTCATCAAATATATGTCATAAATAAATTTTAAAAATTGCCTTGGGGCTTGAAAATCTTAAGAACAAATAGCTCCTAAGAAATTTGACGTTACTCCCTTATGCTACAGACAGCAATGAGGAACTGAGTAAAGCCTTCAATGTCATGACTCCCTTCTAGTGCTCTGGAAAATGCAACCAACTTTCCCATATTCTCCTGAAGCTGCTCTTAGAGTTGCCTTGTGCATGATGGCATTGTCATCTCAGCAAAGTTGAAGTGACCCAATACAACATTCTCACGGGGTAGAAAATGTTTGTGATCTTCAACTTGCAACTGTAGTGAACTCACTATTGCCAGATGGCTTTGTCTGAAAGCAGTCTCCAGGGTTATTAGAGAGTTGCCTCAGTGTTTGTCTTTTGATGGTCCCGCAAATGTAGACTCGTCTCCAAGTGACACTATTTTACTCTTCCATAAAAGCAGTAATTTGCAAAGATGCCCTTCGCCCTCAGATGAGGTGTCAGGTTCGGTTCCTGTCTTCATTGCTGACCATTTCTCTTCTGCAGAGGAAGATGAGAGGACACAGAGGGAGCAGGAATTTGCCCTGCAGGAGCTCTGTTCTGGAATCCCTCATTCTCCAAACCCAGCGTCCATGTGAGAAGGCCATCACCGTGTATTCCCCTTTTCCTGCTCCTTGTCAATCCCTTCTGGTTCTGCAGTCTTCCTTAGCAAAGCTCAGCCAAGAGGATGCCAAACATACCTACTCCTGGCACCCCTTCACCCTCATTACATTAATTCAGACTAGGAGAGAGGAAGGAGAGATACTCCAGCCCTAGTTCCTCTCAGTTAAATGATCCTTGGGGTGCACATTGGTTTTTCCCTCCACAGTGCTCATAAACAGAATCTTCCCTGCCTTATATGTACCTACACATACATGCAAACTGTGACATGATTAAAAGTTACTTAACCTTTTTGTTTTCCATCCATAGATTTCTAAATATGGTCCCTAAGAGGCTTTTGGAGAAGATCCATTGGATTATGCTGGGGACCTGAAGAGGTAATTCCCCCCCAAAATTTAGTTTTCATCATCATATAATATGTCTGCTTTGTTTTGGGTAGGAGCATTGGCAGTCTGCTGCCGTGCAGCACAGCTGGAGAGCCGGAGCATGCAGCTGCAGTGCTCTATAGAGCTGACGGCTCCATGGGGATAGATCCCGCCAGCATCAATAGGCTTGGCCTCTTAGTGTCTAGACACTCCTACCCATCCTTTCACAGCAGGAAAATAGCCTAAATGATTATATGGATTTAGCAATTCAAAAGCGTGTCTGTGTGCCTCATCCAAAGGCTGTTGAGCTGTGAGGAAGACGCATGCACACATTGGGAACTCTTGCTTTCTTCTGTATGCAATCCTAAATTCTGTTGTCTTCAGTTTCTGTAAAGCTCCTGTGCCCATCAACTCCATAGCAGCATTAACATTTCTTTCCTTTTATTCCACACCAGCAGACTGGATCCTGATGAACAGGATGGACTGTTCTAAAATGCCTTTTTTCTGTCTTTATTGGGCAAGATCTGGGGACAGCTGAGAGATTTTGGCTAATAGATTGAGAAGTGTCAGCAGCATTAAGTCCACAGAGCTGAAATTCCTAGACTTGTAATTTCAAGGTACAAGACAAAATTTTATACTGAAGATTTTTACCTAAGGTGAATTTATTGCCAATTATTCCAGTTGCCTACTCTGAATTATGGAAAAATTAACACATGTGAGTGCTGCAGGAATATTGCATTGAGATATGCTTAAGAGTTTCTGAAAATTGCAAGAACTGATGCAAGGCTGATTTCCAGCCTCTCAAACATGGCCTTGCAGTCGGCATTTGGGAAACTATGAATTAATCTGTACCCTAGTTTTACTCTTCTCTCTCCTGTTTTGCCTTATGACACAAGTAGTAATAATCCAAAGTAGTATCACACATGAAACCAAACCCCAAATCTGACAGAAGACAAATGAATGCTACCTTCTCTCCCCTACTACCATCATCCACCCTGCCCTGCCAGAACATCAGCTGCTGCACATCATTGACTTAAAATCTCTCTCCTCCAGCACCGTTGAGCAGATTTACATCAGCTGACTGACCCTTCTGTGCAGCTTGGTGTGTATGGAGGCCTATGGATTTCAAGGGCTGGAGTTAAAGAAAGATGGCAAGCCATTTCCATGTCTCCTTTTGATTATTTTCCCTACTCAAAAATGTGAGAGGAGATTTGGTTACTTCTAACGCAGGTACTGGGCAGCTACTGAGAAAGAGAATGTGCCAGCAAATGTCTATGCGGCTTCTGCTGGAGCTTTATTATGATGGAGTGGAAAAAACAATGGCAGAGAGGGCTTTATAGTGTGAACGGTTGTGTTGCAGAGCAGATATTTCTTTGTCATTTACCGAAAAAAAATCCCCCAAGCAAACTAACCCATGTGTTTAAAGGATTGCAGCCTCCAAAACCTGCCATTATCTTCCTGCCCTCACCAAGAATGTTGTTGGTTTGAATGTCCCACTTAATGCATGTTGGATGTCTGGGAAGTTTTTCCTACTTTCCTGCAAGTTCTTGTCTGTATGTGTGTCTGAAAGGGAGGCATCGAGCTGAGAGTCTTCATAGATGAGCTTGTAATCTTCTCTGTCTGTTTCAGTAAATAGTAAATGGAAAGCGTGAAAGGCAAAGCAAAAAATCAATGCTTTCAGTTGAATGACACTTAACACAAGGATTTCTGACTTATCATAGAGGCTCATTCTAAAAAGCATTTTATAGATAAAAGCTTTTTTTTTTTTTCCCCTGGGTTATTCTAGTTCATCTTCATGATAATGATTCTCTCCTTCAGTTCCCATTTTATGTATTGCTATTTTAAATTAAAATGAAACAGTTTTGTACTTTAAGATTGCAGAATCAGATTTACAGCTGCTATATTTTGGCTTTTCCTCATTTTCTCCAATACAGCTATGTACATTGATATCAGCTTAGGGTCTGACTTCTCATGAAGTTTTATTAAGGGAAATTACATTAAAACCCCCACAAACCTGTAAGTCTAAACACAGCAGCAAATTGTTCATTAGGGGCTTTGTAGACAGGTAACCTGAAACAGCTTATGCTATTAGTACAACTGAAAATTACCTCTGAGTGGTTGTGTTATCAAAATAACACAGAAGGAAAACCAGTTTCCAGCCAACTTTTCATATGCAGAAACAGCTGAGCTCAAAATTACCAATCTGACGTGTTTTAACTCAGTACAAGCAGTAATTTTTATCTGAGCATGCAGATATTATACATCTGTCAGGATATGAATGACAATCATACTCACTATTTTTAAAAGTATTAGTGCTTCTGATGACTTTTTGTTTCCTGAGATATGATATTGGGGGTGGGGTTCAGCAGGTATTTTTCAGATATGAGCACTCTGGTCAAAGTTGATTACTTCAGGACTTAGAACAATTGGCCTTAACATTGCCCTAATTTTGTGTGCGTCTCGTGTTAGAGGAAGATGTTGCTGATGAGCGACTGACAGCACAGCCACCATATTAACAAGTGTCTGATCCTGCTTCCCAAGAAATAAGTGGACATCTTCTCTTCTGTGGTTAGAAGCAACCCCAAATTTCCTGCTTTCCCACACTTTGATGTCTTGTTCTTTATGTGTAGTGGAGAATCTCTTACCACTACAATTTACAGTCTCCTTAGAGTTTCTTAGGCTTCATTCTTGCTTATTTACAGTCACATCTCGTATATAATTACAGCCATGGCTTACTTTGTAGAAAGTATGCTAGGGAAGTGTGTCATTTCTGACACTGTAAATATGGGAAGAACCATTACCAGATGATGATCAGCTCCTCGAGGATTACGAGCCACCACAGAGTTTAAGAATTTCAGATCCATGGTGCTTTGCAATGTTTTTGCCTGGAGACTGTATGGCAGTGTTTTTTCATCTTTAAAGATTTTTACACTAAAGCTAGTTGCATCAGGATAGAGGGTCTGGAGAATGTCAAAAGCTGTGCAGAGTGAGCTATGGCTTCACTTTTTCTTATTCTTTTTTTTGATGGTGGTGGTGTCTTTCATCCTGCAGAGCAGGGGAAACATAACGCGAGGCAGAATCCAGGGAGAAAGGCATAGCTAGAATAACTGTAACTAATATCAAGCCTGGCATTTGGCCTCTGGTGAACAACCCTGTTCCTCGAGCCTCCTAAGGCAGACCCTGCCTGTTGGCGAAAGAGCAGCAGGACTTGGACGCAGAAGAGGGGGTGTACAGCTGGTGACAGCACCCTGTACCAGCAGCTTCTTGGCTCTGTTCATTAGTGCTTGTCTCGCCGGAGTTCCCAAATGGGTTAACCCCAGCGCTGGGCTCGATTTCAGTATCACTGTTACCTAGAAACTAAGTCAGTCTCTTCCTGCCACTGCTTACTGACTAAAGGCTTAAGGGTGAGAGTTTTGCATGTATTAAAAAAAAAAAAAAGAGAGAACTGGAAGGGACCCAGCTTGGTTAGCATTTCCAGACCACTGATAATGCTGTCAACTGGTCTGCAACCTACAAGGAGCACCAGAATCTCCACTTGAGCAAATGTGGGCACTGCAAAACACTGATAGCTGGTATTTTAAAGTCAGCACTCCCTAGTGTGTCCTGCTTGTCCTCTCTTGCAGTAAAACACATACTGAAAGATGAGACCTAAAGATGTCCTTCCGTGATCCGAACCAGTGGCAGAATACCATCATTGACTTGCTCCTGTGACAAAATCTGCACAGTAGCTGACAGCCACCCAACCGAATGGTATTTGCCTTTCTGTTGTTGTCAGCAGTGTTAACTCTTAACACAAAAAAGCATTTATTCTTTCAGTACACACATACCTGTATCTTACTGCTATGGGGTGAGACAGTATCTCCCTATATGCTACCTATTGCTATGAACAGTCCTGGCTGCACTTCAGCTGTTTTCATTAAAAAAGTCAGGATATTATCTGTCTTCCTGCAGGCAGGTTTGGCTAACAATTGCCTGTCTGCGTAGTGTTAAGGATGAAACTTAAGCAGAATTTTGGGTAATTAAAAGGACACACTGGCTTGCAGGTCAGCAGCAAAACCTTTACCAGGACTTTTTCTTACAGACCTAAGGTGTTTGCTGCACTCCTTTCATCTCAGAGGTAGACTGGTAACAGTAGTGATCATGGTTTCTTTAAACAATACCATACCATACCATACCATACCATACAATACAATACCATTTATAGGTCTGAAAGAGGGACAGCCTTGGTAACTCAAGTATGCTCTTCACTGCAATACTGCTGTATTGCTGTTCAGAAACTCAAGAATGGTACCTCATAGATGGTACTCCACTGGTCCAATGTATCTTGTGCTTTACAGGGATGGGCTCCCAGTGGTTGACACTGATTAGTATTTTCCATGCAGTATTTGACTGCCTGTTGGCTGTCAGTGTGCCTGTCTTCCCTGGACTCCCGCTGTTGCACCACAGTGCACGGGCTGTGGCCATCCCCCGGTCTGAGCATTTCCACCAGCAATCAGTGAAGTCTATGATAGCACTGATGGTCTTTTGGTGTGTTGCAAGTGGGTGGCTTTGCTTAATTTGGGAATCTGCTAACAGTTATCACAAGCTCCATTGTTTCAGGAGCCACTTCAGGCCAGCCAGAGGAGTAGCACACAGGCACAGTGCAGCTGTGTCTGCAGCGCATCAGTGACAGTGCTGCTACATGCACCCTACTGTGTACGTGCTGACACTTCATACCCATGTTGGGTGAAAAGCAGAAGACGCAGAAGGTGCGACAGTTATATTTTAGCACGCTAGATCAGTCTTGGGATAAGAAGAAGACTCACAGTTTGGTTTTTGATAGCAATCTGATTTTCATAGAATCATCAAATCATTTAGGTTGGAAAAGACCTTTAAGGTCATCAAGTCCAACCATTAACCTAGCACTGCCAAGTCCACCACTCAACCATGTCCCTAAGTGCCACATCTACACGTCTTTTAAATACCTCCAAGGGTGGTGACTCCACCACTTCCCGTTGCAGCCTGTTCCAATGCTTGACAACCCTTTTGGTGAAGAAATTTTTCCTAATATCCAATCTAAACCTCCCCTGGCAATGCTTGAGGCCATTTCCTCTCGTCATATTTTGTCCAATCTCATCCATTTTGTAAGGTGGGATGGGGTCACATGAATGTTTGCAAATTGCTGCTTACTACATCCTATGGTCCAAGGGAGTGGGGGTTTATTTCCAATAATGATGTTAATTTATATGTGTATTTTGAACATATGGTGGGCATAGTTTAACATGGCTTAATTCAGTCTACAACTGGCCTATTGCTTGTTTTTTCCTGATACTAGAAAACCTCAGCAAATTCTTTTCTTCTCTATGGCAATGCATCTTTTGCATGTCCAAAGTTATCCAGAAATCATCTGATAAATCTGAATTCAGAGGAACACAGTTTGAGATCTGTGTGCTCAAAGCACTATGGCTTCTGTAGAGACACTTAGAATTTAGAGAAAATCTATTGTGGTGAATACATATTCTTCTAATTAAATGATCAGGAGCCTATGCTATGCAAAAGTTCTCTGGCTGGTTCAGTCAGAGATGGTCCCAGGCAAATGCTTTCTTTTTTTTACCTTGCTGCTATTATTTTTTCTGTTTGTTTTCTCCCAGTTGGATGTCTGTTTTCCCTCTTCTTTTCCTTTTTGTGTTGTCTTGCTTCCTAGTATACCTGTCTTTTACTCCTCTCCCAGTTACGAGGGGCTTTGTCCTGCAATCTTTACACTGAGACTGTGCTTTGATTCTGTCATGTGCTCAGCAGCAGCACTGGCTTAAGGTATTGCTGCCAGGACAGCACGGGGTCTTCCTCCCCTGAGCTGTTCCTATGCTCATGCCCTCAGCTGGCCTGAAGCACTGACCTGGCTTAAAACTGACCTGGCATGGAGTAATAGGACAAGGGGTAATGGCTTTAAACTAAAAGAGGGTAAATTTAAATTAGATATTAGGAAGAAATTCTTTACTGTGAGGGTGGTGAGGCACTGGAACAGGTTGCCCAGAGAGGTTGTGGAGGCCCCATCCCTGGAAGTGTTCAAGGCCAGGTTGGATGAGGCTTTGGGCAACGTGGTCTAGTGGAGGGTGTCCCTGCCTGCAGCTGGGGGGTTGGAACTAGATGGTCTTTGAGATCCCTTCCAACCCATACCATTCTGTGAGTCTATGAAACCACCAAATACTGCAAGATGTGTAATATAATTGTGAGAGATGCCAGTTCTTCTGGTATTCTCCCACAGTACATTTTTACAGCAACCTCCCCCTGCATTGAAGGATTTTGGGTTTTGATTTATTCAAGCCAATCTTTTTTTTTTATTTGTTTTCATCTGTTGCTTTTGAACACAGCACATATGTGCAACCCATGAGAAATTGGGAATAAATATTTCCACACTTAGCAAGTACTGTTTGTTGTATCAACACTTCACCTCCCTTCCCTGGGGCTATATGATCTCTCCCAAATCCTCGCCACATGCAGCTGATCCAAATGCTATGTAATCCTTTTGATGCAGTTTGGTTCTTTTTGAATCAGCAAAGCATTTTGTGTGCTTTTAACCTCTATACTGTGCACCACACCTGTAGGGGGGCTGCTAATCTAATTTTGATTCACAGTGGTGGCAACAAGCAGGTCACTTACAGAGTTAATGTCAGCTGCTCCACTAATTACTGTAGGAAAGTGATCCCATCATCCTGGATGAAAATGTCCAACTCCAGCCTACAAAGCACTTTCAGTGCACTAATTCTGTTAATGCTCCATTACTGCTTCATTTGAGCTGTGTAGTCCATCTCCCAAAGTGAGGTAGTAAATCCCCAAACAATTCCAGAGCTGGGAAAATGTACAGGCAAAAATATTCTTGACTACAGTATTGGGTATTGTTTTCTGTTGGACTTGGTTTGTTTCTTGAAGTTTATTTAGACAAATCTTCCTTGGTAACTCTTAGCTTATAGTACTCTCAATCCTCCATTCTGCCTTGAACGGAGTAATATACCAGAAAAAATTTGTGGACGTGGATCTGATCTCTCTGCTCCTTAGATACTGAAACATAAAATGAGAATATAAAGCTGCACTATTGCGATACCTTAAAATTTTTCAGAGTCTCAGAAAACACGACAGTGGCAGGCCATACCAATACCCTCAAACACAGAAGTAGAGGAACATCTTGAAACAGCTGGGTAGATATCCTTGGGCTTGAGATCTTGCAATATTCTCTTTGCATGAAAAGCTCCACAACAACTTTGGCCCATGAGAAATAACCTGAGCATAACTGTACAACAGTAAATGTCATGAGAATAACAGGGATGTAATTCTATGCTGTCTTCCACCCAAGGTCCCCACTAAAGAAACAGGCATGTGCAAAGTTTGAAAGGCTTTAATTTTGTTCCCATTGAAGTAAGCAAGGATTCTTGCACTGGCATCTTTAGAGTTTCCTTAGGCTTCTTCCAGTCATCCTTGCCATCGTTTCTCCTGAAGCCCACATATATGTCTCCTTTAAGATATACAAATTATTTCAGAATTTATTGATGAGCAAAATGCTTTTGAAGAGCAGAAGAAAATGCGTAGTGTTGGGAGTTGCTGGCTGGCTTGGTTTGAAAAGGAGCTGTGTGCTCTACAGGAGATGTGTTCACAGTGACGGATTAATAAAAATGCTGAGGTGTCTGAGCTTCCTCTAGGCATTCCCTGTTCACTTCTCAGCTGAACTGCAAAGACTCTTGAAAAACTTCATAAAAGTTATAAGTGAAAGGCAATACGAAATCTGTTGAGCAGTGACCTTCTCGGCTACAGCGCAGCAGTGCTGAGGCTGTCGAGCAGCTGAAGCTCGTTGTAGCTAGAGGAATGGCAAGGGCTGGGTGATGGTGGTTCTTGCAGGAGCATCCAGTGACTGTTACCTCAGGCACTACTCACCTGGTACTTGCTCCATGCCCCATACCCGGGATCTCTGTTAGCTGAAATTCCTTTATACTGAGTCTTAGGGAGTTCATGCCTAAATATTCACTCCAGGCTGCTTTTATCTTTCTGTTCCTTTTGTTTCAAATATATGAACTATATAAAAGTATAATAAATTATGGTGTCATGACTTATCCATATTGCATATCCTACAATGAGCAGAACCTATTGCTTAGAGCACACTTATTCCATATATATAGAGCAATGTTTCTTCAGCCTTTTTTGCTATGAACTTAAAAAAACCCTCTCCTGCTTCTAAAAAGAGGTTAAATGTAAAAAATTGCCATCTGAGTGGAACTATTTTGTCAATGCTTAGGAACTAGTGAAATGAATGGTTATAGATGAGGTTGGAACGTGGCCTTAATCATCACTATCATACTATGAAATGGGTATATTTATACAGATATAGTTAAAACATCTCATGTGAGAATTTCCCATATGGAACGATCACCATGACAGATATATTTGTACAAGCCCAGAAGATCACATCCCTTCAAAGAGCTGGGGCTAATACTGAGAGCATGGTATGAAGCTGTGCCCCCTCCTGCCGGACAAGAGCTCATACCTTTATTTCCCACTGTTTCACAAGGCTGTCGTGGCTCGGCTCTGCTTGCTCTCGCTGCCAGCTCTGCCTTCTGGCAGATGGCTGATTACCATAAAGAGGAGCCAGCCTGTTGTGGCCGCTGTGTGCATATCCTGGCGTAACCAAGCACAGCGCAGCTGTAGCTAAGCACGTGAAAACGGCATTCGTCTTCCCGCCGACACTGGGTTTGACCTTTCAAAAGGAAAACTGGTGGTGGCACTTGGAGCAGATGGTGAACAGGAGCTTGGTAAAACATCTGCGATGTCATTTTTAAAAAGTCCTGTCGGGCTCTTCGTGGGCTGGAGCCGTGGCACCAGGATATTGCCATTTCTCCTCATTCAAAAGGTGAGCTGCCACTAAGGGCAGCCTACGCCTGGTGTGATGCGCAAGATGTGACCCTGCTTCCGCTTAAGAAATTGTCAGCGTTGCTTTGTGACTTCCTGAGCTTAACAAATAATACATGTGAAATACATAGAATTTCATCTTCCATGACACAGTGTGAGCTTTGATGTTCAACATGGCTGAATTATCCAGCAACGTCCCGGGGGGTCCTTTGGATGCACTCAGGCAAGGTGCTGTGTGTGTGGATTACTCACTGACAACTGCAAATGAGACTCTAGCAAACTCACACTTGTCAGAAGTTCAGTCATTCTCATGAGCCTCCTAAATCCATTGCATTGTATTTAACTAGGTATTTAACAAATTCAACCTGATAGAAGAATCAAATGTATTAATTCTAAGAAGAGGAAAGAGAGAAGAAGGGAAGGGAAGGGAAGGGAAGGGAAGGGAAGGGAAGGGAAGGGAAAAGACAAAAGAGAAGAAGAGTTGGAAGGGACATACAACGATCATCTAGTCCAACTGCCTAAGCAGTTCAAAGCTGAACGAAAGTTAAAGCATGTTAAGGGCATTCTCCAAATACCTTGTAAACACTAACAGGCTTGGGGCATTGACCACCTCTCAGGAAGCCTGTTCCAGTGTTTCACCACCCTCTCATGGGATTCTTTTGTTGGTTTGGGGGGGGGTGTCTTGTTTGTTTTTTCATTTTGAGAATTGCTTTAAGAGACAAAAAGTCACATGCAGATTAACAGAACAAGTCAAGTGAGTCTTTCATACTATGCCCCTTGGAAATCAGTCAGCTTGCACCCATCGCAGAGGTACCATACCACGTGGCTGCAGGCTGCACAGTCTGGCCCATAACTGTTCCTCTTCTGTTCTTCCATACCTCCAGCATCCTGCTCTCTAACTTCTTATCTTCTCCCTGTGGCAACATTTGATTAGACAGGCATTTCACATAGGCTAATAATCCCAGACATGATAAAATAATTTGAACAGTGTAGGAGTCTACAGACTGGGATGGGAAAACCAGTCATTTCCCAGGAACACCAGGAACTTGTTTGTGTTTTGTGAAAAAAAAGCGATGCCATTTAAACCTTGATGGTTTGGTGTTTCTGGGTCGTCACTTCTGTGGTCCACCTGTTATAAATTGCCTGAGAAAACCAGGTGCTGATATATCGAGATGAGCTACTCCTCAAAGTCCTCTAAAGGCAGCGTGGAAATGTCAGGACAGTTTGTCAGATAAAATATTGAGATGTTCAGATGAAGCAGAAAGAAGCACCCCAGGAAAACATTCTCCTACTTCATTTTCCAGAGGGAGGAGGTAAAGATGTTTAAACAGAAAGTGGGTGTCACCCTAGGATGTGTTGGGGAATCTGGCTGTATGACTCCTGCCAGGTTATGAAACCGTTGCTGTGAAAATTGCTCTATCAACCACTGTGTCACCCATACCTCTCCGCGGGCTTTTCTGTGTGTAGCTGAGGTGGGTCCTGGCTGCGTGAAATTAATGTTGGCAGGGCTGATTTAGGCAGGGGATGGGACTTTCTCTGCTTCGAAGGGAAGGGGCTGGGAGGGATGATGGAAACTTGAGAGTTTTAGATGGATTTGGGGCGAAGGCTGAAACCAGCAGGAAGTTTTCATTGGTGCAGAGGTTCTCATGTTGCTGGGGGGACTAAAACAGGTGAGAGAAAACAAGCCATGTGCTAGTGGCTGCCCTGCTCAACATCCCTAGACCCTGTGAATTACCAGGGACAGCATGGCCTTGCATTTAAGACATTGGTACTTCTGCTAGCGCTCTCTGCACTTGCACTGCTTTTCCAGTTGTGTGGTCTGGTTTGTGTGTTCGTTTGCACCTAAAGTACCACTCCTGAAGGGTCAAGCCTTTTTCAGCTACTTCACATGCTTTGGATTATCACTTCTACCAGTAATCTTACATTCTTGGACTTTTCCTGGTAATCTGCCAGATTCCTGGAAATCTTGACTCCTATGCAAACAAGAGTGCCTCTTCATTTTGTGTGCAGGCCCAGGGTGCACACTTACCATCAGTCTGTATGCACAGAGTCTGTGCAATGCCTTATAGATGTACTAGGGTCTCTCCATACGTGCAGTGGGGTGCTGCTTTTCTGTCTGCAAATTTTAGCAGGTATGCCTTAGGTGGGTGTCTGGAAGAGACCCCATTTCAGCTGCAGAGAGGACCCGGGACTGGACTATCTCTAGCTGAGGAAAGTGATGACAGACAGGCTTGTCACCAAAAAGTGTCCTGACAGGGACAGTGTTGGCAAGAGCAGTTACTCCTCCCAGAAAACCATGTGAGAGACTGAGGAGTCAACAAAAAGCACAAGGTAGCTGTCATCACCCCTAACTGTTAGCTGGTTGTTTTATTTCTCAAGGAGTGTAACAAGCCCATATTTACCTGTGATATCTACACAGCACCTCTGTGTGTTTCATTGTGGCAAGCTAAAGTGACATAGGGATGTGCCCCTTTCTCCCTTTCCCTGGACATAAAGGGTCATCAAAGATGGCAAAGGGGTCCCCGCCACCTAACAGGTATTCCTTCCTTTCGGTGGCTCCCTGGCACTGGCCCAGATCAAATATACACGTGGTTGTAAAAATACGAATGGAAAGAAATGTGGTAACAGTGAGTAACTCAAATGCTGAATCACCTCAGTGAAGAGTAGGATAAAGGATGACTGTTTCAGGTACAGCACCCGTCGTCTGCAGCGATGGGAATGGGATCGCCTTGGAGTTAATTCACAGAGTGAATCACACATCCCCAGAGACGTAGGTGGATCCATCCTGACAGATGGCATGAGCAGCCAATTTATTCTCTTCGGAGTCTGAGCTTCGCTCCCATGGCGAAAGCACCTTCCTCATGCGTGATGGTGCTTGTGCTGGCTTCAGCTTCAGTGGGGGACAGTTTGGGTACCCCGAGGAGCAGCAAGATATGCCAGGGACTTTGCCCCACCACCTGTCTTGCACATCTCCAAGCCTGTACCCAAACTTCTGTGTTCCCCTTGCAGCACCTGTCTGCCCCATATTTGCTGTTCTCTGCTGTGTCTGGTGTCACTTGGCTCCTTCACAGTAGTGGGATATCTGGCCCTTAAAACGTCAAGCATTAAAACTGCTGGAACAGTTAAAATACGGCACAAGAACACCATGGTCACCAGACTACCCGCTTTTGCCTGTTTAGTTCTCCATCATGAGTTCTGTTGTGTGCATTTAGGAAGGAGTTGTTTGTGTCTTCAGCATTAATTGTGCCTGTTAAACACCATTCTCATGTTACTCAATTAGCTCGACAAATTCCTGTCCTTAAACTGCGTTGGCCGTAGCAGGATCTGCTAGAGAGCAAACCCACCGGCAATGGGCACCGCTGGGAGCTGCTGCTGCTTGAAGCGACGTAGGCAGCCGGGTCTACGTGCAATACTTGGAAGTCACTGGTTTTGCTAATCCAATATAAGGCGTTCAGGCTGATTGTTAGGTTTCATCTGATCACAAGGCAGGCTGTATTAATCCCTTATCAATGAAGTGCTTTTGATTGAAATCTGGCTCTTTTTTTTCTCTCCCCGCCCCCCCCCCCCCCCTTTTCCTCACTGGACATAACAGACAATGGAAGGGATAGGACCGAATTGCTCTTCTGCAGACAAGAAGCTAATTGTCTAAAAACAACACGTCATTCAAGACCATGGGAGACCGAGGACAGTGGCAGGAGCATGAATATACAAAAGTGCCTACTGTTAAGGCCACAGCTTTAAGTGTTTAAATTCAAATCACATTCCCATTTGAGGTTCAAATTTATAGCAAGAACATACACACAAGGCGTTCAGTGTTTTATATAAATTTCATCTGACTTCTCAGGGTATTCCTGATGGCAGCACATCAGAGCTGTGCGCAAGGGAGACTTGCTTTCCTTGCTGTATGAAGCAAAAATATTGAAGTAGGTTATTTTGGTTTGGTTTGGTTTGATGTGCTCTCTGTTAGTAAATAGAGCAGCCTGTCATATCTGGGCTTTGGTTTTCTGATTGTGAGCTTAGTCCTTGGCTCGAAACGTTATTGTTCTTGGACCTTTGCCTTGAGCTGAAGGGCTCATATGTGGGGAGGAAGAGGAGGAACCAAGCTAAAAATAAAGTGAAACAAAGTGCTGTTTATTGCTATGGAGTAGATAATGCTTTCCTAGATGTCTCAGCTGTCCCGTCCTTGCAGGCAGTGTGGACTGGCACAGTTTGGTCTTACACGCAAGAGGTGATTATCTGTATCCCCTACTGCCTTCCTAATATTTTGCTCTGTGCTCTAACCGTGTTTGCTCATGCTGGTCACAGCAACAGCAAGAGAAACAGGCTCCACTTTCCATTACATGTCAAGCAAAGAACATTGGCACTACAGATGTAAGAGGCAGGTCAAGTTCCTTTGCTCCCTCAGTGCGACCCTGCGGTGCCTTCTCCCGCCCATGGCCCTGTACACATGGGAGATGCTGAGAGACACGTGCTTTTTGGTACACGATACCTGTGCGTACTCGTGCACGCTCTGCCGGGAACAATATCTAGACTGAAGGTACTCTCTGTCTCCATTTATTTACCCACCTCCACAACTGGGCATCCCGTGAAGCACTGAAGGCTGCAGCTGTAAGGTGGTGAAGGAGGTATTTTCTGCTGCAGCACTCACTGTGACAAGAGTTTGTGCACGCAGGAGCTGAGCAGATGTTAGATCGCTTATGGGAACAATGAGAATATCCCCAATTACATCAGATGAGCTGTAAACTAGACATGAGGCAACTGCCGTTAGTCAGGATCTAGAAAAAAAGCTTCTTTCGGACAGGACATTGTCTCCTTGCCCGGTTTTGGGCTTTGAGTACGTGCCACCAAACCCTCTGCTATGAAACCCTGAGTGCTGGGTACTAGGCTAAAAGTGTAGGATCGACTCAGTGCACAAATTACCCTGTTTGAATGTAGATGCCAGAGAGGCAGGTAAAATATTCAGACATTCAAATATTTTGATTTTGAAAATCACTCAGCTGAGGTTATCTTTGACCAGTATATCAACATCCACCATCACACAGATAAACAGTGGCTAAGGAAAGATCACAGAGGCTGCATCCTCTGCCTCTCCACCCACGCTACTCTTGCATTGATAAAGCATTCCTGCAGCTTTACAGGTTCAAAGAAAGAGATAAAGAGTTCCTGTCAGCAATGTGGTTTTAGTCAGATTGTTGTGCATAGTTTATGCGCAGTATCAAGAGCACAAGGTGCTCAATTTCTGAAGTATTTGAACAAGCAGAACATCAGAACCATTTAAAGTTTGGGTTTAGCATCTCAGTAATGAGGCACAGTGCATTTTTAGACATTTTAGAGACCTAGTAATAATAATATTTCTCCGTGTGAGTAAAACACAGAGCACTGATGATGTCATTACAGGTCCCTTCCCAACATGTACTGCTTGCACTCCTGAAGTGGGCCAGTTGCTGTCTCCCGAGGATCTAACCAGGGTATCTGCACGGAAAATTCCCAGGTCTGGCGTTTGAGTTTGGGTATATTATTAGCACATCCTGTTTCTTCTTTTAGGGCAGTTAATTGAGAAGCCGCAGCAAAGCTGTCTTTTCCTGAATCCCTAGAACCTTGGAGGTCCCTTTCTCTTTGCAGCAGTAATTGATAACGTGTAGTCAGATTGCCTCCAAGAGCGGTACGTTACTAAAAAGCAGGCACTTGAGTACTGGTTTTGTGAGCTGGAGTGATGGTAAAGGGCAGACGGGCAAGTCCCTCGTGCAGAAACCTCAGGCTGGGCACAACTGCCCTGTTGCAAGATGCAGTCATTTTGGATTCATGGGTGTGCTTCAAGTATCTTACTCTAAAGTCCTCCTCATGACTAGGAAAAGGGCTTGTGCACCTGAAGCAATGGATAATTTTCTTCCTGTGTGGGCAGTTGCTTTGATAAAAGATATAACCTCTTCTTACAAACTTTGTCTCATTTAGCGGAGAAAACGCAACAGTAGTTTTACTGTTGTGCGAGTGGGTAAAGGGCAGGAATTGTCCATCTGCATCCCAGTCCCGTGTCTGTGCCTTACCTCTCTAGGAAATGGGTGGTGAAAAAGACCCCTGAAGCAACCACTTTTTCAACAATTAAAGCATTTTGTTTCTCTCTTTCTGGTGCATTTGGTGCCCCACTGATTACTAAACCTTACACCACTTTCCTCCCCTTGGCTATAGTGCGTTTCATTAGTGCTGGTAGTAGCAAAGAGCTGTTGACCAGGTGGGGTTCCCATGTCAGCTCCTTCCCCGCAGCCGCTGCAAATGCAGGTCATGGGGACAGTGTTGTTTGCATATGGCCTGGGACAAATCTCCAAAGACTCATCTGGACGCAGGACGAGGATGCGGCTCATGCACCAGCCTTCCTCCCCGCTGCCATTAAGTTGAAGTCACTCACTCTTCCACCCCACAACTACAAGAGAGGTGGTTTTTGGTTAGTCCTAACCTTGTCATTTGAGGGTTTTGGGAAAAAATATAAGAGAATAGCAGCAAGCCAGCCTGGCAGTGCTGTCTCTGCTGAAGGCTTGCCACCCCTCACCAGCTGGGATCTGCGCTACAGTCTGCAGCCACCGAGTGCTGGAGAAGCTTGTGAGCTCTGGCTTCAGTATTAAGGGGAGCAAGTTACTATTGGAAGGAAAAATCCTGTATCAAACCAACCTCAGAACCAAAACAGGAATGAGGGTGGCACCTGGAAGCGAGACACCCAAACTGAACAGGTGGAAGTCGGCAGCGCTGCCTTGTTTGTGCTGGCTGAAGGTCTTGCCTTATCTGTTCAAAATGCAAGGACAGATCCATCTAGCTCAAAGTGTGCAAGATGTGACTCTTGAAAAATAAAGGCCACAGGCTTCATTCCTTCCACGAAGTAGTTCAGTGACTTCATTGCACCTCTGGAGGTACAGCATGGTGAAGTTGGCTCCTTTGTTTAAAGTCTTCACCTTACCATCAAGATTGTTATAAATTCCAGTGTCAAATTATATTGTGATACTCTTATTCTGATTCTGTCTCCTCCAAGTGGCTGTTTATTTAAGAAAAAAAAATCAATTTTGTCATCATTCTCCTTGCTCACCTTACTCACAGGGAATCAAATCCAACTCCTTCCTCTGGTTTTATTACTGAGTGCCATTACAGAAGGTGATTAAGGGGTTTTTAACTGGCAGCTACAGAAGTATCGCTTTCATTGCAGGAAATGTGTGATGGATATCGAGAACACTTTTAACCAGTTGTTTGCCTCGTTTGATTAGTGTGGCACAACTAATGTAATAACATCTTTGCAAATTACATTAATTATGACTTTCCCTTGTGTTATGGAAACAGAAAGAAGAGCTTTTTTAGAATATAACAGCAGCAGTTTCTCATGTCCCATACTTTGTAACGTTGAAACCAATTATCACGTCAGTAAAAACATGAAAAACAGTTTCACTGATACAGTCATTACTGAGAATACATGGTTGTAGTTGTTGAAAATGTGCTATCTACATTAACATACATATTAGTGAATGCCAAAAGAATTTACTTAAAAGAATCTTGTATTTTTCAAGCAACCGCAGTGTTACTAATAACCACAGCAGTGATAAACAGGTGCACTTTCTTCCGTGGTCATGGTGTAAATTCTGCTTTCAGGATGAATATCTGAATTTGCTGCTGTTGATTGATACAAATATTAAATCTGTACTGTCATAAATGTGAGTAAGGTTTGGCTTAGCAGCTGGGAAAACATATTTGAAGCTGGGGAGAAATTAATATAAATAAGAGGATGTGTGAGGAGCTGTTTAATACTGCCGGGAGCAGAAAGATCAGATTTCTTCAGTTAATACAAACAGTACGTTTGCATCCGCATCTCAAGACAGGGACCCAAGAGTGACTAAAGGCTACTGTATAGATGTATTTGTTGGTCGGATTTTGTCAGCAAAGACCACAGTAGAGAGAGAGCCTGTAATGATAAAACTAATCTTCTTCCTAGAAAGCTAAAATCCCCCAATCAATGTAATGAATACAGTGAAAAGACTCTACTGCTGGTGTGAGTTGTGCATGTGTCGGAGACTATTTTGCCAGTGTTGCTCCACCAGTGGGAGAGCATTTTTCTTGTCCTTTTAGCTCATTGCATCTGGTCAATCATCCTGAGACTGGGGTGGATTTGAGTAGGCACCGGGGCAGAGGCAAACAGCCAAATGCTCATGGTGAGAGCACCGAGCGGCATGTTACGCCATGGGGTATCTGTTTGCCCTTGGTGTGATCGCTGGGGTGGGTTTTAGCCTTTCAGCCTGAAGCTCTGCCTAGTAACGAGATATAGACAAGCTCTTGGGCTGCAATTTCACCAGTACTTTAATGCAGCAGCATCTGCCACCAGGAAAGGCAATCCCACCGCCCTCCTATCTCTGTGCTTTCTAGCCCCTGTGTTTCACAGCGGTTGCATGTTCAAGTCTACGTGGGACCTGATCTAGACTGAAGATGATGATTTGCTCTCAGCTATTAGTTAGGCTGAGTTTCCCATCGAGCTCTTCGCTGTGTTAAATTTATCCTAAGGAACTTCAAAACAGGGGGAAGCCCTGCCAAGCAGGCTCCTGCCGAGCCCTGCTGTCCAGTGCACAGGCTCCACTGAAGACTGTTTTCAAAGGGTGGCTTTGACCATGGATGGAAGGCTTCACCTGAGCAGCCTGAAGGTGGCTGGTTGGAGCTGCTGTACAGTCACGTAATGGGGAGGAAAATTTGGCTGTCTGAAGTCTGCAACATTACTTTAAATGTGATTAAGCATTAAGCCTTGTTTTAGTTATAAAAAATGAAACACTGCTACAGAGATGTTTCAGGAGTCCTGCTGGCCTCCCTTGTACTTCATAAAGTTCCTAAATGATCCTCTGCCTTGTTTTGGTTTAATTCTCATGGGAAGAGCTTACCCTTTCAGTTCCTTGTAATTCATTAAATGCTGACAGCTGGCACGATGTTGTACAAGACACAGAAAAAGAGAGCAGGAAAATTCAGAAGAAACATAACAGAGGATGTCCCCCCTATGATAACCAGAAAGCAGATTTAAGTGGCAAAATCACGGGACTTGCATCAGCCTGATGTTTTCTCGATAAACAAAATGAAGCTAATTTACACCGACAACTAAATTCTGCTTCTGCTGAGTCCAGCTGCAAAGTTGCCATTTGCCCTCAAATTCAGCATTTTGGATTCATATGCACCATACCCCTTGAAGACAGAGGACCCAGCTAACTCACAGCAAGATCAGCTTTATTTTCCGTTGCAAACCAGCCTGTCGTTTCAGGGTTGCACTTACAGTGGTGCCTATACCGGTGAGGTTGTGCTGGTATAGCGATGCTGTCATCTTCCGCTGCGCTGTGGGTTGAAAGCGGGCCTGATGCACATCGATAGTGTTGATGTTATGCCTGATTTGTCACATGCAAGTAACTCTGTCCTGCCTGTCCTCACATCAGAATGGTCTCTCGGAGTGACTTTCTGGCTCTTTATTTAATTTTATTGTCCATGAAAGAGTAAGCAATGGAAGCTGAGAGGCAGATGTGCAGCTGATACAAACACAAATCCTTCTAATGAGCTCAGCAGAGCTGAACTAGTTACATCAGCAGAAAAAATTTCCCTTTCTTCCCAGGTCAGAAATTAAGACCTGCAGCCTGGCTCACCCGTATGCAGCCTGACTGCTGTTGTTTGCTCTCAGAAACACAATTTCTGTATTTTCAGAAAGGGATGGTGAAGGTGCTTGGCCCAAGGGAAGAGCTGGGGGCTCGGCTGCCCAGCGGATGGGAACTTGAGTACCAAAGAGAGGAATGATGTTAGTTAGCCACTTTGCTGGCTGCTGGGTTTCTTCCCTGGCATCTGGGCGGCCCAGCGTGGCAGAGTGCGAGCGCTGATGTGGTCTCCTTGCGTATGGCCAGGATGTGCGTCTGTGACACGGGGAGGTGACGTGCCCCAAAGCCAAGCGCTACAATGCTGGCGTGCACAGACCCGGCATGGTACCAGCCAGCAGAAGCCTGGATAGGTGTAATCCCGTACATCTCATCTGCCCTCTTCTTAGCAGACACTTTACTTTTTTATTATGGGGGGTAATAAATAAATAAGTAAGTTTATATTTTTATATAATCAGCAACAACATAGCTTTAGGGACTTCCTGAAAATCAAAAAATCTGGTTGTAAAAACAAGCAAAAGGACAACTGCAGTGGTTAGAAACTCAGGGCTGTTCTTTGAACTTTTGCCTCATTTTTTAAACAAAGTCATCAGCTGTGATTGCATCCAGTTTGAGATCATTGCCATAATTAATTTTAATTAAAGTATGTTTAATTTAAACCTTGAAAAGTTTTTTCATGTCATTGCATAGTGCCCATATTCATATATGATAAAACATCACTCACGTGCAATTTTGCAGTTCAATGTTGACTCATACAATGCCTGCTAGCTTAGCCATGCTTTGAAAATTCAAAATACGCTCTTGCACGCAGGTTGCAGCAAATGCCAATACAATGATTACATAAGGCAGAGGAATCTGCTGTCGTGCATCGCTGCAGTTTTGTCAAATACCACATCACACTTGTCCTCGCACATGCCAATAGGTCTTTATGGCAGACTGTGGATTGATTTTTCTGTGCTCTTATCAATCTATTCCATGATGATCTCAGTTTGAGGTGGTGATGCAGGGTGGACAGGCCTTTGAGCCACGCTTCCGAAATCTCTGTAACACTGGCCATTTGACTGGCAAATTTATCTCCTGCTTCCCCAAACTGGAGCCATCCTTAAGCAGTTGCTGGCTCCCAGCAGCTTCCAGCCTTGACTGCTGTGGCATTCGCTTTTGGGAAGCTGTAAAAACCAATGAATATAGCTACAACTGACTTGAGAGTCAGAAACATTTGTTACGGTAATAAAAATGTTCCTGGAAGAATGCTTTGGTAGCAGCCAGCTTAATAACTAATTGGCTTTATTTTTACCAAGCGGTATTTATACATTTCTTTAGAAACTGGCTGCAGGGTGGAAGCAAGCAATATAAAGCCTCATATAAAGCTGACATAGAAATCAGAAAGCAAGCCAGTGTATGAAGGTGGGATGCTATTGATTAGTTTATGAAAATACCATTCGGATTTAGTAAAAAATGAAACAGAAGTATTTCTTTTAGATAATTGAAACAATCAAACAAATGTATAGACAAAGTAAATTGTTTACCGTATGAATCTCCATATAAGCAGGTCACCGTGTCTAAGTAAGGCTGCAAATAATATTAATTGAAAAATATATTGCTTCTCCTCCTGAAATTTACTGCCACCTTGAATTAGTATTCCTCATGGTAGCTGCTTGTCAAGCACACGGCCAATAAATAACGCGGGTGGTGTAAATACAGCTATGTGATCTGGAAGTTAAAAAATGTTTGGCAATGCCTTTAGGGGGTCTTTCAATTTCTCATGAAGAGTTTTTCCTACCGACAAAACTCTAAGTTATCTGTACAAGCCCGTCTTGGCTCAGCCAACAGTTCACCTCTGTTCTGCAGATTTTAGCCACATGAATCATTTCCAGTTCCGCTTTCCTATTGCCACTGATTTTCAAAAGGGAGCAGGCGCGATCAAGAATATCCAGCGTTACTATTGTTATTGCTAAACCAAATGAGAATAAAGTTGAAAAAGCTCTTGAATGGCCTCCTGGAAGCCAGTGTTTAACTCCTGGTGTCGGGATGAGAAATGCAGATTTTTCTACACCCTGGGAAGCATCCAATACTAGTCTGCATTAGAAACAGGGTTGTTGAACAGACTGGACTTTGAGATTGAGCCAGAAGATTAATTCCTACTTTCCTGCCACAGCCTCCTTCCTCCTGGAACTGGAAAATGAGCCAAAACCCCCTAAGCAGCTTGTCTGGCCTTTGCTGTCGGCTGCCAGGGCCCTGGGTGCACCCATTGCCCTGCTCCTGGGACCCCCATGTGCCCCATTCCTGGCTGCTCCTCACTCACTGGCCAGATATCTGGTTGTGGACCCATGACGTGGGACCACCTCTGCCCTCACTAAGCTGCTTCCTGGAATGGCCACCTGCCTTGGGCAATTCATCCTAACTTCTCTTTGTTAAAAAGCAAAAGTTTGGTTTGGATCATCCAGCGTACTTTATTTTCAGTATAACTGGGGAACTGGCTGGCATTTGTCACATAGATATGGTCTTTACAAAGAAAGATGTTGGAAGTTTGTACAATGAACAGGGTGACCTTTACTCAAATGCTACCAAATTGTCCACAGGTAAAGAAGTAAACCATGTTCAAGACAAAAGGAGGTGGTGCTCTGTCAAAGAAGTGATGAACCTTAGGATGTCTTTCCTAAAGGGTGGTGTTTGGATGCAAGACATTTTTATGAGTTCAAAGGGAAGATGGAAAAGTACGTGGAGGAGAAACCCTTTGGTTACCAAAAAGACGAAGAGCACCAGGCTCAGGAAGCCCCTGAGCTGAATGTAAGCAAAGGGTTGGGAGAATATTATGGGGCAGAGGGATCACGTATGATGGCGCTGCTCCTGCCCTCCCCTTGCTCTCCACTTAGGGCCATGGCTGGCTACAGAATGGTGGGCTGGAGGGATCTTTGGTCGGAGAGAGCATGACCACCTTGTCACCACATTGGTGGCTTTCAGGGACAGGGCATAGCCTCTGAATGGTGGTGCACAGGCAGAAGCTACCCCTTGCTGCCTCTGAAGAAGAGAAGTTATGGCGTTTCCTTGCTTAATGATTCAGTCTTCAAAACAGTAGGGTTTGGGGCAATGCCTTCTCATGTAGATCCTGGGCAACATTAAGAGGTCTGTTGGTGATTGATTTGGATGGATTGCCTTGTTGGTGGCTCAAACCTTTGGGTATAGGAACAGTGAATAATAGCAAAAATAATGTTTAACTTTATTTGACTGACTTTTTGCTTAAACATTAAGTAAAATCATCATCTTAATTAATTAGAAGTGATCTTTCAAAGTTAACAGAGCAAGATTTCTTATTGTTGGTAGGTGTACTTATAGATCTATGAATAAAGATTTACACAGAAGCCTAATCCTAGTTTCATTATAATTTTACACATGTGCAATGTTTCTTCAGGTTAGAAGTTATACAAAATAAACTTGGTTTGTCTAACTTTTCATGGGTTCCCCGAATAATCAAATGAAGCCTTAGGTAAGCGGTAGCAGTTTCTATGCTTCATCCTGATCCACTGGAACTCCAAAATCCAAATTGCACAAAATGGGGGAAAAATAACAGCATGGTTTCACACCGCCTCAGATATGCTGGTGGACTAACCTTTATTTGGTCCAATTGATGATCTCATTCCATGTTTCTAGGTCAAATCTGATTTGAGCAAGATGCCAGTTCAGACAGAATTAAATGTGGGATTTGTTCATCATGATAATTCTTTAATTAACACTTGTTATTTCTCTCAGTCAGCTGAGTTTGTCTCAGGTTTTTCTCTCTGGTGCACCAAGGGGGTCAGAGGCAGAACTGATGTCAAGTATACTGATCTAACGTGAAACATTAACAATGATTTGGATTTTATTTCGTGTCTTATCACATTTCTCATCAGGTTCCTGTCTCCCCACCACCTCTCTCAGGATGAGTGTGTGCCCTCCATGTGGGCTGGAGGCTTTCCTCCATGCCCAGGCTTTTTTTGGCCAAGGCAGCTGCGATGGCTGGAGGCCTCGGGTTCTCTGGAGGAACGTGAACAATGCAGTTTTGTTAATGCAACATCTTTCATGTATGTACTCATTAGAAATAGATGGATCCTCAGCTATAGAAGAGGCTATCCCCATGCAGATGCCAGAATGTATGAGTCCTCTCGACAACTGGAATCAGGTCCAGGAAGCGATCCCCACCAGCTGTTGCACAGATGTGCCTGTCAGAAGTACTTCCAGTTTGGGAAACTCAACAAACACCATCTAAGAAAGTCCTCCTCTCCTTGTCCAGGGCACAGCC
Source organism: Grus americana (assembly GCF_028858705.1). NCBI lineage: Eukaryota > Metazoa > Chordata > Aves > Gruiformes > Gruidae > Grus > Grus americana. The sequence goes on from NC_072854.1 coordinate 108,971,082, forward strand.
CCTTCAGTGGGCTGTAGTACCAAACTCTCTTGATTTCTAACTAACTCTCCAAATAATATAAATCTAAAAGATTTCTGGTGATAAAGTGTAATGATCTATGGAAGTGAATAGCTGGTGCATGCGTCAGAGCCTGATTTTGATCTAAGTTACGCTGCTGTAAATCTGGAGTGACTTTGAAAAGACTAAGAGAGATACGACAGAGAAAGGACATGGGAAGCAATGCACCAAACAGGCAGAGCACGCAGGTTTGCCATCAGGATTGCTAGTAAAAGTGCAGGTGCTCTGCAGAGTGGGGTCACAGTGGTGGTCGCTCCTCTGCAGATGAGTTACAATGGGTTTTACAGGAACTGCTCCTGTGCCAGGGGAGAAGGACCTCTAAACGGTTCTCCAGTAACCATCCTGGGAGCCCAGGCTCAAGACAACTGGGAGAAAAGGTGCTGGAGCCTGAACTCCTGTCTGGTCCCTTCTGCCTCCTTGGAAGGGGCAGAGAAAGCCGCCCATGTTGCGCTGGCAGAGGCATTCCCTATCGCACACAAGGAATAGGTGTGCAGAAGGTGCTTTTGACTTTGTACGCCCAACTGGAGACATTCTCACAGACTCCAGAAAGGAAAGGAATCACTCTGGGGCAAATTCTGTCATCCTAAACCAAGAAATATGCCCAGCAAAATCCTGGGAGGTTTATTCAAATGAGGATTACTGTGATTGAGCCCGGACATTTCTCACTAGTCTTCTTCACCTTGTTCTAACTCCAGATACTCTAACCTGAAAGTGGCCCCTTCTGTTGCTGGACTCCATGCATGCCTATAACACAGTAGATTTATATTCAATATTTAGATACAGTTAAATTATATATATACGAAAATATATTCATGTATAAAATATACATGTGTATACATTGTATATAAATAAATATATATACACACACATACAATAATCTAGACTTCAAAAGAAGAAAAAATTCAGAGGTGGAATACAATCAGTAACTTATGGTGTTTCTGAAATCCTTATATCAGGATATTCCTGAATATGTAGGACAGTCCAGCTGAGAACATCAGCTTTGGTATTATCAGTATCATATAGAGAAAATTTCTTGCAATGATTAAAGAGTTGTAAACTGCCGCTGAGTGGTAACCAATGCTACACGCAAATGCGGAAATTGCTTGTTAAGTGTAATGTTCAGTGATAAGTGTTTTGATTACAGTCATTTTAAGGAAGTCTGATATATGGCAGGAGCGAGGTTGAAGGAATGTTAATTCCACCTTGGATCATCTCAAAGCTTGGGTCTGGTGGGAGATAGAGAAAACCTTTCTCTCCTGGATATCTTTAAGATTTAGACAATTCTGAATTATTTGGAGGTTTATAGGTGAAAAAAGATCAGGACATCAAGGCTATTAAAGCCTGTGAAAGCCAGAGTGGAGGACCACCCTGGCAGCAGGTGCAGACACAGAGGACCCACCACCAGCTCTCCAAAACTCGTCAGGCAGCTTCATTGGCTGAACTCTAGTCTTACACTAGAAAAAGGAAATGAAATCCTGGTCATAAACCCTGACTTTTTCCCAAGGATGTAGATGCAACATTTATCGTGAAACTATTTTTTTTCTGAAGACACTGGAGACAAGACAGGAAGGAATGCCTTCTGATGGGGGGCAGATCTGCACAGCTCAGAAAGCAAGCTTGCTGGGCACAGCGTTGGGTCTTCCTCCTCAGCACCAACTCTGTGCAAACTGGCCTCTTAAAACTGGTTTTGCCTACAGGTTATGCTCTGGAGGAGAGTCTATGTCTCCTCCCACCCTGTCCTCTCTCCTACACTGGATTCAGGCTTGGGGACCCGCACTGTCCATTTAGACTGTTGTCCTCCGGCCTTGCCAGGCATATTCCAGTTATTGATGCATTTGCAGTAACGATCTCTAATTCAGTCCTCTTCCCTCCCCACAGATTCATACAAGAACAAAATTTTTTAGAAGTACAAATGAAAAGTAAGTGACAGAGTGTGAGGAATATACATTGCTAATTCCTGTTTTAATGAACTTTATGGTCTCATTCCTGCACTAAGCACCTCCAGTCAAAGCAGCCAACTTAAGGCAATGCCAGGCTTACAACTGAATCTCATACAGTTTTTTCTGCTGATTCTCTCCATTGCACATTCTACACAGACCGTGCTCGTTGAACAAAGCAAGGGGTTTAAGGGCTGTCTTTGATAGCTCACCAACATTTTGCCTGCCACAAAAGAGAACCAACAATAATAACCTGGGGGAGGAGAGGGAGAAGGACTATGTGAAAGTCTTGAAATCGTGCCTGTGTGGCTGAACAGGGAATAAAGCTGAAGAAGCAGCTGCAGGAGGGAAGACAAATGGAGGACAAGAGGATAGAGCCACAGAAGCGGCGGGGTCAGAAGGAAGAGGACGGACCAACAGGAGAGGGGCTAAGGGGTGAGATGCACAACAGCAGCGTGCATGGCACAGCTGGAGCCAAAGCCAAGCCTGGCTTTGATGCTCCGGGGTCAAAAGAACCTCTCTTTTGAAGTGTCACTTTGCTGGGGTTCAAACTTCGAAGTGTCTCTTTTGTTATCAGGGTTTTGAGTTGAAATAAATATGCAGAGTGAAATTTGGTAACATTATTTTGCTCCTATTCTTTGGTTCCTGACTAAAACCAGTCTTAGGTGGGGATCAGAACATTTTCTAGACATATGTGCAGAGACACACGTGACCCTGCACAGAAGTGCTCTCTGTCCTTTCCACGTCCAACCCATCCATCATTTTAGCTGCTTTTTAACAGTTTGTAAATTCCCACTCACATCTGGAAACATCCCTGGGGAGCTTCCATCTGCTGCTGCCACTTGGATGCCATGGTGATAGGCGTCTAAGAGGCACTATGCTGCACACCGCTGTGCTGCGTGGGGACCCGCCAGCCCTGCTCGAGCTGCATCAGGTGCCAAAACTACCCAGCTGAAGAGCTAGAGATGCCACTCGAGCATCGCAAGGGCCGTTCCCCAGCAGGACACATTAGCCTGTGTAGAGGTCTACACCACCAGTCGAAAAGGATGTTATTATTAGCATGAGTGCCTCAGATACCCAGCAGATCCATGATCAACAGGTTTAATGTTGACAAGCCAGCTGTTGGTGCTTTGATAGTGAAGTGGATTAAGACCTTGATAATCCATGAGTGATGGGTATTGTGAATGTGTCTAAAAGGACTGGCTTCGAGAGAAAAGGCTTCCTGTACTCAACCAGGGCCATTAGTGGCATAAGGTTTGCTGGCCGCAATGACTATATGAATATATCAACCAGACAAAATGCTGTGTGATCATTATGCTGCCCTTAATCAACTGGAAGGCACCTTCCTGAATGCCACAGAGAAATGCACCAGCTGGTGTTGAATAGTCTTTCTTCTCTCCAAACAAGACCATAATCAACAGGACATCTGAGTCCAGGCTTATTTTCCAGGGCCTCATCCATCTCCTGCTCTCACTCATGAGATTATACCCAGTGTCAGTGCACTGAAGAGAACAAGTTTTATTCCATAGCCACGAGTTTCAACATAGTTGATCCTTCAGCCCGGCACATCCTGCCCAGGCAATGAAAGGGTGAAAGAGTATTTTTTGTCTACAGAATAAAAAAGACAATTTCAATCACCCTTCTTTCCCATGCCTTTTCTACTCCGAGTGATGGCAAGGTCACAGGTTGATACTTTTATCTACTTGGTATGCCTTCATTTCACTTCTACACATCAGCCACTCAGAAACAGCTAGCAGGAGCCGTGCCAGCCCCCAGACACATGGTGATAAGGACATCAGAGTTCATTAGTTGAAAAAGAAAGTTTAGCGAAAACATGGTTTTGGCTATCAGAGACAGTGCAGCAAACAGACACAAAGTCTTTGACCATTATCTTTCTAATATTTCCAGCCAGGGAGCCTGTTTGAAACCCTTCACTGGAACAGGCTGTGTGTTTTCCAGCTTGGTGCTGGAATATCATCCATGTGAGCTTGCCTGAAAGGTTCATCAAGAATTGGTTTGCAAGTACCAAACCTGGCATTGCTATTTGCCTCGTGCAAGGGCCACATATCTTGAGTTTCTCCTGTATGAAGAGACTATCAAGCAACTTCATCCAGGAATGGAAGGAGATTCAGACAAAGGGTAACTTACCTGCAGAACCAGGCTGCAAAACCATGATTATCAATGCACCTGGAGTTTCAGACCATGTGGGCCCTAGACAGAGAAGATCAGGAACACAGCACTGCTCTCCTTTTGGGCTGTTATCATATCATGAAGTCACTGGAACTGATAACTTGGACTGCCTGGCTCAATGCTTTGATACCAGTGATGACAATACTCTATGGCAATCTCTTGACATGAAAGCGTTGCACAAAGAGCCTCATGTAAAATATATATAAGAAATCCCTGTAAGAAATATGCACTCCTGCCTGCCCCATCCATAATCCCACTTCTTGTCTTGATTTCTTTTCTTTCCCCTTTATAAAATTTTTGGAAACACTTTGAAATTCATATGAACGAAGTGCCAGTTCATGTGCAATCCTTCTGGCCTGTCTGGAATCCATTGAATTACAGGTTACGGACAAGGAAGGAGGAGAGGCAGGAGAGCCAGGGAGCTATGCACGCATGCCTTACTGCCCTCAGAGTCCCCATCACTGCCATTCCTATTCCCTCTGTCTCTTGTCCGAAAACCAACTCATCCAACGGCAAAAGCTGCATATGGAGACTGGGGGTCCTTTCTTCCCCCCGGATCTGGGCAGCATGTCTTTGCTTGCTGTGAACAGGTAGAGAAAAGGAGTTGGTAGGCTGATCATTTGCCTCGTGCTAGACGCTCTTTGGTTTGCAAATGTCCTGTGCAAAAAGAGACGTTCAGAGAGCATCCCCTACAGCTGTCCTCCCAGCAACAGCCTTGGGAAGCTTGTGCATTCCTCTTGCTGTTGGACTGAACACTAGGATGGTGTCACCTCAGGCTCATTGGCCTGTGTAAGGCAAGTCCAAAACCATCCAACAGCAGAGCCACAGCTCTTCTGCACAGTTCATGATGGCAGGATGAAAGCAAATCTCTTTGGGGATTATTTCAGAGTTGCTGAACCCCAGCCCATCACTGTGCATTGATGAGATGCTGTTCACCTCTCAGTCCCTCCCTGTATCAACCCACCTATCTATTAGAGGAGATTAACCAGCTGCCTCAGTGTTTTGAAGCTAAGCACTTGCAAATGCTTTAAGATATTTGGATTAAAGATAGGCTAAATAAGAGCTGATATGAGAAGTAAAGCTTATAATGTGCAGTAAGATGGGCTAGATTTCAGGTTTTTCACTGGGCTTTAGATCATAGCTTTTCTTTAGCATAATAATGTAAAACCATAAACCTTTGTTACTGAGAGGGACCATAATGAGCATTTTGTGGTGAAATCAAAATAGTTTCTTTTAAAAATACTCAAGCTGTCTTTAAACTGCCAAGTCCTTAGTCAGCTATTTAACCTCGGATCAAAACTTGAACTATTGCCATTCGCCTTAAAATTTTAAGCATCAGTATAAAAATAAACCACAAATACATTCATTTTGAGTACTGCAGAATACACAGACACAACAAGTTAAAAGCCAATTGTTAAACAAGCAAGTACTCTCCTAATCATAACAAAAAGAGAGCGCCATAACACAAGGCGAAAATAACCAGAAAGCAAACAGAACACACCATTGATTGAGTCCTTCATTATCTAGGATAGCTTTTAATGGAGGAACCTGCGTGTGTGTCATTGCTCTTATCTCTCCAAAGGCAGTATGCACACACTGTAAAAATCAGTCTCTTCATTTTCTGCTTGAAAAGATCATTGTAAAAAAAAAGTGTCAGGGAGTGGAGGTCATGCTGATTTATTGGCAATTAAACCTGCAGGATTTCTGCACTCATTTCAAAACAAAGTATCTCTGGGTAATTCAGCCTGGCAGATTACATAGTGGGCTATCTACTAAAAGGCATGAATCTTTTTGTTTGCGCACAACAGAAACAATTGACTTGGTCTTATTTAGGAAATTGCTACTATTTTCTGTAAGGTATTTGTATTACCCATGAAGAAAGAGAGGTAAGTTATCTCTTAAAAACGCAAGATTCTTTCCAATAGTAAAAATGCTGGGTTTATTCCTCATCCGTTGTTGAGGATAGCAAGTCCACAGATAAACTTCCTCATGATTAAGAGTAAATGGGTGACGGTGCTAATATATAATCCAAATGCATTGCTAAGGAAGACCACATTTGCTTTACTCCAGGACTGACTTACCCACTCTTGAGTAGGTACTTGTGCACGAGCTTTCAAACCAGGCTGCATCGTCTCTTTGTGATGATTTTCCAGCTGTATCATTTAGAAGTCTGAAAAAAAATTTTCATCCTTCAATGACGCAGCTAAACTGGCAAAATGTTCGCTATTCTGTTCTGGCAGAACCATCTCATGCATCATTTACTGAGCTACCATAAGCTACACCAAACAACCAGGTGCAAGTATGATCAATATTCCCACCCAAACTGTTTCCCAGCATAGCACAAATCTCAAACTCTTTCTAACACAGCTACCTTCTAAGCTTTGCAAACAGCTTTGGATATCCAGTATTGTAGAGTCCTAATGTTTCAATGGTGATTCAACACGTGTATTTCAGTTCTTGGACGTGCAACACGCGGTGTGTGAGGAATACTGCAGCCAGCACTGAACATCTTTCCAATCAGTGGTTGAATGGTTGGGAAAGCACCTAATTATTAATTTTGCCAGATAATATTGCCCCTAAGACTTTCCTTATAGTTACTTGCTTGTCTGCGCTCTAGATCAATACTGCAGAGATATTCAGTGGAGAAGAGTGGATCTCCGGAGATGTTAACAGACCCTCAATCTTTGGAGCAGCTTTAAGGGGGAAATAAGAAAGCAGAGAGCATGTTCAGTCCCTAATATGAGGGACTTTGGACTTGACTGTATATAGCTACAACCAGATCTGAACAAGAACTTCAGCACTGAGTCCCATTTAGGATGTAGCAAGAGATGAGAGAGACAGCAAATGTGGCAGGCGGCAGGATGGTGGGAAAAGAAATGGTACGAATCGTGCACTGCGCAGTATCCCTCATGGCTTTGCCTAGGGCGCGGGAAGAGACCAAATGCTAGGCTAGACTGGCGGTAGGAGAGAGCAAAGCAGGAGACGTTCCCAGACAGAAACCGCAAGCAGAAAGTTACGGTGTGGGAGCTGAGTAGGCAGACACACCAACCTGGAGAAATAGGAAGTCCCTTTGAAGTTACTGCTTCAAACACGCTGCCAATGCAAATCGGAGATGCTTCTTGCAACAAGCAGTTCTAGGAGAAGCAGAAGCAGGTGTCCAACCAGTGCTGGGCTGGCATTTCTCTCATGGCATCCCTGGGCAGAAACAAAGATTAACAGATCCTGCGAGCAGCACCCTGTTTTGCTCCTCTGGAGGAGGAAACACCATTCCTGGGTGGTTTAACCTGACAAACGCTTCCTATGTCGGCTTTCCGCAGGGTGATACACTGGCTGTAGATCACGATGCAAAGTGCTGAGGCACTGCAAAGCTAGACTGACTGTTCACACGTGTGGCAGAAATCCTGGCACAGTAACTGGGGCTCTCTGCCTCTCGTATCACACGTCCATGCCACTGGACCCCCAGCACTTGCCCTTCTGCTTTTTAGCAGTTCTTTTCTTGCCCTTCCTCGCTCTCCACGCTCTTAGGTGGTACCTAAGAGCACTGTTCATGCGTTGTACTTTAGAGGACAGGATGGGTGACTGGCTTGGGTGAGGGTGTCATGGGTCGGGTCCAGCTCATATGGCCCTCAGAGAGTCCCTGCTGTGCCCTCTCCTCTCAGGAGAGGCAGACTGCAGCTGCTGGGAGGTGGGTTTCCTCTTCCTCCACCTAACAGCTCTGGATGACCATCCTCTCTGCTTGCCTTATCCCACGATGCATGTATAAAACGCCAGCTACCAGGAACACCTCAGATCGAAGACAGAAAGTCTGAGGATTTTGATCCTGACATGGGAGAGGTGGAAGGGCCTATTGTCTGCTAAGAGCAGAAAAAAAACCAAACCCCAAACTGCTTCTTTTTATTTTTTGTTGTTGTTTGCATTTCACCACCTGTGGCGAGCGCCAGACAGGCAGAGCCGTGACTGTGCCCTGAAGGGGAGAGGACGGCTATCCTCTGGCAGAAACCGTGCAGGGGCCGGGAAGGAGAGCCGCAGTGATGAGCGCGGCCTTGGCAAAGCAGGCATGGCGTGCCCTTGAGCGGGCAGTACCTTCAAGGACAGCCCTGCAGCCCGGCCAGGAGGCACCAGCAGCCTCTCCTGGGTCTGTCTGGGCTCTGAACGGGAGGTGACAAGGGTGGGGTGGAGGCACCTCCTGCCACCTCCTCAGCACCTGCCTCTGCAGCCCGTCTTCCCCACGCCTCCTGCCTTGGGGGACCGCAGGAGGTGCTGCACGGAGACCCGTGTTTCTGCGAGGGGGTGGCGACTTCAGCACTCTTGGCTGTTATCTTTTTAGGTTTTGTTTGGTTTGGGTTTTTTTTTTTTTCTTCCACTAACACATAAAGGGTGAGAGGGCGTATGTTCCTACTGAACTCAGCTTGCACTTTTAAAGGGTAAATAGGAAAATCTGTGAGCGGCTCTGCTTTCAAGGCCAGGGTGTAAATGCAATCAAGGAGTGAGAAGGGATACCACCCGCGCCGCACCTTTCATGTAATAAATTGAAGCCGTAAGTGATCCTGGATTCCAACGTCTCTCTTTCAGGTTGCCGCCCAGCCGGGAAAAAGGCAAAGCAACACACCCTGATCCCAACAGGCAAACCGCTCAACTCCGGACCGCTCCTTCCTCCTTCCCTCGGAAGCGGCCGAGGTGTGGTGGCTGGCAAGGCAAGCGGCAGAGCACTCTTTCTGGGAGGCGATGGGATGGGAATTTAGGCAAAAGAGCCTCTTACGGGCAAAGCGTTGCTGGTACCAGCAGTGCTAGGTCTTATTTTTAATGACTGAGGAATGGAGGGTGCTTTCAGCATTAGATGGCTTTAGTAATACATAATTAATATAAGTGCACTTCCGTTGTCCGCTGGGAGGGTAGGAAAGGCCTGGATAACTTCTGGAGCTGTATAAAGAAAAGGTTGAATGAATCACAATGTATTCAGTCAGTGGAAATTAGGTAGGAGCAAAATGCAAGTTGCTGAAAATAAATTCATTTGGGTCAAAACTGCGCGGCTGGACTCAGTTTCCGAAGCCGGTCATGCTTCACGGCGCAGCGGAAGGAGCCTGTATGTGCTGGGCTGAGCCTCCCCGCCGCTGGATTTGATCCTCTGCTCTTGGGAGAATATTCTGCCTGCTATAACCCTGGGCCTGATTCATCCTCATGCTTAAAAAAAACCCAGGACGTTGTAATTTCAAATTACAAAAAAAAACCCCAAAACTGGTTCCTGGTAATGTGGAGTGGGGGAATTTCCTTGAAACACGTTCCCGTCCTCCCTTATAAATAAAATTACTGCAATGCATCACAAGGCAGGTGAAAGCCAAGCGTCCTTCAGAAAGCAAGGAAACCTTGGAAGGGCGAATAAACTTTTTCGCAGCAGCAGATCGGCCGCAACCCAAAATTTCTCCCTGCGAGCGACTTCCCAAGGTCCTCTTTATTACGTTGTAAAACTGCAAGTGTACGCGGGACTGTAAAACCCCACTAAGCAAACAGCAAAGTTCTCCTCCTGAAAAAGCTTCAAGCCGAAGCCACGAGTGGAGGACAATGCGCTACAAGGCAGAGCAAACACGGCTGCAGCTTCACCTTTGTTAAGAGGAGAAAAATAAATAAATATTAATAATAAGGTTTAATGGCATGGGAGAAATGAAAAAAATGGGAAGGGGGGGGAAAATAGGCAAAACACAGCAGCGCACGGGTGATTGTGAATGTGGGAGGGGAGAGGAAAGGGAAGTGAAACTAAAAGGAGGGGTTATGTTTTAAATTTGGGTGGTTTTTTTGAGGCGGGGGGGGGGGGAGTTATGGGGAGAATGGAAACTTTTCCCGGCAGGCGAAGATGTTCGCGGGGAGCGGGGGGGGGATGCGGGGCCTGGAACCCGCCCGTAGGTCGCACCGCCCCGTCGGCCCCCGGGGTGGCGGCGGTGCCGCAGGCACCGCCGCCACCCCGGGGGCCGACGGGGCGGTGCGGGAAGGCGGTACCGGCGACGAGGAGGGGTGTGTATGTGTGTGTGTGTGTGTGTGTGTGGGTTGTTCCCGGTTGCCATGGGAAGGCGGGGAGGGCGGTGCCGCCGCCGCTGCGCAGGGAGCAGCTGCTCCCTGACACATCCCCCCGCTGCCATATTGTGTCCGCGCTGCCGGCCGCACGGCTTCATGACCGCGGTGAGTGGAGCCGGCGCTCCCTCTCTTTCCTCCTCCACAAACTTCTCCCCCAATATCTCCACGCCTGTTTTTGTTGCTTTTTCTCCTTTTTTTTGGTTTAGTTTGGGGGTTTTGCGGGGTTTGGGGGGGGGGGGTTGGGTTGGCGGTTTTTTTGTTTGTTTTTTGTTTTTAACGCTGTGGAAGGGGGTTCATGGGGGTAATGGGAAAGCGCGGGGAACGGGGCGGGGGGGCCCGGTGGTGGTTGGTGCACCCCCTCGGCGATGCTGCGCCCCACGCGTGGACGCGGAGAAGCCACCCGCCGCCTCCTCCTCCCCCCGCGTGGGGACAGCGCGCGGCGGCGGCGCTTCCTCATCAACCGCTGTGGATGACGATGCGTGGGGACGGTGCGTGGGACACCCCCCCACCCCCCACGCGGCGGCCGTGTCGGGATCGGGGCCACCTTCCCCCCACCCCCCACCCCCTCCCGGCAGCTCCTCCTCCCGGTTCTGCGGTGCTTCCGTCCGTCTGTCCGTCCGTCCGCGGGTTTTACGCGCATGACCTCCCACGGCAGCGCAGGCCCGCGCTTCTTAGCGCGCTTCCAGAGTGGGGTGATGGAGGGAGAAGGGGCCCGGCCCCTCGCCTCCGGGTCAGCGCAATAAAACCCTCAAGCGGTTGATTTAACTAATCAAACACCTTTTTTGACGTTATTTCGGTGCCCCCCGTTGTCCCAAAAAAAATGGGTAGGAAGCAGCCCGCGGGCGTGCGAGGGGTCTGCGGTTTGCAGAGGGGAAGGGGAAGGGGGTGATGCGTTACGGGCGTCCCATATTTTGGGGTAAAACGCTGGAAACTGCTGATGAGGCGCTCGAGGCAAGGCTGGGATGTGCACGTGGCCCTCGGGAGTTTTCCGGCTTTTTCAGGGGTTTTTGGTGGAGTTGGGCAGTGAAGCGCGGTGGCGGCTGAGGAGCAGCATCCTATTGCCTGCCCGGCCGACTCCTGCTCCGACGCGCAGATACTTATGGTCTCCCAGTTTGTACGGGAGCGGAAACTGGCTTTTGTTGGTAAAGATTTGGGTTCTGACAAGGCCCAAACAAAGAGTAAAGAGGACAAAGAGTAAAGCCAGAAAATAAGGAGTAACCTTGAGCAGGGCCCAATAAACTCACCTCCCCGTGTTGGTGCCTGCCTAGGGATGGACATTATATGCAAAACGTAAAGTTAAAAATGCTGAATTATGTTTGACTTGAATGCTGTGAAGGTACCTTGATTAGGTTTGTGGCTAACTTGTGAAGTCAAAATGATTTTAGACATGCTATACTACATATATACACACAGAGTCTCTCCAGATCTTGTTATTGGTGGACTTGCGTTTAGATGGACTTTGGTAACAGGTGGGTTGTAATGTATTGATGTGCGAATCATTTAACTTCTGCTGTGTTTCTGGGTTTGGGGTCCTTTTTACCTCCTAGAAGTCCGTTGTGGTGCTACATCTGTGCAAGATACATTAAGCTGCCGTTATGTCAGAAAACTTGAACTAGTTTGCAGTTGTCTTTTTCTTTTTTTCTTGGCAGGTGCCAGCTCACATTTTCCAAGCTCTGCAGAAGATAGCTGGACACATCAGCTCTGAACTGAAACAATTAACGTGGCGCAGAGCTTGAGCTAATGAACTTAAGCTGAGCACCAGGGTATGTTTCTGAGCTCGGCCGTGTGCTGCTGCAGCGGTTCGGCTTCTGCTGGGGGCTCGCTTGTGTCCAGCTGCGTGACTTGAGTTTTGTAGAAATAGGGAGGAGACGGCGATTCTCACTTTGTATGTTTGAGTGTATACATAGGTGTGGGACTTTTCTGTGCTCTTAAGTCTTTTTATTTTCCCAAATGCAACCATAAACTGAGCGGTGCTGCTGTACGTGGTGTTTATGCTTGCAGAGCGTGGTGGTGATGCTGCATTGGCTCTAGCTGCGGCACTGGCATGGGGAGCCGGGGCTGGAGGGAGCCGGAGGCACCGACCCTGTATTGCTTCGGGCGCGTGGTCCTGAGTGCTCTTGTGGACCTTGCTGGAATAAAACTCGGCTGATGTCTTCGTTGTCAGCATCTTGACCAGAGGATGAAGTTGTGACCTCCTTGCGTGCTGCCACTGAGGCTGTACTGCTGAAGGAGCTACGCAGGGATTGCTCAGCCCAGAAGTAAGATATCTTTTTTTATCCAAAAGGGACACCAACCAAGGAGTGTGCTGCCTCAACAGCTCCAACCGCTACAGGTTTTCTGCTTGAGGAGCCTCCCCGTGTCCTCTGGGGAGCTTGGGATGGAAGGTGCCAGCATTGCCACCAGCTATCTTGGTGTCAGGATGTGCCAGTCCAGTAAGTAACGCAGGAGATACAGGGATGTGTAATGGTCCTGTCAGACTAGAAAAAGGACTGCCTGGCGAGTGACTGTAGCGCCTGGGAAAGAAGGCAGAGGCTTAGGGACATGCCAAGCTCATTTTTATCATCTTTATTAGCCATAGGCTCTGTTCGTGTTACCTTATCAGAATGAGCTGGACAGCGGGATTACAGCTGGTGGGGTGACAGAAACTAGGAGTGTTGGGAGGAGTGACGGTGTGCTTACAGCCACCGCTGCTGTGCATCTCTTACGCTGTTCCCTTCAACAGGGTAGGCTTACTGCACCACCACGGTGCAAAACCAGCTGTGTGAAATACAGCTTTCCTTTCCGGGCTGTAAATCAGTGAAAAGCAGCCTTTAGTCCCTGTGAGGAAAGGCTGTCAGTGGTGTGGATGCGTACTCACTACCTTTCAGCACAGGTGTAAATTCTGTCCGTTTTATTCCATGTGGCTCCTTGAGTTATCTTTTTATGGCTGTTGCCGTTCCTCCCCTTCCCGTTAACGAGGTGTATTGTGTATAAGCTCGTCTGTAGGATGTCACTGCATTGATTGTAACTTTTTTTGAGGGAAGTAGATGGAGGCAGCGAGTGCCTCATCCTAGCGCGTGTGCCTCGCCGCTCGACAACTGAAATGGTGTTGGGCAACTTCCTGCGCCGAGACGCTGCTGTCAGCGGTGCTCGGTGACTCACGTCAGCAAGCGGCTTCATCTCTTGACAAGTGCGCGCTTGCAGGCTGCAAACCCCGTCTGCATCCCGGCACAGCAACTGAGAGGGTCGGTTTGGGTGCGCGTGGTGTGTCCCTTCCCAGATCCAGGAGCTTCCTTGGCTCCTGCAGAAGACACCCACAAGTAAAACAAGAAAACCCTGAGATGCTGCTTCATTTTTTCTCCAGCTGGACCTTTACGTGTGATACGTGTTTATTTGTTCCCTGTCAAATCACACGTGTCTTCTGACTTAGTGCATGCTGTGCAACGATAAACTTTCTATCTCTTCCTCACCATGCTGGGTAAAAGCACACACCAATGCTCCGGGGTACTTGCAAAATAGAATTTATGTCAGCAAGCGGGACACAGCTTGCCCATGCTTCGGTAATGAATGACGTGGTATGGAAGAAGTGCTGTGTGATGCCAGCCAGCGTCTTCATGACCCCTGGTACTCTGCCTCCTCCCTGTAAAACGTTACGGCTGCGGAAGCACAAGGGTTGGATCACACTCACTTTTGAAGAGCGCTGCTGGGTGCTCCTCAGCGCCAAATGCCCAGAGATCTGCGCGGTCGGTCACCGGGAAGACTAGCTGTTAGTTGTGGATGGGGTGGAAATACCCGTGTTACCGAATGGTTGCTCGCGTACAAGGACCATTTTAAGAGAAGCCTGGAATTTGTGCAGACAAGAAGATGTACACCAAAAGTCAACGATGTGGATTTTGACTTTTTTTTCTCTTTCTTTTTTTCCTAGTGCTTTCAGATTTTTTTCTGTGATGTTCAAATTGGATTTAGAGCTCCCTACCTTTTCCTCAAAGGTTAGGGTATGTTAGGGACTCCCTTAAATTGGCTACGCCATGCTGCTGCAGAAATCTCCCCCCACCCCTGCCCTTCTGCACCCTCTGTGAGGATTAGATTATACATTGGGGATGTTTTCACCCAGTTCCTGCTGGCAGAAAATCCTAGTACAATTTACCTGGGTGAGCGTTACCCGTATGTGTTGGCTGCCTTGCAGGATGGCAACTGTGGTCTAAGGTGGTCTAATCCTGTTCTCTGATCTTGCTCACGGGGTGGGTTTGAAACGCAGGGCTGGGCTGAGATCAGGTCTACAGCCTCCAGCTGCAGCATGTACAGCCGTGCGCTGGCCTTCCCCTCCGGCTGGCGACAAACCCGCTCTCTCTGCATCACAGCCGCAGACCAGCACGCCTCGATGTGCCTTTGAACCGCATCATTGGGTACCTTTGACTTTATCGGAGTGACAGCGTTTTCCATCTATTAAGCGCTGGGTGGGTTGTGCTCGATGTGGGTGATGCTGCTCGATAGTCGTGTTATTTTGCTTATGCGTCTGTCTGGGTGTCCCACCAGCGTGCGTCGTATGAATTACCATTGCATTGTGGACTCTGTGACGAGTGACTGTAAGTATTCCTAAAGCCCATCTCCTGCAGCTTATCTTGATACCGTGCTCAGACTTCATTTCTTCTCTCAGATTATTTTTGGTGCATTCCTATCTTGTAGTTTGTAGCTACTTCTAGTTTCCTGGTTCACATGTGGGCCCCTGTTTGCTTCCTTTTTAACACTTGTTTGCTGCGTTGCATTGTGCTTAGATTTGGGGCAAGTGTGTGATCGTCTAAAAGATAATTACTGGATGTGGAGAGAGCTCGGTGACTGAAAAACTCGCGCCAAGTAGAGCTGAGTGAGTGGGAGCTGGGAAGCTTGCTGTCAAACAGCAGCAGCGATCGCTCATCCCTCATCCTCTGGTCTGTGAGGACCATCGCTAGACCGGTTATCAGCAATTTTAGTTTGTTTTAGGGATGTTGAGTAGTCAAAATTACGAGCTAGTACGCTTTTGGGTTTTTGATCGTGCCGTATGAGAAGTGTCAGATGGCATCTTGTACTTCCACAGTCGGGTTTTGCTAGCATGGGTGCCTTTCTTCTGTGTTCAGAGGAGCTGTGTTCAGAGGAACTTGCATCTTGCAAGTAATCCTGCCCCTCTACTCTGCTCTTGTGAGACCCCACCTGGAGTACTGCGTCCAGCTCTGGTGGCCCCAGTACAGGAGACACATGGAGCTGTTGGAGCAAGTCCAGAGGAGGCCACGAAGCTGATCAGAGGGCTGGAGCACCTCTCCTGTGAGGACAGGCTGAGAGAGTTGGGGTTGTTCAGCCTGGAGAAGAGAAGGCTCCAGGGAGATCTAATTGCAGCTTACCAGTACCTGAAGGGGCCTACCGGAAGGATGGTGAGGGACTTTATCAGGGAGTGTAGTGACAGGACAAAGGTTTAAGCTGAAGGAGGGTCGATTTAGATTAGATGTCAGAAAGAAATTCTTTACTGTGAGGGTGGTGAGGCACTGGAACAGGTTGCCCAGAGAGGTTGTGGATGCCCCATCCCTGGAAGTGTTCAAGGCCAGGTTGGATGAGGCTTTGGGCAACGTGGTCTAGTGGAGGGTGTCCCTGCCCATGGCAGGGGGGTTGGAACTAGATGATCTTTGAGGTCCCTTCCAACCCAAACCATTCTATGATTCTGTGATTCTATGATTCTGTAGCCTTCCATCTGAAGGTGTACCTCAACATACAGACCCTGTATGACAAACTGGACCATTTTTCTATACAAGAAACCTGCTTGATCCAATTGTTCCAGTGTGGGGTCACTGTCTAGAAGAAAATATAATTTTATGCCGCAACCATTACGAGCAGAGGGATTATTCTGATAGAAAGTAATTTCAAAACAGAAAGCCAAGTTCAACAGTTACGGAGTAAAATTAAGAGCAAGTTGGCCGGGGCGGTGAGCGCAGTGAAGAGCATCGCTTTGCTGTGCCCGGGGCCCTGGAGGAAAACTTCGGCTTCAGGAGCAGGAGGTGGGAAAGGGCAATTGGTGACAGCTTTGCGATCACAAAGTTGTACTGGGAATGTGACGGTGGCTTTGTGCTGCAGCTCCGCTGTTGCTTTTAATTTAAACCTTGCAGAAGGGTCACTTGGGGCGAAGCTTCAAATTGTTGGCTTTCAGCTGAAAATCAGGAGTTCTGGTACTTTAAGGTTGAAGAAGGCAGAAAAGCCGGATGGAAAAGATAGCATTATGTTTTCTAGTGTCGGTAAATTGGTACTGACACCAGCTGAAATATAGCTATATTCACTTCTATTTCAAGAGGATGGTAGAGAAAGACATGGAAGAGTTACCCTGGAAAGGGAATTAGCATCAGAATTACTTTGCAAGGCATTTGCTCAAATGGCTCACTTGTGAACATATCAATGGCTTACATTTTTTTGCATTTTAGTCCATTTAGCAAGCAGTGTACTGAATTTAAGGAACATGACCCGAAGGCGTCTTTTGGAAATCTATTGGCAGTAAAGCATTTTTCTTAAAAGCGCTCCCCCCCGCCCCACAAATTTTCTGTGACACCGAGGGTTTTTATTGATAGTTTAGATTTCACTGCTGTTTGGTTGGGGTTTGTTTTTTTTTTTCACTTCCCAATTTCTCTGTTAAACTTTTTCATGTGCATGTTTTAAATCTGAGGCACAGGGAACCAAGTCCAACAGTGACTGCAGCCTTTGGAAAGGCTTCATGATTGCAAAGTCCCTGCAGGCAGTGCTGGAATAAATGGCCCAAAGGCTCAGGGCCGTGCACAGGGTCTGGATTGGGATCTGGGCATGTCTTGAGTTTATGTATCGTTTTCGTTTCAGATATTTATTTCAGTCACAAACCCACTTGTGGGTGTGTATATGTGTACTTAATAAAAAAATGAAAACTTTTCATACAAGTTAGATCTCGGATGAAATCTCTGCCTCTCACTCCCTGCCCTTCCCTGGGCCATGATAAGGGTTTAATCCCATCCCTTTTTAAATTTAGCAGCACTTCTTAACTTTTCCTAATACTGGACCTTTTAATTGGTTTTTGTTACTGGTGTTTTCTTCCCCTCCCTGCCTTTAATTAGATCAGAGAGAGTGGGAGAATATTGACATTAAAGGGGCATTAAACTGAGAGAGGCTTGGAAGTATTTCAGCGAATACCTGGAAACCCTCTCTTTGCCTTTGAGCCTACCGATGCCAAGGTCAAAAAGAAACCCCAGAGTTTAGGGCTTGTCTGGTCCTTTGGGTTTTTGGTGGTTTTTTTCAGGCTGGTTTCAAGTAGCCAATAACCACCTTTATAATGGGTTTTTAAACAATTATTTTTAATTTCCCCTTGCTTTGCAAGCCAAGAGGAGCAGGAAGGGCCCCACCTGCTGTGGGTGCTGTCCTGGGGGAGCATCTCTGGGTGCCTTTTGTTGCCGGGGGGTGCAGCTGCCCGTTCTCCTCTGCAGACAACGGGTCCCGGCTCGCTGAAATCTATGGCCGAGAGGCTGTTTTGTCCCCGGGAGACCGTAATGCCTTTAGTTGTCTTGGATACGTGACATCATATACTGTTGTAATCAAATATAGGCCTTTTGCAGGGCCGGCGGGGGGATTTCGGGCTGACCTCCAGCCTGCCGAACTGCCCGTGTGGGGTGAGCAGGGGATGGAGCAGGGCAGCCTGAGACAAAGGACGCAAGGGAAGGGGGGGAAGGTTAAATTAATGGGGGGAAAAATGGTCTGGTGTCATGCTTTTAATGCTCCAGGTCAAGCAGACGTGGTGCTTTTTATCGATGGGCTTTCACTAGTTGTGCCAAGATTTTTTTTTTGTTGCTCTTCCCTCTAACGCACAAAAACTTATAGCTGGTCCTGTACTGTGTGCATGCTGGCTTGGAAGCTTATCCTAAACTTGTGTAGGTGAGTCGTGACAGTGTGATTTGTGTGATTCTTGGGCTATTTTCACAACACAATACCTACACTGGTGTATTTTAAGTCAGGACAGTCCCTGGTGCCGATACGCTTCCTGTAAATGCAAAGGAATATGAAAAATCAATAGAAGAGTTTGCTATTGCTATAGTTGCTTATATGCAAAGGCACATACCAATCTTTTAAAATACTCTCTCAGAGCATGTATATGTTAGTGCAAAAGTTGGGTTTAGAGTACACAAATGCCCCAGCTCTGTAGCTAAGGCTGAACACCCCGAGCTTGTTGCAGAGAGCATGGTTGCAGAGCTGCTCTCATTAACCTAAGTGTGATATGGCTAAAAATCTCTTTTCCTGGATTAAAATCATATTCTACTCCTCAGACTTAGACAATTTTAAGATTTTAAATTTTTTTTAAAAAATACATTTTTAAATCCTGAGGGAAATTACTACACCATTAGCAGGTTCCAGGTCTTCTCACTACTAGCAGAGGTGACCTAGTTGCTCAGCTGGTCTTACAGAAATAAGTAAGTACATTTCGCTGTGGAGAAGGTTGTCCTAACCTGGGGCACTGATGTTGTGTGGATGCCAAATGGCGCCTTTCATCTGATGCCACTGGAGAGCGAAGAAGGGTCAAGCAGCAGCAGCAGCTCTGCTCAGACAATAACTTGGCATGGACAAGGCTGTGACGTCTTTTAATGAAAAGGCTGAATTTTTTCTCATTGGGTTGATGAGACCAGGCACGGTGACCCTGGTACTAAAACGACGTCCGCACTGTTACCCACAACACTGCTGGGTTTAGAGAAGATTTTCAGCCTGGAGAAGAGAAGGCTCCAGGGAGATCTAATTGCGGCCTTCCAGTACCTGAAGGGGCCTACCGGAAAGATGGTGAGGGACTGTTCATCAGGGAGTGTAGTGACAGGACAAGGGGTAATGGGTTTAAGCTGAAGGAGGGTCGATTTAGATTAGATGTCAGAAAGAAATTCTTTACTGTGAGGGTGGTGAGGCACTGGAACAGGTTGCCCAGAGAAGCTGTGGATGCCCCATCCCTGGAAGTGTTCAAGGCCAGGTTGGATGGGGCTTTGGGCAACATGGTCTAGTGGAGGGTGTCCCTGCCCACAGCAGGGGGATTGCAACTAGATGATCTTTGAGGTCCCTTCCAACCCAAACCATTCTGTGCTTCTATGAAGATCACTTTTGGTGGGATGGAGGTATCTGCTACGGCTTTGTCCCCTGGAGCTGAGACTTCTTCAAGAAGGGCTGCTGCAAAAAAAGTGTGCTTCCCTGCTTGCCTGAGAATATGCTCAAGTGGACTTCTAGTGTTGTTAACAGTTGGCTGAGGTTAAAGCAGCTTTGCCTTCATAAAATGCTCATGCATCAAAGCATTTGCTTCTGTGGTAGAACACAGTGGTGCTTGAGGTCTTCCATCAAAATGAAGTCACAGCTGGGGACGTACAAACCTGCTTTAACCCCAGCTGTGCTGCGCTAGGCTGAGGACCTTCCAGCCCCCATAACCTTTCCCAAACTTAGGTCTTCAGTGAGTTTGAAAGAAGGTTGGAAAAATATTGTCTTGTGACACTGAATCTTCTCCTCTGGTCTGTTAGGGCTTCTCTGAACCTGGCTGCTACCTGAATACGCCTGCAGCCTTAATCAGCCCCTTTGGACCCAGGCTGTGCTGTTTGGGTCACGAGCGGCCTGGAAGAGCAGGACTTCACTGTGCTTCGTGTGCTGGGTCTGCGTTTATCAACAGGGAGGTCCTCTCCTGGCTTTTACTTGTGCTCTTGGGTGATGCCAAAAATCACAAGACTGCTGGAAAGAAGGTCGTCTCGCCTCATTTCTGATGTGCCCTAACTTTTATTTGAGCAACCTTGGTTGATTTTGCAGCTTTTTAATCTTCTTACCCTAGAATCATAGTCCTCTGTCTATAATTAACATGCAGAATAACGCATGCCTCTGCTGCAGTACTTTGAGGAGTAGATGTTTTGGTTGGCTTTTGTTTTGAAGGTGCTTACAGGAGATGGGTGCTTTAATTCCTTAGGAGTGGGGTGCATGATGCCCTTAGACTTTGAATACTTCAGCTTTCAGTTGCAAGTGTTAATTCTAATTAATAGCAGCGTGCTGTGTTGCTGTATACATATTGGTAGGGCAAAGCACATGGGACGGAGCGTAAACTGTTGCACATTTTTCAGAGGTACGCTTAAAGCATGTTATTTCTGCATTTTCATGGTTGCCTTCTGACTCTGCTTGCGGGGCTGGGGCTGTCCTCGTGAGAATTGCAGCGAGTGTCTGGGCAGTCAACGCGCCAGCCGGAGAGGTCGGTTAAATGGTTGCTATCTGCCACCCTCCTTCAGAAAGAACTGGCTCGGGGAGAGCCGGAGGAGAGGGACAGGGAGTGTGTCTCAGCAGCTGAGCAGGTGCATGTCATGTGGAGGTGGTTTTCTTGCAAGGCCCTGGAGTAGCTGAAGGGGTGGGAAAGGTGGCAGTAAGGGAATAAAGGAGTGGAAGATAAATTTCACTGAGTGGCCTTGCAACGCTCATGTGCGCTCTTAACCTTGCCTTTCTGCTAGGCTTCCCTCTCCCCTCCCTCCCTGTTTCACATCAGTGCTGCTAATTCACCTTGGGTGGGAGCACTGTGGAGAGCAAGTCCTAGTGCCTACCTCTAACCTTGTTTGCATCAACCTTTCTACCCGGTGATGTTAGGAAAAAATCTGAGAGTCCAAGCCTATATGCTTTTATCACGACATCTGCATTGGAGAGCTTCTTCCGTACTCTTCTCGCAGTCTGCTTTCCTTGCTCTTACTGTGGCATTCCCACTGAGTCCACAAAACCCTGCTAGCTTACAACAAAGACAACTTTGGGTGAATCGCATGACCCTTATATATAAAATATTAAACCCCAAATATTGGAAGTGGTAATCTTGAAAACAACAGCTTGGAAGCTGTGCTTTCACAGTCCCATCTGCTTATGGCCAAGCAGAGCACACACGGAGAAGAAGAAATTGTGAATTTTGGATGTCATTAAGGGTCTGTGGGAATGAAGAGGGGTTTTAGAGACCATGCAAGCTGACCAATTGTGTGTCTTCAGATACACTTCAGTAGCACTGCTGTCGCTCCCCACCGGGCTGCTACAGGCAGAAAGCAGTGCTCTCTCAGCTGAATGGTTGTAGATGGTCCTATGGTCCACATGGCCTTTGAGTGCTTGAGAGGTGAGGAGGTCCTATGGTCCACATGGCCCTTGAGTGCTTGAGAGGTGAGGAGGTCCTATGGTCCGCATGGCCCTTGAGTGCTTGAGAGGTGAGGAGGTCCTATGGTCCGCATGGCCCTTGGGTGCTTGAGAGGTGAGGAGGTCCTATGGTCCGCATGGTCCTTGGGTGCTTGAGAGGTGAGGAGGTCCTATGGTCCGCATGGTCCTTGGGTGCTTGAGAGGTGAGGAGGTCCTATGGTCCGCATGGTCCTTGGGTGCTTGAGAGGTGGGACAAACATTAACGTGTGTGTTAATGAGCCCATCTGTGGAGTACCCCTTGGAGTTGTCTAAGGGAAGGGCGAGCTTTTGATGGCTTTGCAGTCCTCTGCAGTAGGAAGGCTGCCAATGTTGGTTTCTTCTTCAGACTGATGCAGCAGCAGGCCAGAGTAAACCGGGCAGAATTAGAGGTTACAGTATTTTGAGATCAAGCAAAGCAAGGGTAGGTTAGTGTGGCATAAAGCACATTACATCATGTCTTTGGGGCTGAGGTGATGCTGTCTAGGAACACTGGCTATCACCAAAATTATCAGTTGGTGGTACTCGATGTTACCGATCTCACTACTGCCATCGCAATGGAGTTAAGTATTACTTCATTAAAATAACTCTTCCTGTTGCATGCTCTGCTGTTTCTGTATTTAAATTATCCTCAATGCAGCATTCGATTCAGACCACTGGAGAACAGAACATCCTTTGAAAACTGCAGTAGTTATGGAGCTGTGATTTTTTTTTTCATATTTATTAGATGATAATAGTCTAATAATGGCCTTTATGGCTTTCTAGAAAAAATATTTTAATTTCTGCTGATGTGTTCATGTAGAAGATGTGCAAGGTGGTGAACTAGGCACTAAGAAGGTAATATGAGACGTGGATTTTTGTAATGCACGTAGTAAGAGAAATGTGGCACTAGCCTATATTATTTACTGTAAGTATATTGCTTGCAAGTAATTTTTTTTTAAAGTAGGATGTTAATTATTTTAATGATTCTCTGCTAATGCATAATAGCATGCAAACAAATAGCTCATTGACACCACAAAGCCCACCTGATTTTAAGTGCCAGTTTAATAAGTTAATCTGTTCTTCTCCCTCTATATTTTTGAAAAGACTGTGAGCGTGAGTGTGAAAAGACTGTTTTGTGTTGTAAAACAAACTTTATTGCCCCATTTCACCAAAGGAATAAATATAGTGACATATAACTTGCACGTGTGTGTATACGTGTGCATATTCTTGATCTACTGTGCTGACTGAAGATTTGCAAAGGGATATTTCATGCAACATGAACCGAGTGCTAAAATTACTAATACACAGCTGAGAGGTGTAAGCTAGTACGTAGCTGGCTAAAGAGGTGCTGAACAAGGAGGTAAAGTTACTTGTTAAAAGGAAAACGGTTCAACTCACATTGCAGCAGAATTGAGGTTTGTCTCACTGTGTGAATTTTATCACTAGCTCTTTGTTTGTTTTTTTTTAATTTAAGAAAGGATTGAAAAAGTGACATAAGCATATGTATATATTGCTGTGTTTAAAGCCAGCAGTCGCTGACTGCCAATATAAATCTGCTCTGATGGCTTGGGGGAGAAGTAAATTGTAAGGAGAGCAAAGCTATTTTTGACCAGCTATTTGAGCGGTTCGCTTTAATTTTTTTTTTTTTTTTTTTTTTAAATGACTGAGCTGGTAGTTAATCACACCCGTCCCTGCACTTAAATAGAAAATTTGGGGATGGTTTCCAGCACTGCTACTGATAAGTATAGGTGCAGGTGTTACTGTCAAAACAGCTTTGCAATAGCTGGTGTGAAAGCGTATGAGCAGATGAAAACAGGAGCAGAAATTGCTGGTGGGAAACCTGGTGCATTTTCTGGGGGAGGCACAAATTCTGCACCCCACAGGCAGGGGCTGACAGGGCTCTGGCTCCTGGTGGGGAGCATAAAATGGATGTATCCTGTTGCCTTTCTATGTTACCACATCATGCACATGTCGCTCCCCTCCTCCAAAATAAGGAGGCCAGGCAAATACCTCTCAGGGAGGCTGGGCAGTGTCATTGCACGGACACGGTGAGGCTGTTGGCGCTGCGGTTCTGTAGGTGGGACAGCCAGACCGCGTCCGCGAGCTGGCAAACTCTTTGCCTCTGCTTTGTAGGAGAAGATGGAAGTGCATGAAGCCATGTGTTTACTGAAGACTGTTGTAAGGAAATACGCAGTAACTGCGTAGAGCTGTCTGGTGAGATGCGATATGGAAACTGTCCTAGTCTTGCAATTGAGCTCTTGCAGTAGGAGCTGGAGCATGAAACTAGAGTGATAGCACATGTACTGGAACAGGGAACTGGGTTTTTTGTTTGTTTGTTATCATTTGGGGATTTTTTGGGGTTTGTTTTTTTTTTACAGTTAATACAAAGTTCAGCTTTGCTGGTAAACTGCATCCATGGGCAGAGTCCCTTACGGTATAGGCCCTGTATAGACAGATGTACATACATACAGACCACATCTTTGGACTGGTTTTGTTGGCCCGTACTTGTGGCACGGTTATGTTGGCCAAAGCTGTAGGTGCTGTGAAGCTCTAACGTGGTCACACGGGCAGAGAAAACAGCTGGTAGCATAACGTAGTTTGCTAGGTGACCCGTTTTAAAACTCTGTGATCAAGAAGATGCTTTTTGTGAATGTAATGCCTCGAAAGCATAGGTGGCCTGTTAGACCGTGCATTCCGGGTGGCAGTTTTTAATAGATACAATTTTATATATATTTTGTCATTTACGGAAAAGTTCAAAGCAAGTGGTCAGCCATTAATGCTGCAACAGGTCTGAGCTGCCACCCCAGCGGATGGTCCCTTCCCGTTGAGAGCTGGTCCTGCCTACCCTCTGCTCTGCAGGGGGTTAGAACAGCAAGCCCTGGCGGGAGGGAAGAGAAGGTCTTTCTGACCTGGGTAGGTCTGCAGGACCTAGCTGACCTGATGGGCTGGCCAGACCTTTCCCTGGTGGAAACAGGAGGCAGTACTCGGGAATGACTGTGACTTGTTGGGGGTTGTAAAGGCTTCATTTGCACTGAGACCACAGCTTCACTTTAAGCTGATTTGAGTTCTGCAACTTATTTTTTAGTCTTTGGGCACCAAAGTCAAATGCTTCTAAATAGGGTCAATTTACAATATAATGAGTATAACTAAAGAGTTAATGTGAGACCTGAATGGATTACATCCTGCCTCTTAAGGTCTTTTTCAGATTTCAGACGTTGACATCGAAATAGCCATTATTTCTGTGTCCAGAGTGGCGTTTCAGGATAGATGCAGCGGTTTCCAAGTGCTTACCATAAGTGCTGATAATAAACTGGGGGGAGTTAACACATGCTCATGAGATTACTGGGGGCTTGTGTTGGACCCTGGCTCTCATCGGTGACGACAGTATTGTGGCACAGCGCGGGGATGGTACAGCCCTGTGTTTGGGTTTGGTGGGCTGCCACTGAACGTGATTTTGAAGGTTTGCACTGATTTCTGACCATGTGCTTTGTTGCAGACCACTAAAGCTAAATGGGTCCAGTCACTGGAATGACGCCGGATAAGAAAGCTGAAACGCCAGGAGCAGAAAAAGCTGCAGGATTACGGCAGTGTCACGGGATGGGAAGCTTGCCCGATGCAGGCGATGCCGGCAGGCCGAAGGCCACTGTGGTGGACAGAGATTCAGCAGATGACGAGCTCACAAATTTGAACTGGCTGCATGAAAGTACTAACCTTCTAACAAACTTCAGCCTTGGAAGTGAGGGTCTTCCAATAGTTAGCCCCTTGTATGACATTGAGGGCGACAGCGTGCCATCTTTCTCACCGTCCTGCTACCAGAACCCCGAAAAAAAATCCTCCACTTCCAAACCCCCTTACTCTTTCAGCCTTCTCATTTACATGGCGATTGAGCATTCCCCCAACAAGAGCTTGCCAGTCAAAGAAATCTACAGCTGGATCCTGGAGCGCTTCCCCTACTTCGCCACGGCACCCACTGGCTGGAAGAACTCAGTCCGACACAACCTCTCCTTGAACAAGTGTTTCCGAAAGGTGGAGAGAAGCCATGGCAAGGTGAGACCTGGAGGGAGGGAAAGAGGTGGATCAAGACTGAAATTCAGGGGGAAATGGAGAAGACTGTTGTTATCAAGGACTTTTCGGTTTGTTTGTTTTCACCTCCCTGTCTTCTAACACTTTATTTGCGGCTGGAGATGATTCGGAAATGCCGCTTCTGACAAATCACAGGATGACAAAAGTCTCTTGGTTTTGATATTTAGTACTGACCTGGGTAGAGCTGTAATGCATCCGTTTTTAAAGCTGGCTAATGTGTTATTGCAAAGGATCCTGTTTCCACTTACTTATAATTTTGTTAGCTTGCAATACCCAGCCTGAAATTTCAGAGATCTGTCTTAGGATGTCTTTTTGCTGGAGCTTCTTAAGCTGGTACTCTCTCTGTTTTCCCATGCTGAAATTTCGGGGTGTGTTCCTCCTTCCCTGCTTTTCCAGCACGGCCACGGCTGCGATTGCACTGGGAAGCAGCAGAGATCACGGGATGCCAGGCAGCTTCCCCGCTTGGCTAGCACGGGTGTTGCCCATTTGGGTGCAGATGCGGTCTTCTGCTGGGCACCCTTGCTTGCAGGCACGCTGTATGTACGTGGCTGAGTGTTTCTCGGTCTGAAAGCTGTCTGGAATATTAAACTGACTTTTTCACCTGTGATGTTATCTTACACTTAGCACAGCTCTAGCTTTTGAATAACTGTCTTAATTCCTGCTTTTAATATACTGTATTTCTTTAATGTCTGTCATAACATATCCGTGTGTGTGTCTGCGTGGTGCAGAGACAAGCTTCACTTCTTCAAGTCAAGGATACTTTTTTTCCTGTACAAATTCTTTCTTCTTCTGACTTGCATGATTTTACTAGTGACTTCCTTCCTCCCTCTCTCATTTCCCATCCCATTCCTCAAAGAGCTGGCTCTGACTTAAACAAACCAACAAACCACATACCAAAAGTCAACAAACAAATCCCGGACCCGTGTGCTCAGAGGTCAGCCTAAGTGGTACAGGCTTGTTATCAGAAATGCATGCAATGCCTGGCGTGTTTGACAGCCGCTCGCTGTAGATAGAGGTCCTGGAGCTGAGTGGGCATCGGGAAGGACTGCCTGGTACTGGTAGGACTCAACGTCACCGCTTCTCAGTATCCCCGCTTTTACATGAAATTGCTAGGGTGTCGTTTTCCCAAGCAGCAGCTTTGCTCTGGGGAAAAAAAAAAAAAAAAAGAAAAAACGACTTTTTGCTGCTGTGTGGCAATTCCAGTAACTCCCTCATAGCCGAGCCCTTTTCATGTGGCTCCAGGTGCTGTAATGGAGCAGCGGAGATGCCGCAAGCTGTGCCTGCATGAAGGATGTGGATCTGAGCAGCGACCGCACGCTGCTGCGGGTGGCCAAGGTGCCCTTAAAGGACTGGGTGGCTCTGTCCAGGGAGGGAGACACGAGTTTCAAAAGAATTAGGGCAGGGAAGGGAAATCTCCTAAATCGGTGTACAAGTTCCTGCTGTCTGTGGATCTGCCCTTTAAAGCTCAGCTGTTTCCAGCCTGGGAACCCTTATGGTTTAGGAGTTAACAGTCAAACCTCATGTCTTGGCATTTGGGCGGCAGGAGCTTGAGACTGCCCGGTCCTCTGCCGACCCTGGCAACTCCACCAGTATTGCTGGGCTCAGAGTGTGTCTCGCCGCTAGATGTGACATCTCTAGTGGGAAAAACAAAATGCAGAAGAGCTACCACCACTACCAATAAGGTGATGCTGATGTGCTCTGTCAGCATTTTCCCAGGGCTCCAGAGAGTGCACAGCTCTCTAATTCTTAAGAACAGAAACTGCATTTACCAAAAAAAACCCCACCCCGAAAAAGCCCCTCCTGAAACTTTGCTGAAGCTTCCCCATTTCCAACACACAGTAGTTAAATCTTTACCCTCTGCCCTGCTTAGAAAAGGACCGGATGAGGGTACTCTTCAAATTCTTCCTGCAAAATAAGTCTGTGGTGCACAGCGGCATGCGCAGACTCCACAGGAGTTCGTCTGGCAGATGACGGGAATGTTGCAGACCCCTTTGGATGAGCTCCTCAGGTGTCACTTCTTGGAGCAAGCAGCGGTAGCTTACGAGCTCATTTTGCTGCTCGTGTTGCCTGTAACCACGTGCTAGCCATGCCTCTGAGTGCTCCTCTGAGAGGGCAAGATATTTTTGTATTTTCTTCCATTTTTTCTTTGTTAATGGCATCTTAATTGTGTCTCGAAGGGAGCGCGTAGTCAGCTTTCTTCTATCCCAAGTGCCTGTGGAAGCAGAGAGGCCCACGGCACGTTGCATCAGAGGAGCATGGTTTATTTTGTAACGTTGAGGTAAGAAGGGTTTTAAAGCCTTTCAGATGATTCTGGGCTCTGGTATTGGAAGAGTGTAAATGTCTGGCAGGAGGGGAGGGTCTGTGTCCCCGCATCCCAGGCAGGCTGCTTTCTGACACCTCCCTGGCTATTGCCGGCCATCATCTCTTGGAGGTCTGGCAGCAAAACCAGGAAGACTCCGTCCTCATGTTTGCCATAATGCTGATATTTTGGTTTGGACTGGGAGTGCACTTCAAAGTGAATCTCCTGATTTTTTCCCACTTACCCCACGGGAGCTGGCACTGCAGGGCAGTTTTGGGACATGTGAACTGGATTCATTTTGGCTGGTGCTAACCTGGAAGAGGTGCTGCAGGAGCGTGCTTCCCGTGCCCTGATTGCTTCTGGACATTGTCCACGAGACCCTGCTGGAGCAAATCTGGAGTAAAACCTCCAAGGCACGTGCGGGTGATCCCTCAGCACCAACTTTCTCACTCCACAGAGCTGTTTCCACTGAGCTGTGCCACATCGTGCTGCAGATGTAGCTGTGGATGGTCGTTCTGTTTGCATGTATAGTTGTATCGGATGACTAAATACCTTTACCCTGCCTGTTGCAGCAGGCTGCGGGCGTTCGGGAGTCTAGGACAGCATTCGGCAGAGCTTGGGGGAAGGCTGTCCTTGCTTGGATCGCTGGAAAGTATTGTATGCTATGGTTTTCTTTTACCGAGTTGAAGGGCGCTGGAGGGAAGGTAACTTGAGATTCCTTATGAGCCAGCATTGCAGTCGAGAGGACGAACGTCTCATACCATGGAAACACGATGTATGTACGTCACATCTCTGCTAAAATATACATTACCCTTTCTATATGCACATATTGTGATGCTGCTGTATCTAAGTGGTTTGTCGAGGTTTAGCCCAGGTGATAGACTCACAAGTCGAAGTACCGTTTCTTATTCGAGGTGCAGTTGAGCTCATGTCTGCAGTCATCCAGACAGACAAGATTTGCCGTGGTTCTCTGGTAACGGTGGTTGGGAGCTGGAGCTGATGAACAGCAAGGGGATGATGCTGGAGCCAGACCCTGGGACACCTGCTTGCCTTCCAGCGTACCTGCTGTTGGCCCTGGTGCCCCTGAAGATGTGGAGGTGTGATCGTGGGCCAGCGGTCCTCAGAAGATACAGCTAATGCTCTTTGCATCTTAAGCACTGCCATGCAGCCTTGGGGTTGGGGGGAGAGAGGTCTACAGTGGGACATTGCTTTTTTTGAGGGAGCCGTGTCTGCTTCACAGCACAGCAGGACCTGAAGTGAAAAGTGGTTTGGAGTTGGAAGCCCCGAGGAGTCTCCCTGGTCTTGTTTTTACATACATACAGTATACCTCCATGCACACACACAGTATTTTCCAGTGGTTCAGCTAGCTCAAGTAGAAGCAGCTGGTGAGAAATGCCCATGCCCGATGGAGCCGGGGCCAGTGCCCAGGGCTGAAGCTCCTGGAGGGCTTTCTGCAGCACGGGGACGGCCGGCTGCCTCTGCAGCGAGCCCGAGCCACCCATGCCAGCTGAGGTGCTCTGCTTCAGTCGCTCCTTGGGCTTTCTTCACTGGACCAGCCGTACTCACTGGTCGTACTTCAGTGCTCGCAGGAGAGGGGTGGTGGTAAAGGATGAGGCTGCACCACGGGGGCCATCTTGTTTCTGACCCAGGTTGCCATAATCAAGCCCCAAAATGACAGGGACTGGAAACTTGCTGTTCTTCAAAACAGTCCAACGCATCAAAATGCAGGAACTATTTACCTTCCCAATTTTCTTTATTTGGCTAGATAAAATCCTGCCAGTCAAATTAAAAATGTTAGAAAGATGCAGAAGAGTTGATACTCAGACCAAAAAAAATCATCTCAGAACAATTTGCCTGCTTATTTTGTGATGAAGAGTCAAAACGATCTGGTGGCTGCCCCGCGCTGACTCTGGAGGTACATTTCCCTAGATGTTAAATTAAAGTTACACCTATGTTTCAGCTGGCACGTCAACAGTTGCCCCACTGTTGATGTGACACGGTAACCCCCAAAGGCAGTTTAGCATTTTATATAGTCTTAGGCTTAGTCTTTGCTAGGAGAAATGGCACAGTCTGTTGTTGTTGTTGTTGCTGTGGTTAGACTGCTGGTTTGTTTTAAAGCTGGGTGTATCTGTGTTCTGTGGGATTTCCAGCTCCAGTTGTGCGTGGGTTTCCCCTAAAGCGTGACACTAACTTCAGACCCGTGTTGGCTTTCCACTGCGTGTCTTTGCTAAGCAGCAGATGCGAGTGAAACGGCCGTGGGCATCATCTGGGCATCATCGTCTCTTTTGCACAGTGTCTGCTTTTAGTACAAATAATGGTGGGTGGAAGTGCGGTTTCACATTACACCTGACCCAATCGAACTACCCAAAGAAGTCATCACCCTGTTTATTGCCTCTCGCATTGGATTGAGTGTCTGTACGGCTTCAGGGTGTGCCCTGGTTCAGCTTGCTGTTGCAATACCCACATGAAATCCTTGTGTTGTGGTGTCGGGGCAACAAGCTGGTGGGAGGACGTGGCTGGGGAGATGAGAGAGGGAAACTAACCCCATTCTGGCTGTGGGCCCCAGCTGAACTGAATCAGGTTTTAAGTGGAAGTGCTCACCTAAAGTAGCAGATAAAACAGTGTAGAGCAGTGGTTTGCTGGTTGGGGGTTGTTGTTTTTGTTCCCTGAGGGCAATACCCTTAAAGCTACCAATGGGGGAGGGAAAAAAAAAAAAAGAAAAAAAGCCACAGCTAGGCAGGGTTGGGATGCTGGGGAAAGGGTCCAGGTCCGGGAGAGGTGCAGGAAAGGGATCAGGGCGTTAGTCTGTCATTGAGATGATGGATGGAGCCAGGTTGGGGGGATACCCCCTGTTAGTACCTAGCTGGCTAAATCATCCTGCCAGCCACCATGGATGTTTAATTAAAGGTAAGCTTCTTGATAGGTGTGTGCTCAGTTTTAGTGTGAAAAGGCGAGTATAAGAAAGATTCTGGTTAAAAAAAATAAATAACTCAGAGATGCTGCAGCTCAGAGATCTTTAGGAAAGGCAGTGGCTTCAGCTAAATTTATGGAGCAGTATCTTTCTTTCTCAGCTGGAGCTCTGCCTGATTTGATTTTTCACTATTAATAGCAAAATATTTCCTCTTTTCAGGAAAAGCCCCATGACCTAAATAGGACCACAGACTTACGTGCTTTGTGGTTCCTTTTCAGTCTTCAGTAAGTCATGGAGTATCCATCCATAAAATGGTATGAATACCCCCTTGATACTGGCAGGATGAGGCCACCTGACCTCTGTGGGCTTGCAGGAGGTGTTCCACGAAGCTTGGGTTTCTGCTCTGAGGCTTTTCCCTCCAGAATTCTCTAGAAAGATTTTCCATTGAGGTGTAGAGCTGCCCCATCCTTCTACCATGTGCGTGACCACTCCCATAACATCTGTTTTCCCAAAAAAAACTTGGCCACCTCTACCTGTAGAGCTGTTAGCTGATCTATCAGGTCAGTGATTATAGAATTGTTTTAACTTTTCCTATTTAATTTTTCTCTTTACATTGTGAGAACTAGCAGGCTTGAAAACCAGGTTTTTTCCTTTATATAGTAAATATGTGAAGAAACCCTTGAAAGGAGCAGGAGGTGCTTTATCTTGCTTAACTTTCAGCATATCAAATTTAATATCAGGAATAACTAGCACAGTGGTGCTTATGTTGTTAGGTGCATCAAAAATACATTAGTTACGTTTCCAGATTTTGAAAAAGTGGGAATAAGCCATTTTGTAGCTGGGCATCCAGCAAGATGCTTTTACAGGATGGTGTAAAGTTAAATGAGTATGTGGCCATATCTAAGCGAAGGGAAAGGTGCTTTGGTTTCTTACTTAGAAACCTGTTAATCAAAAGATGCCTGACCAATTCACAGATGCCTGGACAGACCTTGAAACTCACAGCTGTATTTACCAAGTGTTAAAATGAGGTTTACAGCTTTCAGTAGACAAACATGAATGGAAATAGAGGCTTTAAAGAAGTGGCTTTGAAGATGCTATCCCAAACTGCAAGACGGGTGCTTCCATACCATATAATGAGGGTCTCGGGGACCTTATGCTCAGTTTAGGAGCGTCCGCTTTCCATGTGGGTGATGGAGCCACCTGAGGGTGACGTACATCATCTGTACAGCGGTGGATGCCTGTGTCATTGCGCTCTGCTGTGCCTTGGGAATGATAAACTAGAAATGACGTAACAGCCTGGCCCTGGGATTTTCTAATTTGCAGTACTACTTTCTTGCAGGTGAATGGAAAAGGTTCGTTATGGTGCGTTGACCCAGAATATAAGCCTAATCTCGTCCAAGCACTGAAAAAGCAGCCTTTTCCCTCAGCACTTGCATTTTATACTCCGCCGGCATCACCACCAAGGTAGGTGAATTTTCTCACCCGAGTAGGGCGCGTGCTTACATTACTCCGCCTAGCAGAGGAAATGCCCACACGGATGCTGGCGTGTTCTTGTCACGGGCTGCCACCCAAGAGAAGAATTTGAGTGGAGCTTAGTTGAGCTGGGTAGAGAGGAGAGGGAGACCGGCTAGACGAGGCATGGAGATGTAACAAGCTTGGACTTCCCAGACAGCAGATCTGGGGTTTATGTCCTAGTTGTCTTTGTAACTGTGGGAGAGTTTAAAAGAAGGAGGTCGGGGCTGTGCTGGGTGCTTACTGGTGAGCCCCGTTTCTCTGAAGGACAGGCAGTTTTGGGAACTGGAGCAAGATCTTCTTCAAGCACAGCTCACCCAGACTGATCTGGGGTGCCTGGTGCTGAAGGAAGGAGGTGCCCATCTTCTGTGAGTCACTCATCTGGATATCAAATGTATATATTCTGTGTTGTTGTGAAAACCAATCAACTTTTCTACGATCTGAATCTAGGCTGGACTAAGAGGGGTGTTTTTCTGCGAGGCTGTTAAAAGCATTTTGCGGCGGGGATGGGAAGAACAGCTTTTACCGTAAACATACTCTGAGGTGCAGCATGTGAGACTTCTGAAATCAGGTCTTCCTCATCCCACACATTTTAAGATGAGGCAATAGATTTTGGAGAATTTGAAGCCAACGTCATGCATCTTCAGTAGAGGAAGAGGAACGACAGCCTATAGAGGCGGGACAGAGAGGAGAGGGACAGAAAGCAGAGAGGAACAAGTTGCAGTTGGTGACCTCAGTTGTTAGGTAGGCACGTGGCCGGTTTATCTACTTTAGCAAAGAATTTGGGTGAGATAAGAGATAATTAAGGTCTCTGTACATTGCCCTATGCCTTAACCTTACCGTGAGGAGTTTCCTTAACAAACAGGAGGAACTGGGATTACAGGAGCAGGATGTAAAACTGATAACATTGACCAGATATTTCTAAGGGTCCGACGGACGTTGACCCTGAGAGCTGGCACCCCCATGCAAGCCTTTAGCTGTCTGGCAGCGGCTGAATGCACGGCGGGGGCTCTTCCAGGTGGGCTTGTAACCCACGAGATGTAAAGGTGGTCTCTGACCTTCCAGCTGTCGTGAGCCATAAAGAGAAGGGACCTCTGGATGTTGTCTGTCCAGCCAGAGGAGCAGAGGATCAAGATAGACTCAGCCTAGGGCAGGTCATTCAGAGCCTTGACCAGTTAAGCTTTTAGTATCTCCAAGGTCTTCAAGATTAGTCCAACGATACAAGCATTGAAGTATGATTTACCTAGCTTGTATAAATACAACGTACTGAAATTAGGTGTAGGGAAGGAGAGATTTTATCTGAATGCTGGAGTACTTTGATTTGAAGCTGCTGTTTTCATTAACTTTTTTCCTTCAGTGAAGGATTAGTCACATTTGCCAACAATCACAATTACAAGGAAATCCTGTCCTAGTGAAGCCACATGGCAAAATTCCCACTGACTTCAATAGGTGAAGGATTTTGCAGTGCTTGTATTTATGAAGGCAACAAAATAGAAACATTTTAAGGTACTTGTCCCTAATGAAAACTGGTTCATTTTCCTTTAATAATAAAAAATATTTGTATGACTTTCAGTCATACATAGAAAAACAGAATTCTTTTTTTTTTCCTGTCCATGTTTAAAAAATTTGAATTAGATTTAAATTCTGGCTTAATTTTGAGGAAGGCCCCCAAGGAACTGCCTTGTGTGTGGAGAGAAGGAGAAAGCCCGGAGGTACTGCTGGAGAGAGGCTGGAAGGACTGTCCAAATTTAACTACAGGGTGATGCTTGAATTCAACTGTGAGAGTCTCTGAATTTTTCTGTGGGAGGGCTTGTGTTCATAATTATTTTACAGTGTGTTCATGGGGAATATACCTATCATTCAGCAGCATTTTAAAATAAAATTTAAGGTGTTACTTTGAACAGAAGCTTTCCAAAACTGTAATCTGTGTCTAGTTACACTGAAACTTGTATTATCATAGATGATTGGCATCACTGGTGCATTTTATGCTTGCACAGCTTGTTCAACAAGTCGGTGCAAAGCTCCTAGCTATGTTCTGTTTCTAGTACTACATGTGTTATGTCCCTGGGCTCTGGGGGCTGCCGTGGTCCTCGTCTTGCAAATACCTTCTGCATACGCATAGCTTGTCGTAATCAATACTAAGCATTAATCTGTTGTAGGAAGGCTCTGTGTGGATATGATTTGTGAAGGATCTGAGCTCAGACGAAAGGATGAAGATGTTTAGCATCTCTTTATGCAATTTACCTGCAGAGCCAGCCATGTAGGGGTGGGTCCGTTGCTTTCCTTGTGGCTTTTTTTTTTAATTATTTTAAATTTTATTCCCCATTTTTGGATCCGTTCCATTTGCCTTCCATCACCCCCCACAAGAAAACATACCAGTCAGTGAACTCGAGTTTTGCACATGTTTGCATTCAACCGCACTGGATCTTTTTCTCTTTAGTTACCACATTGGGAGATGCTTAAATATTACTCTCCTTTTCAGTAGCTTTGGTTACCAGCACCAGGTGGGCTGCAGTGCTGCAAGAGCTCCTTACGTAGCTCAGATGATGCATTTCAAGCCACTTTGCTTCCATTTTTTTTTGTGTGTGTATTTTGTTTTCCTCCTGCACTATACCAACCTTTGGAGCTGTTACCAATGGCCAGCTGAGCTTGGATAATATGATGGCAAGTCGGAGCAGCGAGAATATTAAACAGGCATCCCTCATAAACAGCTGTGCAGAGTAGCTGATCTCAGGGTTGTTGAGATGAGTGCAGCCGCAGCACCAGCCAGTGAGCAGTGAAAAATATTTTCTTCAAAATTCAGCTGAAAGAATGAAGATTTTAGTTTAAAAAAGGTATTTTAAGAACCGAAGTTGTTGTTTGGGTTTTAATTAATGATCTAGACAAGTAATTAAATAATTTAAAAAAAAATGTTAAGCACTTAGCAGCTTTGTGATTTTGGGGGGATTTGTGGCTGTGCCTTATTTTAGAAATCAGAGCTGCCTAAATAGGATAAATATAAAAGGTAGATACACCTTACTGATAGAAATCACCCCATTAATCCCGTGAGGTTGCTGTTACAGGTTGGGCTTGAAAATTCTGCTCATCACCCTTTGAAATCTTCTAGCGATACTATAAAAGATGGATATTGCTACGTTTCCTGCAATTTCAATAGTTGTGTACTATTTCTGTTATATTTATTTCTACCTGTTTGCTAGTACCTTTATAATGAACTGATTAATTAGGGCTCGCTGCGTACAGAAAACCGTGTGAAAGCTTTAACTTGCCCTGTATTCTGTAAGGTATTAAGTGGTACTTTACCAGGTGCAAAGCTGGTCTGATATCACAAATAGGCAGACAGCATCACCAAAACAGCCCAGCTTCAGATAACTTTAAAATCAGCAGATATCTTGGTTTGGGGTTTGGTTTTTTGTTCTTCCCTGGCTTTTTGCATGACACTACTTCTCGTTTTTGTTAATCTCCCACCACCGTTTCAAAGAACAGATGGACACAACCGGTCCTTACCTATTCTGTTGCTTCTGGGCTCTAAGCATCCCTGTATAAGCTAATGTTTTGTTCACATGTAGGTTTTATTTACTAAAAAGTACATGTCTTTGTTTAAAATCCAGCCTCTAGGCAGGGACATGAAATCTATAGAAGTTAGTATCTCTTGCCAACAAGACTTCTGCTTGCTGTGTGTGTTTGGAGGTGTTTTCTAGATGCTGCCAATGACTACGTGCTACATAAAACATCAACCAATGTGTCAAGCCATCTACCGAGAGCAATAGAAATTGCTTGACACCAAGCTGTGATGATTGGGTTGGTTTTGGTTTTACCTTTCTATGATCATAGCATTGTGTCTACTATGCTTTGTACAAATCATTTGGCTAATTAGGGCTTGGCTTTGACCTGTTGAATTTCTTTTCAGTAGGTCGGCGTCCCCTCACTACCTAACTTCAGTCCTTCAGCAGAATCACGGCCGGTCTCTCAAAGGTAAACATTTAATTTTCTTTTGCTCTGCTTCCCTGGTTTTAGTTGCAAGCGTGTACTGAAGCCCAGCTGATGTTGTGTATGGACCTGCTCTGAAGGGTCTACTAGCTTACAAAAAAACCTGATGTAGTAGAACGCATGCTTACTATGTTAGCCACTTGTGTATTAAGTTTAAGTCCATAAGACAAATTTCAAGATGTAATAGGGGCCATCTTGTTCTGCTAGCAAGGTATTTAGCAGACACGTCACTGCCAAATATATGACCTACTTAAAGAATGAGTAGTTCAGTAGAAAACAAATCTAAAACCTACATATCTCTACCCTAGTTTTATTGGTTACCAAGAACTGAGAACAAAAGGCAGCAAATTTTAATGTATAAAACTTGTGGGATGTGGCCACAGAAGTCCCTTAAAGTTGGTTGGTTGATACAGGTGGGTGGGAGAGCGTGACGGGATTTGCAGGGGAACGTGGAACAACGAGTATACTTCAGATGAGTATTTCACAGCTGAGTGGTACTTTTCACTCACCAAAAAGTTGGGCACAAGCTGGTGTTATTGCCAGTGTAGTTATTCAGGAAACAGAGGTTCTGGATGTTAACTCAGTTAACAGAATAGCCTCATGAGGTCTGCTTAGTTTAAGGTAACACCTTAAAAATTGCAAAATGTTCATGTTAACTCTTGGGAGAAGGGAATAGGATGGGTTTAATATATGGACTCTGAATACAGGTCTTGATACCATAGGCTGCAGTGCTGCTCCTCAACCAAGTTTATATCCCTCTGTTTCCTGCGCTAGTAATGAAGTAGGTGCAGGAGAAAACAAGTCACGTCCACCACGAAAAGCTTTTATGTTGTGTAAGTGTTATTTTAACCGTAGTCACCAAAACTTGGTGGAGAAAGGTTGGATCAGACCGAGTCACGCTCAGGATGTTACTGCAGATGAGTGATCTCTTGTAGCCATTGCGGGAACTCAGTAGCACGACACATTTCCCCATGTAGCAAATTAAACGTAGTTGTCTGTAGATGATGTTTCAGAAGATGCCCGTCCCTCCTGGTTGTCCCTGCAGGTCTTGGGGTGGGGTTTTTTGCTGTTTATTTTCAGAGAATCCCTGCTGAAGTGCAGCATCGCTTGTCTTTGTGGTGTCCCCTTCCTCAGCCCAGTGGGGTATACCTACTCTTACAGGTTTTAGAAATGTTAGACTAACAAGGACTTGGCCGTAGTTCTGTCCTAGGAATTTCTACTTTTGCTTTCCATGACAAAAACAGCCAACCAGATTCAGATTTTTTTTAAAAAAAAGTGAATTTAAGATGGAAATCTGTTTTTCATTGACAGTCAAATGCAAATAGGAATAGCAACAGCTGTTGAACAGAAGATGGTTACTTCATTTTGCCATATGCACTTTTTAAAGTTTTCTTCACTTTAAAACGTCTTAGTGGGCCTTGGTACCAGGAGGGAGCTAGACAGCATGCCGGGTATTGCAGCATTTCTTGTGGAGCACAGATCTTGCACCTCACTACTAAAGCTTAATACACTGAAGGCTTGTCCTTGTCAAATTTTTTTTTTTTTTTAAAGTGCTGAAAAGTGAATTGTGCTCAATTTTTAAAGGGCTGATTCCAAGAAAAAGTCAGCATGTGTTCATTTCTTGTGGAGGAGTGTTGTTAAAGCTCTTTGAAATGGATAATGAAAGGCCACTGACGAAGTAGGACTTGAGCAGCACAGCAGACTTCCAGCTCCGGCTTTGCTAGCGTGGTAGGCTTTGAGGTGAGAAAGTTGCTCTTAGTTTTCAGCCACAAACTAGAAACGTTGGTTAGGCAGCAAAGCCAAGGTTTAGAGACCAAGCAGCTGCCTGGTCCGCAGATGATAATTAACCGCGCATCCAGACAGAGGTTTTATGGTGGTACCCGGGTGACAAGGAAGCATCCTTGGCTGGTTGGGTGCTGCAGGGCTGCTAGGTTAGGGGTTCTCAGGGCTTGATAGAGAATATAAGAAATCCTTCTCTTCTTAATGATTTTGCTGATGTGTCCTGTGACAGTTTTGGAGATTGCCAGTTTGATGCTAACTATTCCAATTTGCTACAGCGGAGGTGCCAAAATAAAGATGTATATCTGCTCTCGTTGAATTTCTGCATCTCAGCGAACCTGTTCAGCATCTCCTTGGCGTTAGAGGCAAGCCATTAATGTTCCCGGGGTCACATAGGGCAGCTGTTGTGCACATTAAATAATTCCTTATAAGAAGGTGTTTCCTCTGCCATTCTGATGGGAAAGCATAAATTTGCGAAATACTGCTCTATCAAGGAGACCAATTGCAAATAGAGCCAAAGGACGTGAATGGTGATGCAGAGCACTGCTTAGAAGTCACTGCAGAAGTGTGTCTCCTATTTCTTTGGGGGTACTAACATGCAGAAATGTGATTTGAGGTAGTAATTCTGTGTTGCATTAATGCCTCTAAGTGCGTGTCATTTTAACAAGGTAGTGCTTATATACCAACATCAGATGTTAAAATAAAATGTCTGTGATAGCAAGTAAGGAATGGGAATATTTCACTTTCTGATTATAGTAGTGGAGGAAAGTAATTCTTGATGCTTCTTTTTTTATTATTTCTTCTTGATGCTTTTTTTATTATTTCTTTTTGTCAGTTGGATACATATGACTTGTAAATTCAGGGGCTTTATTGCTGCCAAAGACAGACAAAACAGAATTAAAAGACATAATCCCATGACTGCAATGGGATAGACCCTAAAGTATGCTGGTTTGAAAATGATAGACAGCAAAACCAAGGGGGAATGTGTATGTTTTATAACCTGTGTTGGAAACAGCAGCTCAGTCCCCTTTCCATCTTGGTATAACATTCCCAAGGTGACGTCTTCTTCAAATTTCTCCTTGACCAGGGATGAAGTTAGGGACAATTATATAAGACAAGGAAGCCAAACTGACAGTTCTGCAATCCTCCTCCCAGTACTAACCCACCCCTCAAATTCAGTAACATAATTAATGTATATGGGGGGGTAGGGAGAAATGCCATCAAAATGACATTGCTGATGTTTCACTTCAGCAGTTCCCACCCCAGTTCCAGTTCAGCAGGACTGAGAGCCCATTCTGCTCACAACCTGGCGTTGTCTTCCAGCCCCGCTTCTCTGCTCACCAGTCGTACGTACGTACATACGTACATATGCACACCTTGGATGTGGCCTTTTGCTCTGAGACACCAAGGTTCTTGTGAGAGCTCACTGGTCTCTTTGCTCCTCTTTTGCCTGGTTAGTCCACCATATACGTATAGTCTTACCTATTTCTGCCCTGTGTAAGGAGAGGAATATATAACCTGTCTCTTCATCATCCATAGTTGAAGCGAACAAAGGAAGACCTTGGATTTCCTCTTTTTTTAAAGTGCATGAACGTACCCTGAAATGAAAAGGCATGCTTGTTTCTTCTCCTTTTCACCTCATTCTGGTTAGAAATGTCGCTCTTTGCCATAGTATCCTCAAGGTGCCCTTTTTGAGATGTAAGCAATCCACTCTGTGCGGCAAAGGATGGAGTTTTTATAGCAGTGCTTGTCACCATAGCTAAAAGCGCCGTAGTTCACCTAAACCTTTTAAAGTGCCTATTTATTATTTAGAGCCCCATGCTTTCTAGATCATGCAGTTCAGTGCCCTTTCCCTGCTTATCTTCTCGATTTCTTCCATTTGACTTGTTGTTAGTGTGAAAAATACTGCTGGAGGAGGGGTGTGCTGAATTAGTGCTGTGTTGGTGGGCACGTTCGTTCCTCAGCCTTGCATGTGCACATAACCAGGGTGTGAAGCTGCTGAGATGCTTTGCTGTGCTGTGGAGCTTGGAGAAGAGAAGGCTCCAGGGAGACCTTATAGCAGCCTTCCAGTACCTGAAGGGGCCTACAGGAAAGCTGGAGAGGGACTGTTTATCAGGGAGTGTAGTGACAGGACAAGGGGTAATGGGTGTAAGCTGAAAGAGGGTCGATTTAGATTAGATGTTAGAAAGAAATTCTTTACTGTGAGGGTGGTGAGGCACTGGAACAGGTTGCCCAGAGAGGTTGTGGATGCCCCATCCCTGGAAGTGTTCAAGGCCAGGTTGGATGGGGCTTTGGGCAACCTGGTCTAGTGGAGGGTGTCCCTGCCCGTGGGGCTGGAAGACCTTTGAGGTCCCTTCCAACCCAAACCATTCTATGATATGCGTAATCTTTCTCTCACAACTGGTACAAACAAAAGCCACTTGTTGATAAGTATAGCAACAGCATCTTCATATGAATGTCTAATTAATGTCACAGAGTCTTGGCTTCAGCTTTGGTAAGTGCAATGTGAGAATTCAGCTTTTGAATATCATAGTTAAGATATGAGACTGTTCTGTACCCATATTGCACTGTATAAGAGTTACGCTCTGTCTAAATTCATACTTCCCCCCTGCTGCTTATTGTAGGCCTATATATGCAGATACATATTCTATGTTCTAGGCACCTCATTTTATCAGGCTTACCTGAGAGCTAACATATTGCTGCTTCTCCTTCACAGAATCTGATATTGATGCTGCTACTGCAATGATGCTGTTAAATACTTCCATTCAACAAGGGATGTTGGACTGTAAGCATAAGCCATTTTACTCTCTTTTTCTTCTCTACCCAGTAGCTAAACGTTTTCTCTATAAAGTTTCAGGAAACGGGTATGGTCTAGTTTCCAAATAGTAAGAGCAGTCAAGAAGCAATTCTGGTTTGATTATTCTTTCTGTTAGCATTACAGAGTTTTAAAGAACCACCTTCTCTTTTTTTTTCCCCAGCTAATTTTGTTTTTTCTGCAAAGTTCTTCCCCTGCCCTCTTATGCTAGATGGTAAGAAGAGTTTCTTAGCTACTTCTCTGTTTCTCCAGCTCTTAG
Organism: Grus americana; assembly: GCF_028858705.1. Lineage (NCBI taxonomy): Eukaryota > Metazoa > Chordata > Aves > Gruiformes > Gruidae > Grus > Grus americana. The sequence goes on from NC_072854.1 coordinate 109,012,110, forward strand.
TTGTGATTAGCTGAAGAACATTGTCCTCTGTGGATGACAGTAGATGTGCACTGGATAGCTGAACATGAGCATTGAAGAGTTGTACTTACTTTGCAGTCAGCCAGCCGTAGTGTGCTCGTTTTGCAGGTGATGTCATTGGAGTATTTGCTTACCGACGCATCTTGTTTTTAATAGGTGAGAAACCTCAGCCTCTGAAGGCACCTAAGAAGAGGAGCTATGGCAGTGCATTCAATCCTCCCAGTTCCATAAATTTGCAAGAAAACGATTCTGCAGCCACCAATATCGATCCGAAGGAGGATCACAACTACAGTGCCAGCAGCATGGGTTCCCAGCGCTGTGCATCTAGGTCCAGCGTGTCTTCCTTGTCCTCTCTTGACGAGGTGTATGAATTTATCTCCAAGACCAGCCATGATGGAAGCGATGGCAGTGAAGGATTTCACAGCGAAGTGGATACAGACGTTGACTATGAAGATGATCCTCTTGGAGACAGTGGCTATGCATCACAACCTTGTGTAGATACCTCTGAGGAAAGTCAGCCTAGCAACAAAGCACTCAAGGAGTTATGTCAAGAAATCGATGAGGAGTTGAAAGAAGCAGCGGGGTCTCTGCTCCACCTTGCTGGCATCCAAACATGCTTGAGTTCCTTAATAAGTACTGCAAAGACCCACTGTCATAAGCAAAGGAAAAAATAGTATGTTTGTCAGTGTTGAATATATACATATATTTTTTTTAATTGTGGCAATACTCTTCTACTTCTACCCTTCACAAGGGAGATCAAAGCCATAAGAGGACTCATTGCTTTTTTATTTTTGGCGCTAACTATAATTTAGCCATTTATTTTTAAATCACTGCCTAAAAGGAAAAAAATTATTTAATCTTCTCAAATTAGAAGAGATGCATGACTTGTGAAAACCTGAAAGCATACTTCTTAATGATTGCTTTTTTTTTTCTTTTTAATAGTTGATTATTCTTTCCCCCCCCCCCCGAGATATGTTTGTTCAGATGCACATTGTGGATCATATTTACACCTCTGCTGGCCCCATCTGGAGAGGTGAATTTTGCCCTAAGGGCTCTGACTTCCATGTAAAGGATTAAAAAGGAGAAAAAAAGAAAGAAAGGGGGGGGAAAAAAGGGTTCTGGCCTTGGTTGCCTCCTCCCACTTGTCCTCTCTTCACTCTTCTGAGACAGGTCCCGTGGAAACGCTGGTGAAGCAGCTCCGAGTGGCTGCAGTTCCTCAGCCCATCTGACACAGCAGCTGAAAACCTGTAGCACACCAGGAGCTGCTTTCAGTGAGATGCTAAGTACCCCCTGGGAGAGTGGGGATAAGGGGTAGCTGAGGTGGGTACTACCCCCAGTTTTCTTTTTTAACTCCTTCCCCCAAATCTGCTGTGTGCAGGTCAGATTCCTGAAGGAAAACAGGGGTTTTTTTCATCTTAAGACAAATTGTCTTTTCTTGGGGGGTGTGTGTGTCCTTTTCATGCACACATGCATACATGCACCTTGCATGTAGCCAACAGTGAAAGCCGCCACTTGCCAAGTTCAATGTTGTCCTTGTGTTACCACCACTGTTCAATACGTAGTAGCTGTGCAGTCCTGCAACGTCTACCCTTCTGCTCCCCTATACCGATTTGGGGGAAAAAAGAACCCCACAATTGATGGTGGTGACGACATGGATGAGGTGGAGGCTTTAGGTGGCCTAGGTGGTGAACGGCTTCTGAGAAGGGAACAGTTCACCCCCTAATCTGAGACAAACTAGAATAGCTTCCTTTTGGATCAGTGAACCCTGAATTGCTTTCGGGGTTTTTGCCCCTTTCCCCCAGCGCTCGTTGTTCGTGTCAGATGGGTGTCCATACCTTTTGTTTCCCAGATCACTGTGCCTTGTGCTGTGCGAGTCCTATCGGCCTCCTGCCACAAACGGGGCATCTAACGGGCAAGGCAGGGCTTTAGCCTTTGGATGTACGTCGTAGCTCAGGAGGACCTCTCTGTTATGGGAAGAAATTCCTTCATAATTCATTTTTGCAATAAAAGAATCTCTTTATAGTTCCCAGACATCCTTCGGCCAAAAATGTTTTAGTGGTATGGTGAACTTTTTTCTTTTTTTTTTTTTTTCCCCCTCTTAAAATCAGTGGTTATCGCTTACATCTTCTTGTAGATGTAGGCTTTTTTTTTCTTTAAGTTTTCTGTTCAAAAATGGATAAGCAGTTCTGTTGGAGTGGGTTTTAACAGTACTGCAAGTATTAGGATGCCTTAAGTATGTTGCAGAATCGTATACAACTATCGAAGGTCATCTTTCCTGTTAGCAAAAGGTAGCGTGATGTGCCATAAACGTTCTCCCTAACATGTGAAGCTATTGCTTCCAGCAGGTGTTGGGCAAGCTGGTTGAAAATTAGGAGCAGAGCCACCTAGGAAACCAATGTCCACTGTTTTGGTTGCTGAAAACAGTGTTGGATTCAGCCAAAAGTTAACCTTGCCCTAACGGGGTATTTTTTCTGGCTATTTGGAGGCCTTTCTTAGATCAGTGTGTTTTGTTTTGGTGGATTTTTTTTTTTTTTCCTTATTTGTCAGTCTCTTCATGAATACTGCCATAAACTGTCTACTTTAACTATGAACACAGCCATGCTGCTGAAGGTCTGTTGCTCTGAGGGCCTGTTCCAGTGCCTCTTGAAGACAACGGTGGTGCTCCCGCTGACTCAATGGCTGTTGGATCAAGCCTGAAATATTTGAGGTTCTTTGTGTTTTGGAATTTAAAGCCAATATTAATTTTGTTTTTAAAGCACAAACACTAGGAGGTAAAAAAAAAAAAAAAGTTGTGGGGTTTGTTGGGTTTTTTTTCCCCTCCAGTTACTTCAGTTTTCAGAATGATTCGGTTTATTTCTTGAAAGGGAAGAAAAATACTCTGCTGCATTCCTACTTTGTGTGAACACCCATTAGTCTACACCCGTAACAGAGCAACATGCGTGCAGATGTGTATGTCTTCTGGGTATCACAAGTGGTGCATTAGCCAATTAGATCTGATATCGGATGTGTTACTGATGGATAGTAGGGGTAAAACTCGCTGTTTAAAGGAAAATTAAGTACCAACGCAGTGGTTCTTAGGATTTTGGGATTTGGAGATGTGAATGCTTGGTGGAACTGCTTTTTGCTCAGGGGTTGCTTTTGTACCTTGATGGAAAACTGCAAAGGGCAGAGTTTGTGTCAATGTGAAAATTGAGGATTCAGCTACAGAGAAATACTGTTAGCAGTCTGGGATTTTGCTCGGTGCCGTGACTTCAGCTGCATGCTGTTGAAGAGGGCCTGGCTCCCGCTGAAGGTGGTTGCAGCTTTTCTGTAGCTTCCAGTGAAAGCTGGATCAAGGTCCAAGTATTCTCGAAACTGCCGTCATTGTCGGCTCCGTGGTTGTTTGGTTCTGAATTTTTTTTTTTTTTGCCGCGGATAAAATTTGAGAAGGTTAATACTTACTAGGAGCGTGGCTGTGCCGCTGTTTACCCTGAAGTTGGCGATAATGACGTCAGCATTTCTGAAGGGATGAGGTTGGGATGCTAACCACATGCAACGAGCAATAAAACCATACTGATTGGAAGTTAACGGTGAAAGCCGCATCCATGCGTACAGCTTTCAGCCTGGGAGAACTGGAATTGTGGAAGGGGGGAGGCAATTGCAGCCTTTCCCCAGGACACAGGTGGACCTATTCCACCACGCTGTCCCATGCCTCTGCCTCATGTTTTGGCAGGCAAAGGCTGCCGGCTCAGTTGCAGAGCATCGCTCTTGGTAGAGGGAGAACAGCTGCCCTTCCTTTCGCTTATGTACCTAGCATTGGGTTTGGGTTTGTTTGCCACCTCAGTTAGAGATCCTGGTGTATATAGTATAAATGGAGTATAATTAAAAGTTATTTTGATTGTTGGGTTTGGGGGTTGGTTTTTTTTTTTTAGTGACATATGTAAAATGTTCATGCCAATGGTTGACTCGGATATATTTTGGCAAGAAAAGTATTAACGAACCACATTCAGTTCTTTAAATACAGTGAAGAAGTGTATGAGACTCATGTACAAGGGAGGCTGCTCTGCTCAGGATCAGTCTGATACGAATACTGTACGAACCTGTACTGGCCTTTCAGATGCCAGTACTGAAACTGCTTTTGCAAAAGTCACATCAAACGTTTTAAAATCCGACTGTAAAATGGAAGTTGTATCCTTCACAAATTTTCTTCAGCCTGAGAAGTAAGTACAAGCTTTGGTTAAAGCAGAGTATGCTCATACACGTTAATAATGGTGTAGTCAAAATATTTATTGAAAAGAAAAGGTAGAATATTTTAAATGTTGCACCTGCCATTATATCTTAAAGCACATTCTTCACACCTAACTGCCAGTGCCATTATCAAGTCTGTTTTATAAATGTACATTTCTTCAAACTAAAAAGTGCATAATTAAAAGTATTATGTTACTGCCATATAGTGATATAAAACATTTTATAATTGCCAATTCATTGTAACTATTATTTATTTAAAAGTGAATTGTAAGAATGCTTTCTGATCAAATGAACCAGAGTTGTTTTTAAACCGTTCCCGTTAGCTTGTTTCTAATGTAGCATAAGCAATGTCCTTGGGTTTGTTTAGAATAATTTTGCCAGTAGGTGACCAGTTCTAACCCTTTTTCCTCCAGTTTAGTCCTTTACCTGTTTTAAAGACGATTTACAGAAGTTTAGTTTTTTGTATGCTAATCTCTGTTAATTAAAATGTTTATAAAGTTTATTTTTACCAAAGAGATGCAATTCATTATGACAAAATATTGCAAAATAAACTTTGTTTTATAACATTTGTGACTTTTTCTGCCCACATTTTTCATTCAGATTATCAAAGGGGCTTTTCTAAAATAAACAGCATTGCAAACAGAAAGCGCTGTGTTCTCTCTTTATCTACAGACCCTGGTCTCAGACAGTGCTCCAGGTCCCCTGCCTTGCCATGTAAATCTCTTCTGCCGGACCGGGCTGCTGTCAAAAGCCCAATGTGTGATTCACTGTAGGTCTCGGCTTGGTTAAGAGTGTTGGGTGCGTGTGCGAAGCATCTGTACAGTAACAGCAGCCCACCAATCCATCGGAGGATTTGCGTGGTCAGGTTCATCCATAGCTGGCCTGTAATGTTTGAAGAGCATCTTATTAAAGCCAAGATTTCACCCTTTAACCAGGAACTCAAGGAACGTTTCGGCATCTTGGAAACTGCTGAAATACTACTGCGTACCTTTTGCCCTCCTGTGCGAAGCATTTGTTTAAACAGGAATAACTTGAATCTTTTTCTGGTAAAACATCTGTATTTACAGTTCTGTATCCGTATCGCTGCAGCTAAGTCACTTGTACGATACTCAAAGATCAACAGCGTCGCACAGGACAGGTAATTTAAAAGGTATGTCCCTGGACAAAGCTGCATAGATCTTATTTGGCGGGGTTTTTTCAGTGTTTTACTTTCTTTAGATATGAGGTATGGTGTGGAGAGCACACAGGTGGGAATGTCCCCCCCTTCACTAGCAGGAATGAAAAACTCCTCGAATGAAATACTTGCTGCTTGCCTTGGCTTGCTGTGCCTGGGCTGGCTTTCCCGGGAGTGCAGGCACGCACGTGTGCCCTTCCAGTGCCCAAGAGGCAGAAGGACCAGAGGAGGGAAACAAGACGTGACGCGACGCTTAGCTCTCTTAGAAGTAGACATTGGTCCATCTCTTCTATTTTTATTTTTTTAACCTACCAGTATCACTGAATTAAGTTTCCTCTGTAGGATCTGATGGAAATACAGCAGTTTCTTTTGCAATACTTGAAGTGATACAGTGGATTTTAACAAAGACTTGCCTTCATCACCATAGCAAATAATATTTAAATCGCAAATTACAGAATATATATGTGCTATTAATATCTTTGATTTGCTGTTCATCTTAATACGCTGATAAAAGGACTGCCCTAATTAGTTTGGACAAAATCAGAGTTATGTATCATATGTTAATGATATCTTTCTAATTGTTATTCACTATATTGTGCTAAGAGAGCCTTAAGTTCGTTGTTAAATTTCCCAAGAGTGTTTTCCTCTGTTACGGCTTTGCTGGAAATTACTCTCTGTATGGAGCCACAACTCTCAAAATAAAGCATTAACTAAAGCAATTACCCACTTACACCAGCTGTATTTTAAGGACATTTGTTGAGGAAATCCTTAATAGATTAGATTTATTCTGGAAAAAAAAAAAGGCTGTCTAAATTTGATACAGAATATGGTTATACTTTCACAGATCTTGAGCTTCCAGGTACCTGTAAGTGTTCTTAGTTTGAGTAGTCAGAGTAACTATATGATCTGGCGTGCTTCGAGGTAATCACGTACGAGTCCAGCAGTGTTCCTGTGAACTTTCCCAGCGTGTTTGGACATAGAAACCCTGTTTTTACCCTGTTTGTACCTGGAAGATTAGTTCTTGCACCTGAGACAGCAAAGCAGTATCGCGAATCTTCGGTCTTTGTGTCGGTTTGGTTTCTTGTTCTCCCTTTTCTTCCAGAAGGCTCTCCTGAAAGCTACCTGCTCTTACAGTTAGAAACTACTTACAGCTAACACAAGATCATTAACTACCTTCTGCCAGCGTTAGTTTAAACAGCTCTTCATTAAACATCAGAGTGTTTATTTTCCTATTGCATCAGTACAAAAGCAATCATTTCCCTCCTTAGGCTCTTGACTTATTAAACAAACAAAGATTATTTGGTTTCTGTTTGAAAGACATGATCTTCACTCCTCTTAACCACTTTTCCGTACATCAGTTCCAGACTGAATTCAGCCCGCTGGCACGTGCGTGAGAAGAGCTACAGCCACTCTTGTAGAGCGCTGGTGCTTTTTGTAACCTGGCCTTAATATCTTCCCTGACTTTGCAGCACCACTCGTGCCTGGTATGTCCTGGGCTTGTGATGGCCTTTACCAGAGTCACATACTGTCAACTAATCCTGTTATCAGCTAATACGTCCATGTCTTCGTTATCTTCCCGTCGCTGCCGAACGGCGAGGCCCCAGTCGGCAGAAAAAAAGTGGTAGTTCGTGACGCGGAACTTGATTTAATGAGATCTGGCCTGATCCTGACTCTTCCTGATCTCTCCAGGTAACCCTCCTGCTCACCAGGAACTCCTTTTTGGCACAGCCTGTCCAAATAAAGGAAGAAAGACAAGGTTTGTCAGCCGTGATACGTATTTCATCAATGCGTGTTGCAGTCCAGCTCATTTTGCAGTTATCTACAGCGTTGGGGTTTTTGTTTGTTTAAAACAGTGGGGAGAGATCAAAGGTGTCTTTGCCTCATATCTTAATAGGAGATGCTACATTTGCCATCGTCACACTTGATTTGAGTCATGGGAATGCCTACCCTCAACCAAGTACTTGTCTGTGCTCGTTCAACATTCAGAGAAGGATGTCTAGTTTCTTAAAACTAGGTATGTCTAGCTGAGTGTTGCTTTTATGCTGTTGCCGTAATCTCCATTTCCATAATATCTTGACTTTCCAAGCCCTAATGGGCAGCATACTAGACTGGACTGAAAACCAGATTTCTGTATCCATTCCAAAGCTGCTGGTAGCAGTTAAGCACTTGGGTGTTTTCATGCCTGGAGATGCAGGTTGGTCCCTATCAGACCATCCTCAGAAGCACTGATGCGCTTCCATGCTTTGCAGATGGCAGGCAGGCGTTCAGAAAAAATCTCTGTAGGTGCCTGTATCAACCTTTACACAGCATCACTTTTAAAAATAGATTTTGTGCCTCAAAGGCTTTTTTTTGATTTAATTAACTTGGTGTCTTGGTTTCTTACTAAGACCCAGTAGGTTCCCAGTTGTTTTAAATGTTAAAATTAGCTCAGGAAACTAAATTTTCAGTTATTTTCAGTAAAGGTACATTTTATTCTCTCTCATAAGCTTTGTGCGTGTTTTCTGAACTGCTGCTGGAGGCTTCCATGCTCTGAATACGCAGTCGGACCTCCACAAATTACAGGCATTTTGCTTTTCTTTGGGCTCTGAGTAATTTGCAAAGATTAGAATTCCACCTGTTGAGTTCGACTATGGCATGCTGGCTGAAATGACCTGCTGCTTCACACAGACTCTGCGAGCCCTTCCATGGGGCAGGTAAGGAGTAGGCAGAGCCGAGACATTTCAAAAGAAAAGACGTTCCCTTAAATCTCTGAGTGGCTACACAAATCTGGGTATTAACTCAAGTGCAATCGTGTTGTATGCTACCTTAAAAAAATTACGCCGCCGTGCTGCATGATGTCACCTTGACCCAATCATAACCCATTTTTTGTGAGCATCATGCTAACTCCCCTGAGAAGCATCCGCTGAGTGACAGCAGCATCCCATGCAGCCGTTGCTAAGCAACAAGATTCGGCTTTCAGCAAGATCTAATTTTAAAGTATTTAACCCTAGATCTGTCAAGGCTCATTATTTCCAAGGTGGTTGTTAATCCCTACTTGTTGGTGTCCAACTTCACAAATACCCTGGTGCCGGTAGCGTCGCTGCTTTATTTATCATATATAGTGGCTCATAATGAGGAGAAGCATAAGCACCCCTGGTAGATCTTGATGCCAAATTTCATTTTAATGCTGATCTATACACAGAAATATGGGATGCAATTAGAGGTGCAAAATACTGCATTGTCATTCTGTGAACCTTCCTTTCTTTGCCCGTTTGCACCTACTTTCTTTCTAAGGACTGCTGGTTTTCAAATAAATGAATGCTTATGGATGGGTAGCTGGCAATAACAATTAAGCTTCAATTTTTAGTAATATTATGTGTCCTCTTCTAGCTGAATTTCATCTAGGTTAAGAAGCTTGTCATCTTATCTAAAACCATTCTGATAAACTGCTGTCCTTTTGAAATTTAGGCTTTTTTTTTTTACGCTGGAAAACTTTAACTCTTTTATATACTGTGAAATTCCAATGAGTATTTTTATTTTTAAATAGTTTGCTACATTTTATTTCTTTCTAAAAGGTAGAGGCCTGGAAGTCTACTCCCATATTTAAAAAAAACCAACACCCAGCCAAACCTTTTCTGACCATGTCATTCCTTGATTAATCACTACACATCTCTATAAGTGCACTCAAGTTCACTATTAGCTTCTTAATGGTATGTGATATTTCACTCAGCTGCAACAACGCTGCTTTTACTGGTCAGGAGCATAATCACACACAAAAAAACCCAACAACAAACCAACCCGAACCACAGAGAAGTGGCTGGACTTCCCCCCCGCCCCCCCCCCCCAATACAATGTAGTAAAATACAAAGAAAAAAAAAAGATTCATATTTTCAAAAATGCTAATACAGTCCATCTCAGCCTTGTAATCCCCCCTAAGATTCTTCCTCCTCCCATTGTTAGGTTTCAAACCCAACACGGCATCGCTCCTCATGCTGTTTCTCCTTTCCAGTTTGTACTAATCCGCAAAGACAAACCTGCCTCCGCCAAAGCACTTTTTCCAGCAGTCAATTTGATCCTAATACTCCCCTGCTGCCTTTCCATTCTCCTGGGGTGTCCCCGCTTCCGCTGCTTCAAGTTCACGTTTCCCATTGCTGGGCTTGTGATGTACAAATAACTGTTTATTGCTTTCTCCTTCCACATGGCATGCTGTGCCTTCTCCCCGGGTTCTGTCGGTGATGTACCCTGCCCACGTCTCCTCCATCCCTCTTCTTTTTCCATGACAGTCTTTATGCACCAAAGATTAATGGCTTTAGCTCATTCCAAAAGTCTAAATTCTTTTTGGAGGTGCCACAATCTTTTTAAAAATAAAAATGCTCATCAACAGGAATAGTTCTGAATAAAATGTTTCCTTAACTACTGGTAAATCTGCCAGATCTTTCTCCTTTCTCTGCTCATGTGTCTGTCTCTGGAGATTTGAGAAAATTAAGAGAAACCCATGCCATCTTTGCTGCAGGTAACAGCTCCTGGTTTGGTGACATTACTCACACAGGTGAGCTGGGAGTTCTTTCAAAGGCTTGAAGGTCTGCGTCCACAACCGGTCTACGTGAAAGAGCATCCACTTCTCACCATACAATCTTCATAACGCTCCTTCTCAAGTCAGTCTTTTCTCTTTCTCTATGAAATCGGACAATTTGTCTCTTGGGATTTTATGTACGTTTGTTTTATTTTGCTTTCTCCAGCAAACATGCAAGACTGTAGAACCTGAGTGCAGGCAGTCTTAGCTGGGCCAACATTTCTCAGCTACAGCCCCTGCAAGCGTGAAGAGAAGAATAGCAGGAAACAAGGCCGCAGAAGACATGCAGCCTTTCAACAAAAGATGGCAGAGCTGGGGAAGAGGTTTCATTTTCCCGGAAGGAGGGGAAATCTGCATTTAAAAAAAAAAAAAAAAAAAAGGAAGAGACAAAAACTTTTTCAGCTGTTACTAAGTTCTGCTGGTTTATGGAGCAAGTATGGGTAAGGATTTGCTGTGAAGAGGCAGAAGTTGCCGCTGTTGCACCAAGGGCTGGTATGTGTTGTACCCCAGTGGAACATGAGCCGCAAAGTCACCTCCAAATTTTCATAGGCAGCTGCCCGCTCAGTTCTTTAATCTTCTCATTCTCAGCAACTTCTTTTTACACAAAGGCACCACTCCCCCGGCCAGGCACACACCCTATAGATGACTCAAGCTATTTATCCTATGGGCTGGGAAGGGACGCAAGAGACACAGCGCCTTGTTTTCATTTCTATTTTTAAATGCTACAGAAACACTGAAATTATGGTAATGAAGACTACAAATACTGAAAAGAAGTTGTTCTGTGAAGTCTATATCTGTACACGCATCATACGTTCTTCTGACTACTTGGCTTTTTAAATTTTATTAGAACAATCAGATTTTGAAAGAGGTGAAAGGTCATATATAACAAATGGTTTGTTAGAGAGTCACCATGAGAAATAACGAGCGCATATTGTGAGCACATATCCTGCTGTTCATACTTGCCGTTGCTAAGATAACAGAAACAAAACACCAGTTTAGGGTGTTTGCAGCTTCCGAGGATGTGGTTTATGCTTTGCTTGTGATAGTCTGGTGACTGAAGATGGCTCCCTTCCAATCGTTTTTCAATTTTTTCCGGATCTTAGAAACACTTTTGTTGTGAATATTTGTAAGCATATAAGTGATGACAATGAAGTTTGATTTCCCAAAGCACAGAAAGCATCCTGGATGATTCAAAACATATTCTTTGTTTATTTCTCTACCTGCACCTATTCACAGGGTATGTGAGTACAAGTTCTGACTAATCGGACAGAGGAGAAGGCACTGCTTGAGCAGGGAAGGGAGGATAAATGGGCTTGAAAATGGGACATATCAAAACAATTGCTGTAAATCTTAAATTATTTGTCTTGAGACAGCATCTAAAATTTAACACCCATTATACTAGCTGCTGAGCGCAGACATAAGAAAAGGACAGCCTCTGTTCCACTGTACATCCTTTGCTCTCTGTTCTGCCCCATGCAAGGCAACAAGACAAGCAAAACCACTATGACCTTTGTGAAGGATTTCTTTGTTCAACACGTCATGTTTCAGCTTGCATTAAGTTCTGCTGCCGTGATGTGTACTTAGATTCACGTGGGTGGATTTGCCAAAGGTAGTATTTTGGGGGTCCTGTGGCAATCACCCCGCACTGCTTGGCATTCCACTCGCTTGACCTCTCTCAGTCTGAACTGCTGATGACAGGATCAGTCCTTTGCAATTACATACTGAGTCACTGACAGGGAAGCGTTACAACAGCACGCGGCAGCAACGTGCATTGTGCACCTCTCTGGTGCAGTGGCTGGACAACCTTGCTCTCTAGGGAGAGATGAGTGTTAAGAAAGCGCTTGTGAGGAAATAGCATAATAAAGACATTTTTTCACAGCTGAAAGTAGGGGAAGTAGCACTGCAGCTGCAATGACAAATCAAAAGGATGAATCTGAGAATTTCCTATAAGAAAATTTAAAAAAAACCCCAACAAAACAACAAAACAAGCCACCTAACTTTTGTTACCTGTATATTTGGGGAACTTTGCCTCTAGCTGTTTACCAAGCACAACCATGGAATGGTGATAAATTACAACATTGTATGTTTCTAACATTATAGGGACTCCGGGATCCATAAGAAACTAGGTAAGAGACAGGACCACTTTAAAATACAAGAGGCTAGCCTGATGCTTAAAATACACTGAAGCAAAGCTGTTCTGATGAGCCTAAAAATCCTGCAGTCAGCTCTCAGCCTTACAGCCTTTAAGCAGTAAAAAGCACCCATCTTTTGATTCACTCCATCCACTTGCGTTTTAAGAAACTGGCATTACCTCCTATGATAAATGCCCTCTGTGATGTACATTTGGACCTTGCCATTCTGGATGGATGCAGGCAAATACATTCTGTGTTCCTCCACCCTGAACTAGCTGCCCAGTCAGAAATGCTGCTGTTGTCAGGGGGAAAGCAATTCATTCTGCTACAACTAGGCACTGTAATTCCCTCAGCTCACTTTCCCAGCTTTCAGCTGGGAAACCTCTCTGCCAGCATTCAGTGCACCAGAAACAAGGAGAAAATTTCATCACAACAGCATCTTTGAACACAGCGCAAACTGGGAGTACTGTATTTTGCAAAGTATGTTCAAAGCATTTCAGTCTAACATTTCATGAAAGACATATCCTAGAAAATGTAAATCTAAAAATTCAGGCTTAGAATCAATTGTAAGTTTTTTAATAATTTTCCAGTATAAAATTTACCACACTGTCATGTGAGGACAAACCAATGCAAGGTGCGCTGCTGTTAACCCTGGTGTGCTGAATAGCAATTGCAAACTCCATTTACCTCATTAGAAAATTCTGTAGGGAATACAAAATGGAGTGGAAGGAGTAGTCTATCATGGCTGTAATGTTAAAAACTAAAGCGTCGTTATTTCTTATTCCAGTATTGCTATTTCAGCTCTTCTGGTCATGCAGAACAGCAGCAAGACCATTTGGATGAATAGTGACAATATGTGTTTTGCTTTTTTCCCCTTTTAGACTTCCTAAAAATGTGCAGTCTCTGTCATGGCAATATGGAACAGCGACATGTCCTCCAACATTAAGACTTCCTGTGGAGATACAAACATATTTACTAATCTGGCCACCATATCATATTTGGTGCCTGCCAACTCCACTATGATAAGCAAAAGAATAGCACATACCAGCAAAGCCTCAAGACTAAGGAAAAGGATTAGCTTCCATTACAGGCACCTACTATCTACTCCTACTTCAGGGAAACAAAGAGAAAAGGAGGTAAGAAAATGATGATTTAGCATCTCTAGCACTACCCACTAGTGAGGAAAGGCTATGAAGACACCATGCTGAAATCAAATGGGGGAAAAAAATGATACCATGGAAACCGAACAAAAATAATAATTTGCTGTTACATCTCTATCCTACACCAGGAAGCCCTTAACCTGCAAATCACCAGATGCTCAGCATATACTGGTGAATTATCATCACATTTTTGCCTTATTACTCTTTTCCTTACACATCTATTTCCAGTCATTTTCAGAAACAAAATCCTGCATGGGCTGGGTATCTGGCAGGACCAAATACACCTATTATGATGTCTTCAGATTCTGCTTAAAGAGCGCTGATGGTGTACACACATTTAAATGTTTGGCGAATCTGAGGACAAAGAAGAAAACGGGAGATAAATAGCACAGTCTAAGCGATCTCTAAAGGAGGATGGCTGAATGGTGAAGCCGCATCAAGGCTCTGAAACAAAGGCACCTACAGGCTGGAGGCAGCAGAGGAGGGCCCTGCCCGGGAACCACGGGGTGCAGATACTGAAAATGACCCCGAGACTGTGGAATTCGAGTTTCTGCAGCTTGAGTGCGAACTGACGTCACTGCAGTAACGCACGATTCACCCGTGTTCCCCTTCATTAGGATATCAATGGCACTGAAGGTTGAATGCAGTAGGAAGGGTCAAGTGCTGGCACCGACTAACCCCATCCCCGCCACTCACTTGTGGCGAACCACGAGGAATTACTTAACTGCCTCTCGTTTCATTTTTTGCACCTAAGGATCTGCAAACACTGCGCGTGCCTCAGTTCCTGTGGGTGTTACACGCGTTGGACAGCTCTGTGCCGCAGGCTCCCTCCCTCGCACGCAGGTAACAGGCCCCAGGCCGGGCCCTCTGCCCCGGCAACACACCCCAAGCTCGGGCTCCGCCTGAGGAGCGGGCCCTCAACAAACCGCCTTCAAACACCGGCGGCGGGACCTGCTGGGTCTCCCCGCCACAGGGTGACCTGCCCCGCAGCCGCTGCACGCCCAGGCGCGGGCCCGGGGCTCCCCCTAGCGACAGGCCTGCCTCGGGCGGGGAGCCGCGGGACCAGACTCGGCACTCTGCCCAGGAATGGGGACGGCACCGGAGCACCGTCCGCCGCTGCCCGCGTCGCGATCCGCCGACATGTCGCTCCCCGTCCCCGCCAGCGCCTCCCGCGGCCTCCCTCCCCCCACACACCGGGCGGACGCTGCTCCCGCGCGCGGCCGATGATTTTTGGGCGGGGTGGCGCCCCGTAGCCTGGAGGCCGCGCAGGGCCCGGCGGTTGTTACTATGGCAACAGAGGCGGCTGTGAGCGCTTCGCTGGTGTCACGTGGTCCGCCACGCCCCCTTTGCGGCCCCACCCTCCTCCGTGCCGCCATCTTGGAAGTTGCGTCAAGATGGTGGCGCCGGCGACTTAAGCTCCGCCCTCCCTCTCTTCGGTATGTGGGGCGACGTGGTGACGTCATCGCGCTCCCACCGCCTGAACCCGGAAGTGCGTCTTCTGTTCGCGGGCGTGCGGGGCCGGCGGTTGCATTAGCGCTGAGCCGAGCCGGTGTCGGGGGGATGGCGGCCGCCGCGGAGCTGCAGGGGAAGTACCAGAAGCTGGCTCAGGAGTACTCCAAGGTATCAGGCGCCAGAGCCCGTCCCCGATACTCCGCGAGCGGCGGCCGCCGCCCCCCTGCCGGTGCCGCCCCCCTCCAGCCGCTCCCCTCCAGCCGCTCCCTGCGCGCGGGCTGCCGGCCGTTACGCGCCTAACGGCCGCCTCTCTGAGGGAAGGGGGCTTTCCCCGCTCGGCCCGCGGGGCTGCCTGTTCCCTCGCGGGGCTGCCCGTTCCCTCGCTGAGCCTGCCCTGCCGTGCCCCGCCCGGGGGAGCCGGCTGCTCTGCCCCGGTGCCGCCGTGGGGCGGTGGGGCCCTGAGCTCTCCCGCCCGGCTTGGCTGCCTTCGGCGCTGCGCTCCAGCCGGAGCGGGAGGCTGGTCAGGACTGAAACGCTGGGTTTTGTAGCGCCTTGAGGCGTTTGGGGCCCAGAGGTTGCCTCTTTGAGGGGAAGGCAAACTTGGGCGGGCAGGGGAGGTGCGAGTTTGCAGGTGCCGAGGGAATGCCCTAGTGCCGAGTGCTGGCTGGGCAAGCTGGCCTGAGGAGCAAAGTGGCCTTGTCTGCAAAGCATCCAGTAGGACAAATAATGGGTTCTGCTATGCCAGGGAAGTGAAACCAGCTGTGCTTTTTCTTGCTTCGCCACTCCTCAGTCAGGCGTGAGGCTTAGTTATCTTTTTGGGTGTGAACATTTGTTGAGGTCTTGATCTTGTATCTTGCCCCCAGAGTCTGAGTTTGCTTTGGCTGGTGGATGTGGGAGTTCATTGGTGTTTAGTAGCGCTTGCAGCGGTGTTGCAGCATCTTGGAAGTGAGGATGCTTGATTCCACACTTGCCTCATGTCTGTTCCCATTCTTCTGCAGCTGCCCTAGGTGACTTTGCTTCCCATTTTTGCTGCTGCTTAACGGAGTATTTGCAAAGACTTCTGGCCCATAGTGGAGAATGCCTTTCCTTTCCAAGGTGCTTGAGATGATTTCTTAAGTGGTGGAGCCTTGCTTAATACAGAACTCTTCATTCTTGTTTCTTCACTAAAAGGAAGAGGAGACTGTTGGTCTTGAATGGTGTAGTTCTTCAACAGCCTTGGGAAAGAAAGCCAGCACTTTATTTTTGTGTAGCCCAGCATCAGAGTGTTTGGCACAAAGCACTTGGCTGTATTTGACGCCTTTCCCTAGATTACAGAACAATGCATCTTTAAATACTGTTCTTCTTGGAACTGCTATAAAAAAAAAACCTGTACAGAATCTAAATTGTTCACAGATATTTATTTCTTTAATTCTTCCACAAAATCATTTTAATAAAACTGAATTCACTTTGGGGCTTTGTAGGTCACAGAGTTCATATTACTTGTTGCTTTCTACAGTGGCTCTGCTGCACCTTGGACATTAAAAATGGTGCAAGATAAGGTCATTAAGGGACTTTGCTGCTTGATTCCCAAATGAAACTTTGAAATGTGGACTTTTGTGTATAGCTTCTGAAAGTTCCAGCTACTGGATCCTCTTTCTTTTAGTATCATGGTGTCCAGAAGCTTTCTTTGAACTTCATCTTGCAACTTTCAGCCTGTGATGTTTCATTGGTTCTTTGTGGGAAGTATTTTTTGGTCTCATCCCACTTCTTGTGCAACAACTCAAGGGCATTGCGGGATCCCCTTTGCAGGTAACCCTCTTTTTTGTGCAAATGATCAGTCGTTCAGTTGTCTGTTTATTGTGTGCAGGTGGAAACAAAGAGTAGCCCTGGGAAGCTCTTTGCCTGTTCACTTGATCATATTGTGGAAGAAGTAGACAAGAGCTTGATAGACTCAAGGAGTGCCGAGGGAAGTGCCTGCCAAAAGATTGATTTCTCTCTCAGTTCACAAAGCAGTCCAGAAGAAGGATGTATGTTTTCAGAGTCTCTTCTTCCCCTTGAGTTGCACCTTCTGGCACTCTCACACCACTCTGATGGAAGTAGTAGTCAAAAGGCTCTTTCAACTTGTGACAGCCTTTGGTGGATCACCCTTCGTTCAGCTTGGGTATCTCAGTGCAGCATGATTGAGCTAGTTCATTCACTGCACCTGACATGTTCCTGCATTAGTAGCTGTGGCAGAAAAATGGCATAGAAAACTACTCCACTGCTTTTCCTTGCTAGGGAAACCCTGTGCTTGGAAGTCTTCCTGTGGTGCTCTTGCAAGTTTCTTCTCTTACCTTTGTGATGCCTGAGCAGCACGGTGGGAATACTGCAGGGCAAAAGCCTGTGCTCAGCAATGTCAACTGACTTTTGACCTTTCAAATATATTCGGTCATCAGACTCAAAAGATTAGCCATTGCTGTTTTACACTGAATCTTGCCTTTTATGCATCTGCCAGAGGTATTCCCAAGCACTGTACAAACCCTTTTAATTTATATCTGCAACAGCTGGACTCAGACATGTCAAATGAATACAAACTGCCATTGAAGAAACCAGGAATCAAGCAATTATCAAGGAATGGGAAGATGGAACTGTCGGTATCCTCATTGCTGCAGGGTAGAGGTACTCTGAAGCGACTGGGAAATAGATTTCTTGAGTATCACTTTTCACTGTAGTGATTTTAGCTCAGATTTCTGAACTATATACATAAGATTTACAGGGCTTTTTATGCATTTTCCTGAAGTGTATGTCAAGCTATTCTCTCTGGATCATCTGCTGCTACCAGTAATAAGTATATTTGCATTAGAGTATAGTTAAGTTCTTGAATTGATACGGATTTTGATGTTATTGTGAGCCCTGCTTATGTTCTAGAACCAGTCACGAACAGTTTTGGGGAGAAGTGAGAGACAGAAATAGCACTGAATGCTAGCAAGAACTTGATTAGTCAAGGAAGAATTTGCAACTTTTCCATATTTGTTCACTGTTCTTCAAACTTTAACTATATTTAAGTAACTAATCTTCCAAGATACTCATTGAATAGGAATTATGTTCTATTTGACCAAAATGTTCAGGTGGTAAAATAATTTCATGTTTCCTGGCAATTCAGGATATGACTTGGGTACATTTTTCAACCTGATACCACTGCTGTGAACAGAATACTTTAAAAAGCACGCACATCTGGTGCCCTCATGAGAGGATATGATGTTTTATACACATGCTAACAAATGACTTTTTATTCCTTTGTCTTGCATAGTTATTGGCATCTCTTATTTTTCAGCTTCGAGCTCAGAACCAAGTACTGAAAAAAGGGGTTGTAGATGAGCAAGCAAACTCTGCTTCTCTGAAGGTAATCTCCAAAAACTGCTTGTGCCAGGTGTATTAAGCTGTAGCAAAATAGGGAAATGGAAGGGTAAATGGGAAAACTTCTCACTCAAAGTATTGTGATTAAAAGAATAAAGAAGGACCTTGATTTAGTAAAAGAATTTCCGTTCTGCAACTAGTTTTCATTGTTTTCTATAGGTGCCGACTTTGAGACAGTGGAAGGTTGCTTCTTAATGATTAATTTATAGAACAAAATACCTACTTGAGTGTGATCTGTGGGCTGCTCAAGGAAGTGAAATCAATTTTTTTACTTTAAAAGCAGTATTTTTTGTGTGAACACTTTAAAATTAAACTTTTTGGTCATTCAGGAGCAACTGAAGATGAAGGATCAATCACTGAGAAAGCTGCAACAAGAAATGGACAGCTTGACCTTTCGAAATCAGCAGCTTGCCAAGCGAGTGGAGTTACTTCAAGATGAACTTGCATTAAGTGAAGCTAGGGGCAAGAAGAACAAGGTATGTGCTAAAGGCAAACAACTTGCTTAGAGGTCTGCTCCTCACCTGTCTATCTTATCCTGATTTCTAGCAGTAGTTGCTTTGTGTCAAAGGTTGAACTGAATGTTTTTGTCAGAACTTGCGTTATTAACTGACAATGGTTTGTGGGTATTTTCACTAGCAGTTATTGATACATATAATATATGCTAAGTAGCTCTGTACTCTTATTTCTGATGTCAACTAACTGATACTGAATTGCTATCTCCTGTTCCAGATATTTATTAAGTATTCAAACAGCTGGGAAAGATCTTGGAGCTCTTTGATTAACCTATTACTCTGAAGAAAACATTGTTTCTCATTTCCTATCCACACCTCCTTACTTTGTAGTTTTGATGTCGATGGTGAACTCTTCAGCCTTCGGCTGTAGCTATTTAGTAGGCTCTTATGTGAATCTTGTCAATGCTTTGAAATCAAAATTTTTAGCTAGTGTTCATTTTGCTATTTCAAAGTGACAGAATAATTTCAGTACTACATTCTTTATTTGCCAAAATACTTGCTGATTAAACCTGATTGTATTATCCTCTAAGATCAGCCATGTTTTCTGTAGGTACCATCAGAATTCCAGGGGTGATGTGTCTGGACTAGTTCTCAAGCATCCTTTGCTACCTTCCTCTTATGAGGAAACCCCTCTTAATTACTGTCCTTTTTTCGGTTAGCTCCAAAAATGCTGTAGCTATCAAGACTGACATTAAAGAAATCATTCAACTGATTAGTAATGTGATCATTCCTTTTTCCCTAAACTCTTGTGCATTTTTTTATTATCCAGTCCCTTGACAGGCATACTGCCTCTGATTTACATTATTCATGCACTACAGTAGATTGTTCTTCAAAATGCAACTTGGGCCTCCTGTTCTTTTATTTTATGTTACTTACTGCTTTGCTAGACATGTTTCCAGATTTTGAAGGAATTCAGCCTGGCTCGAGTAGCTTTGCAAACCATTGCCACCAGCTTTCCTTTCCTGTTCAACTGTCAGAACGGACAGTTCTGTATGTATTTTTTTAAGAAGTGTTTGTACAACCTTTTAAATACGTTCCCTTTAGTTTTACCTATATGGCCTCATTGTATTGAACACACCCTACTAAATTTCCCCTTAAAAGAGACTTGCCATTGGGAGATCATGTAAATCACATCTAAAACTATTTAGATTAAGATGTGGATAGATGATCTGTGTCAGACTGCAATCCTTTTAGGAGGAGGAGAACATATGCGTCTATCTTGAGTGCTGTATCATAGGCTGACATCAGGTACAGAGGTGGCTTAGCTGTCCTAGCTGTCCAAAGCACTTGAAGTTCAGGGTGAAGTTTAGATGTAAACAGTCTCCCACTACCTTTGTTTTTCTGCTCTACCACACTGCTGAAGAGTGTTGGAATTTGCTGGTAGTCCCTGAGTCTTTTGGATGAAATGGGTGAAAAGGGAGGAAACAGTTCACAGAGAGATGCCTGTATTCTCAGGGTAGTTGATGGACAGTGAAGACCCTGTGTTTTCCAGTGCCACCCTGTGCTACAGCCTGCCACGGAATAGTGCACTTTCAGTGAGTATTCCTGGTCCCTGCTGAGACCGGGACCAGCTGACACTGGTGGGGGGAGATGTGCCTTACACACAGCTCCCAAACCAAATAAGCCTGCGTGCGTAGGTCTTCATATTACTGTCTGTGGGGAATCACGCAAGATTCAAATGATGTCAAACTGACACCTGCCCATACAAGCAATTTCATGTGCGTGAATATGATGCCTGAGTAGAGCCCTTCCTGAGTCGTCATGGAGTTAGCATTCTACCACTATACAGTAACAACTGTGTGAAGGAAAAAGTGCTGCTCTTAGGCTGATGTTGTGTGCAATATGTGTACCTTTTGATATATTAGTCAGTGTAAGAAAGATATACACTCGTGTGCCTCTATTGGGAATTGGCGATGGGAAGTGTTTTCAGGTACTTGGGGATGGGCTTTGGGATACCCTTAGAGACCTGGAGATAATGAATGCATTTTCTTTCTTTCTTAGAAAAGTGCAGAATCCTCATCTCAGTTGAGTCAAGAGCAGAAAAGCGTCTTCAGTGAAGATCTTCAGAAGAAGATAGAAGAGAATGAACGACTACATATACTTGTGAGTGAAACTTTTTTAGCCTTTCTTTTTAGTTCAGAAAACTGGTCACACGAAGACAGAGAAAACAGAATGCCATCTGACAATGAGTGGGTTTAGAAGCTTAGTTGTATGCAAAACAGTAGATTAGATTGGATAGCTTATAAATAAAAGATGTTCACTGGGAAAATGAGAAAGTATTTTGACTTCAGATTCTTAAGATCGTATGTGGAATAACTCACGTAATACATGTTTTCTCATTTAGATTTTTAAGTGATGCTTAGCTACTCTGCTGAAATAGGTGTATAGTTGGTACTGGGTGGAGACTTCGTTTTAGTTCATTAACTGTTTCAGAATTGCCTTAAAGCTTAAAATATTTTCTGCAAGTTGCCATAACTAAGTCAGGAATTACTTTACTGAAATGGAATGTATTTCGCTTTGGTTTAGAAAACTTGAGAAAAACCTTATGGCTAAAGTTTATTTTTTCAGGTGTCTACTACTAATCGACAATATACCTAAGGAATGGTTGGTACCACAACATTTTAATAAACACAAAGTTCTTTGTTCCTGAATCTTTTATCTATCAATGTCGTCATAAAATTTCTATTTGTCTGAGAGCTAGTAATTGTTGTTAACCTGGACTGGCTAATTAAATTAGTGTAACTCATAGGACTAGATTCAATAGTAAAATGAAGCTTTTGTGAGTTCTGCTTTTCTTCTTTTAGTTCTTTGAAGCAGATGAGCAGCACAAACGTTTAGAAGCGGAGCTGAGAACTAGACTTGAGGTTTTGGAAACTGATGCTGCCCAGCATCAAGCTGTGGTGGACAGTTTAACGAGGAAATACACAGATACCATAGAAAAGCTGCAGAATGATAAAGCCAAATTAGAAGTAAGGAGTTTTTCTCTTACTCGCAAGTTTGAAAAGTTTTGAAATGAAATGTCTTGCTCTGTCAGTACTTACATTGTGAGATTATCTTCTTGCATAAAGATCAAGTCTCAGACACTAGAAAGAGAAGCTAAGGACTGTAGGCTTCGAACTGAAGAATGGTAAGTGCTTTTCTTTAATAAAAAAATTCATTTCAAGAAATAACTGCTGTAAAAGATTAACTGGATTATTTTTAGACAAGAATACCTTAAAAAAAAACCCCAACCAACACAACAACAAAACCTTTGATAAAACTCAAAATACTGGGCAACCACACATTAACATTAAGACTGTGCAGATCAGACCCCTTTTCCATCTGCTGAGCATGTAACTAGATAATCAATTCCACAGATTCAACTTTTAGTAAGAGCAGTTTTGTTGCCAAGCTATTTTAAGTAGCTATAAAGCTGATGAAAGCTTGAAGAATTTATTTGTAATGGAATATTATAAAAAGTAAAGAAATTACTGAACTTGTAGGAAACAAAGATACGTGAGTCTTTACAAACTAGTTCTAAAAACAAAGCTTGGGTAAGGTATGCTGAGACAACCAACTGAAGAGTTTCAAAAATTCCCCTTCACCCCAAAAGCTTCTTGAACAATTGCCTTTGCTTCAGGTGTAACACACTGAGCTAGAAAGTTTTTTTTGTTGAAGGATTGTATTATTAGTTTCGGAATACCTTCATTGTCTTGAAGACAAGTTGTCGAAAATGGGAAGAAGTTGAGGACCGTGGGCCAAATCAAATGAGGATGCACTTCTCTGAGGCTTATTGTTAAGATGCATTTTTAGATACATGTGCAGTTTAGATCTTTAATGTAATGGATAAAATGCATAATGAATGATCAGGTGAAGAGTTCCTTCTTACAAATGGTAACCTTGAAGTATGTATTTTAATTATTTTGATAGATGCGAAGATACTTGAATTCCAATAACTCTCCTCTAATACAGGTCAGGGTTTCACTAAGAATGACTTGCAAAAGAGGATGAAAGCTGTGTTTTGCTGCTGTTTGCTTTTTTGTCGTGTTTGAAAAACAGTGTAGTCTTAATCTGCTACTGTTCAGTTCAGAGCTTGTCTGTCATGTTCTATGATGACTGGGTAATTAATGTAATTGCAAGAAATTGTCCCTACCATTTAAGAATGGAGGCTCGTTAAACAAAGTAAAGCCTGACACTTCTTTATTTTAAACGCTGAAATCAGTATCTAGTAAACACGTGACAGAAGTTGTCTTTTAAAGTACAGCTCTTCTGTTTTCCCCACTCTTTCAGGGGAAGGAATCCATTTGCCTCTGGCACCTAGGCTTTATTCAGGAAAGCCAGGGGATATGAGATTTGACAGCCTGTATGCCTTGAAAATTAAAGGGCAGAATGTAAACCAAAACATATCAAACTACTTGTTTGCCATTCCTTTATAGTACAAAAAGGAGACATCCATACCTTTGCAGTTTGTCTTTGAGTTTATTTTCTATCATGCCCAATGCTACTGTGGTTCATGCTGTACAGTTTCTATGTAATTTTGGAGCTGCTCTTCAAGAAAAGTGTTTGTTAGTGCGCATGAGCTACTTATTGGCTAGTTTCTTCATATCTTGCTTGACTATTTTGGACTTTTTCCTTGTTAGTCCTGATAAATTTCCACATAACAGATGTTTTTGTAAAAAAAGGAAAAAAACCCTGTCACTTTGACACCTTCCCCCGACCCTCCGCTATATGTGCAGGAGTTCTAGATGTCAAATGGGAAGCAAAACAGTGAAGAATTTGGGGGCCTAAGTTGGGTAAGGTGTGGAACGTGGTCTGAATCAATATGCATTAATCTTTGTTGATGTATGTATATAATGCTGGAATATGTTACCATTCATCTCAAGAATCTATACTAATGATATTAGTAGTCTTAACTTAGATTCACATCTATATACACAGTCAAATGCAAGTGAAGTAGACTGAGAGAAAAATCATTTGAGAATGCATCAGAAACATAATTGCTGAGTCTTGTGGGAATGAGCTGCATTATAGCAGTGTTTAAATATGGGGCTTTGAAATGCTTGTGAGGTATTTCTAAGAGTGAAGTGACATAGTTAACTGAATTACTGACAGCTCCTTGCATATTGGAATATTGCATCGGATACATAGTAAATAATTTAAAGGCTCTTTTGCATTCCCATTCAAATTCTAGTATAAAAGAATGCCTTCATATAGCTCATACAATAATTGTAGAATTGGAAAATAATGTAAAAATAACTCCAAAGTAAGTTGAGCTTCTCAAGAATGGAACATAGGATTTAAAAATTTATTGCATCTTTCACTGCATTTGTTAGGGTTTAAAATACAGTATCATATATTAAATATGACATAAAGGAGGAAAAATGATTCCTACTGTCTTATTTCTATCTAACTTCTAGAGAAAGACAGTTACCTGTATACTCAAGGGATGCTTATGGTGAGCTGTGGTGTTGGTGATGCAGTTTAAATTTTAAAGGTTTACAATGTGTGTGCGTGTGGTTTTTCATTTGTCTTTTTGTTATTTAGCCAGCAACAGTTAAAGAATCTTCAAGCAGCTTTGGGCAGTAGACTGGAAGAATCTCTCTGCATAATCAATGAAAAAGTACCTTTTAATGACACAAGTACGTATTGCCTTGCTCTGGGTTTCTTGTTTAATTTTAGGTATCCATCTGGAGGAAGTACTCCTTAGGAACTAACATGTATTAGCTGTAAGAAATGTTGAACATCTGAACAGATACTTGGAGGCAATTGCAATAAATATTCATAATACTTGTCATAATCTTGTTTAGTGATCTTAAAATACCAAGTTTTTGTATTTTTCTATATATCTGTAATGAAAATTAAAACTTTTGAAGGCTTCTGAGTAATATGCCACTTGTCTGTCTTAGTATTGACAGAATACTGTAAAAGATGAAAGAACATGGTCAATTTACTGGTTTCTCAACAAAGATTTCTCTAGTTACATATCTGAGAGTATTATTTTGGGCAGGGTATAGTCAAGAGTTACAGTAAGTTAAGATGGGGATAAACTAGTGACTGCAGAGGTATTGACTTAATGAGACATTACATCAATGATGGTCTACACTTAATAGGAAGTCTGTCAGTGTGTCTCCTGTCTGATCAGGGAACACCCAGGCTAGGTTCTTATCCATGGTTTGTGTTGGACTCATTCATCTTTTCGGGGGGAAGAAAAAAACCCCTTTGAATTTGGAGATTTTACCTGAAGCAACTTTTTTTTTTCCCTGCTTCCTTTCCAACTGCTACTAAATAAACTGAAAGGAGTGCTCAGCCTTTGCATTGCTTTGGTACAAGAATTGGTTAGTATGTGCCAGATCAGTGCTATGTATTGGGTGCTTTTGTAAATAGCTTGAACACAAGGTTGTAGTTGGGTAGGCAGCAGTTTGTACTCTTCTGGCATTGAGACTAGAAGGGCCTGGAAGAGTGAAAAAGCTGAAAGTAGTGGAGAAGGAGGAGCAGAGAAGTGAAAACAGGCTGTTGAATTTCTGGTAGGTTTTATTGGTAGCTTTTGCATTTTTCATTCAGTTCAAAACATTGTCATCAAGTTTTAAATAGCCTTAGGTTCTCCAAAAGCTGATCTGTTGGGGTGCTGCAGGGGTGAGCCTTCCAAGTTCTCCACTGGGTTGACAATCCAGTAAGACTTGGCTTAGAAACACCAGATCATCTTCTCTGTAGGAAATGTTGACTCTCATACAGCATGTTATGCGTAGGTGAGGCCTTGAGCGTAGGCCTTGAGTTGATACAGTTTTCGCTTCTTTCCTTTTGCAAACATCACTTTATCTTTCATTTTCTGCCTCTTTCCTTTTTTTTACAGGTGTTTATCATTGTAGTTGGAACTTTGCAATTAATTTAATTATCTGCTCGCTGAGCTACCATAGCGTGATGTTTTTGCATGTGTGGAAAACACTACAAATAGTGGACAGATCTTTCATGATAGAAGAATGAGAGAAAGTCAGGAAATGTTTGTCTGCTATGGATTCCAAATGTCTTGCTATAGGCTCTGTAGTTGGTTTTAAGTGTAACTAGCAGCTGGCTTCAGTTTCATAACAGTCAAATGACTTTTTGACTGCTAAGCATGATTTCAGGAGTAGAAAGATAAAAAAGTTTTCTGAAGCATTTCCGTATGAGTAGGATTTGTTAATTTTGAACAGTGTTTTTTGTTGTGAGTACGACTACCTCTTCCCATGTGTTAATTGCCAAATGTGAATGATACAAAAGGAGTAAGAAGCTGTAAATTTCCTTTGAGTGCAAGTTTTAAACTAAAATGGCTGTTATTCCATTTAACTGAGGATGGATGTGAACCTTTTTAAACCTATAAGACTTTGTAAGCTGTTCTCTAGCTACAAATATCCCTCCACCTCTTCAAAAATTGTGCCCACTTGTAACTGAATAATCATTCTAGTTGATCTGTAACTGGAACAGAATGCTGAAATATGTGGAGACTACATATTCTAAATTATCAACAAATCAAGTACATACAGGAGCTTTTTTAAATATGCAAACTATTAAAAAAACCCTATTAATCTTATTTGGCAGTCCCTGGAATGTAGTTGAATTTGAAGATCATCTTGAATTTTTTAAGGGTTTGGGTTTAAGATTTTCACTATTGTTGTGATGAATACTGTTGTTTTGGGCAAGAGGATTCTGCTCTTACCTGTCAAATTCAGGGTGTTCGGATAGCTAAATTTGATTTACAATTGGAGGCAAGTATAGAAGTGCTTTTTCTCCACCTAGTCACAGTAATGGTTCTTAAGTGAGGATGTCTAGGCCTACTTTATTGAAGCCAATTGTTTGTATCATTTTAGTTAATATTACTTACAAGAACTGTAATATTACTGCAATGCAATTTTATATGTTTACCAATAAGTGTGTCTTAAATTGTGATTAAGTGCGTATAACTCAATTTTTGTCCTGTAGGATCTAATCGGTACAATGCTCTGAATGTACCGTTACACAACAGAAGATATCAGGTAAACACTTTTTGTGGCTTCATATCTAAAGATGCAACTTTCTACACAGATACTGAATAAAACCAGTCTTTTTAGTGACCCAAAATGGCAGAAGAGAGCCTATCTAACTACTATCATGATATTCCAAGGAAATTTCTGTCCACAGAGCCTCAGCGCTTTTCAAAGGTAGTCAGTACCGCTCTTATGGTGAGGAGTCAGGTATCTGCTCACCTCACTTCACTAGAGCTAATCCATTGACTACTGGCTGATGATCACTGTAGGTATTAACTCAGGCATGCCTTTCTAAAAAGAATGGCAAAAAAGTTTAATATTTGTCTTGAAATTGCACAGAATATTCTTTTACTATGCCAGTTGTTGAAAGTAACTTTTTGTATCCAGCCATAGATTTTTTTCATATTTAAATAGATATGTGTCAAATATAATAATTTAATAACGGTCTTTACAGCTGAAGTTGCGAGACCTTGCTGGCCAGGCGCTGGCTTTTGTTCAAGAACTTGTAACAGCTCTTTTGAACTTCCATACGTACACTGAGCAGAAGGTACAGATCTTTCCAATTGATTCTGCAACAGACACTATATCACCGTTAAATCAGAAGGTAAAGCTTACAGATTTTAGCTACAAGTATATTTAATTATATAGACTTCCATGAGTGAATAACCTTAGTCATGCAAACTTCTACCATCTTTACTGGAATGCTGTGAGTGTGTTCCTGAGAGGCAGCCTCTCCTGCATGAGAAGTCTCTTTCTATTGGGTGAATTCTCTGAATGTGGGTGAAGGTGTAACTGCAGAGAATCCT
This sequence comes from Grus americana, assembly GCF_028858705.1. Classification (NCBI taxonomy): domain Eukaryota; kingdom Metazoa; phylum Chordata; class Aves; order Gruiformes; family Gruidae; genus Grus; species Grus americana. Next base: position 109,039,494 of record NC_072854.1, read on the forward strand.
TTTCCCCTGTACTACTGCTCCAAGAGTGATAGGATAGTCAAATCAAGGCTTTACTTTTTAAGTGCTAAATTAAAGTGCATTTGTCAAAAGTTCAGCTGACTTATTTTAAAATACACAAATATTGCACTGCTAAATAGATGCTTGTCTTAGTTAATGTGCTGGGGTATGGGAGATGTTGAGACTCTCTGTTTAGAGTGTTTAACTGTAATGTGAAATAAACTGGATGTAAGGTAGGCTTATGAAGGAGAGAACTTGGACTCTGTTCCCTTGTCAAAAACCAACCTGACACAGATAGCCCAAAATTAGGTTATAAAGACCTTTCCTGTAAGTGTTCTGAAGCTTCAAGTCTGTGAAGCACATTGAAATTATTATGGGAAACCTGGCCTCTTCCTGTGCAACTCCATAAGAACACTTTTCTGAAAGTATTATTCAGAGCTGTTAAGCTGCATCTTTTGACTTTCTGTGCCATGAAGCATGGAAAAGAACTTTGTGCACAGGGATTTGCGTGGGGCTGCATATATGTATGCTTTGGAATAAAAGTTGTTTTAACATCAGAGTTTTTGACTTCATAGTTCAAGTGAACACATGCATTTAAGTTAAAGGATGACAGTATTTTCTGGTTCAGACTATCACTTCAATTTAGTAGTTTGTAGGGCTCAGACAGGCTACCAAGATGGACGTGATTAGCATTCCTCAAATGGCTGCAATGCATGTAGTGACAATGTTAACTGTCACAAAACTTCCCTGTTCTTGGGAAGACCTCCTTTAATCTCTTTGCAGGCAACAAGTATCTTTGAACGTGTTTATCCACTAGAGAAATCCCACTTTATTGACTTTCTCAGTTGTTTGAACTGTTTGAATAAAAATATGCTTTTACAGAGATTCAGCATAGGTCTTAGTTTAACAACATTTTCTTGCTCCTGCCACCAAATGTACTCAAAATGGCGTATCCTTCTTGTGGAAACTATGTGCCTCTATCATCTTCCAGTTCCTTTGGGGCAGGAACCTTGTTTATGTGGCCCAGTGTGGTGATTGGATTCTACAGACACTACTGCAGTTTACACTCAGGGAGTAAAACCAGGTTTCTTAGACATCATTTCTCATGCTTTTTTTTCTTAATGTCCTAGTTAATGCTTCTTTGTTGCTTTTCAGCAGAGAAGTGCTTTCACACAGCTGAAACATGCAGCTTAATCAGAACTGTAATTTGAGTCTCCTTTTCTGATAATTCACTCTGATTCAGTAGTTCAGGCTTTGTTTTCATAATTGTCTCTTGTAGTCTGCCCCATTGTGTGTTCGTGACCTAATTGCCTCAGTATGCGCTACCTCTCAGGGCTTTTGCAGTGACTTTCCACTGATGAAGGATCTTTTATCACTCACTGAAGCTGCTGTTGCTCCTGTATTTTTTATTAATTTATCTATTTGCTTGGCAAGTGTTCTCAGTGTGATCTTAGCTCCTCCACTGAGTGGTTCAAAAACCTCCCCTTAATGTGGTAGAGAAAACAAGCCAAGTGTCAGGTAGTGGCTTAGCACACTTGCACTGATTTATTTTTCCCCAACTCCAGGTCTTGTCTGGCGCTTTCGAGCTATTTTCCCCACCAAACACTCAAAGTAGATGTGGACAATTCCCTTCCAGGTTCAAGTATTCCTTTTCTCTTTAAGTATTGGATTGCTGGGTTCTGCTGGGTCTTCAGCATTGTGCCAGATAACTCCAGTCCTCTCTCTTGCAACACAAGTCAGCAGCATTCTGCATGTGTTACTTCTTCCTCCTTAGATTTAGGAGTTTTCCCTAATTCCATCCGGATTTCTGCATGCATGAATGAGAGCTTGGCATCTCTCTTTTCTTGTTAACACTGTGTTGCTGGACTGTAATAATACAAGAAATAATTACAATTTCTCATACCCTATTTGCCTGGGATCTTTAGCTACGATTGTGGTATAAATAATCAAAGGTGAAGGTATCTTTCTGTGGGGTAGAATAAAAACCAAGATCACTTTTGACTACCAATGTCAGTCTATGGAAAAAGCTTTTTGTAATACTGTGGTATCAAAACTGAAAGCTGATGGTACTGTTATGTTTCGATTGTGTGTAAGGGTAAACACCTTTTGTTCTCTGGTATACTTTTTTGAAGGCAAAATTAGCCATAGAATTTACTTAAGCAACTTCTAGCAAAGTCAGGCAGTTCTGTGAGGCCAAAATTTCACAATTGCCCGAACCTGTCACAGTTCTTGAAAGTAAGGATTCTCCCTTTGGTTACTGCTCTGTCCTTTGCATTGGCATAAGCATGCTTTGACCCATGTTGAAAATTGGACTGGATACAGATAAAGATTAAAAGGTATCTCTTGTTCTCAGTTTTAACTGGGTTTACATCTTCAATACTTTGCACAGCATAGCTGTGCAAATGTTTGTGCTGGTGCATGGGACAAGGAAGGTAGGATAGTTTATTCTGGTGGCTTAATGATGCATGGATCTAGCCTTAATTTGATGGAGTTGAGCAAGGAATGCAAGAATGTTTAAACTCAAAAAGCAGAGGTTTGGTGTGTTGTGCATGGCAGTTAAAATGAGATAGGGTGCTGTAGCAAAGCCCTAGGTGGGGTTTTGCTTGGCCTTCCATTGTAGTCTTTACTATTTCTCACTTTCCCTGAAGGTGTGTGTTTGCGTGTCCTGTAGGAGAGGTTGCTGTACATCACTTGACTGTTATCTTATTATTGACATTCTGGGGATCACTTAAGATGACAGGTGCTTTGCTAAAGTGGACTGTTCATTTGTTAACTCAAAACAGTTTGCAAGAGCCTTCAGCAAGCACCATTTTAAAATCTCTCTGTACTCCTCAGTTCTCACAGTATCTTCATGAAAATGCTTCGTATGTTCGCCCTCTGGAGGAAGGAATGCTTCACTTGTTTGAGAGTATTACAGAAGATACTGTGACAGTCCTGGTAAGATTTATTTTTAGTATTGAAAAAGATGTTTACGCAGCAAAAATACTTATGTGTTGTTTTTCCTTCCAGGAAACAGCTGTGAAAGTGAAGGCCTTCTCAGAACACTTAGCTTCCTACCTATGCTTTTTAAGAAAGATTCTTCCTTATCAGTTAAAAAGGTACTTTTGATTTGATCAAATTAAAGGCGCACCAAGTGTGAGGTGTGCAGCATTGTCAACATCTACAACTTGAATATTAAGTCAACCTTAAAGCACTCTGGCTTAAAAGGCAGAATTTTTTTTGTGTGCTGGTTTTTGAGCCTTTAGGTTATGCATGGTTTTTTCAGCTGGACTTCAAACCCATGTATTGTAAAGGCTTTTTCCCTCCATCACAGATGAGGCTTTAATGAAACCTGCAGAGATTTTTAATGTTTCTTAATGTATACTTGATAGTATTCAGGTTTTATACACTGAAACTGTTAATTTCTTGAGCCTGCCTGAAGATTATCATGCAGTAAATATAGCATTGTAGTAAAACTTGGCCAGATGCACATCCCTTCTGCAGTGAAAATCTTTGTTCCCAAGTGGGTTGAAGGGAGGTGAATTATTAGTGCAAAGGATTACTTAAAAAGAGGTTTTGGATTAAGGAAGAAAAAGCTTTTTTTTATGCCTTTTTTGTATCTGTTCTCCTGTTCCTTAGGAAACAAAAGGTAAATTTATATGTAGTAGAGGAAAAAGTCTTTAAACTGATGCAATCAGTTCCTTGCAGTGAGCGTAAACTGTTCCTGGCTTGTGACTGAAGCTCCTAAGAGTTGGGGTAGTCCATGTACAGAATAATTTTCATGTATTGCTAAGTTACTCTGATATGGTAACCTTTCTAAAATAAATTCCTAGTTTATTCTTGCTTTGGACTGGGGATGTAGAGAACACTCATCTGCTCCAAAACTTATGAACTTGTTTTTTAAGATAACTGCTCACTTTTTTAAAAAAAATAATTCATATATTCCTAGTTTGGAAGAAGAGTGTGAGTCTTCTCTTTGCACAGCTGCTTTAAGAGCTAGAAATATGGAGCTCCACAGAGACATGAAAAGGTTGACTGCAGTCTTTGAGAAGCTACATACATACGTTAGTCTTCTCGCATTACCAAGTAAGTGCCAGTTTGGGCTCAGTTACATTGCAGCTGGAAGGCACTGGTTTTCCTTTAGGACCAGTGTTGGGGTTGGTTTTTTTTCTTTGTTTTTTAAACCGCGCACACACACAATGCCACTTCTATGCTAGAGGAAAACCAGACTAACACTACTCTTTAGGTACAGCCCAAAACATGGGGCAAGTGAGTTCTGCAATATGCTGTGTCATACTGGACCCTCTTTTATCCAGGCTGGAAGACTTGAGTTTGCTATTGAGCGTTTCTTTAATGCTCCACGCTCTTCTTTCTGGATAGACATGGGCATGGTGCAGGCCTGGAAATTACCAAGCAGTCACGTGCACCATATTTTAGATGGAGTTAACTATAGAGGAGAAGAAATGACTAGGTTTTTATGGTATGATTGACAGTATGTCTTTTGTCATCTCTTAATCATGAAATTGTTAATAAACTATATTTTATTACTAATTATAATTTCCAGCTCCTCCTATTCATAAGATTATTAAACTACCACTCTCATGATAATGACTAAATAAAATCAGGTAAAACCTTTGTGTGTACATGGATGGGGAAATTATCTCCAAATGCATGCTGTAAGAGGAAACAGTTGTTGTATAGCTGCAGGTTATTTCAGTCCTCATTCTTACAAGGACCCAGATGGTCCTTCCTATGGCAGTGAACATGTAAATCTTTCTACATGCATAATTGCTTTTTGAGACCAAAACAGTTAATGTTTGTAAAATATGAATGAAATTTAGGAAACTTGGAAGTCTTTTACCTGCCTACTCTGGCAAAATTTGGTATATATACATTTGATACTGAAGGGGAAATTTAAGTAAATGAATCTGTTGTTATTCTCATGCTCCATGCAAATGTTTCTAGTAGGTGGAAATTGGATTATTTTCAAATCTAACTCTTTTCATTCACGGTCATTTTTTAGTGTTGTTTACTGTCCTTTCTATGTGGTGCTCTTAGGTACAAAACCAGAAGGACTTCTTAGGACAAATTACAACTTGGTGTTTACAAACATTGCTGCAAGTCTTCATGGATTTCATGACATTTTAAAAGGTGAGAGTACAGGAATGTTGTTATGTTTCAGCTCTGCTTCCTTCTGTTTAACATAGCACATGTGAACTTTCTCTGTAACCATGTTAAATGTGTAATATGTGATAAATCTGGTTTGTTTTGCCTTTACAAATTAAGATAAGAAACTAAACCTTCTAACTGCTTGTTTTGGACATGCATGCATTTTTTTTCACTCCTCTGTTCTGTTAGCTTTGTTCTTCTAAGTTGCTGGAATATTTAATTGTGGCATTCTAGATCTTCCTGAGCAGTATCACTTTACTGTCTGAACTTCATTGCTCTAGCAGAACTAGCATACAGAATGGGATACCATTAAATGTACATATTTTCCCCTGCTTACATACTGTTGACTTAGTACCTGCCTTCACAGTGGAATTTTTCCTTACTATTTTTAGGGTAATTAATATTTTTATGTGAACATAGAACCAAAGCTTATGAAGAAGTCCGTGTTCTTTTTGAAACTTAACTTCCTCCTTGAAAATGACTTACCTTCCTTTTATCAGAAGAATGTGGATATGTTACACTTTCAGTGAAGTGATGTTCGGTTAAAGCTTGGGGAGCTTCAAAACACTGATGTTTATGTATATCCTAGAATTTCTGTACCATGTACTGTTCCCAGGGAGAAAATAATCCATATAGGTGAATTAATACTAGTCAGCTGTTTAAACACTAAGCTTTTACAATTTTAAGCAGAATTTTTGTTGTCTTTTTTAGTAAAACATCAATAGCATGTCCCCATTTTGCAGAGTCCCTGTTTCTAAAAAAAGAAAGATTATATTAGAGATTGTACCTCAAACAGAGACACTAAACCAAGAGTTTTGTAGCATAGATAAGTTTATTGATAAATACCTTCTACCTCTTAATATTGTTACTATAATGTAAAATCAACCCAACTTATACTTTAACAAAGGAAATAAAGAAAATAGAAGTACTGAAGAAAACTGTCAGTAGAATTCATTAGCTAGCAACAGAAATGTTGTGCTTAACATGTAATACTCCCATACTCCAGAATGCTTGATTTGTTACTTCTCTCCTCCCTTCCTTCCCAACCCAAACTAATTTCCAGCTGCTTAAGCTTGCCTCAAATTGTAACTCCTGGTGCTGATGACCTGGGATTTCTCCATTCTGTAGCAATAGTACTTTATTGTAAAATAGGTGCAAAATGTTCACTCATCGAATAATTACTTATTTATAATTAGGCCACCTTGAGAATGTTTGTTCTTACATGATAAATACTTGAGTCTTTTTAAATTTCAGTGCTGTTGAAATTAATTAGTATATTTAAGCTAAGATGTTTTTTGTGAATGACTTTCAAAAAGTTTTGAGGGGTTTTTTCCCCCCCCTCTCTGAAGACTCTTCTGTTAATTTTGCCTGAAAGAATTTTAGAATATAGGAAGTAGCATTCTAAACTTCTGGTAGTCTTTTAGATTTGCTCTTCCCTTACAAGTTATGTAAGCTTAACACTCGGATATTGAACGTGACTAAAAATTCTACTTTTGAGTGTCCTGATGTGAACACCTGGACATGGAAAGTAGAGTTATGAAATGAAGTGCTAGTTCAATGTGAGCTCGGATCCACTATATAGCTATGACTGCTGGGATACAGAGCACACTTAAATACACACCTTTATTCCGCCTTGTGTAACAGGCATAATGTCTGTTCCTCATAGTCACAAACAGTTGTCTAAGGCAGTATACTGAAGAACTAAGAGTATCTGGACTAAACTTGTATACAACTTAGAGGAGAAGCATTTGAGGCCTGAAGTCATAAGCTGAATTTGAAAATGGTTGCTGAAATAGACAAAAATCATAATTTGACATAAATGTGTTTTTTTTCTTTTTCCTAGATATTTCCAAGCACTACAGTCAGAAAGCTACTTTAGAACAAGATGTTCCAACTGCCACACAGAAACTCATAACTACAAATGACTGTATTTTATCCTCTGTTGTGGCTTTAACAAATGGAGTGGGCAAGGTAATGGATACTCTTGTTTCAACATAATGCCCTAATTTGCTTGTGCAGGTTTGGGTTTTTTAAAAAATCTTAATTGAATGATTTGGAAAATCTACGTGTGCTTCTGATATTAATAATCTATAGTATCAGGTTTGTTCTAAGGTCTTTTCAGACTACAAGTTAAAAAAAAACCGGAATGGGTGATAATGTGAAGAGGATGCTTTGTGTTAGTAAGGTCTAAGTTATGTGGAAGAGCCCGTAGCTTGTTTGAAATTCTTGTTGTGAAGTCCAATTTCACTAAATACTTGTCTTGCTCTTGAAAGAGTAATTGCTCTGGTGAATCTTTCTGGTCAACTTAATTCAAAAAGTGACTTTTCTTGATGTGTCCAGATTGCATCATTCTTTAGCAACAACTTGGATCACTTCACTGCTTCGTTGAGCTATGGCCCTAAAGGAGGAACAGAGTTCATCAGCCCTCTTTCAGCCGAGTGTATGCTGCAGTACAAGAAAAAGGCAGTTGCTTATATGAAGAATTTGAAGAAGGTTTGTTCAGCTAGCATCCTTGCACAGAGAAAGCACAGTTCTGTTGATAGTTGGTTATGCCAAACAGAATACAAACTAAGGATTTTCAGTATTTGGAATGGATGAGATTCTCTGAATGAGAATCTTTGGCTGAAGAAATAGAACCTTTAGAGCAATAATGCTATTGAAAAATTTAAAGAGCATACAACTGAGACTGCCAATTCTGCCCTTATTCATTTTCACTAATTATTTCTTTGCCAAGACTCCAAGGAGATGAGGGTAGCTTCTTATTTAAACTTCCTCCCATATTCACCAGGAATATGGAGTGAATGACATCATATTCTTGTACTTGCATTCACTGGAAGACAGTGGAGAGCAATAGGAAAAAAGGCAGCTAAAAAGGAGGTATGGTGGACAAAATGTGCTGAACCAAAGGATTGAACACTGCCAGATCTCCCTGTTGTCTCCATTAAAATTAACAAATATGAGATGGTGTGCTTAACAGTTTATTTTATTACATCACTTTACTGCAATGTCTATAAAGTGGACCTTAAGATGCATTTGATTAACACCTGGAGTTTTCTGAGCACTTTTTAGTCAGGTGTGCATTTTGGGGTGGTATTTTTTGAGCTCAAACCATTTTTTTTCTACTGGCTGATGAACACATGGAAGGTCTTTTTTACCCTTCACTGAAGTAAGGAGGGCAATAAGAAAATAAATGTAGAATACATATTCTGATCTACTGTGAAACATGTTTTGAGGTTTCTTTTATCCTTCTGTAGCCTTGTACAGATTCAGTGCCTTATGAAGAGGCTTTAGCCAATCGCAGAGTTCTTCTGAGTTCCACAGAAAGTAGAGAAGGCCTTGCACAACAGGTATTCTGGTATAAATTTTACTAGCATATATGATAGTGTATTTTATAAAGGTAAAGTAGTATCAAATAGCCTCTGTATATTTGTGTGGTCTTTTGCACATATATATGCGTATACTGAAGCTTAAAATTAGATTGTAGATGTCTTGCAGAGTTTTGAAAGTAAAACGTACCCTTGTCTGGCTGGGTTATCCAAGACTTGTTCTCCTGTACCTGCAGAATGTACATGTAGTTATAAGAGACAGGATTATACCATTGATGTCTTCATTTATAAATACAAGAAGTCAAAATAAAGACAAGAATAAGGCATGCTGAAGTATTCATTTCTGATGTTATGTACTGTTTTGAGTGCTTTTTTGGACTATGCAGGATTTATTAGCACTGGTTAAGAACAAAGATAAACTGTAATCTATTAATATACTAACTGAAAAGAAAAATCATTCTTGCAGTGTGCATGCATTTTTTTTTTTTCCTGGAAGGTGAGGCAGAGGGAGGTTAAATGGTATTTAAAAGGCCTACACAGTTTGCCCATCTCCTTATTGCAACGAGACTGATTAATACTAAAACTTCTTTATTAGCTTGAATGCCCAGACTGTGCTTGCGTAACAGTCATTGAACTTTTACAGAAGAAAAGGACTTCAGTGTTTGTTTTTTATAGTGGCCAATATTCCAAGTGTATTAGTAGGAATGAGATAAATTTCCACAGAAATGTGTGGAGTGATATGATGTGTCCTGTTCCATAGTTGATTTCTTATTTGGACAAGTGAGTTCTTCTGTCTGTGTGAAGTGGGGCAGCTGGGAGGGGAGAGATTGTTTGTCTTTCTAGCATAGAACAAGATGATGTTAGTGCCAGGCACGCATCTTTAAAGTTTTCATAAAATACTTCCCTGTTTTTGATTTTCACCTAATATGATGTTACCAGTTCTATGGGCTGTATACTGTGATGCATGTTTCAGACTAATTAAATGTCATTTTTGACACATAACCACAGTTAAGCATACAGCTTGAATCAGTAGTTGTTTACCTGCTGCATTATTCATTAGCTCACTTATGCAATAGTTAATAGTGTCTTCAAACATTTCCTGTGTGTGACTTTTTCCCCCCTTATGTCCAATAATGTAAACTGTAAATTTTCCCTCCTAAAGGTCCAGCAGAGTTTGGAGAAAATTGCAAAACTTGAACAAGAAAAAGAACACTGGATGTTGGAGGCCCAGCTAGCTAAAATAAAGCTAGAGAAAGAAAACCAGAAACTGAAGAACTCTCTTAGTGGACATTTAACCGAAACTACACAAGAGCGTTCCGTTTTGCCAAATGTAGCTGAACAAAAGAAGGAAACGACAGAAAAGAGTCTGAAGGAACCTATTAAGAGTACTAGTCTGGTAGGTGACCTTTTTCCTTCAATAGACAAAAATCCACTTTCTTTAGTAATAGTACTGTTTGATCAGTGGAACACTAACAATGAAAGCTTTTTGACTGTGTTGAAATGCATTCACACTTGGGCTCCTTGTGTTTGCAAAGCTGCTTGCTAATACTTTCTGCAGAGCTTGGAACTTCTTGGATTTTTAGGCTTTGTTCACTGTCTTTAGTATCATGGAGATATTTTTGTAGTTCTGTACTTGTATGACTGAGGGGGAAATAACAGGTGCTTAACTTCTAGATTTTTCTGACCCTGTAGTTAGGAAGCCTTGCAAATAGCATATATCTCAGGTCAGCTCTGAGTTTCCAATATTTTTTTCATCTCTAGGTATGTTAAAGCAAATGGAAGTAGGTAATTAATATTTTTAAATGGGTTATAAGACTTATTACAAGTTAGCTTACTATAGCTTAAATTTAACTTGAAGCTATTCAAGATTTCACTGTTCTCTAGAGAATTAATTTTAACATAACCTTCATACAACTTGGGTTCAACCATTGCTTTTGGATATGGCATGCATTTTGTCCTTACTTTTCTATGTTGGCAAATGGCCTTTTCCTGTTTATTGCTAGTATTTAAAAGGGATTGGCCTTTCCTCTGAATTACTGCTTCTGAAGTGGTATTAACAGGGATGTAATTTGTAAGAAATAATCAATCTACTCAGCTCAGTACTCAATAGAATTCTTCATTTCTTTTTTTCCCCTCCCCACTTTCCTGCTCCAGGATAAAAATGGCCAGCAGATTGTTTTCAGATCCCTAATTTGAAGTAAACTAACATCTGAAGTTTTTGATCCTGTAATTGATGTGTTAGGAATTTGAGGAGAATGGCATTTTCTAGCCACAATACTTAATGTAACTCACATTACATATTGTATAAATATTTCCCATAAAGCTAAATCTCTAGTCCTGTTGAGATCCGAAAAGAACCCTCTGATTCTGTGTGAAGATATTGTTCCATTAAACTAGTTATTGGCATACACCCCTCTGCTAGAGTTCTGTCAGTGCTTCATGCTGAACTGTCAAAGTGGAAAGAAGGGACTTCAGAAGGTACTCAGGAAATCCAAGTTGGCTTTCCTTGCTCTTAAACATGAAAAGCATGGTTTCATTGTACTAACATACCTCTGAATTAGTTTCATGTGATCAAGCAGTTGCATAATCATACAAACTAGCTGCATCTTGCTTTTATTCCTTTTTCTCTGTCTACATTGTAAGGCAAATGGTATATAGAGTTAGTGTCAGCTTTAATTCTGTTCAAGGCATTCATGTATGTTATTAACCTTGTTTATGTTACAGGTGGAAGTACTTAAATTTGGTTTTAGTTTTAACTGTTGCAAGATCTTTAAATTAAAAGTCCTATGACTGAAGCTGAAATGACTTGCAGCGATGGTATCTATTTTTGCAGTTCTCACTTAAGTGTATTTTCTTTCTTGTTCTAGATTGGAATGTTGACTATAACTACTGATAATGAAAAGGTAATCTTTTTTAAACATTATCAAAGTACATCTGGTAAATACTTCCATTCTGACTCTGTTAAACTTATTCCAGAAGTCTAATTACCAAGAATACTGTAGTATAATGGCATGAGTCACCCATGTAGTTCGTATGCTATATGTTCAAGTTTCTGAAATCCATGTATTTCTTAATTTTCTTCTGCTGTGTAGTAAACTGTTACCTTTTATTCATGTGAGCAGTTTGGAGCAGTATGAGCTGTGGTCCAGGTCTGCTCTCTGTAACTTGAGGAAAGCATTGGTCTGTTTTATACTTCAGTAATCCTAACTGCATTCCAAGCCTCAATTCTTAATTCTTGAGGAAGGGCTTAAGCTGCTAAAAAAGTCATTGGCTGTAGTGCCTGGTGTTGAACACTTAAATACAGGCTGTCCCAAACCAGAGGTGACACCAAAAGAAATGTCAAACCAGCTGTCAGACTAAATGTTAACTCTTTATTTGGCACTGCTGTAGCATAATGCTTTCCACAGCAGGAACTTAGCAGAGTAAGATTCAGTGCTTTCCCTTTTCTGGTACTGCAGGGATGTGTATCTTCACTTACTCCTTTTCTTCTGAAGGTATGATTAAAAAGAGGGTGGGGCCCAAATAATAACTGACACAAGATCTTAAAAGCTACTACACAGTGCTGAATTTGAAGGTAATGACAAGTCATGTGAAAGCTGCCACTAGTGGGTTACCCTGTAACTTAAACTGGCAAGTCATGGTTGGTTTTTATTAAAGTTCAAATGTCTAAAGAAACTTGTGGATTGGGAAAAGTCAGTAGGTTTTTATGTTGGTGAAAGCAGTCCACTTCTACAGTGGATTTTCATCTTCATCAGAGACTTAATATGTTAAATCAAGCTAACTTCTTAGATCTTCAGTCAGCATTTTGTCCTTTAAGGAATTCTGACATTAAGAGTCACCATCAGTGACAAATTGCAGAGCGACCTGCTGTAATTTGTCTGTTGCATCTGGGGAATTTAATGCTTTTGGGTAGAGTAGCCATGCCTCAGGAGGGAAGAAAAGAAGTTAGTATAGAGGACAATGCTGTGATGCAAGTATTCAGTCTACTAAACACAAATACCCATCTGCTTAAATTTTTGCTTTGCCAGGCTCCAGATGTTGAGTCTCGTGAAGACCTGATAAAAAACCACTACATGGCAAGGATAGCAGAACTGACATCTCATCTGCAGCTTGCTGACAGCAAATCAGTACACTTTCATGCTGAGGTGAGCATGCAGGCAGCGTCTGTATGGAAAACAGTAAATCCCTTTTTGAACTTTTCACAGGCAAGAGTTATGACAGTGAGCTTAAATATGTGGAACGTAATGTTTCATAAAAATCTGTTTCTGGAATATGTTTTTTGGCTGTGGTCTAGTATGTATAAAAATGGATACTGTAGAAAGACTTCTGTATTTAACTTCAAGAATTAACAAAATGATTCATTGTATCTATGGTTTCCTGTTTTCATTTCAAATCATGAGGTAACTTTTCTTGAAAGCTGTGGCCATTTGGATTTGTAATGAACTGATGTGGAATGTACCAAAGCTCCAGGTTGACAGAGCAAATCCTTTTAAATATTTTTTAATGGTAGATGACATAGTATGGAGGAACCAGCTTTCTCTGATAATTGAGCAATGTATGAAGCAAGTTGTCTGTGTTTCTTTTTACTTATGAAATATTTCCTAGTAATTATGTGGAAAATGTGATATTTAGAGGATTGGCAATATGGTAATTCAGTAAAATGAAACAAAAATTTAACATTAACTATTACATTACCTTGGCATTTTAAAACATGCAGAAGCTCTTATTAGGTTTCTTGAAATCTAAGGATTACAGAAAGATGGAAACATCCGAAGCAATCAGTTAAAGATGGTGCAAGGCAATACTCTGGAACTAACTTTCCTCCCTTCTACCCTCCCTATCCTGTTCTGATTGACAGTGTCGAGCACTTGCCAAAAGACTGTCTTTAGCAGAGAAGTCCAAGGAATCGCTCACGGAAGAGTTGAAACTAGCTAGTCAAAACATCAGTAGATTACAGGCAAGTAAAATATTATATAATAAATGCATTTTGTAATGGTGTAAGGGGAAGCTGGAGAAAAAAAATTATAACCATCAAAGCATGGTTATGCCTTTACTAGGTCCTTAGTTATGTGATGTAAAAAAAAATCTAATAGTATGTAGAGAAGAGAAATAATACACTTCAAATCCCAGGTATAAAGTGGAAGCGGAACATGCTTGCAAGGAAAAGGTTATAGTAGCCAAGCCTGTGTTTCAGCACAGTTGATGTCAAGGCTTTTATGAAAATGTTTTTTTATGTCAGGAGGTGAGGTTGTGTGACTGATTTCAGATGATATGCTGAATTCTTCATCCTTTCTAGCACCTGGGACTGAAAGTCTTAGAAATGCCCAGGGTGGTTTTTTTGAGAGGGATAGCTTAATATTAAGCAAAAATAACTTTGGGGTAATCTCTAAGAAGCCGTTGTTAACAATAGATAATAAACTCTTATGCCAGACATCCTGTACATGTTCTGTCCCTTTGTCTTTCCCTTCCACGCACCTGAAAAAGGAGCCAATAGTAAAAAAAGTATATATGAATATTCAGTTCCTAAATGCCTTCATGTTTTCTTTATATTTAGTTCCTATCTTTATTGCTCACCTGTCTGAGATGGTGAATACCTAAAGTGCTCCATACAGGCAGTGAATATAATGATACACACTTAAAAGAACTGTTCATAAACAAAGTGCTCTTTTGATCTGTTCCTTGAACAAAATCCACAATTAGTATCCAATTTGGCATGAGATGTTAATCTCCAATTACATATTAAACTTCCTAAGAAAAGATAGCAGGCGTACCATTTGCATGTTTAGTAGTCTGCATAATATTGAATCAGAACTGTTTAGATTGGAAGGGTCCTCAGAAGGTAATCTGGTCTCCTCCTTTGGTCAGAGTAGCGAGAGAGTTCAGATCAAGCTGTTGAATTGGGAGTTTCCTGTAGAGCCATGCTGGCCTTCTGCCATAGTTGCTCCACTTGCTAAGCATTGGGCTGTTCTTTGCTCTGTCCTTGATTGTTCAACTTTCCTGGGCCCCTTTAACTTCCAGGGCAATTTAACTTGCCAAGCAGACCTTGAAAAAGCTAAAATCTACTCTTCTTAAATCTTGGGTTGCTGTAATTCTACTGTTCATCTTGCTTGCTTCCCTCAGGATCTTAAATTCCACTAACTCATGGTTGCTGCAGCCAAGGCTACCATTGGCTTTCACATCCCTGACCAGCTTTTCCTTATTTGTGAGTAACAGGCCCAGCAGAGAGCATATCTTAGGCCTACTATTGATCATTGGTATCAAGAAGTTCTTTACCACACTCAAGAGAACTCCTGAATTGCTTGCGTTCCACCTTGTTGCCCTTTCAGGAGATGTCAGAGTAGTTACAATCCCTCATGAGGATCAGGGTTGAGAGATTTTTATCTGCTTGTAGCAGATGCCCGCCATATCACCTTTGTTGTCCTCTGATCCCTACCTATGAGATCTTAATTGTCTTCAAAGCACTTCTTCACGTAAAGCATGATTTCTCCCCTTGTATCCTGTCCTTCCTAAAGTGTCTGTATCCCTTCATCACTGCATTCTAGTCATGCACACTATCCCACCGTGTCTCTCTAATCCCAGAGAGATCATAGCTCTGCAACTGCATGCGGATTGCCGATTTCTTCAGCTTTGTACGCCATGTATGTTCATGTACAGGCCATGCTCTAATCCTATAAACTTTATTTGTTTCTTGGCTGGAAGCAATGTTGGAAAACTTAGCTGTTAGTCTTTTATATAAACCATAAAAAGTGGGGGGAAAATTGTAAAGGAAACAGGAAAAATAAAGGGAATAGACCATGCTTCAAGTAAAAGAAAAATAGCTATTGACTTTCGTAAAGCGCAGGGTTTTTTCAGTGGTTTAGCTTATTTGCACACATTCAGCATCAAAAGCATAGCTTACTAAGTGGAGATAGAAGTTGGCTGCTTTGCTGCTTGTCAGTAATATTGAGCAAAGGCTTCTGATTCTTTTTTCCTTAGGATGAATTGATGACGACCAAGAGAAGTTACGAGGATCAGTTAAGTATGATGAGTGACCATCTCTGCAGCATGAATGAAACTTTAACTAAACAAAGGGAAGAAATTGATACACTAAAGATGACTAGTAAGGTAAGCTGCTAGGTGTTGACTTTAGGCACTGGCTGCAGTTTAGAGGTCTGTGGGTTGCGTTTGGTGTTCCTGTGGTACTACCCTTTAACAAACCAGTTTATAAGCTATAGTTCTTATTCTTGGCCAATTGGAAAGAAAACTCCAAACCTGGTCCTGCACGTTTCGGTGAAGAAAAAAAATCTTGCAAAACATACACGTGGGAAAGAACAAGCACTTGTATGTCACTGCTTCAAAGTAGGCTTTCAAAGTGTACCCTCTGATGGAAGATCAGCACCTTTTTTGTTTCTATGTTGTGAAAATGGAACTACTTGCAAATCTATCTAGTGATACTTGGTGTTTATGATTAAGTTATTGGTAGGAGTGTCCTTTCTGCACTCCTCTCTTGATTGCAGTGTACTCTGTTCTTGGCAACTGTTCTTTTTCTCTTTTATTTCCATGTTCTAGCTTGTCTGTGTCTCCTACGTAGGAATGAAAAAGTTGCCACTTACATTCTTCTGTGAACTTAAAATGCACGCTTAGACTCCTTGCTTGGAAAAGAATTTACTTACAGGAAACAAGTTTTTGACTTATCTTAACGTTAATAATGAAAAATACACAAGTGTGCTGTTTTGAGCAGTCAATGATTAAACCATGGTATATCTTACTCTCACAGTTCTAGGGAGGAACAGATGTTGTGAAGGATTTTACCCTTCACTTGTCTGGCTGTGAAACTAGTAAACTAGCATTATTCTCCTTAATTGTGGAATGCATGCATGGAAGCAATTTTCACTGAAGGGTTAAAAAAAAAAAAGGTTAAAATAAAAATCCATGTTTTGATTAAAGGTCTCATGATGGCAATTTTCATTTTTTAGAGTAAACTCTTCCCCTGTGTACAGAACTGTTTTTCTTCAGATATCTGATTATTTTAACTTGGCATCATAATCTTTAAAACTACTTTTTGGTGTGTAAGCTCTTGTGTTTTTAGAGGGAAACACTTGGCTGCATACTGACCATAGCATTTCAAGTTTTTGTTAATGTTTTCTGGAATTTTTCACTTGTCATACTTTTAAGACTTGAAGTGGTACTCTGTAAGGAGGTAGTTCAGAATCTCGCAACAGACATGGATTTTCAAATGTTACCAAATGTAGAGGCAGTTCGGTTGAAATCAAAATGATGCAGTTAAAGCCAGTATTACTTGGAGACAGTTGTAGATTAAAACGTTATCCTAAAGGAAATAGGAAGACAGAATTGCCAGCAAGTAACTATTGCACAAAAGTTTATTTTAAACTACACATTTGCTTTGGGGAATTGGTGCAAGTCAAATGTGAGTTGGTTAGCTGTAGAACAAATTCTTTAGTAAACTAGGAATATTCTGTATAGACCAACTTAAAGTCAAAATCATTTTGGAACAAAATGATAGGGTGGGGGATTGATTTTTAATTTGAGGCAAGATTTATATTTGAAATACCACTTAAGGGTGAATTGTGATTTGATTTGCCTTTGCTGCCTTTACAATACTAGTGGTGTTAATACAATTGAGTGTCTTGGGACATGACTCAAATGTCTTTTTTCCACAGGTTTCAATTGAAGTAAGGTACTATTGTGCTTATTTGAAATATCTGGTACTTTCTTCTGTTAGGCCTGTAAAGATAGAGGGATTTTTGAGAGCAAGCAGTTACAAGCTTCTATTCTTGCAAACCTATGGACTGTTTGTTTTCAGTTTGACTGTACTACTTTGCTGTAGGCATAAATTATCAGATGTTATGTTATCTGTCTAGATTTTCATCATCTGAATTATATGTTCTGTTCACTTTTTTCTTACTGCAGGGAAATTCTAAAAAGAACAAAAATCGATAGCTTACAGCTAATCAACTGTCTTCGGAAGCTGCTGCTGCACGAGATGCAGATAGTGAACATTCATTGTCCAATTCCTGTTTGTTCCAGGAAGCAGAGGGTGGCATTGGGTCTAGTAAAAACTGATTTGGTGCTGTAAATGGCTTTAAAAATATTTAGAACTTGTAACAAATAAAACGAACTTAATGTTGGCTCTAAACCAGGAAATACACACTCTGTGGATAATTTATATAGTAATTACCTTCAGTTTTTACTGTGCACTTTTTAAAAAAAGGTTTTAATTTCATGTAATAACTTCAGATTTTGTATATTTTCAGATATGATTATGCATTAACAAATTTGGATCAGTGCAGTAGTTGTCTATTTTTGAGTTACACATTAAATTGTCAACACGTGTACAGTCCTTTACTTGTTAATAACAGTTTAAAAACTAGTTTTGAGACTTTGGCCATGCAAGCTGTGCAGTTACTGTAAATGTATTACTCCTGTTCTCAGCCCTTTTGAATTAATTGGAATTGTGGCTTTAAATGATTTCTATAAATTCACACCAGTAAATGGGATCATTATTTTATTTTAGACTGCAATAGTGGAAACTTTTGCTGCTTGTATTTGGCACTTTGGATTTTGAAGTAAAGAGCACAAATAGCTGAATTGGGATACTTCCATGAAATTGCTTTAAGCCCTTACTTAGGCATTTTGTTTACACGTATATGTATATATATTGGTTGAAATAACTGTTTAAAGCTAGAGGGAATTGTGATCGTAATTTGCCCCAAAGAGTGAAACAATATGTGTGTAGAATAACTCAGCTTACTGTGCTCTCTTACAGTAAAGAATATGAAATATGTAGAAGATTTAAACACTGAAATTGCAAAAAGTCTTCATGGAATTAACTCCTGATGGATTCATTGGGGGGATGCACGTGGCTTTTCCTGAGTTTTGGGAAGTTTGTTAACTTTAGGTCTCTCCTAAGATTTTTTTAAAGTGAAGTCTAATACCATGAATTTTCACAGCATTGATTTTTTTTTTTAAATTATTAATCAGATGCTGTGCTGCTCCACACTTTACACTGATCTTCGGTTCCATAATTTGCATTATGGCACTTATTTGTTCCATAAAGGTTTACTCTGATATCAGCTGTGTCAATATGTACTATTAGTATGTAATAATAAAATCAACTACACAAAACTAGCTTGACTTTTTTTTCTTAATTCTAGTTATACCCAGATTGTGCAGTGTGATAGTCTGGTGAGATGTTAACAGCTATTATCCGTGAGGTCAGCTTAAGTAATTAGACCAGAATAGTTACTCTTGGTAGTGCTTCTCTTTGAGCCAGGCTGCATTTCTGTACTGTGGAACTGTTCTGATACAGTTTTTCCCTTTAATGACAGAATGGATGCGGTCATGAAACTGGAGAGGAGGGAGAGGAGATGAGAACCTCCACAGTTTCTTACTAGCATCATGTTCAATTTAAAACTACATGGTGGTGCTAATGATGGTTGGGAAGTGTTTACTTTCTCTCTAACCATTTAATTGAAGCAGATACAACTTCAACTGTTTCAGTTAGGTTTGGAATCTAATTGCTTTCTTCCAATTCTTTTGAAGCTGCCTTTTCTGAGGACTTTCATCTTGCTAATTCAGTTATTTTAATTCTCTGAATCAAATTGCTGAACTTGTTACTGATGCTACTTCTCATAGATGGCTGCATTCAGAAAAACGTTTTGCTTATGCCATTTTTCACAGGCCTAAGTAAAATATGCTTTGAAGATTGAGTGTTTAAAAATGGGCATAAAATAGTTAAATGTCTGTTATTTCATACTGATTTTTACAATAGAGTATACTTCCAACATCAAAACTGGAATTAATATAGAATGTATAGGCATTTAGGTACAATTCCAATGTACCTTAGTTTATCAGCATTTTTTCTTTGCAGTTTCTATTTGGAAATGTATTTGGGTGTCCCCCTCACCAATCAGCAGTAAACATGCTCAGGAAGAGACAATTTTGATCACTCAAGCTGCCTTCAGTTTTTCCAGGAAATGTTTTCAAGTAAGTTTCAGACAATCATAAACTATTGATATACACATGCAAAAAAAAAAAATGGAAAAAATTTAAAACTGTTATTTTGGATACTGTTGTAATAATGCTGTGAAGGGGCATAGTATATTACATTAACTCGGTGGCATTAGAAACTGGAACAAGTGGAAATGCCCAGCTAGCTTGTGCTTATCTGCTAACCAGGTGGTTCTGAATCAGTTTCTGAATAGCTCAAATGCTCTTAAATATCTAAATTGTTACATAATGCTAAGCTATTAAAAAGCTGAAGGCTGTCTCCAATATTGCAGTGAAGTGATCATCTTTGAGACAAAGTTTTCCAGAAATTTTAAATTTGAACTTCTTTGTCTATAAGAAATGGTCTGTGTGGATTATTATGGAATGCACAAAATTTGGGTGAAAAATTGTACTAATACTGGAATTAATGTTCAAAATGTACAATACGAATACTTGACTTCCTAGTTGATTAATCAGGAAACTAATGAGACACTATTGTAAAGCAGGAAAATCTTTAGAACAATACAGTGTAAAACCAAGGTTAAAGAAAAATCCTAATGCTAGTTAATTTTCTTTTAATGGACAGTTCATTGTAACACAAGTCTAAAGCATTTTGAGTGCTTAATTTCTCCATAATGTTGGGCATCTCATTAATAATCTCTCATGCTCATAAGTGACCAATTCAGATGACAGCACTATTTCCTATTAATAGTTTTAATAACTAGATCTTCAAAAATTCTTTCTGAACTTTGTTTTAAATCTGTACTAACGGTTGCAAAGACTTGAAAGTGTTCAGTTATCC
Organism: Grus americana; assembly: GCF_028858705.1. NCBI lineage: Eukaryota > Metazoa > Chordata > Aves > Gruiformes > Gruidae > Grus > Grus americana. The sequence continues at coordinate 109,059,756 of NC_072854.1, forward strand.
TAGATTTCTGAAGATACATCCCCAGTAACTATTCTGTGTGTTCAAAATAAGTATTTGCAATAAACCAAGAATGAAATTAACTTCAAGCTTGCCCTTCTAAGAACTATATTGCTTCTTGAGTTTTGAAAGTACCCAAGAAGCACCAAATACATGGGCTGTTTTGAAAGGCCTTAAGCTCTTATAGGTCAGAGGTTTCCCTGCCTGAAAGATTAACTTCTGAAACAGTAGTCTTAGGCTGACATCGTCATAAGCTGCCCAAAGATGTTCTCATTGGTGTTTAAATCGTGATTATTTTTAATTTTTATGTATATAACTATACATCTGTGATTTAAATACTGATCATCTTAAGTGTTGATTTAAAAATGGCATGTGTAATGTCTTTTGCTAATTCCTTCAGATTCATTTGTAACCAGGTCAATGTTTCCAATGACACCGGTGCCAGGAACCTTACATGAGACGTGATTTAGCAGCACCAGTATCAAAACAGAAACTCTTTGCTTCCCTATCTTTGTTGAGATGCATTGGCTACTTATACGTGGTATTCTCCTTTTTCACCATGCCAACTTTGCTTCAGATTTGTACTTTTAATCCTGTTGGGTTTTCTACTCTACCTTCCCTCACTGACAGATGAGTTGAATTTTTGTTGGGGAAAGGCCTTTGGCCCAGCAAATCTCCTTGATGCTGGCTTTGGGCACAGCAGGGGCCCGGCACTGTCAGCAGATTTGCTGTCACGTCCAAGGTATCACTTGCAAACAGAAGGAAATAAACTTTTTATCCACATATCCTGAGACTAGAGAAGTTATTTACTAGCTTGGTTGAGCAATGTGAATGCTTTTTTTTTTTTTAATATATTGTTGAATTTATATTAAACTTTGGAGAACCATCTGGCCCTGTAAACTGGGTGAACCTGTTCTTACATACATACTGTATTAAAGGTAATTTGAGAGCACTCTCTTAGCAACAGCAGGGTCATAATAAAAATAAAGCTTTGTGCAGTAAAACATTTAATTGCTACCAGAGGTCTGATTACTTCCTCCCACAAAGGCTAGATACCACTCTATTAAGAATGCTTGTTCTGTCTTATTCTGCATTTTCTGCTTCTGTTACTACTTGCAGTATTACTTAGCAGTGAATTAAAACCATGTTTGTTTAGAAGAGGCCATGTTTTTGCTCTAATTCCTGACTATTTCTTTTAATCAGAGAGTTAGAAACTTGCTTTAACAATTGTGTCTGCACAACTGCTAGCTTGGTTAGAGATGGGGACAGAGGAGAGCTTTTGGAGACCTTTATAAACCAAAGCGTGATGGGATATGGAATCTGGCACATGGAAACTCGCCTGGGGGCAGTTCTCATTGTCTGCCTCTGCTGCCTGTGCAGGCAGCTCTGGGCTCGTCAGTGCTAATCCAGAGTCACTGGGCTTCTTACAGAAGAGTGCAAATACTTGCATTGCTACACTACTGAGGTTATGCAGTCGAGCCACAAAATAAGAAGCGGATGATTCTCATGGGGCTTAATTTGCCTGGCAGGCTACCATGCTAACAGCCCTATAAGAATTTTAGTTTTAAACTTTTCATATGTGAAATTGGAGAGATAACAGCAGAAATCATACTTTAACTGTATTGGTTTTAACTCTAATTCACCTTCTAAGTCCAAAACTGTATAAACTGATGAGGCCTTACCCAAGGAAGTAGCCTTTGAAATCCAGATCTGGTGTCGAAATTGTATTTATGGTCTTCAGTAAACAACACTGCTTGGTCCTGAGAAGAGTTTAAACCACAAAATTAAAGAGTCCAGGTAATTTCCAGTCACTTTAAGCACTATGGATTCTTTCATGAATTGACTTGGAAGCTAGTCTGTAGTGGCACGTAGCTTTTTTGCAAACTTTCTCCATATAAAGGTCATTGCTTCTGAAATGAGTATGGGGGGGACCTTAAATCTCCACACACACCCCTTTCTACTACAAAGAGTCTTCATACTTGTCTGCCCTCTTACTAAAGCTTCAAGTTTCCTTCCTCTCTGTCCTGGTTTTTGGCTGGGATAGAGTTAATTTTCACAAGAAGGTGGGAGGGGACACAGCCAGGACAGCTGACCCAAACTAGCCAAAGGGATATTCCATACCATATGATGTCATGTTCAGTATATAAGGGGAGGAGCTGGCTGGGGAGGAGGGGTCGCTGCTTGGGAAGAGGCTCTACATCGGGTTCCTGGTGGTGAGCAAATTGCATCGTGTATCATCCACTTTGTATATTCTTTTATTAATATTATTGTTGTTATTTTACTCTCCCTTTGCTGTCCCAGTAAACTGTCCTTATCCCAACCCACAAGATCTACCTTTTCCTTCCGATTCTCTTCCCCATCCCACCAGGGTGGGGAGGAGTGACCGAGCGGCTGTGAGGTGGTAAGTTGCTGGCTGGCGCTAAACCATGACACTCTCAGTCTTAGAAGTCTTTAAATTGTGCTTAGATAGTAAATGCAGGACACTTTATTCAAGAAAAAAAAATACTTTAATGAAGTTACTAGCTTGACAAAGTCTGAACTGAGAACTTTAGCGCAGTTTCATTAACTGTAGCCTTTGGCATAAGAAACAGCTGTAATACTGGAATTGCTGCTGCACCCCTTACGTTCCTTCTGCTTAGTGACTTTCAAATTGCAGGTAGCATATGCAATGTCAGGCACAGCAAATATTCGCCTTGGGAGGGGGAGAATCAGTTTTACCAAAAGTTTCTTTTGACATCTAGGAAGTCTGGTTTATTTTCAGTACAAGCAAGTAGAGAAGAACAAGTTGGTCTAGCACAGGAGGTCTAGAGCGTTTGAAGCTACCAAGCGCTCCATCTCTCACAAAAGGAACACGCTAAGCATGCTAAATCTCTATAACCGATGTATACGTAGTGAATATTCTAAGCTTGTGAGTGTTTTTAATAGCAATTGTACTAAGCAAAAAAATGAATTTATTAAATGAGAGAGAGAGAGAGAAGAATTCGACTCTTATTTTTGCATTTTGGTTTGAATTCTCAGTTAAGATGGACTTTTGTAGAAATTTGTTGCTAAAATAAAAGGCAAAGTAGTAGAACAAAAAGTTAAAACAACTCTAGAAACAAGTGCTCCTCTGTCTCCAGTTAAGAATATTTGGTTCTAGGGAGATGAACGGATGGGTTTCACTTTTGCCAAAATAGTCATAAACAGTAAGCATTTTATAAAAAGGGTCATATACTGCAAATCACGTTAAGATCAACATAAATATAGTCAGCAATGTAAACGGACTTTGTTAGCATTGTAAAATGTTGAATGAGTTTAATAACTGCCTGTAGCAATATATAATACTGTATCCTTAGGTGAAATACTCTTCAAACTGTATTTACAGTAGAAATAATCTTAATAGTTCTAATTTGTTCTGCATATGCTAGTTATTAAAGTCAAATTATATTAAGGACTTTTAAATTTCAGTATTGGTTAGATTTTTCTTTTCCTCCCCCTCTGCTGCTTGAGTTTGTATTACATTGAATTATTTTGGAGGAAGAGAAAATGATAGCAGAATTTACTGGAGAAGAACAGTCTTGCCTTGTAAATGTACGCATTTGTCTCAGCAAAGGAAAAATCTGATCTAGTTTTGGACAAATGCTGAGCTTGATAAGGAGATAGGAGAAATTAATACCTTTCCCGCTTGAAAACCATTAGAAAGGGCTAATGTGGATGCTAACAGGCAAAAAGATGTATCGAATGTTGTGCAGGAGTACGTCAGAGTCTGAAGGACTCATTTTGGAGTACGTAGAAAATATTAGAAATGCGAAAGTATTTCTAATTTCCTGGTTTTTTGGTAAAACAGGAGGTATTGATCCTCCTGTTCGCTCTGCCAAGAGGTTGTGTGTGTCCTGGGAGAAGGCAGAAGACTCCCTGGGACGGGATTCCAGAGGGAAGAGGTTGGGATCGGGTTCTGGCACCTCCAGGGCTACCTGCAGGGATGAGGGTGGCCCGTGGAGCTACCTAACCCCGCGCTTGCTGCTTTGCCACCCGAGCCTGGAGGCCTCGCCTTGGCAGTGCTGAAGAAGAAACACATTTAAAGAGAGAAAAATGGAAATGTAATGATTCACTGGCTGGCAAGTTACAGATTAAGTTATGGTGAAAAAATTCCGGGCTATCAGAAGATGACCACTACCCTTTCTTTCCCCTTTCCCGTCTACATAGGAGATCCTCAAATCCTTCCTCCGTGAACCGTTGCTGTCCCTTAGGCGATACTGAGATGGAAATAGGAACAGCAGCAAAATTCTGTCAGAAGCTGGCAGGTAGCAAGCCCTCAGGTGAAATTATGTATTATCGATGTAGAATTCATTGGGAGCATAATTTTAACAACCACTATCTTACCTGGTTTGAAATGATAAACACTCTTGAACAAAGACCCGGCTAACTATATTGGGCGCTGGATTTTTTTTTTTTTTTAATTGAGATAATAAAAAAGGAAATTTTTAAACCAAGAAAGGCCAATTTTTTTCCTAGTGCAATTCTTGTAACGGCATTAAGCTTGCAGAAGAATTTATTTCTGGGAAAACTGTATTGAACACTTCTATTGCAAATGCAGACAGACAGAGCCTGAGTAATAGTTCCCATGCGTAGAGCAGAGAAGTAGGATTGCTTAATTTTCGGAGAAAACTTTTCAGAGAAGATAAGTAGGACAAATGAAAGCAATTTACAAAAGCACATCCCTCCTTATTCTCTGTAAAAGACAAGGGAAAGTTCAACAACTCTGAAAAGCAGTGGAGCTAAAATGGACAGATGATGCTTTGCAAATAATTTTGGACGCATTAGACAAGAAACCGGAGCTCGCTGCTGTGAGCGAGCCGTCGCTGCTATCGATAGCTTTTCATATGGGCAGTTTGGGTATCTGCAGTCCCCGGCAGCTCTGCTCCATGCCCCTGGGAAGGCTCTAGAGGGTTTTATATGTGGTTTCCCCCTCTTGCTCTTCATCCTACCCATTCTATCTATGCGTTCCGTCCTTTCAGGAGCAGACTTTCTGCGTGGTACCTTGTCACCTCTGGTAGGTGCACTCTAGAGATGCCCAGTTTAACAGATAAGGAGGAATTTCTATTCCTTAAGATAATATGTCTGGATTATCCTGTTGGCAATTAAGCCATTTTCCAAGTCTTGTGCTAGATGTCTTTGGAGGAACTGCCATCTCCAGAGGAACTTTGAAGCATGAGGTAACCTGTCCTCTGTTGGAGCTGGGAGGCGTTTGCTCTGAGGGCTCTCAGAGAGTGAACAGAGGGCGAGACCTGGCCTGGATGTGGTCTCCCCATATTGCAGCTTGGTCTTTCTGTAGCTTTGCTGTTTTTTGGGAAGGCTTGGCAATTTTGATGGCCTACCTTGAAGAAAAAGAAGTGATGCTTTACCGAGATCTGCAGGGTGTTGTTGGAAATGCTGTCCTTCAGCGTCGACAGAAATCCGCTGTCTCGTGCTTTTCAGAGCCACTTGTCATCCCACCTCACGCCATTGAATTTCCTCAACTCAATTTCCAGCAAAGCCTGTCTGTTTTGGCATGACTTTCTGACAATGTAAGAACTCGTGTAACGGTCTCACCAGCTCCTCCCCATGGAAAATCAGCCTTGGCTCACCACAGTCACATGGCAGTGTCTCCTACCCTCACCAGAGGCTGCCAACATGCTTCTTCCAAGCCTGTTCCCCAAGAGGTCCTCATTGCCGTAAAACAGTGGTAGTTCACCTCGGAATCTCCCAATTTTTCAGTAGTTTGCCCTTCCTCACCCCTCTTTGACTGTAACTCATATTTTCTTACTCTTGAGGACAATAGTAACAGATTTTTTTCTGGCTGGTCCTCCACACATAAAGTTCTTTCCCAAGGGTTCAGTGTCATCTTCATTAAAACACAGGTATTTTTCTTCTTCTTTTAGGTGTCCCTCTCCTGGGACGTGCACATTTGGACACCAGTAAGTCCTTTGTCCTTTTTTTGACAGTGTTTGCCCTTTTGGAGATAGGAAGATTGACACTGCAGTGAAAGAAATGGCTCTTCTTACACAACTTAGGAAATCACCCTGGCTTAAGATCTTCTAAGAAACCAGCAAGTTTACACATCTGATGTAAGCAGAATGGCTGCGGAGCCCTACCCAGGCTTTCCAGCCAGCACGGTGCTACCAGAGAGACATCTAGGAAGGGTGCACAACTGAAGAAGGTTGATCCTGGAGTCGGTGTCCTCATCAGAGGCGTGAGGCTCCTCCGGAGGAAACTCTTTTGGAGGAGAAGTTCCTTAGGAAGGAACGACTTGAAGCTTATCCCAGGAAGCCTCGTCCTTTGAGCTCTGTCCTTTAGGCCATCAAAGACGTTGTCTGTCCCCACTCTTGTCCATCTCCTTGAAAGAGGGGGTGCTGCCCCTCACTATTGGGGGGGAGGGGGGGCGGCGGGGCGGGGCGGCGGGGTTCCCCGCCGCCCCGCCCCGCCGCCCCCCCCCCCCCCGCCCCGGGTCGGTGCTTGTTGCTGCCGCCTCTCCCGGCGGCGGGCGGTCCCCCATGGCGGCGGCGAGACGGTGACTTGCGGGTAAAGGAGAAGGGCCCCGGGGACGGGGTAGGGAACGGGGTGGGGTGGTTCCGGTCTTGGGGGAGGGGGGGATTGTTGGTTTCGGGGAACGGGGCGGTGGGGAGATTTCTTCCGGGGAGCGGAGGGGGCTCCGTTAAAAGTGGAATTTTCCCGGGAGTTTGAGGAGGAGACAGAAGTCCTGGCTGGAAACGGGCCGGTGGATGGGGCTGCTTTGTTTTGGTTTAAGGATGGGATTTAAAAAAATATGTATATATTTGGCTCTTTTTTTTTTCTTTCTTATTTTTTTCTTTTCCCCCTTCTTTTTCCTCCTTTTTCTTTTTTCCTCTTTTTTCTTTTTCTGTTTTTCTCCTTTTGCTTTTTTCTCTTTCTCTTTTCTTTCCTTTCTTTCTCCTTCCCCCCCCCCTTTTTTCCTTTTTTTATCTCTTTCTTTTTCTTCCTCTTTTTCTATCTCCCCCCCTACTTTTTCTGTCTTTTTCTTTTAAAATAGAAGTGGTGAAAAGGAGATGGCTTTGCATGGGTTACCCGGAGCTTTGAACCGATGCAGAAATCAGTGGGGTTTGGGTGACGGGCATCCCGCAGGATCAAGTTCCCATGACTTTTGCCTTGTTAGGGAGGAGACTGGGGCGAGCGAAAAGTTGTTATGGGTTTGTTTTTTTGGGGTTTGTTTTTTTTTTTTATTTAATACTTGAAGTGAAATGAATTCCTGGAGCCTTTCCCATATTTTCTAGCGGTTCAGCTGATGATGTTAAACTATGCGTGTAGGCTCACGGCGTTTGCAATCATCGCTGCAGAAATCCATCCCACATACACAGCGGGGCCCAGGGCTTTGGGAAAACAACCGGAGCGGATGCAGAAGGATGTGCCGCACGGGGCTGAAAGGATTAGACTGCGCTTACCATATATACATACCCCCGGTGCAAACTCTAGAGGTGGTATTTTAAGCATGCTGTAGGTGAGAAAGAGTATAGAAAGTTTTCACTTTCTGGCTTTAAATAAGTACTCGCTGAAAGGGGGCTTTGCAGTAAGGTTTTTTTTTAAAGATGTAGGTGTTCTGATACTCGTGGCAAATAAGAGCGCTTCTGAAATGTGCTAGGAAAAATGCTGACTAAGGTATTTTATGGGAGCCCAGGGAAAGTTAGGTTACGAAAGTCTACACTTACCTTCCCCAGTCGGGATGTTTTCTCTCTGAGGTGGAGCGCCCTAAAAACCCTCATTGATTTCTCTGCAAACAGGACTTACCTTTTTTTTTTTTTTTTTTTTTTTTGGGGGGGGGGAGAGTGGTAACGACTGCTCTGGGGAGGAGGGAACAGAAGTTTTGGAGCCTGAGGCTCTTAAGTATGAGGTAGTCACTTTTCTGTTAACTCCCTTGTCCCTGTCTGGAGGCTGAGACTCTGCTATGTCTGCAAGAGAAGAAGGAAGAAAAAAAAAGGTAGCTGAAGACAAAACATTGAATTGCCTGGTTTAGTGCAGGGAAAGCACACCTACAGCGAGAAAACCTGATGGGAAAAGATTAGCTGCTTTCTTGACTATACGTATGAGCGGAGGAGAGCTTAGCGCTGCACTCTGTAACTACTTGTAGTTGGGCACAGAAGTAGTTTGTACAACAGAGAGCGTGGCTGGAGATTATACTTAACTGACGTAGGAGCTGTAAATCACACCACTGGGAAATTCTGCCCGAAGGCAGGTATGAGGTCCTTGCTTCGTGCTCAGATTTGATTATTCTCCTTCTGCACAGATAACGAAAGTTATTTTCTATCACGTTAAAAATTATTGGGGTTTGTAAGCGTAATGGCCCAGCTTTTTGATATTGCTGCCCAAATCCAGATCTCTAAATAGCAAATGAAGGTAAACTTTTTTTTTTTCTGAGTGTGAATGTTAACTCTAAGGTGAAAAGCACCCACTTACCTGAATAGAGACGTGCTATCACGGACAGCGTTTTGCTTCATGTTTTGGTAAACAAGATTCCTCTAGTCCACTAGTCCTTCTTGGTATAAACACGTGCTGAGCTCTTTTGCTTCAGAAAGCCAGGCTGCCCACACGTCAGTCTTAAAAAGCTTTTGGAGAGGAACCCAAATGAAGATTTTTTTTGGGTGACTGCGTTATGAATTATACTTCCTGACGTGACTGTCATCGGTCGCTATTAAAAATACCTCTGTGCAAATAAACAAAGAAGGGTTCAGTTGTGACCCTCCTTCTCGTTAGTGTTGGTATTCTCACAAGGCTTTAAGGCAGAGAGAGGGGGAGCATCCCGCGGCGGCGGAGAGAGTTGGTCTGTCAGAAGACGTTACTAATAACTGCCAGGCAGTACTTTTCATGTTTAGAAGAGCTCTGCAAATCTGACGGCATACGTTAGTCTCCAGGAAGGTACTAGCGCGTGTTTACTGCGCACTAAAGCGCGAGGGAGATTTAAGTGCGGATTTAAAAACTGATTCTGAACCAAAAAAAAGAAAAGAGAGAGTGTATTAGGTTGTGCAGTGACTATGCTAAATACAGTATTTCCATTAGCTTCCCTACTTTTTATTATTCGCCGCTGAGATTGGTGGCAAGAGTTTTTGAAGTGTACTTTTGTGTCGTGTGCTCTTTGTGGCATTTCATCCATCGCTTCCCTGGGACACTGCGAACACCAGCAGAGGACCAGGTTTAAATTTGTTTCTGACCATGATCAGTTTAATATTTTGATGTGATCAATGTGCCAAAGCATTCAGGCCTTTTTTTTTTTTCTTTTTTTTTTTCTTCCTTTTCATCCGGAGGGCTGCTTAATCCTAAAAAAAAAAAAAAAAAAAAAGGCTGTTGATTTTACAGAAGTGGAACAGCCACCCGTAACTGCATTTCTGCTGCTTGCTGGCATATTATAAATCTCTGCCTCTGCTCAGAGGGAGGGCTTTGGGATGTTAAACTACTTGCCAGAGCCCTCTGCAGCCCTGCCGTGACCAGAGTACTTTTGTGGGATGTTTGTGCGTTCCTAATAATAACATGTTTCCTAAACACAGTTAAAAATTGCTTCAGTAGATGCTGTAACATTCCATTAACTTGGTGACCTGCAGAAGTACTGTAAATAAAAATAGATCTATTTTCCTGTCTCTTCCAGGCCAGAGCACTATGCTGAGGGCTTGTTGGCTTTTTTTTTTTTTTTTTTTTAATTAAACAACCCCAAACCCTCTGTACAGTGAAATGTCAGCTAAAGTCAATAAACAGTTTACATGAGACTCTTCTGCGGCTGTCCGTTGGCTCTCCGAAATCTGCCTACGGAGTGCAAATTATGCAGTCTCTATGGCGATGCTGAAGAGGAGCGCGATTCAGAGGGGATAGAGCAGGACTGGCTGAGTAAACTGAATGGGAGCGGGAACAGAAGCACCGTTCAGGGGTGCACCGGCACTGCTCCCCGCGGCTCCGCAGCCCAGCAACCCCCGCCTCTCCCCCAGCCGTCTCCTAACGGGGGGGGGTTCACTTGTAGGAAGAAGAAAGGCCCCGTGGAGAGGTGTGTTGTATGCACGAGAGAAACAGGCGTATGCACGGTGAAGTGAATTAGAAATGATTTACCTGTCTCGTCTAACCAGACAATAAGAAGAGATTAAGTGCAACAACACGGAGAAGTCAGTCAAAAGCCAGTCTCCAGCTACAAACCATTTCAGGGTCACAGGCTTGCAACGAGCACGTTCTAACAGCAAAACAAAAAAAAATCTGTAACAGAAGAAAACTTTCTTTTCCTGGAAGAAATAATAAAAAGCACGATCACATCAATATTAACTACTCAGTGTTTTTATCCTCTTCCTTCCTGGACATCACAGTGCCTTCTAAGACACATCACTTGTGTGCAAGATGTGGTTGCATCTTCTTGAAACAAAACGGTTACGTGTAGCTGTGGATTGGGACAACTTTTTTTTTTTTTTTTCCTTTTACATGTTAGAAAGTGCTCGTTGCAAGTCCGTAATCCCTGACCAGTTTGTAGCTGGAGATTGGCTTTTGACTGACTTCTCCGTGCTGTTGCATTCCTTGATTCACATGTTGTGTAATCAGCAAGCGGTATAGGAATTGCTGCAGGTAACTTTATAGTGCCCTTCAGGTGGGTGCGGTGGCCTTGGGGTGAGAGGACCACCTTTGTTTTTTGCAGCTGCGTGCTTGGTTGTGAGCACTGGTGGAGAGACTCTTGAGTAACTTCCAAGAGTGGCTTCAGGTCTCCGTTCCGGTATCTTTCCCAATGACACTTGAATTAGCTTTCTATTTTAGTTTATTTATTTTTAGTTTGTTTAGTTTTAGTTTATTTAGTTTATTTTATCCTGTTCTGAAAGCTACGTTTGTGATAATAAACTCTGCAAAAAAGCCTGGAGAGGAACGGTGGTGCAGATCCCAGGTGACCGTGTTGAGAGATTTACGAAAATCTCTCAGTTCCTGTAGAAAGCATCTTTGGCATGTCCCCGTAAAATCCTACGGGCACTTCCAATAAAACGTTCTCTCTAGGCTTTCCCGCCTTGATTGCTATTCCCAACTAAGAAAATACGGAAGGAGCGAGCCGGTCGGACTCACCCGCGGTGGTGTGACCGCTGGAGCAGGGCGAGGGCGGGTGTGGGGACGGGGCTTACAGGGGAGATGGGTTGAAGCCGCCCGTGTTACACACAAGACCGGTCATGAATGCTGCTTCGCTGACTTTTTGAGGCAGCTTTGAAATGACTTCACATCTGAGTGTTATGGAAGGTCTCCTGGAATGGATCGAGACATGAAAAGGAGTTTATTTGCAGTGCATAGCAGCTGAGGTTTGGGCGATTATTTCATGGCAAAGATGGGATTTGTTTTGAGTAGCCGTGCTCTGTTTTCGTATAAGCGGGAAGGTCCTCGCTGTCCAACCTCCTTCTGTTGGGAGCAAGAAGAGGAGCTGCTTCTCTGAGGAAGACCCACTTCAGCCACAGCCCCACAGGCCAGATTCGTTATTAGAGATGTGAACCTGGCGGCACCGATGCTTTTATTTTTCTTTTCTTTTGAGACCTTCCCGTAGGTTTTCTCTCCTGTGTGAATCTCATACCTGCTACAGCCCGTAAAGCACGAGAAGTGCCGTTTTCTTCAGGCCTCCTTCGCTGGGCGCCTGGGTGTAGCATCCCTCCCGAGCGCCGGATGCTGCGCCGGCGCGCAGGGACCTTCGGTGCTGCCGTCGTCGGTTCTTGCCCTCGCGGTGGGGAGTCCCCCGGTCCCAAACCTCGTGACACACCGCCATCCTCGCTGGAGGCTGCTTCAGCCTCTGCCGCGTCCTTTTCCCCAGCGAGGAGAGTAAACATTGTCTCCGCTTGGGCACATACTGGGATGTGTTGATGCCCTTAAAAATGTTATTTTTTGTCACGCTTGCGCGTGTGAGTACCAGCCACCCGATTTGTAAACTCCCCTTTGACTCAAGGCGGGCACAAGTACGAGCGAGAGGCGTTTGCCTGAGTTACGCCTGCCTTTGCTCCATGGGCGCTGTCAAAAGCCGAAAGCTTTTAATTCCTCCAGCTCTCGGGGCCAAGAGTAAGGAATTCCAAATTAAACAGATTAGCTGCGAGCTCTGAACTTCTCCCAGCTGTGCCTGTGCTCCAGAGAGCGAGCAACGTAAATACGTTCACGTTACACTTTGAAGTCGGTGTATATTTTTGACTGTTACACCAGTTCCTTATTTTCTAAAAGGAATGAAATGAGTAATGCAGTGGGAGACTTATTCTATGTATATATCCCAAATACAAGCGAAAGCCAAGAAATTCCTGTTTCCCGTCAGTTGTGCCTTTTGCTTATGTTTATTTCAGAGGCGTAGGTTGGAGAACTCTTTTTTTTTTTTTTTTGTGTCTAGGAGAGGTAAAGCAGAGTTAAATAAAAGTGCAGCCATATGTAGGCTCAAGATAAAAACTTGAGGCAAATCAACATAAATCAAGCAGTATTTTACGTAAAAGGTATTCTTCAAGTTTTTTGCATAGTTCAGTAATAAACAAAACGGTGATACACAGAATACGGCTGTAAAATACAGAGATAAATCTGCCATATTTTACTTGGATATCACGAGGGCTTACAAACATTTAGAGTATTTTATAAACCATATGTGCTTTATTGCTTAAACTGCAGAGAATTTGTACTTTCCTGCGAGACTATTACACTTTATGGCAAAATGCTTGAAGAATTGTCTACAGATTTGTGCGAGAAACGGTAACAACTCGTTTGGTATCGCTGTGCATCGGCTTCACCGCACCGTTTATGCCGAGTTTCGCGTTCAATTTCTGTTTAGGCCGTGCACAACAGACGACGTTGTTTCTGGAAATACAATTGACGTGTAATAGCGTACGGGGTCCGGAGTCGTTCTGGAGGGGCGGAAATGTCACTGCCAGGCGTTGGCCGCAGGTGGAGTAGCTCGTGCGAAGGCCTCAGCTTGGTTTGAAGGGATTATTTAACTGTTTGGTCACACCGCGCGTAGGTAGTTCTGCTTTTGTTGAGCTTGGAACGGTTTGTGAGGTTGATATTTGCCCAGTAGGACCCCACCGTGGAAGGGGCACACGTAAGATACGTGCTCGGGTGTTACAAGGGGAATTTATTTACAGGACGTATAGCTTCATGGTGTTGAATCCACGATGGCTTTTGGAGCTAGAGGCAATAAGGAATGTATTTATAAAATTACGCTTTTCCGTGCGTACTCTCTGTTAAACATTACATTTTCTTGCCTTATGCTTTGCAGAAGGGAGGTGTTTCCCTGCCATTCCCCATTATATGACCAATATTTAAAAAAAGGACCTTTGTGTTTAAATCCGTGGGGATGCGCTTGAGGGTTTTAGCCAGAGGTTAGGGAAGACCCTGGGAGTGAGATGCTCGGGGGGGTGGGGTGGGGGGTGTGTGTGTGTCCCTGTCCGTCCGTCCATCCCTCGTGAACCTCATGGTGGTTCAGACGCTGCTTGCCTGCCGTGGAGGAGGCGATGCAAAGCCACGCCGTCAGGGCGGTGGGGGACATTGCGGGATGACAACTCGGCATCCTCAGCTACCTGCGGACCAGGCTGTATCTGGATTCCAAGTACCAAAGTCGATACCTTGAGTTGCACCTTGGAGCGAGTAGGAAGTTGTTATTGCTGTTTGACCGCAGGCAGAGATAACGGTATCCCCCAGCAAGGCACAAAAGTTGAGCAGTATTTTCGCTGCAGATTTGATCTGGGATTTTCGAAGCAACAAAGGAGCCAGCAATAGCTACAGCCTATGAAATCTCTCAGTAATAGGATAGGATTTCTCTTCCTTACATCCTCGCGGTATTAAAATGAAGAAATTAAGCTGCAGCGACCATTCATTAAATGCTGAGGGACTGAGTTAATCTGGTAAATGGGGAGATTGTTTTCAGGCAGAAGAGGATGAATTGAGATGAGTCGCAGCTTTTGGGTTCACCGGAATTGATGCATTTAGGATCAACTGTTATTTCAGCCAGCTTTTTTGTTTGCAGTTTCAATATTCTAAAAACGGTATTTCCTGTCGCATATCTGAACGAGATACCACACGTGCTTGTAATTTAAATGTTACGGGCTGCATAACATATGTGGTAATAGAGATCAATGGCATCTTGTATGGTTTTCCTCTTACCCCAGATGTTTGGGTTATGTTTATGTGGGTCCCGTGAGAGCTTTTTAGAGTCAAAACACATCTATCTGCCATTTTTACTGCCATTTGGAGGAAGAATGCCCTAATTCTTAAGGAGAAATTTGGAGCAGTTTTTAGAACAAAAAAGAACTTGAGAGAAAAGATTAATTTACGGTGTTGTGCAGATGTAAAAGCATCAGAAAACAAGCTACGTGAAGTAGCATAAGACTATAAATCTGGTTTTTTCTTTTAAATACTAGATGAATGGTGCTGCCCATAACACATGAGAGGGGGCATTTCCTTTTATTAGCATGACATTATAAAAAACCAGCTTTTAAAGATCTATTTGGATTTTTTTCCTCCATTCCTAGTAGTTGGTTTTGGGGATCAGTAAGCAATAGTAGGGGAACACTTACTGCTCGCATGGGTGTTTTTGTTAACATCAGTATCTTTTTTTTTCTTTTTTTTTTTTGAAAAACACACTTCTGGAAAAGTAATGAAAGGTGAAAGCTACAGCCTCTGACAGGTATGTGACGGGTATTGTAACTGCAGATGAGAGTTCCATCTGCCACAGTGGTTTGCTTCATAGACATCTATTGAGCAAAGTTAAATATTTGGCAGGTGAATTTCAAACATCTCTTTGTTTTGTAACGGGAAAAAACCCACGGAATAATGTGTAACTTCACAATTTCAAAAGTGAGTAGCAACAGACGTTGAGGGAAAAACCCATCGACATCTGGAAATAATAAAGGATGCTGAAAAACTTCATTTCTAATGAGAAAGGGAGGCAGGCTGCAAAATGTGTTCTTTACCGTAACCAACAGTTGTGTTTACTTACATTCCCATTTTATGTTTTCTTTTTCACTCGTGCATCTCAGCGTTTTGCGCTTTGCCCCTCCAGCGTGGCCGTGGTCGGACCGAATGGCAGTGCCTCGTCAGGCTGCTGAACTCGCCGTCGTTTCCGCTGCGCTTCGCGCCGTACCCCTGCATCATCCCCAGAGCCCCTCCGGAGAGAAAAAGCTTTCTCTCCCCTCACTCGGCGTGGTTTTCTCTCTCACTGGTGGTCACTTGTCTCTTGTAAATGCCGGAGGAGTTTTTAATGGCAGCCTTGAAGGCTGCTTCCTAATGCTGTCTGCTTACCAGCGTGCCCTGGCTGTCACAGAAAAAAGCCGCGCTCCGAATTAGCATCACGTAAGCTGTCGTTAACAAACGAGGCTTGTTAAGATAAAGCAAGGTCTGAAAACTTTGAAACTTCCAATCTAGAAATAATCAATATGTGCTGCTGAAGGAGCAGTGCCGGCAACCGGAGGGGAAGGAGGAGGAGGAGGGTGTGGAACGGGAGGAAAAAATGATGACCAAGTCAGAGACCAAATAGCTGTGATTTTTCTTTCCATTGCTACACTTTATTTTGATGAAGTGATTGTGTGGGTGAAGGCTACACTGGTAGTTGTGTGCGTCTGAGCTATGATAGTCATTTGTAACTTGTTTGCTCCTTTTCTCTCTCTCTGAGTGGAGAGGAGAGTGCTTATAAAATAACTAGCATAGTGCAAATATTTTTCCTGAACAAAAGGGCCGAGAGTTCAAAAAATAATGAAGGACCAGAGTCCTTCTCCATTGCAAGCTCTTGTTTGCTTGGCCGCAGAGCGAGCGGGCTGTGCCTCGGTTTGTGCTACTTTCTTGGCTATTAACTGGCCAAGAAATAACGGGGAAATGGTAAAAATAATGACTCGTAGCGTAAGATTTCACGTGGCTTAACTTTGGCATCTTCAGAAACGAACCGTTCGCTAAATGCTGCAGATAAAGAATGGCTTTTGTGGTTACGTGATTATATGCTGTAGTGCCGGGCAATTAATAAACTGCCTAACTACGGCTGCCTGTGCACCAAGGGGAATAGCTTTAAGTCACTGTTATCTAACTATAATTATGGAGTAACTTATGTGCAGGTGGTTTTGTCTATACGAACTCTGCCTTCCTTGTGCTTTCAGGCAAACGCGAATATGTTCTGACATAACAAGAATAACTTTTTATCAAATGAGCGATGTTTATATGTGCCCTGTGGTGCTTCGTTGCACTCGATTCCTCCTCGGTCATTAGCAATTTGTTGCTCGCTCCTTCATCAGTCAGGAGCAGTGAGGAGGAAAAACTTTGGGGATGACATACCCTGTGTGAGGATACAGTGAGAATTTACATTTCAGTGTGTGATTTAAAACCGCAAAGGCAAGATTAATTATTTACTGGTCGCAGTCCTGCTCTGAGGACATCTAGCCGAGTCCTTTACCGAAGACACTTTGTTTGATGAAGTGTAGTTTATTAATTGGTTTAAAGACCTGCTCTTTTTCCAGGCCGCCAGCCAATTCAGCGCTTAGCAGATGCGTATGCTGTTACTTGGCCTTGACTTGTGTTTCGCCAGCGTTTTATCTCCGGCGGATGCTTGTAGTCTACCCTTCAGCAGGGATGTATCGCTCATCCTTGGGGCTAACTTTCTTCTTTATAATTCTAATGCTTTCCCCCCACACACACACACCACGTGTCCAGTCTCTAAGAGCGTAAGTCAGGGTGGAATGAACTGACATGAAGCGATTCCTGCCCAGGTCCGGAAGGCGTGTGGGACCGGTCTACGCGTGCTGCTCCTGGCAGGAGGCACCTCAGATAGCAGCATGGAGTGGGCGATGGGTCACAGGCCACTTCTGGTGGCCACAACACGCTCCCTGCTGCCTCTCACCTGGGGATGCTCATGCGACTGCCCTGTCGCCTGCGTCCGTCGCAGGAGGAGAACATCTGTCTTGGAGAGACCTCAGGAACTGGCTGCTCGTTGCACGTGTTATCTTGGTGGGCTGGTTTCGCCCTGATGGCTGTAGTATGTGTGCCTTTGCCATCAGCGCCGAGTTGCTACAGCTTTTCAACAGCAAAAAATAATCCCCTTTCACCCTCCAAATTTTGTTTTTGCAAAAATCTGCACCATTCTTAGTAAAATGCTGTTTTGTTTAACAGGGGGGAGGAGGGCAAACCTCAAAACCTGACCTGGAGCAGACGCCTAGTATGGAAAATCTCTGTCCCTGTTCCAAGCTGCACGTAGGCTGTATGGTAGAAAGTGTTATGCCAGCGGTCCTGTACCACTGCGGGACTTTCTGCTCTCTCTGATCTAGAGGCTGCGTACATCAGATGCTCTGAGCAGCCCATAAAGCTTAGATCTCCCTTCGATCCCCAGCCTGGGAGAGCAGTGGGGTTTCACGGGCAGTTTATCGGTTTCTACGCGGCCGTCTCAGATTATACATGTAAAACACAAAGTACATTGGATTTGGGAACTACATGCAAATCTTGAGCTTTGTGTGGTTTGAATTTTACAAGACTTGGGTTTGTTTTGTCTTTCAAGAGCATTTATTTCTGCTCATGTCTGTTCTTTCTTCGTAGGTGGTTTGCGGGTGATACGTGTGCGAGTGCTTCAAGTTTCTCCTACAAGATGTGTTCCACAAATCCAGCAAATTGGGTCACCTTCGATGACGAGCCACTCTTCCAGTCGCCTCAGAAATCAGTTGATAATCAGAGTAGTTGTAAAGCAAATGGCCTGAAACTTAATCTGTCTAGCGTGCATGAATCTTCAAGTAGGTCATCTTCTACAGGCAGCACTCCACTGTCGTCTCCTGTAGTTGACTTCTACCTAAGTCCTGGACCCCCCAGCAACTCTCCACTTACTACACCTACCAGAGACTACCCAGGAAGTCCATGCATCTCAAAGCCTGGGATTCACATCCTTTATCCCATCCCTGAATGGCCATCAAACGTTAACCTTCTTCCATCACCCGGGATTTGCTCATCCCTAACCTCACAGAAACCGAGCAGCCTTCCTTTGAACACCCTGCCTAATGACCACCCAGTTAAGACTTCAGCCTCCAAATCAACAGACTTAGGATGCTGCGAGGCATTAGGAGAGTTGTCGTTGGCACCCGGGCGCTTCCCATACTTCCAGAGCGACTGTGCTTTTTCCAGTCCCTTTTGGAAGGAAGGATGCTCGCTCAGCACGCCACCAGCTAATGTTAGCACGCACAGGAAGGACAAAGCGCTCGACAAGAGCGTCTGTCATCCTAAAGACAAAGAACCTTGCCATGATCAGAAAAGCCTTAACCAGGGCTCCTTCAACTACATCTGCGAGAGGCTCGAACACCTGCAAGCTGATAGCTGCGACGCCGTGGGAAGCCCACCCGTCTCCAGCGCTCACGCATGGCACAAGCTCTCCCCCGCCGTCCCACGCAGCCTCTTCAGGAGCAGGAAAGCGGATGGGTGGCCATTCATGCTGAGGATTCCCGAAAAGAAGAACATGATGTCGTCTCGGCAATGGGGCCCTATTTACCTTAGCGTCCTAGCCGGAGGTGTGTTGCAGATGTATTATGAAAAGGGCCTGGAGAAACCTTTCAAGGAATTCCAGCTGCACCCACACTGTAAGCTGTCTGAACCCAAATTAGAGAGCTATAATGTCTCAGGGAAAATCCATACCGTGAAGATCGAGTGCGTGTCTTACACAGAGAAAAGGAGGTACCATCCCAAAGTAGAAGTGATCCATGAGCCGGAGGTTGAGCAGATGTTAAAGCTGGGCACCACAGATTATAATGACTTCACCGATTTCCTCGTCACGGTCGAGGAAGAGCTTATGAAACTTCCTGCCATTTCTAGACAAAAGAGGAATTATGAAGAGCAAGAAATGACTCTGGAAATAGTGGATAACTTTTGGGGGAAAGTCACTAAGGCAGAAGGAAAACTCGTAGAAAGTGCCGTCATCACGCACATTTACTGCTTGTGTTTTGTGAACGGAAGTGCCGACTGCTTTCTAACCCTGAATGACCTGGAGCTCCAGAAGAGGGACGAGCGTTACTTCGAGAAGGAGGAGGAGAAGAAGTGGATCGATATTCTTGATTTCCATTTCCATAATTGTGTCAAAGCGCAGGAATTTGAGCAATCGCGAATTATTAAGTTTATTCCCCCGGACGCCTACAGGCTGGAACTGATGCGTTTCAGGACACGGTATAATGGGCAAGACCTTCCCTTTTCTGTGAAGGCTGCGGTAGTGGTTCAGGGGGCATACGTTGAACTTCAGGCTTTTATAAACATGTCTTCAACTGCTCCGATCCCAGCGCGTTTACCTTCTGTGAAATACTGTGAAAACGTTATGATACGCTTTCCTGTTCCCACGCAGTGGGTCAAAGCACTTTGGACCATGAACCTGCAAAGGCAGAAGTCCCTCAAAGCAAAAATGAATAGGAGAGCGTGCCTTGGCTCTTCACATGAGGTTGAATCTGATCCCGTAATACAAGTCTCGGTTGGAACAGCAAAATACGAGAGTGCCTACAGGGCTGTCGTGTGGAAGATAGACAGGCTGCCAGATAAAAACTCAAGTAAATAATTTGCGCTATAAAAGGATGGGCTTGGGTGCACGTCTTCACTGGTTTTATGCTTGTGTATCTCCATCGACTTCGGTAGTCTGGATTTTTATCTGTGCGGTGGTGTTGGTAGAAGCTGGAGTAACCTTTTGGGAAAAAGATAATACAGCCCTATTTATTTATTTATTTATTTATTTTTAAAACCCATTTTCCTAACTTGTTTGATGGAGGCAGATGTACTATTATCAGTAATTGTAAGGGTGTGGTATCACGGAAGTGGATCTCATAGTTCTGAGTAAACCTCAAATCCGTAGTAAGAAAGAGGGAAGGGTTGATGCTTCGCGTATACCAGCTGGGCAGCGGTGGGATGGGCGGCCGGTGGGTGAAGTGATTTGCCCCCCCAATATGGTGCAGTTAGTAGGAAGGGTGGTATTGTAACTGTTGGCATCTTGGCTTTCTAGCGTCGTCTGAGAAACGGTAGGTATGATACATAACTTGAAGGGATTGCGGTCAAACTTGCTGTAGCAAGGCGAGTGTGCTTTTGCAAAGGCTGTTATCTGTTACCTCCGTATGGGTTTGTGTATTCAGATTTTATGTCCGTGGCAATAACCTCACCGACAAAAAAAAAATACCTCCTACTTTATTCCTCCTCTCTGATGGTGGTACCTCACTAAAAACTTGCAGCAATAAAACCAGTTAAGTTTATAGTCATGCACGTGGGAGTTGTTAATTTCCCATTAAGTAAAATAGTTAATTCACCTTAATTTAATGGAGAAAATATGATTTTTGGGGGGAGGGGAAAGAAAATATTAATATATGGTTTTAAAATTCCAGTTTTTAGTCATGTTACCGGATTAATAGCCCTATATAGTACTTTTCTAAGGGCATAAAAATTCTTGAGGAATATATTATTCTGCTTCAAGTTCTGTAGAGTGGAGGTTCTTCATCCTTTACTCGGATATGCATAATGTGTATTTGAGGCTTTGGCGATCTGTGTAAGACAAGGGCATCTATTAAAGCATTTTGCCTAAAATACCGGTAAAATCCATACTTTTAAGAAGGGGTAAGTGTGTAGTATTAACAAATGGATTGGCCTAGTCTTGTAGTATCCTAACTGTCCGGACTAACTATCGCTTTAAAATGTCTGGAAAAGATATCAGCTTCTTAAGGCCTGGTTTCAGGTACGCTAGTGCTACGTTGACATATCCACTCCCCTGTTTGACAGCTAGATGTGTGTGCAGGCGAGAGTTCTCATTCAGAACTATTAAAAGACAAGAGTAAAGGCAAAAAAACCTCCCGAGGATATTTTTTTCTTATTTTTTATCTAATTGTAAATTATATTTAATCCGTTGTGTTGTTTAGGTAATTATGACTTTTTTTCTTTTCAGTTTGATATTTGGATGCTTCTGACTGGTATTTCACTGACAGAAGTAACAGATCGACAGAAAAACTGAGGCAGGTGCAAATGAGAAGGGAATATTGTCCTGAGCCTATATATGAACTATATTGGTTTTAGTATTAAAAGAGCATTTGAAAGCATCCTATGTCAACATGCTGATGTGGCAGTTCTGAGAGTATAAATTATTACACGGCTACTGGCAGAGGAGAGCTAGTATTTTTACTAATGATGCTGCGTGGAAATACCGGCGCCTTTTGCGTGCAGATTGGGTCTTGCTTAGGCGGTGAGCACGTCTCTCAAACCTCGAGCAGTTGTGCCTTTCGATTTCTATTGATGCGCTCCACGGGAGGGACGGCGCAAACGTCGCTGTGGCCCGATTCAGAAATGACGTCGCGTTAACGCCATCTCCGTTTTTTCCCCTTTTGCTTTGGAAGAAGCTGCGGTCAGCTTGGACCTGTGGCTAATGCCATATGGTTCCTCCCGAATTGGCTGAGCCCTCCCTTTTGCGCGCTGCTTGTTACCTGGGTATCTCACGCTCTGCTTGGAGAGGATGCCGGTGGCTGCCAAGCGATGGGCAGCGGGAGAGCGGAGGAGACGCGGCATCGGCAGACGGAGTAACGCGAGGCAGGGAGCCAAGCCAGAGTTAATGGTGGGGGGAAAGAAGTGGCAGAGGGAGGGGAGATGAGGGGGGGCAGTAAGGGAGGGATTGGGGAGGCTGGAAAATGGGCGGGGGGTGTGGGCAGAGCAGTTGGTGGAGAGAGGTGGGAGAACCAGTGGGCAGAAGAAGATTCTCCAGATCTTCAGAATCTGTAGGTATGGGTGTCTTGCACTCTTGGCTTCAAGAATTTTTACCATGCTGCTGTGACCCGTGTGTTTTCCCAAGGCTTCCGGGACTGACTGGGTAGCTTTTAATATTCCTTGCTATTTAATGTAGGTTTGCTTCTGCAAAATCAAGTCAGCAATTTAGTCAGGCAGTTTTAAAGAAGATTATAAGTCTTCCAAAGTCTTTAATTTCCCTGAAGTTCATTCACCTTGAGATTTGATGTGCACAATTAACTTCAGATTTATATTATTTGAAAGCAAGAACTGTTTTTTGTGACATTCTACAGCTTTACATTATTTTCTACCAGTAGCTTAAACTTTTGACATTTGAATAATTCCTCTGGCTGAGATCTGCAAAATCATTTGTATCCTTGAAATGTTCATGCGTTTGAAAAAACATTTTGGTAGTAATACTGCCTGGTCAAACTTTAAACCTCTCTATCAAGTTTTCTGTATGCAGTTAAGAGTTTAAAAATAGGGTTGTCCCAAGGCGTGCCAAAAATCTGGAGGCAGTCAAACTAATAGAAATATGTAAACTTTCATAATATGTTTACTGCAGGGAGGAAAATATGCCGAGGCTTTTGCTTTCAAAAAACCTTTGCCCAGGGCTTTAAAAAAAAAAAAAAGACAGGAAAAGGAAAGGTTGCCTGCAGTTATGTTGTGATTCCATTTATAGACATCGAAATGTGTTAGTATCCACTGATTCTACTAAAATGCTTCCTGGGAAGAGTGCTGGCCAAGTGAAGTCTCTGTGAGCTGTGAGATACCCCAGATTTTTGAAAGGTGCCTATGCTTATTCAGTTATCTAAATGGAGAGTCTGGAGCCCAAGTGTTAGCATTATTAAAAAAAAAAAAAGTTAAAAAGCTGTAGACATTGACAGGTTGGTCCAATGAAATTTCTGCAAATTGAGTCTACATTTGTGAAATCGGGGAATTGTATAAGGAAATGTAGAACATTTTCTGATGTCAGCACTGTAGGGGCCAGGCTTTGCACTGGAGAGGCTGTATGCCCCCCTGTTGCCCAGGGAGCTGGGCAGAAACTAGACTTTGAAACGCTGTCTTTTAATCTCTTGATGTGTAAATTTGTGCCCTGCGGCGTTTCCTGCTAGGACACTTCCATCCTTGCGCCACTGCGTAAAGCAACAGTTCTTCAATTGATTTTATCTCCTTTTCTTCTGCATCATGGAGCCACACTGAGGAAGCAGTGATTAAGCAACACAGAGAAATGGAGCCGGGGGAGCTTGTGGCTGCTGGCAGCCTTTAGCATCTGAGCGTGGACTCAAGTGTGGGAGGTGATGTAGCTCCCAGCAACCTTCAGCTGCTGCTTTTTTCGCTTTCTAAATTGCCTAGGTGGAAATGCCAAGCCATGACTTTGTCAGGTGGGCTCCATCCCTGCCCAGCCACCTCCTCCTGGCATCAGCACTGCTGCAAACTGCTCCTTGGCGGCGGTACCTTCCCACTCCCCTGTTTCCCATGCATTTCTCCCAGAAGGTTGGATAAATGCACCCATTTAGACGTAGCTGCAGGAGTTGTTAACTTCTAACAACCCTAATGGAAATCCGTTCTTAGTAATTGTCGATGTTTTCATGTTCAAAATCAGACTTTTAGAACTGGACTTATTTCAGCAAAAATGGAATTACTACTTTACTAAAATAACCAGCACTTTTTTTGGCCTAAATCACTTGGCTTCGTGAACCTTTCTCAGATCAAGGTTGCTTGAATGCTACTCATACAGGTTAATGAGGGATAAATAGTGTGAGTAAATACAACAAAGTTAGATTATTAATTGTGAAGTGCTATATGAATGCTAAATGATGACTTGAATCTAGTTTTGTAGTTTTACTGGTTTGTTTGTTTGGTTTGGCTTTTTTGTTGTTATTCTTCAAAGAAAGAGAGCAAGAATTTGGAACATTTTTAGGAAATAAGAGCCAAATTTTCAGATGTAAGACAGGAAAGACTTAGGTCTCTGAATTCACAAAAGTCTTAACAAGTCGTCTAGACACCTAAACCCCAGGGCTTCTGTCTCCTGAGTTAGCTAGTAAAAGCTCAGTTGTCTCCCAAAATTATCTGGTTCCCTTTCAGGAGTGATTCGATTATTCATTTTTTTAGATTTCAGTAAAGCTTTCGATACTGTCTCTCGCAGTATCCTTCTGGACAAAATGTCCAGCATACAGTTTGACAAAAACATAGTGCAGTGGGTGAGGAACTGGCTGACGGGTCGGGCCCAAAGAGTTATGGTAAACAGGGTTACATCAGGCTGGCGACCAGTCACCAGTGGGGCTCCCCAGGGCTCCATTTTAGGGCCAGTTCTTTTTTATGTTTTCATAAATGACTTGGATGTAGCACTAGAAGGTGTCGTGAGCAAGTTTGCAGATGACACCAAATTGGGAGGAGCTGTTGATTCCGTCGAGGGTGGAGAGGCCTTGCAGAGAGATCTGGACAGATTGGAGAACTGGGCAATCACCAGCCACATGAGGTTTAACGAGGGCAAGTGCTGGATTCTGCACCTGGGAAGGGGCAGCCCTGGCTATACATACAGACTTTGTGATGACACGCTGGCGACCAGCCATGCTGAAAGGGACTTGGGGGTCTTGGTCGACAGCAAGTTGAACATGAGCCAGCAGTGTGCCCAGGCGGCCAGGAAGGCCAACCGTGTCCTGGGGTGCATCAAGCACGGCATTGCTAGCCAGTCTAGGGAAGTGATTGTCCCACTCCACACTGTGCTGGTGCGGCCTCACCTCGAGTACTGCATGCAGCTTTGGGCACCACAGTACAAAAAGGACATAAAACTATTGCAGAGTGTCCAAAGGAGGGCAACAAAGATGGTGAAGGGTCTAGAGGGGAAGACGTATGAAGAGAGGCTGAAGTCCCTTGGTTTGTTCAGCCTAGAGAAGAAGAGACTGAGGGGAGACCTCATCACAGCCTACAACTTCCTCACAAGGGGGAGCGAGGGGGCAGGCACTGATCTCCTCCCTCTGGTGACCAGTGATAGAACCTGTGGGAACGGAATGAAGCTGCAATGGGGGAGGTTTAGGTTGGATATCAGGAAAAGGTTCTTCACCGAGAGGGTGATCGGGCACTGGAACAGGCTTTCCAGGGAAGTGGTCACAGCACCGAGCTTGACTGAGTTCAAGAAGTGTCTGGACAACGCTCTCAGTCATATGCTCTGATTCAGCTGGTCCTGTGTAGAGCCAGGTGTTGGACTCCATGATCCTTATGGGTCCCTTCCAATTCATGATATTCTATGATTCTGTGATTCCATCAGGCCAGATGGTCATGTCTGCATGATGGGCCGCATTTTGGATAGCTGGGCTCACATCTGAATACGTCGTTTTAGCTTCCACTGGGCAACTGTACAGACTTACACTATGCCTGCTTCATCCAACTTGTCCTTCCGCCCCACTACCTTTTCTCTTTTCTGGCTGACATCTTCCTGATTCAGCATAACGGGTTTTTTTGCAAAAGGATCTTGTATATGCAGCCTCTCTTCTTCTAACTCCGGTGTAATACAAGGCCTGGGAAAAAATAGTTTCATGGAGCAGAGATGACTAGGACTGGTCAGTTTTAGGTGTAAACTAAGGCAATGCTCACCATCTTCTGAAGTGCTGGTTGATCACTTCGTTGTCTGACGAGACAGCCGACAAGAAGAAGTTGCTCCACACTCCTACCACAGCCCAGCAGTGGGCAGATGAACTTCTCCGCAAGTGAAGTGCTGAGTACCTCCTTCTGACATTGATGTTGGTACAGGAGACGGATGGGCTGCGGGGAACCCTGTGTTTTGGGAGTAGGTCCAGTGGAGGCTGCTCCAGAGGACCTAGGCAATAGCCTTACCCAGATCCCAAAACTATCATCTCTGCCTTTGCAGGTTACCATCTAGGGGAAAGAAAGGGCCCCAGAACTCATTGGATCCCAACATGAGACCACCTCATGGGTGTGGGTTAGCTGGAATACGAGCTCAGAGATTTTTTTTAAGTGCTATACGGTACTGAACCACAACTGTGCTGTGTCTAACACAGGAGGCTTTAGCAGCAGGCCAGGAGGAATGGCCCATTTATGCCTGAGCTCAAGTGGACATCTACCATCCAACATTTACCGTCAAGAAAATTCCAGGTAGTGGTTATTTCTGGATTCCCTTTCTCAGAAGACAAGATAATTTTCCAGAAAATTCCCATTGCTACTTGTTTCTTCATAGGCCTCCCTTCCACAGCAGGAAGACGCAGAATTTGATCTCCAAGAGCCCTTAAATCTTACACCCTTTTCCTACTACTGCAAATGGACTCCAAACAAGATGCTACTGCTCTTGGACAAACCCTTTCTCCTCAGATCCTTGGTCAACCATAGCCCCAGAGGCAGAGCGCACCTTTCCTGGGCAGGGCACGATGTGCCATCTTAGTGTTGCAACTGCTGCTATGAAGGACCCTTCACTTGTTGCTGACATCGTGCAGTCTGCGCATCCGAACCCAGCAAACAGCACAAAGACCGGATCATATAAGTGTGTTGCCAAGCTGCATCCCAGCACCAGCACTGGAGAGTGGAGCAGGTCCTGGGAGCCCAGAGAAGCACAGCTTGGGTGGGTTGTGGTACCACAGACGTGATGACGTCTCATGGTTTGGCTGTGGAATGGGGTACTGCTTCTGGTCTTCTTCATCACTGATGCTGCTGTCACCACAGCTGTTGCTGGGACGATGGCAGATTCAAGGATGGAGAGGCCCACCCCAACAGGGTTCTTGTTCTACCACGTCCAGGCAGTCTGGAAGAGGGACCATGGACCAAGAGAGTGTTAGTGCAGGACAAATGGGCTTAGACACATCAAGAGATGACCAGCCGCGGATCGTGGACAAGGCCCACGTAATGGAAGTACACAGATCTGCCTGTCACTGGGTACGTGAGTGACGAAGCGACATCTCCTCACACTTGTTTAGTCCTCCTCCATCTTCCTTCTCAAGGATCTGGCAGGTGGTTGTAATATTTGTTTCTCACTTTGTACCCTCCTCTATTTCAGTAATAAAGTCCCTAATGTTACAGTTTTACCTGTCTCTGTGTATTGTATTATTGTCCCGAGACTCTAGCCACACGCTGCGTGCCCCTGGCTTTGCACTCCTTTGCCTAAGACCTCTAGGAGCTTGCAAACTGGGTATCTTTGTGCTTTAGTGCCTTGAAGGGCGCCGTCCTGCAGCGTGCTCCGAGGCGTGGGTAACATCTCACGCGCGCTGGGAGCACCGAGTTAGCACCGATCGCAGTCGGTACCTCCTGCTCCACCCCCATCCCAGCCTTGCCGTGTAGCTGCATGTGTGACTCCGAGCCACTCCAGCGTGCAAGTGAACTAAGTGGTAGGTTTTACATATAAAAAGGAGGTGACAGTACTGCTGCTTTTGGTCATGGGCCGTGGTTCGGGTGGTGGTTGTAATTTTTTTAACTGTGTGTGGGTTTTAAAGCGTTGTGCTGTGACTGGCGGCAGGTAGGCTGCAAAGTCTGCAAGGAGGGGTGAGGTTTTATTGTCTGATGTCTCCAGCCTGTCCTGCTCGGTTAGGTTTCCTTCCCTCTGTGCTGGCTTTGGTGATGGCCATTGCTGGGCACCTACTTCTCCCCACTCACCTTAAAGGTGCTCTTGTACTAGACATATTTGGGGGGGGCTTCATACCCAAAATTCATGACCCACACATTTTTTGGTTGCAGTGATCCCTACCAGTCCCTTTATGAATCTGCCCTTGCGTTTATGAGCGCAAATTGCATTACCTCTTCCTACAGTTTTTGTAACCAGTTCCTTATGAGCATATATTAGAGCAGTGCTTTGGCAGAAATTTCCCATTTGGTCCCATTTAGGGAATGGTTGCTGGCTCTCCGTAGGGATACACGTTTCTTTAAAGACACCTGGGAGACTTCATGGCCAGTGGCTGATACTCTTCGGTGGTGCAGGACTCTAGTTGGTGTGTATATAGAATTATTTTCTGAACTCCAGGTTTTCTTTGAACATTCCAAATAGTTACGTAAAAAAGCAGCATTTAGGATAAGGATCAAACGGGATGCGCTGCTGGAAGCAAGCCTGCAGGGGATGCTTGTAAATCAGCCACTTGGAGAGTCCAGATGGTGAAGGACTGCACTTGTCCAGTGACGTGCCCCTTGCCCAAATTGGTGGCTGCAAATGCTGCCGTGTTTCTGCGTGCGTGCCTTCGGGGTCAGCCGAATAGGGGGAGGAACACTTGCAGTCTGCAAACAGCTTTTTAAGCTACTGGTTATTGTTGTTGTTATTAAACATGGAAAAAAGAAGGGGGGGAGAAAAAGAGTTGGAGACCTTCTCTATCTGAAGTTTAGGGGCTGATAATCCAAAGGATGCTTCCTGTTCCTTTCTCCCCTTCCCTCACCTTTTTGTCCAGGCAGTCAGGTTTTAACTGTGCTGTTGAGTGTAGCAGCAAGGAAGAGGGAGGGAATTATTAATTATGCTAATTATATAATTAGTCAAAAGGAAAACAAAATGTTAAATGTTTCAGTGAGTATGAATAAAACAAACATGAATTTCATGCTCTTTAAGCCTTGACTTTTGGGGACCCACTGACTTTATGCTGGACTTGGAATGAAACGTGGAGGATGGTTTATTGAATTAGACTTGGTTCTGGTGCAGTCAGAGACGTGTGTGTTTGACAGAACTCTGCCCATCAAACTGCTCAAACGTAAATCATCTCCTAAAATCAGACCTGTCTTGGGCAGGCTGTGAGGCAGGTTGCAAGGAAAACCTGCAGCACAGACCAGAGGATGCACCCAGCCCAAGGTTCCCAGGAGCAACGGAGATGTAGCTTTTCTTAATTTATTTTTGCCTTACAAAATGCCCATGAGCCTGTGGATGTGGAGTGTTACAGCGATTTTTTTCCCACGGGATGGATAAAGCTCAGTGTACGTTAACTCCGTCTTCAGTATTTCCTTCATTCCAATACGAAATTGATTCCTGCCACCTGAGAAAGTGAGTGTGCAAAGAACGGGACGTTTTTGCCCAAACTTTGAGATGCTGTTCAGTATACTGGATGAAAACCAAATATACGCTGCCAGGCTTCCCTTTGACAAAATACAGCCAATCTTTTCTCTGATTTTTTTTCTGCCTGCAGCCAAATGGTAGTTAGTGGTCTATGCTGATGCTTAAAATCCTGGAGAGGAGGAGAAATGCAGAATTACGACTTTGCCCTGAAGAATTTGGAGAGGCAGCTGTGATAAAAAGGATTCTTCTCATTATATTATTACATTATGTTATGTTATATTATATGATATCATATGATATCATATCACTTTCATGCACATAGGGAGCCTGCTGACCTCGGTTTCTTTGGAATATAAGAAACGCTAAAGCAAGCGATCCCTAGGATCTAAGGCTGGATTAAAGTAATTTAGAATATGCTGCACTACATGGGCAGTCCTTCATGACTCTGCTTTATAACGTGACAGTTTAGTAATACTTTTGTTTGGAAGAAATGGGGTATGTTCTTTTCTCATAACAAGCCAAGGTAGAAAAGGAGTCCAGGTAGCCCTTATCCTGGCAGCTGGGCTACACCTTGTTTGAGCAGCACTCTGAGCTGCGCCTTTATCTTCCTGCCATAGACATACTGTAATAAATGATGTTACACAAGATAGCTGTAGGACTCGAAATAAACACTCCAGTGAAATTCCTGCAGCAGAGAGCTCTGGAAAGGGTGGTGGTTGGACACAGGGAGGCACCTCTGCCTTGGCTAAGCTGGGGGCTTCCAATTTTTATTTTCCTTCAAGAGTAAGAAATGTATTTTTAAGTGAAAACTGAGGTTCTTCCCTAAGAGTCTGAATTTAGCAACCAATCCCTAAGTTTGTAATACTCTTTTCTTAATCAGAAGCTGGGAGGAACCAGTAAATCTTGTGCAAATTAATTTGTAAAACTGCAATGATTGTGAAAAGTGTGCCGCAGCAGAGAAAAAATGAGTAAGGGGCCACCTTATGCCCAAGTAGTAAAAGATTATAGATAGAATAATCGTGTATCATAATAACTGCTCTGCATTAATAAAAGGGATAGAGCTGTGCTCTCTTGCTAGTAGATTGACCTTGCACTGTAAACAAAGATAATTAACTGATGGTGGGTTTTTTATTTTTTCTTTTCCAAGGTTCAGATCATCCGCACAGCCTGTCTTACAAACTGGAACTCGGATCAGACCAGGAAATCCCGTCTGACTGGTATCCATTTGCTACTGTCCAGTTTGTCGTTCACGATACCTGTGCCTCGAGAACAGAAGTCAAGTCACTGGGCATAGAGAGCGACCTGCAGCCCCAGAAACACGTGGTTCAGAAAGCTTTTTACAATTGCCAGGTATTTTCAGGGCTATGTTTTCAGTGTTTCCCTCCTCTTCTTCCTCCCCACTCGCCCCTACAGTATTTGCAAGGCGAATGTGCTTTGTATTCTAAACAGACCTTGCATGCCTTTGTGATAATGACTTTGAGCGAAAGAATCATTAAAAAATAATTCTTTGTCTGATCAAAGATGATGCTGAAAAACAGCGCTGCAAACGCAGCGCTGTTTTTCCTCAGTTGAGCTATTTTTGGGAGTAGTGGTTTTGAAATCTGTTTGGTCTGGAAATGTTTTGATTCGGTGTCAAAGCTTTCATTTGTGCCCTTGCTACAGTTCCCACTTTTCAGTGCCCAATTATTTGCTAATTCTACCTATTTTTTTTTTTTGTTTTCAAACTACAGGTTGAAATTGAAAAGAAGTGGATTAGGCTTGATGGAGAAGATCCAGATAAGGCAGGCAACTGCCTAATGCAGTAAAAGAGGACAGGAGGCACCGTCATAGGATATTAGTAGGAATCAATTTACATAGGAAATTCTATTGTTAGAAGCAGCGCAGTGACCTAGTTTAGGATAAACACGGTCATTGTATTTTTTTTTAACTTTTTTTAGTGCTTTTGGGTTTGATTCTGCAAATCAGTACTGGTTTGATTGGCCTGCGTTCAAGTAAACTTCCTGTCATGGGAATAGTGGTATGAGTAAGGTCTCTTTACAAAGAGTTGCAGGATGTGAGCACTTAATTGACTGATTGTAATATATTATTTTCCTGTTGCTTATCTATGACTTGGGAATGATCTCATACTCCATATTGAAACCTAATGGCACTACTCAAAGAGTTCATGTCACTTGGATATATAATATTCAGCAATAAAAACTGCCAGAGCGCTTACGTGCAGACCAGCATCTGTGTAAGGTCCAGCAGGAGCAATTACATTTTTCAGTGGTGTTTGAAAACCAAAGTCCCCCGTGTTTCTGCTCCCCTCGATACACGTGAACAGAACGAGCCGTAATATCATTCTCGACAAGAGCCTCAATTAATGAATTGGAAACTGGGTGATTTCAGTGGTAAAATGGGAAAAGTTCCTCCGCAATAATATTCTTCATATTTCTGTGGCTTGTGAGCGTTTCCTCCCCAGCACTTTAGAGGTTCGCTCAAAGTAATCTCTTGGGCAAAAAAACCATATGGCAGATGTGATTGAAATTTCTGCGCCAGCATTAGACAAATCTTTTTCACTACTGCAGCAAGCAAGACGAGGGGCGGATCCTCAGCAAGCGTAAGTCAGTCCAGGCCCATTTCATTTGATGAAGCTTTGAGAATTTACACCAGCAGAGGCTTCTCCCCACAAACCAAAGAAATGGCTGGTTGCTACCATTTGCTCTGGGTCTCCTGTAGGATGCGAGTTCCAGGTGTTGGTTTGGAAACTGCAGGAGCTGTTGCTTTGAGTAACTTTTAAGGTGATTTTCCATGCCTGGGAAGGGAGGTGTTTTCATGCTCCTGGAAGGCGTTTTCTGTGGGGAAACAGTGCAGGAACGGACTATTGCAAGGGGAGTGAAGCTGTGACGCTTTGGTAGGCCGCTTAAGCTACTAGTCCCGTATCAATGTGTTAACTGTGTTTTCAACAAATTATTGGCATTTAGGGAAAGGTTTTAATGCTTCCCCTCAGCCATTGTCCCCTTTGTCATTTTCTGCAGGCTGTAATTCCAGGTCTGAAAAAATCTGATAAATTAAAAAATGCTCCTGATGATACATTTTTTTTCTGTAGTTTTCCTAAAATTATCCTTACTTTAAACTGAAATTAGTGGAGAACAAAAATATAGTAATGCACTAAGTCTCACTTTATATTTTGTCACAGCTTGTAACTGTTTATATGAACACTGTGTAAAAATACAGATAAATGTTATTCCCCAAAAGTAGAAATATGTGGGATATGCACTGAGAAAATTACCAGTCTGAGGAAACAGAAGGCCATAATATGAACCTAGTTCATCACAATAAACTTTTCCCCCCCATTTGGAAGCTGAGAACAAAATGGGTAATAGATTCTATAGCAAGTCCTGAGGGCAGGTTTTTTATGGGTATTGCATTGCCAGAGCCCCAAATAGACTATTATGGTATTTTGGCTTCTCTATATATCCCTTTTTATTAGCAGATTATATTATTATAAATCTAAGCAAGCATTTGAGTATAGTAGTGATCCAAATATGTCTCAGCTGTTGCATCCACCATCCGTGTTTTGACTTGAGAAGCCATTAGCACCTTCAAGTCATGTTGGGTTTGTTTTATTCATATTTAATTTCAGTTTATGGAGTTCTCAGCTGAACTAAGGGGCACAGCGTACGCTAGGGCAAAGCATTTATACTTAGCATCACGGCAGAGCTCTACAATTCGCTGAAGTCTGTGGTTATACTAGAGCTACGATATCTATTAACCTCTCTGCTCGGCAAGGTAGAGGAAGCGAAATATGTGTTGCAGATACCTGCACTGACCTTTGTCTGAGGCTGACTTGTTTTGATTGACATTCATTCAGTAAACCTGTTAGCAGTGGTTATTGCCCAAAGCCTGTCTTGCCCAGCTGGCCCCATTTTTCTGGTTTTAAGGGGACAGCTGGGCTGTTCTGGGACTCTTTTCGCCTTAGGATCCCCGTTCGCAGCGCTCATTTCCTGGGCATTCGGTACCTGGTGGTGTTACGGATCCTGCAGAAGCAACGGCTGCTTTTCCTCTGTTAGGTGTCTGCTGTATCTCGGCATGCGTTTAAGAAGCCCGTGAAGCCCTCAGGATACGAGCTATTGTTTTCAATGGCCTAAGTGATGAACAACCACGTTACAAGTCATCATTCCTGCTAGCGAGTCTGTATCATATCTGGTATGATGCAAATGGTCGTTCGAGCCTTACTGAACTCGTTAACGTAAAAAGGTCAAGCTACAGCTTTATCGATGTGGCAGACTCTTGGGTTTCCATCTGAGGCCTGCAAGACTCGCCATTAACTTTAATCGGAATTGGATCAGGATCACAGGGAATTCGTTCCACAGAAATATTGCCGTGCTGAAAGAAAGGTACTCTGCTCAACGTATGGCTTTCAGTTTAAAGCTGACAATTAGAGCAGCCTAAGGCTGAATAATTACCCTGTTCAGTCTCACGCTGATGTTTGTATGCCTTGCTGTCAGAATACTTAAAAATAGGCTGCAATTTAATGAAAGAAAGTTCGGGTTGTCTGACTTTTTTTTTCCCCTCCATCAAATTCTAACTTCCTATTCTATTGCAACATGCCAAAGCAGAAACACCCTGGCTTCCCCTTTCTAATGTATCTTCTGCACTGTCTGATGTCCTTTGAGTATGACCTACTGAACAAATATTCTCAATGTTTAAGACTCATTTGCCGGCATTTTCTATGAAGGCCACGGCAGGCGATAGCGAGTAAACATACTGGTTTTGATCCTTTAGAAATTTGGGCTACAGGTACTCTAACTGAATTTTGGGAGGGGAATGGAGATGAGGAACAGTTGCTATAAGCTGTTGTGATGCTCAGTGCCCAGCTAGCAGAAGGACCGGAGCTTTAAATAACCCATGAGGTACACTGGCATCGTGCGAGGAACCAGGTTTCACACGTATCTGATCTCTGCTTGCCCGCAGCTAGCGCCTGCAGTCACTGAAATGCTTCCGACTGTGTGGGTCACTTCAGATGCTGGCACTTGGCTAACATTTACTACAGGGCGGTATTTAGGTATTAACTGTGTTTCCTTCATAAAGGACCAGCAGGGTTTGGGATATTCTCTATTTTAAACAGAAATCAATGGGAACAGCTATTTTTATGGTGTGTTTGCCTTTTTAACAAAATGTATTTGCTGAAACTGACAAACTTTATCTTTGCGTTCATCTTTCTCATACTAATTGTATTACTGTAGGTAAATGGTACTTGATGTAATTTTGGATTCAAACACTCATTGAAGTCAATGGAAGTCTTTTAACTGACAAAATGGGATGTGCATCAAAGTCTCTAAGAATAAAGGAGAAGCAAAAAAAACAAAAAAAAGAAGAAAGGAATAGTGGTAATGGGCAGAAAAAAACCCACTGTAGAAGATTCTTGATGCTAGTAAGCAAGCAACCTGCAATGCTTGCTCTTTCCGACCAGAAAAGAGCACAAAAGAGAGGAAAAGAGGCATAATTGCTGGTCAAAGCTGAAGCTTTGCAGTGATTGGGAACCATGGTCCGGCTGCCCCTGTGTAGCAGCTCTCGAGAAATGAGGAGGATGGTGCACTCCATTGAACACGATGCCAAGCTGCTGTCATCCGTATGCTCCTTGCTTTTTTTCCCTCCAGATTCCATATTAATTGTCCAAAAGTACTTTACACCTGAAAACATGTTTTCAGGTGTTGCTTTTAGTTGCATTTATTTTACTTGACAGACTCCTTAGCTGCAGTATTGGTGTCCACACCTCTATTTTACATTTATTTGTCTTTTTGTTGACTAAACACAGTAACTTACTGCTGCAGTTAGTAGTTCTTAGCTGTAATTTTGATAACTCCGAAGCAGTGCTGTTATTCTTAATGGCAAATATAATTTTATTTGGGTCTTTTGTCAGTATAAGTATAAACAGATCATGCTGGTAATCTTGTAATAACATTTTGTAGATTGCATATTGATTAAAAAAATAAAGTTGTATTTCAAGCTAGCAGTTTCTTGTCCCCTTGCTAGAAATTTATCAAGCTTGTTTTATGTTTATTATAATTAACTGGTTGATCTCGTATCATCAGGTATTGCAGTTTATTAGAAAGAGCAGTCCTACTCCCTGGGCGAGGAACACCACTCCTTGTCTTAGATAAAGCTAGTTGCAGAAAGCTGAACGATGCACTATATTCCATTAACGATAATTTATGGCAGGCCCTTGTCATGCCTTATTTGCATAACAATAGTAAGCCAAAGAATACCCTGTTTTTTCCTACTGAGTACTTCCTCTGATCTCTCTGGGATATTTGAATATAATGTAGCAACAACTGTTTTAAGACCTTCACAAATTTCAAAGTCTGTTCTTGAAATGAGCTGTCACTAGGGAAAGAGTGAAAACCCCGTGGAAAATATGGGAATAAGGCAGAGGTTTGTGGGGCAGCATTCAAAGAATGGGCTTACAGTATAAAATAACCATGCCACTTATCCTATGCTGCTGTCTCTGTAGCAAACCAGCTATTCTGGGAAACACTGGGAAATAGAGTTAATATCCATTTTCACTTCATTGGTGTTCTATCCTTCAGTGAGCACCTGCAAATGGAAAGCAGGTGTCTGGCAGAAGTATAGTCCCCTTCCAGAGCTTAAACAGTTTGCAGCGTTTAAAAGTATCGGTGAACAATATGATTCAGGTACATGAAAAAGTGAGATGGTAAATTGCTAGAATACAAGTAAAAACATGAAAACATTTATTTTTGGGACAGTTTCCTAGTATGTGCTATGCTGAGTATGTGCTATTTTATAGCCCTGTTCTTTCCTTAGTAAAAACAACCTGTAATTTTTTACAATAACAATCATAACATGTTGTAAGTGATGTTCATGCTCCCCGCTGAAGCCTTACCGATAGAAATAAAAGAAAAAGCATGGGCTCAAAATTCTGCTTTTCCCCCCCACAAAACCCAGTGTGATTAGGTATTTCTGGTTGTGGGTAGGTACAGTCTAGCATTACGTTGCATTGTGATGGCCTTTTCAGATTAATATAGAATAACTTTCATATCCGTTTCCATATTCAACAATAAAGGTCCGAGGGGAAAAAAAAAATCAGAAGCGGGGACGTGCTGGGAGCAGAGGAGACCCACGATGAGTGACCAGTGGGGGGGTAAGAGGGAGGAGGCAGGGAGCTGGCAGAAGGAAAGGGCAGTGGGCAGAGCTTGTTTGCAAGGGCTAAGGAGAACCGCTGCCTCTCTAAGTCTAGGGGAAACATCTACCTATAAAAGGGACTGAAATAGAAAAGTGGTGAGGATCCCATGCAGAGAAGTGCCTTCAAGGGAAGGTATTGAGAACAAAGTTGCTAGTGGCTCCTCAGGGAAAAAATGAACTGAATGCTCTCCTTGGGTGGGGAGGAGGAGGAGTTGGGAGCAGCTGAAGAAGGGGGGACGTGGGCTGAGCCACTGGACACACAGCAAGGTGGCTGTGAGGCTGATGGGGCACAGCGAGAGGTGTCCTACCCAAACAAGCCAGGCTGGTGCCCGCTTGTGGTGTGCCACAGCTCGGGGCAGCGCCACGCCGTGCAGCTCTCCCTGCTTTCACATTGTACGTGCTGCCGTTACGCACCCGCTCTGTCTTGAGCATCCCTGCATCACATCTGTACAGCTGTCGGTAATGGTAGCCTGTCCTTCTGGACAGAAAGATTGTGCTTCTGTAAGGGACTGATGACACAGTCATGTTATAGGAGATGCAATGAAAATATCAAATAAAAGCCAGCAGGGGAAGGGAGAAGATTTAAAGCAAGAACGTAGGTATTACCCTGATGATACCCAGAGGTATGCTAGTGCTGTAGCCTTGTTAGACTGCTCTCTAGGGAGGGACCTTCATCTGTCAAGTCATCTGTAATGTTTAGTAGGTTTTACTGTCTAAACGTAAGTACTGACACCAGGATTTAGATGACAGTTCTTCTGGAATGGAGGGAGCCATCCACTGCCTGCAGAGAAGAGGTGAAAGGCTGTTTTAGTCCCCTTCACGGAAAGCCACAGCATGCTAGTTGAAACTTTCCACAGAGCCATGGGAACAAGTTACTGAGTATTTTTGCTGCTAATTGTGTGGCTAATGTTGTCAAAAGGGGTATGTGTGTGCAGTAGATCTACTCAAAACTAGAGTTGGGGAAAAAAACCCAGAAGAGCGAAAAGGTTTGTACAGTCAAGTATTAGAACAGTGGGAGCCCATCCACGTTTGCTCTGAAAGGGAAGCTCAGGAAGACGACTTTGAGCACATATCAGGGTCTTCACATAAACACTTCCAAGAGCCAATATTGCAATGGAGGTTAGTCTCCATGCATCTGAGTCGTTCTTTAGTAGAGTTGAACTGGTACCGATGCGGCAGTAAAAAGGAGAAACTCACTGCTAAGCTGCGCTTCGACCTGTCTCTCAAAGTCACTTGCCGGAGGATTTTAGTGGCATGGTTGGTGCTGCAAAACCCACTGCTGGTGGAAGGGGCTCCTGTGGTCGCTCAGCTTTCCTCCTCTCCAAATTACCAAATGCAAAGTTAGACAGAGCAAATTGGCCTTGACCAAAACATGCTCTTCTGCTCTTATTTAACTTTGCACTAAAACCACTGGACTTCTGCAATCATCTGCTCGTCTGTGAACTTCCAGCAGCTAATTCAGCTAAGGCGGAACGGTGTTTCTGGCATTTACCCTCCTGCTGCTCCCTGCCTCTGTGTGGTTCTGCACACCTCTGTAGCTTGTCCCTCTCCGCTGGAGACGGGGAGCCCAGGAGGAGGTAAGCAGCAATTACCGACCAGCGAGGAGGGGGTGGGATTTCAGCCGCTGATGAAGGGGGGTAAAACAAGGTGGCCGGGAAGGGGATTAGAGAGCGATGAAGGCAAAGGCAGTAGGCAAAAGGGGAGCGAGCCGGACTGGGGCATTTCTTGGGGACACAGGGTGGGAGGTTGGGGTCTCTCAGGGGAAAGAGTGTGCTATAAACATCTGTACGTCATGCCCAGGGAAACAAGGCAGATAGCAAAGGTGAGGGAACAGGAGTCGAGCTGGGCACCAGTGGGAGCGTGGCAGAAAGCAGGGGCAAGAATAAGGACAGTGAAGTGGCTGGTGGCTGCTGTTTCCCTTTGAGGCTTTCTCTCCACATAAGGCATATGTATCAGGGTGAGTATTTAGGAGAGTCAAGGCTTATTTCATCCTCAATTAGGCTTACTCATACCACACAAGTCTCTGGGCTTACCAAGGAGGTGAGATATATACACTACTACTCAGCGTATTCAATCCATCAGGACTGCCATTTTTATATAGCAGTTTGTACAGGTCAGAGCCCTTCTTATGCCACCCAATGTCCTGAAAATTTGTCAATAAATTGAATTAAGGGACAGCTCTTTCTATGGTTCCTCTGATAAAGTGGTTTAAATCAGGCAAAAAAGGAGAGGCCCTTGAAGAAACAGGAGTCTCACGATAAATGCAAGAGGAACAAATCACAGATTCCCAGTGTTATCTGTCTCAGAACTCCGATGAAAATGATAGAGCTTATAATAAAATCACACTGTTAATAAAGATGGTTATGAGACTAGAGTGCTGTGTATCTATGAGTCAACAGCTGAAAACAAAGGGAGCATGTCAGAGAATATCTTTAAAATGAAATTAGAGTTCTGCCCGTGTCAAGGCATCTCCATGAGAACTGCCTGGATTCTGCTACCGGTTCCTCGTAATAATGATTACTTTTACTTGGAAAGAAGAGCAAAACGGTATTTGTAAAATATGTTTTGAGAAAGAATTCTGCAGTCCTGCGGTTGAGCTGCCGCGTTCCTTTACAGCAGCAATGCTGGATTTAAACAGGAGAGGGCACTCACCACCAAGCAGCTGAGTTTGCCCAAAGCTCTCCGTTTCTAGAGGGAAGGCATTTGAACACGGTAATTTTAATTTTTTTTTTTTTTAATGATTAATAAAGGTTCATCATCCAAAAATAAATCTTC
Source organism: Grus americana (assembly GCF_028858705.1). Taxonomy (NCBI): domain Eukaryota; kingdom Metazoa; phylum Chordata; class Aves; order Gruiformes; family Gruidae; genus Grus; species Grus americana. The sequence continues at coordinate 109,098,376 of NC_072854.1, forward strand.
TCTAGACATCATGTACCAAGAGGAGTATAAATAATTACAAATTAAAACCTGTCCAGTAAACGAATGTTTGAGGTGCCCTTAAGCTGCACTACCCCAAATGCTGACAAAACCCTGAAAAATCAGGAGGGTTCAAACAGCATGCTAATCTTTCTGAGAGCCTGATTTCTGAACCTCTTGTGAGCTGTTAAAGAGACTGCAACGGGGAGAGCTGCATCAGAAGCTGAACCAAGACTGATGAAACCTGGGTGCTGTTCCTGACTGCCATTAGTGAGCTTGGGCAAGATAGATGGTGTGTCTGTGCCTCAGTTTCTTCTCTTAAAAGCGGGGTTAGACATTAACAAAATCCATAAGCATGAAAATCACTACAGGGTTGCACTTCATACTGCAGGACACTGATATTAGGTTAAGACCATCAGTATCAAAGCTAGCCAGTCAGTATGAGTAATGCTATGCACAGGTATTTTTGTATTTTTTTCTTGCTCAGAGATGATTTAATTTTTTCAGTGTATACCATGTTTTCTCATGCTCTTCAGTGGACACACTGCTCACAGTGCTTAGCTGAAAAGCCACCTTCTCTAGGAATTTGTAAAAGACCTCACATGAAAGCATAAGAGCCCTGGTTAGCAGGAAGCGCCCTCTGCAACCTCCCTGTGCAGCGTGGGAAGTTGTATTCCCATTCCCAGGTTTTACTTTCTCCCCAGCGATAGCTGTGTGCTATCAGCAGGGGTAGTCTGCTGTCCCTTGCATGAAGGGAGCCGACATGTTGACTGCAGTCATGGAGCTTTGGTATTCCCTGGCAATATCCCTGGCAAGGGTATAATTTACAACACACGGGGTATGCCCACAGTGCCTTGTGCTGGTGGGACGTGCTCAGTACGTGCAAATACAGAGACACACTGTCAACTTGAAGTGCAAGTGAAAATCATTTGCTTTGGTCTGCAAATTCTCATGTGGACATAGCCAAAGTAACCCAACCACTATCTGAGACAGCTGAGAAGTCTTTTGGCATCAACCTCCCCAACCTCTCTTTCTTTTAGAAATCAGGCATACAAATTGTTCCAATTTCAAGGCACTTTGTAATCCTTGGATAAACAAAGGATGGTAGAAAGCAGGGAACTCATTTATAAATATCTTCTTTCTGCACTTTCACCTTTCTAAAACTGCTGTTACAGTATGCTGGCAGATAGATGGCTCTGCATCAGGTTTATCTTGCTCATGAATAAGTCGCAGCCAGCTGCAGGATCACCATCTGCAACCTTCAGGCCCAGTGAGATCCTAAAGGCTGCAACTTCTTCCTGCTATCTCTGCTAACACAACAGGACAAACCAGACAAGAGAAGAATAATGATGTTCTTGGTATGCACTATCCCAGACAGTTTCAAATGAGCACTGTGCTTTAAAAAAAAAAAGTTTTATTACTTAAATTATTCTATAAGCAAAGCAACATGGCTCGCTTTTTCCTCGTGATGATGACGGAGGGCACGCAGAAAAGCTGAATATCCAACTGCTGTTTAATTCAAGACCCAGACAGTGTCATAAAACATATTTTGTTTCAGAGCAAAATTACTTCAATAGCAAATTGCATTTGTCTCACTTGTGAAAATGCAACTTACAATATTATTATGGATGTTGCTTTTTTTTTTTTGGTAGGTGTTAATCTAGCTATTTAATTAAGGGTCTGTCAGTATTTTCATTAAAATCTTTTCATTTTTCAAGATGTGTAAGTCAGCGTTAAAAATTAAAGCTTAACGGGTGAGTCTCCTCTTCACAAGCCAAATAGCGCTGTTGCTACATAGCTACCTAAAAATGGAAAAAGAAAAGGGAAAAAAAAAAAAAAGCAAAAGGAGAAGATGATACTTCTAGGTTCTCAGAATCATCATGGTAACACCGATACATGTACAGACACAAGGCGTATAAAGACCAAAGTATATATTCTATACATTCTTCTACATAGATGAGATTAATGAACATTTTTCCAGATGAGTAACTGCTAAATTGGTAAATCTCTGTATTAACATATGAACAGATTGCTGCAAATGTAAGCAATAATTTGAGTAGTTATACCAGATTGCTGCTACTTAACTGGTAGCTTCAGCTATCTCCCTGTTTATGAGGTAATAATGACTTCAGAGTTTATTAGAGCAAAATAATAAGCTTTTGTAGCCTGCTTTTCGAGGTATATTTTCGCGCTGCGGAGCAACTGTGCTTCTCGTCCCTCCCGTTCTCCAGACAGAACCTCCCGTCCTCCATGCAGTTTCAGGCTAGAGCTCAGGGTCCGAACTGCACCCTCGGTCCGGCCTTGCGCTTTGTGCAGCGGCCGGTCCCTCTTTCTGGTCTCAGGAACTGAAAGAAGAAACCTGGGTTTAGTCTCCAGCGCCCGGTTATGCCCCTGTGCGTGGCACTGCCCGGGGTGTTGCAGGGATAGGGAAGAAAACCGGGAGCCCACCGGGGGAAGGGCCCAGGCGGGGCCGGCGGCGGGCAGGCCGCGTCACCATGGCAACGGCGCCTTATAGGCGGGAGGGCGGGCTGATGGCGGCCGTGTGCGCCATGGCTCACGCTAACCTCGTGGTGAGGGGCTGCGCCGGCGGAGAGGCTGGGTCGGGTTCCGACCCCACGGCGCGTAGCTGGGCTTGGGGACCGCGAGCTGGCCCGGCGGGGTCTGGCTGTTTCTCCGCGGGAAGGAGGGGATGGAGCCGGGGCCGGGGAAATCGGCTCCCCCTCCCCAGGCCCGGCGGGAGGCGGTGTCGCCCTGCGGGGAGGCCCTGCGAGGCGCCGGCCATTCCCTGGCGTGGGAAACCCACGGGTGACTTCGAAACCCATTTTTTTTTTTTTGGGGGGGGGGTGTGTTTAAAAAAAGCATTGTGGCAGGGGTTGGTGCGAGCCGCTGGGTAGCTCCAAGGTGTGGAGAGACGCTGCGCAAGCTTAGTGGTGCCAGGGAGAAAGGTGGCGGCTTTAACGGCCCTCCGGGTTTCGTCTGGTGCTGCCTCTCCTTACCCGGGACTTCAGATGGTCCTTCAGATGATAGTAATCCCGGGGAAGCCCTGGAGGCTTCACTTTAAGAGATGCTTTTTTGGCTTTGCTGGAATGGGGTGTTCAGCCCCTCCCTGCCGCCCCGCTGTATATGAAGAAAAACGGAGTTTCTTGGTTCATGGCGCTGGGTGTTGCGATGTGGATGGACTGCTTTGGCAAAGGAGTGCCTGTGTGCAAAGGAATAAAGCTGGGGTGCACGAATGTCTGCACTGTAACCGTTTTTCTCTAATGTGGAAACATGCAGTGCTTGAATTTTACAATTGCTGTGTACAGTTTTTATATAGCATAATAAATATTTGTACTTACTGTAAAACTCTACTTAATGCAATATAGCTTGGCAATCCTGGGGAGAGGAATAGGCCAGTTGAAAGATTTAAATTCAGTTTCTCTTCTGGATTAACAATGAAAGCAAATCATTTGATGTATGGGCTAGAGAACATCTTCTAGTGTAATGGTACGAGAGTATTTTTTTTTTTTTTTTCTTTCCTCACCTTCCTAGTAACCTGAAATGTGCTGGGGGAATTCTTGGAGTTCTCTAACCTCCCATAGAAATCATACATGAGTATGCTTATTTTGAAGTAGTGCTATGTTGTGCTGATAGCTTTTTGCAAAAAGTGTAACTTTTTACTTCTCAATAACTTAAAGGATTTTGTAAACCAAATTGTTTATCGTCTGCAGTTTTGAACAACTTTAGAGCCATAAGATAATAATTTGATGTTAAGTTAGAAAAATGTAAATTAATATCCCCAAATGTTAACTTCTAAGGGTTCCTAAAAATCTCAACTTCATCTTTCACCTTGCGTAAGCTAGTCTGGTAGTAATGATAGTCAAGACTGATAAGCTTTAAATTGCTAAAAGCTTATTATCTTACATTTGCATCTGAATGGATGCACCTTGAAGCTCATGTATGTCTGTTCAGGTCTGCCTGTAGGATTAGGATTTAATCACTGACATGGGCAGAAGAAGGAAAAGAAAGTGTTGGAGTCCTATTGTAATATAAAATGAATGATAGGTATTAATAACTGTAGTGTTAAAATTTCCATAGCTAAACTACCATATGCCATCAGACTATTACCGCAAAGAAAAATAAAACAACTCTATTATTTCTTGCAGGTTTCTTTATGCTTCTGATACAATTGGCACATCCCTTGCATTGTTGGTTGGCCTTTAAGTTAGGGGCGATGACGCTAGAATGATACTAAGCAGTAAATGTCAGTTTTAAACTGACATTTTAGACATGCTTGTTTGAAAATACAGCACAGTGATTGTTTTTCTAATGTTTCTAGGATTTTTCTTAAGCATTTCTGTAGCCTGCAGAAGCCAGTAATTTGAGGCTTGAATCCACTATTTTTCCAGGGATGTCAGATTTAAAAGAACGTGTGGACTTGCAGACCTTTGCACTTGACAGTATTCAGTTTATTACACTGATCTCTTCATGCTGTTCAGCTTGTTACAGTAGCTTATGCAGCTGGATTAGACTTTGTGCTATCATTTCAAATGACTTAATGTTCATCTTAACTTGAAAATATTTTGGGTTTTTTTATGTAGCCTAAACTATACAAGTCCATTATCGAAGATGTGATTGAAGGTGTGCGGGAACTCTTTGCAGAAGAGGGTTTGGAGGAACAGGTTCTGAAAGACTTGAAGCAGGTTTGTTAGGTTCCCCTGCATTAATAAATGTTGTGGTTTTGTTTTGGTTTTTTTTTTTTCTTTTGAGGTGATGTACCTGTCTGTTTCTTTGCCCTCCAAAAATTTTGCCCTAACAGAGTTACAAATATCCTGCAAATAATGTGTTGGGCTGCTGGAAGTCAAAATTCAATAGTGATTGTTACCATGTTTTTTGGATAGAACGGAATCAGTCAGTTTACTCTTGGAAAAACTACGATGCCTGATTATCATTTTAGATGAGGTTTATTTTTAAAACTGATCTCTGTTGACCTCTTTCTGCAGCTTTGGGAAACCAAGGTGATGCAGTCTAAAGCAACAGAAGGCTTCTTCAGACATAGCCACTGTTCTCCACAGTTTACCTTGCAGTTGCCGCACAATTTTCACCGCGTTCTGCAGGCTTCAGCAGGTCAGATGTTGTTGAACACAACAGATGCAATTTAAGAATAGCTCAGGGATTCAAGAATCTTTTTGGAAGACTTGAAGGTGCTGCAGTAATCTTGATTTATGATGCTTATGTATGTATCTAGCATGATGGGGAACAGTAATGATTTGAAAGCAGAATTTGACCAAAAAAAGGGTGAATTAAACTTAGATAAACTAATGCAATTATGTCTACATGCTCTTCATCTGTTGCTTATTTCCAGTAGCAAAACATGAAGAGAATTTTAGCCTTCTTGCCAGCAGTCCAGAAGTGTAGCCCTTCAATTACAAATTTACCAGTAGGGTTAAGCTTCCACTTCCCCTTTTAATGCGTCGCATGATGTGTGCATGTTTGTGCCACGCAGCTCTGCTGTCACGTTGGAGTTTAATCTGGTTCTGCACTTGTTAAAATGTAAGGCCTTGCTCAAGAGTGGAAGTGTTTGGAGAGTTTTTTGGTCTCTCTTTCAGTTAGTTTTCCTAAAAGTATTCCCATTGCACAGAAGTGCTTGACTTTCACACAGACTCTGACATCAGGACCTATTCTTCTCAATTAAATGCAGCTGACCGGTGTGGTAATGTTATGGTAGAGTGTAGAGCTCAGCTGAGGCTTCTCCCAGTGTGAGAGGCTATTAGGACCTTTCCCCACAAAGGACAAAAAACATATGAGATGATTTAATGAAAATCTGGTTTTTAGTGAACTTCAAACAGGTGCTCTTCATCTGTCTGGGGTTTTTTTGTTTGTTTTTTGAGGTTTTTTTTTTGTTTTTTGCAGTCTTCATAGTTGAATGGACTGGTTTTGGAGACAGATGTTTTATTTATTCCATGTGGTTAAAGGGAATGTACTTTTGGGTTGGTTTGCTATTGGAGGCTTTATATTTAATGAGCTTTACCTTGTTACTCCTAATTCTTGGAAGGGCAATACTAAGGCAAAACAATCTGTTGAAGCCAGTTAACTTTTTTTAAAATGGGATTTGAATTGTTCTATGGCTAGAGATTTTCCAAGTAGTTAAGGCTACCTGAATTGTTTACTTCTTGAAGCCTGTTGAAGTTTTCCCTTTGCCTTATCTTTTCCCACTGAAGTCAGTACTGAGAGCTTTTTAAAATTGCACCCTACTGTTCCTACTATTAGCACTGTTGGATTTGCTCTGGTGTGGAAACATACTTGCACATTTTCCTCATGTGGACAAGGCAGTGCATTTTACCTGTATGTTCCTGGTCATGTTAAAAAGGTAGCATTGCACACCTGTCCTTCTAGGTGACGTAATACGTAAAAATAGCATGCTTAATGTTTACAGTGCAACATAAACAGATTAAATAGTTAAATAGAAACATTTTTAGAACAAAAGACCAGCGTTTAGTAAAATGTCATTTTTATAAATTCAGGGTATAACCCCTTCCCCCTGAGTACAGCATAAGCTTGACGCAAAATAAAGGGAAGTATATTCAAGAGCCTTATCTAGATGTGCTCACTTGCTTGTTTGATTGAATGAGTATGAGCTGAAGATAGATAGCTTTAGTTTCAGCAGTGCTTGCGTAAATTACTAAAAGATCTCCTGTGTCTGAGAAATTAATGTTTTTTGTAAAGTGACTTTTATTTTTTTGGTATAGCTTCTTTAGTCATCCCAGCTGGCAGAGGTTTTCAGCATTTCACGGCAGCAGATCTGGTATGTAGCTGTAGTGATGTTTTGTTTCCATTTTGGTTATTCTGAATTCTAAATGATTAAGTTTCTCAGTTGTTAATAGGCTTAAGGGGAGGCAAGTATTAAATATTTTCAATGTATAAATGCTTAGGATCTATATGCCAATACAGCATTTAGTGACCGAAAAAGTAACATTTCTCATGATGGTTTCATCTGTCCAATATGGTATAGTAGGCAAGGGAGCAGGAGTTCTGCTGGGAGAGAATCAACAGCTGAAGAAACTCTGTTGTTACTTCTAGCCCTTTCTTGTCTGTTTGTTTTTAATGAAAACCATACAAAATTTAAAGGTCTGCAGAGGGAGAGCTGTAACTCTGCTGCTTCTGTTTGAGCAGTGAAAAAGGATGGGGATGTACTAGTTGGTTTTGCAAGCAGTGCAGCCAGAAGCATGTTGGAAGATACAGCTGCACATATGTAGCCCATAGGATGGAAGTGTAATAGAAATGCACATCTACAGATCCTTTCTTTTTTTTGGGTGTGTGTGGGTTGGTTTGTTTGTTTTGGATTTTTTTTGTTATTAGTGTTAAAATAACACATGGTTGGGAAATGCTAGCAGTAGTGAAGCTGGGATCAGCATTGTCTGCAAGGCATAGAAATTGTCCCCAAGAAAGTGTTTTTGGAGTTGACAGATTCTGAACTCTGGGCATGGCAAAATTTGTTGGGTGAGGGGAGAGGATATTAATTCTCAAAGCTTGATGAACTTACTGAGTGCCTCCTGAGCCTCAAGGTAACTAGCTTGCCAAGCTGAATTATAATATTGGAAAGGTGTTTGTGTAACATGCAAGTTTCCTGATTTAAAATTTGGATTTCTCTGGAACAGCTAGTTTGAAAGGGAGCCTATATATCTAACACTTTGCTTTCCAGGAGAAAAAGAGAATGTGAAGTGACTTCATAGGCCTAGGCAAGGAGTCTGTGCTGTGTCAAGTTATACATAAGCTTAGGTAAAAGTGGCTCTTAGTGGGGGAAGTACGTTTCTGGATGGTGTGTACATTAAGGGGATACAGAAAAGTGTTCTGTTAACAAAAAGGAATGTGATAACTGGAAAATAGGAAACCCTTAGGGCAAGTCATTATCCTGTCAATACAGAATACTCTAAATCTCAAAAGTCTGAAGCAACCTGTCAGTAAAGATGATCACAAAAAGGCCCTCATTCATGTTTCATCTGGATATGTTACGTGTGACTCTTAGGGCCCTAGGAGATAAAGTATGCACTGTTTCTTAATAAAGCTCTTGTGTATCTAGGGTGCTTCACAAGCGGGTCCAACTTTGACTCTCCCTTCGGGTATTGCTTATCCTATACATGTACCAGCTGGAGTGACGCTACAAACAGCATCTGGTAAGATTAAAGAGGAGATGTAAAATGTTACGGTGCGTTGATTGTATGTGGATATTGAAAGATGGTCCCGAGTACAGTAGGTAAAATAAATGTGAAGTTAAAGTATAGGGGGGTAAAGGCAGTTCTCCTCCTCTTTCTTCGTAGTTTGTGTTTGTAATTGCTGCATGGGGAAAGTAATTACATTGATCAGTTAGTGTGTCAGTTGTGTACACTTGCAAGATCAGTTAACATGGGCTGCCAGGTGATGCCATTTTTTTTCTTTTACAACTGCTCACAAATATGTTCCTTTGTCAGTCCAGACATAGGTATCTCCTCCTATATGAGGAACAATCTTCCATGTTTTAAAAAGGTAAAGATATTCCGGTGCTTCAGAATCAAATCGATTTCTTATTCAAATAAAATCCAACCATACATTAACCTTTTGTTCACGCTCTTTTGCTGATAAAACTACCTGTACTGCTTGTACAAAAATGTTCTTGTACTGCTTAGGGTGTGATGAGTGGAAGGCTTATTTCAGTCATAGATGGACTCTTTCCTCGAACAGCAGTTCTTTGATGAGAACTAATGTCACTAGATATCTATTTCAGGTATAATTCCTAAGGTTTTGAGACCTGTTGGCTGGTATCAGTGACTCTGTGTGTGTAAGCATGTGTGTGGAGAAAAGAATAATTAAATGAAATTGGGAACTTGGCTCTGGCATCTTAATTCTAACTCTCATAATAAAAACTTCAAGGATTGAGTATTTGGAGTGGTTTTCATACAGACTAGGAGGTTGATTTCTAGAGGGGATACCTAACTGTCCTTAAAGGAATGAACTGTCCCTGTAGATATGGAATAGTTTATTGTTTCATCTTATGTTCCTTGGTTTGTGAAATGACTTAGAAACAAATTTAAAACAGGATTTCCCTGCCCTCCCCCCCCTTTTTTTTTAAAAATCCAAAACCAAAAATGGATGTTAAACATGATGGTGTGGAAGGAAGCTCTGACTCAAAAAGCCTCTGAACGCTTAATTTTCAAAGGCTGAAATTGTGCTTGGGGAAAGTACTGCTTTGTAGACATCCTGTTTCTCGTAGTTTGCCTGAGTATTTATTATTAGTGGTAGCAGGACAGTGGCCTGGATGAACCTGTAGTTTAACCTGCTGAAGGGATTTTCAACTCTTCTCTTTGTAGGGCACCTTTATAAGGTAAATGTGCCTGTTATGGTTACACAGGCCCCAGGAGATGCAAGTATCCTACATCATCCTGTTCAGCAGATATTTCAGCCCCTTGGGCAACCTTCAGTTCTGCAAGCCAACGTTGCCAGCGTTGCGCAGGCGAATGCGTCTTCTGCCCAGGCAGCTGCTGAAACGTTGCAACCCCAGGAGACTGCTGTCCAACAGACCATGGTATTTCAACCAAATGTCATGGAAAAAAACCACCTGGAGAACTGTGCCAATACTACATTGGTCCAGCAGCCTTCCGTGAGTCAGCAGCAACTTGCAACTAATGCAGTGTTGAATCAGCATGCGCACTCAACAGGAAAATCCCCGCAGGGCAATCTTCACACAGCTGTGTTTACTCCAGAATCCTCTGAAGGGTTTTTTCCTGCTGAATCCTTGGCAAACAACTCGAGCAGTGTACTGCTTGATGTGGATGTGGAGGGGCAGTTAGACATTGAGCCTCAGGAGTCGGTGCAACAGCAGGTGTCTGACGATATCATTGACCTGATTATCATGGGCAAAAGTCTGGATGATAACACTGTTCTGAAAGATCAGGACACCATTGCTTCCTCTGACAAGGTAAGGCCTTTTTACTTCTCAGCTAGCGAAAATACATCTGTTGGAGATGGTTGCTTGAAGTATTGTAAGAGGTGTGATCAACACATGTATAGGTGACAAGTAGCACCTCTACATTATAATAATAAAAATTATTAGCATTTTAAAGTTAATTTTTGAGCTTGTTTTGAATAGCAATAGCTGATTGCTTATTTTTACATTAAGAATTTGTTACAAATATTGCTGAAATATTGGGATTAAAGAGAATGTAAATCTAAAAAATGTGAAAAGTGTAGTGAATAGATATAATGTATTCTTAGACTTATTGACTGTTTTTTGGGATAAAAGTTTGGGATGGTTTTTTTGCTACTGAGCAGACATGAATGACCCTTGGAGAACTTCCATGTCATTCTGACACTGATTCTGCATGTGGATACTGGCCAGTTGTGGGCAAATTGCTTTTGCACTGCCAGCTGGGATTAGTTTTGACTTGTAATGTGTGAAGAACATTTAACTGCATTGAGAATGCATATTGAGTATGAAAATTCAGATTTGATGAGTGAAAATCTGCTGGAAGGAAATGTATTTCCTTGGGAAAAAATCCTGAACAAACCAGAATTCAGCTAGAGCTGTGTGGAAAACTTTCTTGATCTCATCTAATTTTTGTTCCAGAAATTATTTGCAGATGTTTTAAGTTCAGGCTGGCTTGCTGACTCTGAGTTGTAGTGCTTATATGTGATTGAGGCAAATTTATTAAATGCAAATTTAATGACAGTAATGATAAATGATCCAACAGAAAGCATGCTGCTCATCTGAACTTTGGCAGAATGATGAAGACTATCTGTAGTGAGAATGGAAGGTCAAACAAAGTGTTATTTTCTTGAACTAGAAGGTGTATGTGGATGTGAATTAAGTGCTACAATAAAGATTTAATGAGAACCCGAAGATGGTTGAAAGCTTAAAGCCCTTTTACGCTCTTGTGAACACTCAGTTTAGGAATTCTAGCACTTTTATGAACAGTAACTTGAAGTACTGAAATATTTACTGTCTCAGCTTTTTATATCTTATTTAAACAAAGCATTTTGATTGAGTTGAGTGAGAGGGATGAGTTCATCTTGACTTTTATTTGAAAACTGAAAAAATGCTATTTTTGGGAGTGGTGGAGTAGCTTTTCTCTTCTTTTTTTTTCCTCCTTTTTGTTTTTGGAGTTTTCTTTGCAATAGAAGTTCTAAAGGCCTGCTCAATAGTCCTTTTCTTAAAAAGCTGTTCGAGTACAATAGTGTTTAAAGAAAAGCCTAAGAAAATGTCTTTCTATATTGCTGAGGAATATTTGGCATGGATTCCATTTAAGGTTAGGTTTAAGAACAACATTTGCAAATGTACTCAAGGTTTACAAGTCAGCCAGGTCTTGAAACTCTCATTTTAGTGCCCCAGTTTTGTTGCTTTATTAAACAAAAATCTCAGGCTTTGTACTGAACAAGGAAAACTATGTGGTGTTAATTCACAAGCTGTTTCTGGTCTCTTTCATTCCTGTCAGGTGGAACCTACTGAGCAGATGGAATCTAATTTACGATCAGAGAAGGATATCTGCAGTGACATTGCAGGCATAATTCAGCTAGATGGTACTGGTGATGTTTCTCCCAAGGAAGAAATACAACATACAAAAGATAAGGAAGAGAATGAATTCATTGGCGTTATTGAACCGGAGGATCTAAAAGTTCTGGAGGATGAGGAAGACAATGATGAAGAATGTGACAGTATTTCAAACACGGAGTCTAGTAGCAGTGGTGATGATAATGAAGAGCCTCAAATAGATATTGTTGAGGAGGTGATTTACTGTAAAGCCTATTGAAGCACATTACAATAGTGTCTATCTTGACGGTTAATTGTTGGACCCAGAACAATTCCTGGTAACTGAATGCATAGTTAAGTTACATACCTCTTGAGATAGGAGTCACTGCTGAGAAATTACTCGAGAGCTCCTTATGAGGAGCATGGATGAATGAAAGAGATGTTAAGAAGCCATTTGTTTATTGGATGAATTAAAATACTTAATTACCAGAATTCAAGTTCTATGGTAAAACCCTGGTCTCAGTGGAGTGGTGTTCTGCTTTTTATTTAAGTGAGATTGGGATACAAATCTAGGTTTCTTTTCCTTCCAAAAGACCACAGGGAATTAGACGGAGAAGAGAATAATGTAATACAAGTACGTATGTTTCCTAGGAAGAGGCTTTTCTTACAGATGTGGAATTTGTATCCTAGAAATTCACAAGAGAATCAACTTGTAGCATCTGGACTTTAAATAAATACCAGTTGATTAGTATTCCAGTTACTGAGGTCAGTTTTGTCAGTTAGCAGTCTTGTTTTTTGACCTGTGTTTTTGTTTTTGAGAACGTAAGGATGCCTATAAATGAGCTTTGTGCAACATGGTCTTCATAGCTTCTAGGTCTTGATTTTTGCAATGGCAACCTTTATTGTTCTAGGTGTGTTTAATGGCAGGTATATTCAACGCTATTCTGAAAGAATGTGTAAAATACAATTTTAATTTCTAGGACCCCTTAAATTCTGGTGATGATGTTAGTGAACAGGACACTCCAGACTTGTTTGACACTGACAATGTGATAGTTTGTCAGTATGACAAGGTACAGTATATAGTTTTATCTTTGTTCCTTAATCATTCTAAATAATATCCAGCAAATCCATGTCTGGTCTACTGTCAGTACTTTTTAAAGAAAATCTAATGCTGTAATAATTGAGTGTTTAAATTACGTGTTTAGCTGACAATTGTCTGAAGGCTTACCTGCTGTTTTCTGAAATGAGGATAATCAACAGGTTCAGAATAGCCTATTAAAGGAAAAGGAAAGGGGACCAAATCTTGCAAAATTAAGATTTGTAAAGCTGCAAAAGCTTATGCATTTCCTTCAGCCGTGAATTAAGACTTTTGAAATGGGTAACAGGAAGAGGAGTGTGTGTACTTTCTTTTATGTTTTTGGTCTTTGAAGTGCTTGCTAACAGATTTTCCTGCTAGAATTCTGTTGTGTCTGAAAAACAAAACAGTTGTTAAGGGCCATTTTGTCCCCCTTCATTTTAATGTTCAAAATTCAACCTTATTTTGAACTCTTGAAGATCAAATTAAGTATTTTGAACTCTGGTATGGTTTTGGACACTTTTATGTCAGTAGTTAAAAATATGCACTTTGTTTTATCAACTTTTAATTTTGAAACAAATATGGAAAAATATCTCTATAGTTTACTTAAGAATGTGCCTTGGCTTTTGTTCTTTCAAAAGTGAATAGTGATGATTTTTTCGTATATGTTCAAGTAGGCCTGCCTTACTGGTGTCTGTGTTTTAGGAGACAGTGAGGTGCTACGAAAATTGTCTTTACTAAATTGTAACAGATTGAGTGTTTCTGAAACTAGTTATTTTGGAAAATGTAGTTATAGGGATGAGTGTAGCAAATGCATCTGAAATCAAGCCACAGTGTATATTGTATTGAAAATGTACACAAAGTTTTGAAGCTTCGTAAATCAGTTTGATGTTATAGATGCTATAGGTAGTGGATATTGTTATCTACAGCAAGTTTTGTCTGTAATAAGCTGAAAAATTGGTTGAAAATTTAAAAAAACTGATAGGAAGTTCAGCACTGGACATGTTTATAGGAAATTTAAGATCAGATGTTATTTGAAATTAACAGTTACAGAAGTTGGGGGAAGATGTTGGTAACTTCCCTTTTCCTATATAGATTTAATAAAACATGTAGGCCCAGTAGAAAGTAGATGGAAACAGTTATCGATTAAATTACCGTGTTGCCTATAAAAGAATGCTGTTGGCAACATTACTGTCCCATTTCTTTTGTTTTTCCCCTGTTTTTTCTTCTGGACTTGAAAATAGACTGATGTTTAAAATCCAGGGAATTTTCTAGACATGTTTAAAATTCCTTCTTTTAGTATTAAACAAAAACTTTCTGCAGTATAGATCGTTTTACAGGCCTTTAAAAAGAAACAGAATATGTAAATTCTTTGTTTTGTATGGCAGTACTTGCTTTTGAGTACAGTTTTGGTGCTTTAGCCTTATCCTGACGTCCCTGTACACCACTATTGCATTGCAATGTGTATGGGAGAAGGAAACCGCTGGATTTCAGCAAAGCCACGCTTGTTTGCAAGGTGCAGTGTATTTTGGGATTGATACACTAGTGAAATTACTCTATTATTATCGTGTCTTCCTCCTCATGTTGAGTTGTCACACAGCCACTTTTGCTGCTTTTTTTTTTCTTCTTTTTTTTCTTTGAGGGGTGTGTGTTCTAAGATATAGGAGGTTGTTCCCTTGAGAGGGCAGAGAATTCATTATAAACAACTGAAATCTACTACCTCTATTGAACACTTGTGGTGTGTTCAGTGGCAGTGTTTCACATGTTTTGGGCTATCAGGATTTTAAAAGAAAAACAAGGTTTGTAAACCAAGTTGTGCTTAAAAAGCCTCTTTTTTAATGGATGGTCTGAATTATTTTTTTCATCAGATACATCGAAGTAAGAACAAATGGAAGTTCTACTTAAAAGATGGAGTGATGTCCTTTGAGGGTAAAGACCATGTTTTTGCAAAAGCCATTGGAGATGCAGAGTGGTGAAACTCCACTGAAGTATGTACTTTAAGACTGTGGCATTATTCCCTTATGAACCTTCTGTGAAACAACTAGACTTTCTATTGTTTTGCCATAAAAAACCCCAAACCAACAAAGCTGTGATAAAAATATGCAAAATCAGCGTTGTTAATACATGCAAACTAAAACATTGTATTGTTAGCTACTCAGCTGCCTTTGCTGTTCTTTTCTGATTATTTCATTACTTTTCTACCCAAGAATCATCATTGGAATGAAGAGCTTTAAAGACTGAAATGTTGAATCTGTTAGTAGTTCAAGAAAGTCATGGAATACTAAGTGTCTAAATTTAAGTAAATTGCAGTTCTGTTGGTTTTCTTTCCACTATTTTAAAAAATAGCTAAAGTATGACTTGAAATATATAACTACACAGTTGTTGGTGATACTGTTTCTTTCTTTTCAAAGGCTGCTGAGTTTAAAAAAGGGAAAAAAAAAAAAAGCAAAAGCAACATCTGTGTAAGTCTGAAACCTGCAAATGTTTCAGCTGTGTACTTCTCCCTTTCCTCCCTTGCTTTTTTGTTGTTGCTTTATTTTGAGTTTTTGACTTCAGCTTAAAGGAAGACACTTTAGATGTAAGTCAGGAAATGTGGGTGGAAGACCCTTGAGCTCTCAATATATGAGAATTATTATTGTTTATTCTATACCCTCTATGTCTACTGAGATGCAATGAGTAGTGTGATTTAACATTAAAATGTGATTTATTTTCACTGTCAATGCAAAGTCATTTAAGTTTGCTTCTGTACATATCCACTACATTCTACAACTACAGACCAGTAAGCTGTGAATGATACAAATTGTGCATCATAATAAAATGTCATCTCATATACATCTCTAGCAGAGAGTTGGTTGGGTTTGGTTTTTTTAATTCCCTAAATATAAACTTTGCTTAGAGAAATGTGTACAAGCCATGCATGTGCCAGTAGCTCACCCTGCCATGAGAACTGCATTCCCAGCAGTCCTCAAGGTTAACTTTTTGTTTGTTTCTCTAGAAACAGAGGTCAGAAAGAAGTTCTATACCCATAGGTCCGGGCTCTAGCCCCTCAGAGCTGCAGCTTTCCCCTGGCGAGCTCTTGTTCCTTGTGGGGCAATATTGGAAACTAAATGGTAAAGCCTCAGCCAGGCTGACTTGGAACAGGATAATCCTGCTAGAAGGGCAGTGCTACGCACAAGGGTATGGCAGTCCTCCTTCCTGGCTGCTGCTTTTACATCTGGTGGAAGAAGTCATCATGAGACATTTTGGTTATCTCTGCTCCCTGGGGAGGACACAGAGGCCTTGAGAAGAGAAGGGAGATAAAGGGGAGAGTTGGAAAGAAGGAATATATAGAAGAAATGGAGGAGAAAAAAACAACCCTTGCTCACAATGGTACAAACCCTTGTGCTGGTGGCATAAAGAATAGAGCTGCTTCCCTCAGGAGGTAGGTTTTTAACAACTACTGAATTTTTTGCATGATTTTTTTGACACATCTGCTGCTGTCCAGTGTCAAAGACAGGACACTGAACTGGAAGGCCTGACCTGAGTGTCGCATTTCTTTTGTCTTTTATAGATGCTGTTGCTGGGATGTGAAGAATTGTGTATTCAGAGACAGTTAAAATATTACAGTGCATGATTTCTTTTTCCCCGTTCAGCTGACTTGTAGCCACACTGATGCTACACTTCAGACCCATAAATGCACAGGAAATGCAGCTCTTACCACATGATAGATGCTTTTAAATTTCAGCACTCTCTTGCAGGCTCTGAGGTGTTCATGCTCCATAAATGTGTACATTATGAACTGTGGGACCATCTTCAACTTGGGCAGCATAGCAATGCTTCAGAAAAGGCTGGAAGCAGAGGTAGTGTGGCACAGGAATCCATGGGACGTGACTGGGTATGCACCATTCGCTGAGCACCACGCGGTCTCTGAATGATGCTTCTGAGAATAGGATTTGTTTTCGCTAGTCACTATGAAATGAAGTGGCTAAAGAGTACCTAATTTTTAGCTAGCTTTAAAGATGGGCACCTTTTTCCTCTTTGCTGCATGTTTCTGCTTGTGGTGTTAAAGACTGCCTCTACGTGAAGGTGAGGAGTCAGAGCTCTGAGCATCCTTATGGCTGACCACCTCCTCTCTCCCTGTCTCTTTTCAGACCTTGTTCCTCCATGAATGGGTGCCAAAATGTGCAGATAAAAGTACTAGAGTAGGAATTCCAGCCCCCCACATCACTTCCAAGCATTACCAATTCATACTTATTACATACTTTCTACCTGTTTAGCCTCACCTGCCTGTTTATTCCATTCTTGAGACACTTCTTATGCTTTAATGTTTTGCAAGTTAATTTTTATGACAGCTTGCTGTGACCTCTGTACAGTTCAAGCATTACATTGATTATATAGACTGCACATAGGGAATTGGAAGTATTTTTTAACACTGGCCTCTTATTTCTCCAACTTCTTGTAAGATTTACAGGTTGGGCACTAGTGATGTTTGTAATCCTCTTCTCCTTTTCACAAATCACCTGTATTATCAGCAGTTAAAATCTCAAAGGACTGTTTGCCGTCTTTCCTCCTGAAGCCTTGCTGACAGTATACGTAGCTGGCTGTTACTCCTGGTCAAAGCTGACCTGCATCACAAGGGGTGCTGAAGCTGGCTTAGCTTTGCCATCAAGCATCCCCTGGCTTTTCATTTAGTTGCATATTCTAACCCAGCACCTTCTTGATAGGAAGAAACCTTAATGTGGGGTCCATCCAGTGCCTTCCTGAGCTATCAAATATAGAAGCTTTAGGAATTGGAGTAGGGTTTTGCTCTTGCTAGCTCAACCCTTCCCGTATTTGAGAAAATGGCTACTGAATTCATAATGCTGAAGATCATCTGGCTCCCTCCAAACTACACTGCAGATATTCCTTGAGAGTGCTTGCAGTGGTTTTCCCAGTCCAGAGCCATGGTGTGTCCTGCAGCAGGACTGACTTTCATTTCGTTCCATCTAAGCACACAAGAATTGCTCTACACTTTGTTTCCAGCATTCTTGAATAAACATTGGCAAAGACTCACAGCTTTGAATAAGACATTTACAACTAAAAATACCGTAAGTCAGGAATTTTTATAGTGGAAAAAATGTTTCTTATTAAAACGTAAGCTCAGTTAGCAAATTACTGTAGCCTGGGACTTAAGCAGTAATCAGATCAGAACGTTTTTGATCTGAATAGTTTACTGCATTAATGCTTGTGATTGCTGCTACCTACACTTTAGCAAACACGTTGCTGCAGATGTGGTGGGAAGAGGTGTGTAATACCAGTTATGGCCATTGAAGATACTTCAGTAACTGGCTGTCTAAAACTTTACATCAGAAAGAAGGTAAGTTTACCAAAAAGAATGAGATAGAATAACAAGTGTAACTTCAGTAAGAAGCTTTAGCATTAATCTAAGTCTTTAATAAAGTGTTGCTTTTACTTATTTGCTCATTTTTGAGTGTAGAAAAACTTCAAGTATATAAATTACTTTTGTTGTGGGTTTTTTTTTTTTAACAGCAATTATTTTCTAAATGGTAGATTTCACTCAACTTACAGCAGGTACAAAAAGAAAAATGCCCACTGCTCTCATACTTACAATCACAGAATGGTTTGGGTTGAAAGGGACCTCAAAGATCATTCAGTTCCAACCCCCCTGCCAGGGGCAGGGACATCCTCCACTAGACCAGGTTGCCCAAAGACCCATCCATTCTTTGCAGTTACCTAAGCAGCACTGTAAGGCAGGCACTATCAGTTGTCACTATTTCTAATTCATTTCTCTTGCATGTAGTTTCCTGGTAACATTATGTGGTAGGTGGACAGGAAGGATGTGCTTGCAAGCTCTTGTCCTGTTGAAACATAATGTAAGTAAATCAGTTATTGCCCATTCAAGACATTGTTTCCTGTGTCCTAAATCTCCTCAGTGTGCTGTCTGAAGAAACGAGTCTCGAAAATCTGGTTTGAGATAGGTGACAGAGAAGCCTTAAGCCAGGTAGGTTTTCTTCACCAGTGTCTTCAGTTTCTGTTACAGTTAAATAGCCTCTGGTAGTCCCGTCTGCTCATCTGCTAAGCTCAGGAGCTGATGTGTGTAAAGAGGTGCACCATATGGAATTTTTACTGATTGTTAAACTGTAGAGTTTTAACAGTCTCCTCTGTTCTCGATCCTGCTTCGTTCCCCACGTGTGCAAACTGCTCCCGAGTACAGCTATGCTTACACACAGAGCTTGTATCCTGATTGAAATCATGGCGTTAAGCTGAAGGTAAGAGAGGGTCAGAGATGTTATTTCTAATTAACACAATTATAAACTAATGATAAACCAGTCACTAGTACAAAGAGTCACTTTCATTAATGTGAAGCAAATTTAATTTGCAGTGTGGTGTTTTGGCAACAAGAGGTGTGCTTTGGATCGCAGATTTTTACTGCTGTCACAGGCTTGAAAGCAAAGGACTCAGTTGAGAAGGAAAATGTAACAGGTTTAAAGTGATTGTAGTAATACCATTTTCTTATGTATCAAGAGTCTGCACTTTTGGTGGCCATCAAGAACTGTTAGGCTGTGACTGTTCTGCAGTAAGCACAGACTTTACCCAGCTGCACTGCTCTGCTGACTGCAGGGGTGTGTGTTTTACACCAGCTGAGGATCTGTCTTCAGGTACCATGAGCATCATCTACAGAATGTGATCTAAGATGCTAAAACTTCTGACTACAAGCACAAATAAACTACATTTACTTTACTTTCTGTGAAACAAACTGCCGTGTATAAGTCTCATGTTGCCATATTGGTTTGATGAAATGTGAGCATTCACGTGTTCCTCCCATCAGAGGCAATGTAACCAACCTGTCAAGAATAAGCAACCTACGAGGCTTGATCTGCAGTCTGCAGCTTTTGCATCTCTGTTTGCCCACAGGACTGTGAACTTTCCAATTACTAATCCCCTCATTTTCAGGAGGCCAGGCGATGCAGAACGTAGCCTCCTCAGGACCACGGGGATCCTGCCTGGCATTCGGTGCAACCTGCAGCTTGTCACTCAGTACAGATTCTTTGGCCCATATGATGCAGGTAAGACCTTACACATCTGAATCTCCAACTTCAGTACGGCATGGTGTTCGCTCACGGCAAGTCAACTGTGCAAGGGTGACAGCTTATTTGCCGTAGACAGAGTAAATATGCTGCAATAACACAGGAATTCTCAGTTCTTACTTAAGTTAGGAACACAGCCACAAATGTGGATCTCCTTAGCATCAGGCAATGCATGGTGAAAGAAAAGACAGATTTTTATGGGGAAAACACAGTCGCTAATAAGTAACTACTCTGCTTCATCAGCCGGGAATGGAGTTGGACTGTGAGTGCTGAGGAGTCCCCAGTGCATCCCAAACGCCAGTAGCACTGGTGATGCCGGAGAATGAGCAGATGAAAATAATTCATGAGACTGTCCCTGGAGACAAAACAAGGCTGTGCTTATTTACCTGTGCAGGCAGCAGCTATCCTGCTGCGGAGAGGGAGCCTTTACAGCTTCTGTGCGCGCACGTATGACATACAAACTACAGTCCTGTGTGCAGCAGCTGGGGTTTTACAGCTATTGCATCTCTTGTGATTGCCAGATCATATGTGGTTGTGTGTGGGTTAATTTTTTAAAGTAAATTACCTACAGGCTTAGACTCTGATCTAATGTAAACTGTGAAATTGCTAGTAACAAAGGTTCAGCAGGTCAAATTTTCTCCTTGGTGACATCTTTACAACCTAATGCTTGAACACTGTTCTTTAACTGGGTGTAGGTGGCTGTGTAATTGGAAGTTTCTGTTGATGAAATGAAGGGAGGCATCTAGTTTAGTGCCCCTGTCTTTAACCCAACAATGCCAGCACAGCTGATAGAAATGGAAAAAGAAGGCATGAAAGGTAGCAGACAGGCTTTAAATACCGCAGGGAAGCAGATCTGGAGAAAAAGGAGCCAGACTGCAATCACTGCAGTACCTGTTAACTCCAAGAGCACCTTGACTACTCCTGGGCTCCCCTGGTTCCCCCCAAAGAAGAGTTTTGCCTATATCCTGGTTTCAGCTGGGATAGAGTTAATTTTCTTCCTAGCAGCTGGTACAGTGCTGTGGTTTGGATTTAGGATGAGAATAATGCTGATAACACACTGATATTTTAGTCGTTGCCAAGCAGTCAAGGACTATTCAGCTTCTCATACTGCCCTGCCAACGAGAAGGTGGGGGGCACCCAAGGAGCTGGGAGGGGACACAGCCAGGACAGCTGACGCAAACTGGGCAAAGGGATATTCCATACCATATGATGTCATGCTAAGTATAGAACTGAGGGGTTGGCCGGGAGGTGGGGCAGCTCAGGAACTAGCTGAGCATCAGCTTTGAGTGGTGAGCAATTTTGCTGTGCATCACTTGTTTTGTATATTCTTTTATTATTACTGTCTTCCTTTTCTGTCCTATTAAACTGTATTTATCTCAACCCACGAGTGTTATCTTTTTCTTTTTGATTCTCTCCCCCATCCCACTGGGGTGGGGAGGAGCAAGTGAACGGCTGTGTGGTTGTTTTAGCTGCCTGCCGGGTTAAACCACAACAGCCTAATAGTCACCTTCCATGCCTGTTGCTACAAAAGAAGAAAAGGGAAAATATCACTTTGAATGTCAGAACAGTTATGTTGCATAAGAATTATTGATTGGCATTTTTATTTATTGTGAAATGTTCAAGACGATACAAAATAATTCCTAGTAACTATAATAATTACAGCTGGCCTTGCAAAGTGCCACATCTATCGGCACTCCAGTTTAGTTTTCATTGTAAGACATCTTGTCTCGTACTGCAGGATACGGCTTCTCTAACGCTGACAAGAGCAGCAGTGCTTGTGAGGCTTTGCTGGGGGCTGTGGCTGAGCTGCCGTTCTTCAAGTTGGAGGTATAAGCAGAGAAATAGTTCATCCTGTAAAGCTCTGCTCGGCTCTTACAGCAACCAAGCTTGCTCATCAGCAGAAAGAAATCCCTTCGAAATGCTTTGGTGAAAATGGCATAGAGAAATGGGTTTGCACAGGAGTTGACTGGGTAAAATAAAACCAGCAAGATCTTGGAGTTTGTCACTGTGATGAGAGGTACTTTAAAGGCAGCAGATATAGCAAAAAAGGAGATGGGGGCCATGCAGGTAAAATCCGTGAAGATCAGTATCGCCATTCTCTTGGCGACCTTGGTATCTTTATTGGCAGCTACCAGCTCTGGATTCTGAACAGCTATGTAAATCTTAATGTAGCAAGCACAAATGACAACGAAGGCGACGACATTTAGCACTAAGATCAGCAGTATGTAGGCTTGGGAAAGACCCGTTTCAATATCCATGGGTAAACAAATACTGACCTTCATGTAACTGCTGACCCCTAAGAGAGGCAGCACTGCTATTAAAATGGAGAATATCCAGCCACCGAGCATGATCGGCACCGCGTGCCTCAGTCGTAGCTTTCGATCCAGCTGCATGGCGTAGGTGATCGTATGCCACCTTTCTATAGTGATCACCGTTAGTGTGTACACAGAAAGCTCGCTCGCAAACACAGTGAAAAAGCCGGCGGTGCTACAGCCACTGCCTGTTTGCCAGTCTATCGCGTGGTTGTAGTACTGACCGCTTGTCTGGGCGTCAACGGAAGCGATGAGCAGCAGATAAAGTCCCATGCAAAAATCAGCGAAGGAGAGGTTGCACATGAGGAAGCGAGGAACAGTGAGCTTGTAATGGCTAGTTATGAGAACGAGGAGTACAGTGAAATTGCCAGCAATGGCAAGGATGTTTATAAACCAGATCAGGACTCTGAGAAAGCTGTATCCCAGGATGTCTTCACAGGGATTAAATGCATCTGGTTCTGGAGTGCACCTGAGTATCTTTGGCTGACAAAAGTCATACTCAAAGTCCAAGCCGGTCATTTCGCTGTCGTCAAAAATGGCTGAGTAGCTGTAAGGAGAGGTTTCTTCATGTGTTGCGAACGGGTACGTGCTCTTTTCTGCTGACCACAGTGATGTGTTGTAAGAGCCATCTCTGTAACTGTTAAAAAAACAGCCCCCCACAAATAGAAGTGAATTATTTGTTACATGCTGCTTGCACTCTTTTGTAAAAGACAACAGAGAACAGTTATTTTAAAACAGTTGCTTCCTACATGTGTTTCTACAGGGTGTTTACATATAATGAAGCCTTGCAAGGATGCCTTTTGTTTGGGTAGCAGCCTTGGAGAGCAGCAGAGCTCATAGTCGCATCCACGGGAATGCTTTCTTATACAGCTGATTTATTTGTAAGAACTTGATTGCTTTGTCAGCAAGCCATCTTTCTCATGCTGCCAGTAGACTGCAGTTCAAATTACAATAACACTCGAATTGATGGATTATAGGTTTGATGCATATAGGTTTATCAGACAGGTATGGAAGCCAAACTAAAATAACCTAAGGATTTTAACTGCGCACCCTTACCTCCCTTAGGAAACGCATTTATTGAACAAAGTCCTGAGACTATGTATGACGTGGGAAATGCTGAGGAATTTGATGTTTGCAGTATTATAAGGTGAAAAGTTCACGGTTAACTAGATAATGTCGATAGCTAGGAATATATTAAGTTTAGACTGGACCCAATACCTAATTATAAATGTTTCTATATGTTTAAAATAGATCTCTCTAATTTCCAGGTCATCAATAGCGTGAGGATAAGCCTACCAAAGTAGAAATAGTTTAAAACCAAGCACTGTCCATTCTGTTCCCTGCCAGAACAGGTACCTATTGCACAACTATCCAGTCACCCCAACTGTGTTTGGCTGGCAAACACTCAATCTGCAGTGTGAGACCTGAAAAGCATCTCTGTGGAGAACAACTGTTCAGAAAACTGGCAGCTTCGGGATAACTTAAATACATGCTTAAACATCCACATCTACTGAAGCATGTACATTAAACTATTTTTCTGGGTCTTAACTGGCAAATGAAGCTGAGCTGCTTTTCAGCTATTCCTCTTGGGCAAATAACTTCCCGGTCTTGTTACCCTAACTCTTCTCTCCTTACATGAAAAACTGCCCAATGTCTGTCTTTTACTTGCCTGGGTTAAGCTGGAAGAGCAGGGAATATGTTTGGCTCTATTTATTAATAAGAAATGATTGTGATTTTTCTGCAATGCTACCTAAACATGCTGCCATGTGCAAGCTGGTGGGGGGTTCTTTTGGTGTTTTTTTTTTCTGCCTAATAAGAGCTCGGGACTTTCAGCCCATTTCTGCTGTTGTTCCCAACCTTTTCAACTTGCAGCCTTTCAGCTCGTGAATCGTGACCTTACTTCCATTTGCTTAATATAACGTCTGTGCAGAGAATTGCTGGGATTGGGACTTACCAAAGCAAAAAGCTTCAGGATCCAGTAGACTGGGCAGACTACTTAATGCACAGTAGGAGTGCAACGGATGCTAATGCGAAGCAGGGGGATTACTCTGGCGTAGGCACTGGTGATTTGTGTGATGTATTCCTCACTGGGGTGTCACTTCACTTGCCTTTACAACATGATCTAATGCTCTGTGTTTGCCTCCTTGCTTCTCCCCACCCTTGACAGAGGCAATATATTCTTGGTCTTGTTGACTGCCTGAACTTTGCCTTTTTGCAGTCCTGAAGTGCTTGAGTTTTGCAACTAGGAGTGGAGTGGACAGGACCGACTAAGCAAGGCACTCAGAGGAGCTGCAGGCAGCTGATGAGAAGCAGTGGTAAGAGAATCAAGGCAGCTGTTGCTTTAGACAAGGCCAAAACTAAACAGCAAGTATAGGAGGCCCCATGAATCAGTCAGTATCCCAGCGAATCAATCACACTTCAGCTGTATTTAGGTGTTGGAATTTTGTGACCATAACCTTGTTTTTCTAGACTTTGCAATGCTCTGACACCACCTCAGGGCTGATGAGAAGTCCCAAGGTCACCCATTTAGTTGTAGAGGGATGGATAGTTTCAAATCCTTAAACTTCTCCATTAAATACTAGTTTATAGCCTGTGTCATCCAGCATGGCCAACGCAACAGTTTTGATGTTAGCCTTTCTCATTGTCCCACTGAACGCTGTCAAACGGAACTGTTATGGTATGGAAAGACACATTCAGAAGAGGTAAACCAATTGCATGGGGTCATCAAAGTTCTAACTCAGGGACTCTATTTCTACTATGGAAAACTACTGCCATACAGACTACTAATTATCCTTTCTGTAGGCAAAAAAAATATTAACATTAGCAGCTCTTTTTTGAATCATATAAACAACTGCAATTATCTCAGGGCATGAAAAGTCTCCATGTAGGCCATTAACTTTCTTAAATATTTAATCACTGTTTCGAAAGTCTTTCAAGAATTCAGATGAGAAGCTGGAGTGAGTAAAGCTCATGAAATTAAGTTGTGGGTTTTTTTCCTTTCCTTTTGAACATCAACATCACAAATCTTGGTTTAATGATCGTAAAAGTACCACTGTGCAACTTGCAAGGGTGACTGAATCGGCAGCAAGACATGCTGTTGTAGAAAAAACACATGAACAGCAGGAGGGGGAGGTCCGTTATTTGCTGCTTCCAGCATCTGTATGCAGAGAGGTACTTACAATATTTCATTAGTTGGTTTCCTCATGGTGCTTTCACACTCTTTGGAGAAGTTGTCAAAAATGGAAAGCCAGGAATTTTGTCTGAAGAAGGATGAAAAGAAAGTTGAGTTTCAGTATGGATTTTGGCCAAATTCCCCTCTTCTCTACAAATGATCTTCACAGACATGTAAGGTAAGCTAGAGTTGGCCTCACGGCAGTGTGAACACTCACGTAGACCTCTGTAAGTGGGGAGGAGAAGGCTTCGAATACTGCGGCAGTAGGCAGTACCTCATGTGGGGTATAAGGATGGTCTTTCAGCTCAGTTATTGTTTATGATAGATTTTTTTATAGTGAAATAACTTGAGCTGGAATTAAAAGGTATGTTTTACCTTATGAAACACTGCATTGAAGCGGGCCAGATTCTCCACCAGTATGAATGGTAGCGGTTATGCTGGCTTTTAGAGAAGTGCATGCTAACAACTGCTGGGAAGCTGGCCTGATACTCTATTTTAAAAACTGTTTGGGATCTGCAGGTAGACTTTGCTTTACTTCCAGCATGTAACTTGAAAAGTACAAGTTGAAAGACAACAGATTTGGCAAAATCTCTGGTTTTGAGGCTTTGAAACCGTGGGCCAGGTACTCTACCAGTGTGAATGGAAATGGTTTTCTCTGACCTCATTGCTGTGACAGCAGCAAGAGCTGTCAAAAGTACTAAGCTCTTGTGTACTCTCTTAAGAGAATCGGACACCTGGAAGCTTACAGAAAGTTTTATGTATAATTATAGAAATAAGGTTTTAAGATACCAATCTAAGCCCCCTACGTGATGCTTATAAATAATGGGATGGCAACAGAAGTTGTTTTTTCTTGTAATTTTTTAAAGATGTGTTATAACCTGCTTTCGCCCTCAATGCCCATTCAGGCCAGTCAAAGAAAGTCTTGGGAACTGAATGCT
This sequence comes from Grus americana, assembly GCF_028858705.1. Taxonomy (NCBI): domain Eukaryota; kingdom Metazoa; phylum Chordata; class Aves; order Gruiformes; family Gruidae; genus Grus; species Grus americana. The sequence goes on from NC_072854.1 coordinate 109,124,416, forward strand.
AGCTTCCACCTCTCTTACGTGGCTCAGGGAATGAGCACACCACAGTTGTACCCCAGAAATCTCAAGAATGTTTGGTCTGAGGACTTTATTTCCCTAATGTCTGTGATGCTGACTTAAGTGAACCTGCTTGCCTGGTCAGATATAAGACCTTGTAAGACCTTGCCACCATATCTCACTGATCAGAGAGTGCAGTCCATAGCAGCTAAGGAATTGGATATGGGGCAGGGGTAGTAAAAACTGTGTGATATGACTGCATGTAGAGTACAGGGCAACAGAAGGGGGTAGAAGGAGACAGAAACAGGCTGCAGCTGCATGACGATGAGAATACATAACCATGCAAAGACTCTTCCCTGTGTAACCTGGGAAGGTCTTAGGAGGTCTCAGTCTCCATGCTCTTCTGCTGTCATCAGCAGATTGCAAAGAAAACAGCCAGAGATCTGCCTCTTGTTCCTTTGCAAGCTGGTCACACAGAAGGTAACAGCCTGTTGCTTGTGCAGGTTTTTCCAGCAGCCAGGGCTGTGCACATAGGTAACGCATCAGCACTGCTCTGCTGTCCCAGATACAAAGGCAGTCTAGTTTCCTGATTTGCAGGTTTTTCCCCCAGTTTACTAAGAAAACAATCACTAGATATAAGAAAGTGTCTTACTAAAGCACCCCAGTTTTTATAGAGCGTGATCATGTTGCAAAGTCAAGCACCTGAAAATTAATATATCATCAGAAACATACTTATCTTCATCAGAATGCATATAACTTTTTTTTTTTTTTGTCCCAGAGTTGCTTCTGTGTGTAATACACTCAGAGACTGGATCTGGGACTGAATCAGAGTTTGGTAGCAACAGAAACCCTTGACTGTAGGACCTTGGCTCTACTTTTGCAGAAGCAGGAACCATTTAGTAAAATGAGGTAGGCAGAGATTGCATAGCATCACTCCTAATTTTACCCTAAAGAATTGGATTCTCCTCTTGCCTCTGTAACACAATCCTGATGCGATGGCATGGAAATCACACAGATCAGGCTTCCCACAAATGACTGCTCAGTACGTCTTTTCTGTAGCCTTCGTTTGAGACAGACGAGAAGTGAGGCATGCTCATAACTTCAACTAAACTCATCTGGAGTTGCTTTGGCTGCCTAAAGCCAACTGAAGGTTGATTTCTTTGAAACAAAAACACTGAAAAATTAGCTCCAGTTGTCTCAGATTGCATCTGCTAATTTGGGGATTTGGGGCAGTCAAAGTGCTCTCTGTGCCATGGTTTCCAATTGTGGGGAGAACAATACTCTCTGTTATCTGAAATGACTGGAACTAAAGCGAGTAACCTCTTTCTGTAGGCTTGCGTCAGGTCCTAATTTTGGTGGGTAATTGAAAGCCTGCCTTTTCTACAAGGTCATCGTATCACCTGCGTTAAAAAAAAAGCTACACAGCTAAAGGCTACAGGGTTTGGTTTTCTTTTTTTTTTTTTTTTTTTTTTTTAGGGCCATGCTATTGATGGAGATCTATTTTCCATGTGCCAGTAGGCTTTTTAATTGAGATACCAAGAAAAATATAAGCTTTCAGCAAACTTAGAATAATGTTCCTGTTGGCAGATTCTGGGCACAGGATGGGATCCATTTCTGTTCTAAAATAAATGGAGGTAATTTTCCTGGCTTTAGCAGAGATCTGTTGTTTCGTGCGAGGCCTTGGTACGTACCACAGCTTCCTTTTAACTAGAATAAGGATAATCAAACCTCGTGAGCTGAATAAAGCAGAATTGCCATTTTAGAGCTTCTGAAGTACAGCAATACAATAGTGTGCTATTCGGACTTACTTTTCTGTCCTTAGATTTCGAAAAGCACAGCAGTGGCTGGGATATGTTAGAACAGCTTCCAGAAGACTGCTGAATTTATCCAGCGGCGGCAGTCTCTTTAATGAGTAAGATGACGTTGCATTTAAGACTTGAATGGCCTCGAGCCCGTAACTAGGCAGGGACTCCAGTGCCGTTGAAGAAACATCCCTGTGAAATAAAAAGAGCATTTTCTTTTCTTTTCATACATATAAAAATACCACCAAAGCATGACGGTAGGTAACAGTCACTCGGTTTTTCATAAAGGTCTAAATCTGCAAAGCCACTTCAGCACCTGATACCCAGCTCAGAAACGTGGTCTGTGAAACTACAGAGCAGCGGGGAAGAGCATCCCCATGACCCAGGAGCCCAACGTGAGACAAGGAGCTCACTTTGTCCTGGGGAAACCAAAAAGCCACCACCCCAGGGGCTGTGCCCTGACCTCTCTGTTTGAAAGCCACCGTGCATGGAGTGAGGGATGGCTCTTTAGGCCAGAGAAAGTGGGTGAATGTGAGTCTCCAGCCAGCTAACATGTAGGACACCCTCCTGACTCTACGTGTGACTCTGAAGGGCTGTTCTAGGTGTTTTAATTAAATAATTAAATTTAATTAATAGCCATTTAATTAAAACACATAAAAGAATCCATCATTCTCACTAAGTCAAACTTAAACAGTTTCACTTAGAGTAACTTCAGAGGAGCCGTTTTTGTGAAGAAAGGCCACCAATGTGACTAAGGATTTTCAGAGGCCATTAAATGGGAAAAAAAGGCTACAATTATGGAAGTGATATTATTAATGCCATGTACTGTAAAGCACCAATAAAAGGAACAAAATGGCACGTGTGGCAGAGTGCTATTTACAGAACCACCCACTGTGTTTTATTGCACAGAGTTACAGCCAGTGCAGCCCTCCAGTAAGTACCTGATTAATAAAGCATGAGGATGATAATAATGTGTTTTATTCAGCACAGGCTTATAGCATGCAAGCAGCTAGTTCACTTTCATAAGCAAATTCTAAAAGAATATATTGTAAAAACTACTCATCCTACCAAAAGACAAGTTAGTTTGCAATGTTAGAATATAAGGCACAGGAACAGGATCAGGAGGGTCTGACACAAATAAAGCAAAGGCTGAAATATCTAAGGGGCAGAGGTCAATGCCGATGCTACAACTGGCTGAGATGGATTTGTCATGGTGCAAACTGAGCCTTCCGCCCTGTAATTTCATGGCATCTCGTTGACAGATTTCCATTTTACAAGCAGAGGGTAAGAGTTGAAGTCTCCGTCCAGACTCAAAGCCTGTGCGTGCTGAGGTGCCGCAGCCCACGTAGCACGGCGCAGTTCCCGTGGGGCACCCATAAACCCAGGTGGCGCGAGCGGCGGATACTTACAGGACATCTGGCCCTGTGGCCCCTCTCAGGGCATCGTTGTGTATATGCCTGAGGTTCTTATTGTCCTTCAGGATTCTGTGGAATCAAACATTAACTTTCTTTACAGAAGTATTGTAAAATAACCCCTTTATTTTTATTTATATTTCTTCTTCCCATCTATTTCAATCCTTTCCCTCATCACAGCAGTGGTGGTTGCAATCTCTGGCCTGGGAGCACTCGTATTTCTCATGTGACCTTTCCCTCTGCTAATGCTATCAGATCATTACCATTGACGCTTAATTCTGATCATTTCCAATTTCTTCTGACTTAAACCAGGAACAACCAGCCTGGTTCCTTCACTGCAGTAGCAGCATACAAAAATGCAGCAAAACTTTTGCCCAAACAAAGAGGGTAGTCCCAGAGCATCTGAGAGTGATTTAAAAACTATTGATGTTTCAGACATAAAATATAGGTTCCTCAGTTTGGGCTATGGTTTCAAGCTTTCCACTATTGCTGCTAAGTTTAAGAATTTATTAAATTTTATTAAAAATCATGAGCTTTTTTCGTACAAAAACTGCAGCATTCTAAGGGACGGTGTTTCAGGAAAAGCAGTAAATGCTGCAGGATTAACAATTATGCTGAAACATGCAGTTTTCTAATGGGTATCAGGAAATGCAAGCCACAGCCAGTTAAGCTGAAGGAAGAGCCTTTGACTGTATTTGAACTATTATTTACAGTTTAAAAAAATACTGAGGAGTGGAAACATACTCACAATTGGTTCAGCTTTGTCCCATTGAAGGCATGGCTGTGGATATCTTCAAATCCATTTTTATATAATTTGCTGAGGATTAAAAAGAAAAAAAAACATGTAAAGGAAAAAGATTTGGAAAAGACGAGATTATGTTATGTTCTACAGGTTTCAAATCTTAATGCTGTGTTCAGTTTAATGATTAGAGGGTCTGGCTTATAAAGAACATAGGTAACTATTGCATGACTTACATTAACTCTAAAATTAAGATAAAATTGCAGTTTGCATTCCCTAAGCACGTTCCTGTTTAGCTGTTGAAGAGAACTTCTCCTTATGTACAGATCCTCCCTCCTCCAAGGGGCTCACCTGTGCCTGCCTTGGGCTCAGATCCAGAAACAAGATATTATTTCAGGTAAGAAGACAACAATCTGGAGGCAGAAGACTTGGATTTTGTGGTGTCGGCACATGTAAATGGAAGACTGCAAGGGCTAGAGAAGCGTCAGATGGAAAGCAACTCTAAAGCCCAGAGGGTGCTGCTGGATTGCAGATCCTCTGCAGACAGACAAACCTTCCAGCAGCCCAAGAGACAGCTTTGCAGAGAGGCAGGGGTGAGTTGTGCATCATCCAGCGGTCAGTGAACTGTCAGCTCCTCCAAAGTAGTCCTGTGAGGCTTGATTTGTGCTGTGGAAACCTTGCTGTCCCCTGCACTGCATGGGGACACTTGGTGCCACCCTGGGTTCTTGATTCCCCACCCTGGGGCCAGATGCCTAAAGGCTGGACTCTGCAGCACCTCAAGTCCAGCTCTTTTCCTTCATTAGGAGATCTAACCTATGGGTCTGATTTCACTAAGAAAAATCCATTTGTGATATTAAGTTCATGTTTCCAATATAATTTAAATATAATAATTTGTATATAGTATTTTTTCTTGAATATATCCATTTGTGATATTAAGTTCATGTTTCCAATATAATTTAAATATAATAATTTGTATATAGTATTTTTTCTGGAATATTAAGCCCTAATAGAAAATTTGGTGCAGTTTACAAATTAAACAAAATTTCTATTGTGGCTTTTCCACTTGTTTTTGGGAGAGCAGAAACTAGGGCTTTGGAACCTGCCTCTGTTGAAAGCTGGACGTGTGGGCTCCTGGTTACAATTGCTACGAGAAGGGGTCTATCTCAGCACAATGCTGAAGTTAGCGATTTCCTTAAAAACCAATGATAGGTAGTATCGATTTCCCCATCCACATGAAACGCTAACTGTTGGAAAGACTGAATTAGCTATTTGTAGTGCAAAGCATTACTTCAGGCTGACTTTACACCTTCATAGCTTACTTGTGTTTCACCAGACCACGCTGCAACAACTGGAATTATTTCAGCTAATTACAGTTAACTGCATGGGGTGGAGTTAACATGTAGCTCTGCAATTAGGAAGCTGCTGCTAAGGTAATTCTTTTCTTCTTGTGGTGAGCTCCCTATCACAAAAAGATGGGATAAAAATGATCATTGGCTGTTTCCTGACTGAGTTAAACTCCCTCCCATTTAATACACTTTAGGGTTACAGTAAAAATTTTAAGCACCTTTCTCCATCTCTTGTATGTTCGTTTTCTTGCACCATTAACAGAATCATAATTTTCCTGAAGTTATTTTGAGAACTTGCTGGTAGGAAAGAGGCTCATAAGATGAAATGATGCCCTAAACTAAGAAACTGCTCCTCTTCAACATTGTGCAGAGTAGTCTTCAGTCATGTTTATGCTCAGTTCCTCTAACTGTTTCAGAAAGCATTGGTCAATAGGTAAAATCTGCGTGGAAATTACAGTCATGCTGGCACATCAGCCTGATGAAGGGCCCGATCCAGTCAATGCAGTACTTGCTCGTGTGCACGGCTCATTTGCAGGTGCAAACGTTGTTTTTTGGGGGGGCAGGGAGGTTGGTACACACTAGTCTCAAGGCCATGCTCCCCACTGGGATGTGTACTGCCTTTTAAATATCAGTCTGGTCCGCAAAGGTTGGCTTTACAGGCCTCCGAGTTGGTGTTCATGGCTTCAGCACAGAGGGTGGCCTGCTGCGGCGGCCCTCTATTGCCCCGCTGGTCCTTCCTTGGGAGGCCTCGATTTCAGCCTCGTCCTGCGGACGGGCTCAGTCTACAATTTTTCCTATTTCAGCACTTCTTTGTGGAAGTTTTTGTGAAGACAAGGACCCTGTGGAATCCATACGTGGTTCTTGCTGTGCTGGCAGGTGACACCTCACCTTGGCTTTCTGCTGCTTGTTGTGTTCCACTTAGCATCAAGCCCACCTGTCTCACAGGTGGCTGTAGCAATGGATCCACAGTTTGCTAAAAGGAAAGTCTTGGTGGGGAGACTGATGGCAATCAGTGTAAGCCAAGTCAAGTGAAATCAGGGTAAGAACAAGCATTGGTACTTCGTACCAATTTGTTCTCTCCCTTCCTCTTCTTTGGAGGAACCTGGTCTGCAGTATCAGCCTGTTTGGTCCCTGAAAGCACTATTTCAAGAAACTGCATCCCTGAGGGAAGGAGAGAGACTCTGGCCTCCAGCACAGCTTTTGGAGTTCATGTCCCGTTGATGGTAATTTTAAAAAGTGTTGCAGGGAAGATGACGATTTGGATTCCTTCTCATATTTTCTTTCCAAAGGGAATTTAGTTTTGGCATAATACCCTGCTCTTCAGCTTGAAGAACACCCCTCAGCTTCCTAAGCATTTCAAATTTAACTCATAATACAGCTATGTATTGTGTGGGGCTTAATTTCAAGATTTTTATAAACTCAAGCTGCTCTCCTCAAGCAGAAGTGTTATCCTCACAGAAGGAACTGGAGGTAGGACTATATTACTTACAGTGTCAGTGTTTCATTGCTCATCCCCTGGAAAGCATTTTGTGGTATAGTTGTCATACGCAAGTTATCACAGAGCTCCCTTTGGGAGGGAGAAAAAAAAAAAAAGTTATTTTTTTCAGTGATCCAGGAACAAGATGGAAAGACTCACATCTGGGTTAGGTTGGGTCTCTACTTACTTACAAAATAAAATGAGCTTCTAATGAGAAGATCTGTGTTAGGTCTGGAAATTGTCTTATTCCAGTGTTACAAATGCTCCTAGAGAAAAGCATAATTCTTATTTACAGGAGAAAAGATTACCAGAGTGGATGCAACAAGAAGCCAACTCAGTAGGTAAGAGTTTAACAATGTATTAAAAAGTGAGTGACAAATATCATAATTTTTAATTAGGCTCCAAATGTGTTTGTAAGGACTGTAAAAATTAAGTTTTGTGGCATCCTCAAGCAGCATCCTGGAGAAGCAGCACATGTTCTCTCTACATTAAGCACAAGGAAGAGATTTTAGTTACCCCTTTTGCATGGTATCTTGTCTATCTGCAAGCTTTATTGTAGAAATAAGTACTTAGTGGAACTAATTTGCAGACTTTACTACTGTTTTGTCCATTACTGCCCTGCCCTGGGTTACTTTATTTTCTTGCCTATTGGAAGACCTCCCTGTTGGTTAACTGCCCATTAAAGCTATCGTAAATGATGTATGTACTTTTAGTGTACAGTACTGCACGAAAAACTTCTTTTTTCCTTATACTCCTTTCATAATTTGTCTACCCCTTTTGCGGGGGAGGCAAACAGAAAAGAAGCAGAACTATTTCTTACAAGTATTTCAGCCTTGGAAGGTTTCTGAATGCTCCGTCCTCGACGTGCAACAGATTTTTTGTGTTCAGGATTAATCTGTAATGAGGGAAAAATATTTCAGTATTATAATTGTTATACATTTGGGAAGGTCCTCAACTTTGCTGGCCATTGGCCTTGTCAGAAAACAGTGAAGTGCAGAATATGACAGAAGGCTTTCCTGCTGAAAACAAACTTTCTACAAATATACTGTGAGTCCATTTTGAAGCACTATTGGTAATAAAAGTGGCTTGTAATTGTTAGGTGGCTGACAAAGGTAACGGCTCCTGAATTTTCATGGTTCACTGAGCTGAGATAATTCGGTTTGGATATCCTGGTCACTGGTGGGAGTTAGTATTTTGCCATTGTCTGCCAGTTCCTTGGTATATGTGTTCTGGGCTCATGGCGTGCCTAACTCGGTGAGCTTCTGCTCACCTGCAGTGGCTCAGAGGCACGAGCATGCTGCTGCCATCACCATGACTGTGCCTACAACCGGAGGTCTTGGAGGTGGGTCTGAGCAAGGAGCCTGACCTCTGTGCATGTGTGTGCATGCCTGGCCCTTGCTCTGCAATCAGATCCCTTTGCATCAGCCCTTGTTTCCACCACATTACTGATGCTCTGGCTAGCCAGGAGAGGCAGTTCTTCAAATGGTTTAAACTATTAGAGCACCATGGTCTTTATTAGACCAGTGGCCAGTAGCATCAGATGCCTGCTTAGATCTGCATAAAGTGGGAGATTGAGATAAAAATGTGAGAGGTGGGTGTTGGTCTCTCCTCCCAGGTAACAAGTGATAGGACTAGAGGAAATGGCCTCAAGTTGCGCCAGGGGAGGTTTAGATTGGATAGTAGGAAAAGTTTCTTCACCAAAAGGGTTGTCAAGCACTGGAACAGGCTGCCCAGGGAAGTGGTGGAGTCCCCATCCATGGAGGTGACTCCGGGACACGTAAAAGACGCACAGATGTGGTGCTTAGGGACGTGGTTTAGTGGTGGACTTGGTGGTGTTAGGTTTACAGTTGGACTCAATGATCTTAAGGGTCTTTTCCAACCTAAATGATTCTATGAAATACTGTTTGCTAGTGGTTGCTCAAAAAATGGAACAGACCCTCTCAGGAAGCACTTTGTGCAGCTACATATCTGGTAAACCTGTATGTTTGCATAAACGCCCAATAGCTGTAGCCCAGGTCCCTCTGTATGTATGACATACAAAATTCAAAGGTTTGAGCATATGAAATTGGAACAAGAGTTCAAATCCAAGAGTGCCAGTGAACCCACCTACCCTGACCATCCATTGAAAGTGGCCTTGAGTGCAGCTTGGGATGTTAAGCCCTTGCAATGTGAGGCGTGTGGAGCATTCAAGATTCAAACAGGTTTTCTTGCTAGTCTCCTGTAGCTCTTTAACGGTCTTGCTTAGATTTTGGTTTCGGCAAATGACAACCTGTCCATAAACTGTAGGTAAATGCATCAGATGACATCTTTTATTCCTTCCCTAAACCCACTGCTGCTTCTAGTGGAAGTTGGACTCAATTGGAGGTGGACAAAACTGTATCTCTTGCTTATGTGAGCAAGTAACTGGCTCCAACAGAGTTCACATATAAGGCAAAAAAAAAAAAACCAGACGGAATTGTCCTCCCTCAGTTGCACCATTTTTAAGCCACTCACTGATCATGCTGTGTGAAAAAGGCAGTAATGAGATATTGAATCAGATTTATAGTTTCCAATTTCACTAACTATTTCAGAGCATTGTCCTAGTCATTGCTTTAACTCTCTCTCAGATGCCTGTGCTATGCAGGTCAAGTTTAAAATCAGTACATGTTCTGTTTGAGTAATATTTTAGTGCTCAAAAGAAAAGCTATGCATACTAAGCAGATGTATTTAAATACTGTAGGGCTTTGAAAACCACAGCTTCAAAAAGGAAGATTTTTCTGATCTGTTGTCATCTCAAATTATTTCCCCACTTAGAAAGCTCAACAGTGCCAGCAGAAGTAGACACAGAGCTCCACTCCTGTCGTTGAGCTCACCGAAAGCAACGGGACTTTCTACGCGTGGATGTCTTTGCATTATTTAGATGCTCAAGGCTAGATCTTACAGAGTGCTCACTATTTTATATGGTACTTTGGAGAGAGATGTTTCTCATCATAGATCCAATCCAAAGTCAACCAAAGTAAGAGAGGAAGATTTGGTCCAAGAATACTTCTCTGCAGGCTGTTTACTCCTTGATGATCCTAAACCACGACAAGGATGCCTTTCTTTAACTGATGCTTACATTTCAGACAAAGCGGGAAGGCTGTCAAACGCACTCGCTTCTATTCTCTCTAGGGAGTCGCTCTGAGAGATTTCACTGTAACGAAAAGGCAGACGCAAAGCAATACATTAATGGAAAAGACACCAGAAAACAGCTTTACACTTCATATTTCCTTCTTTTATACATAGTTGTTCAACCCCCACCACCAATTCTTGTTTGGCAGCAGTGTCCATGGCTCACCTCAGGCATCTTGAGAGCTGGTGCCAGCAGGGTTTGAGAGACACCAGTCTTTTGCTGTCTTGGCAAAGGGGTATGCCAACCCTTTGGAATCAGTATCTCAGTAACAGCCAATCTCCATTTCCTCAGTAAATTGTAGGTAAGGTAGCGATTCGGGGCCAGAACTCATGTAAACAGGGTGAACCCTAGCCTGTGAGCCCTTTGCTCCCTTCGTTGGTCCTGCTTAGTCAATTTATTGGCATGGGCAAGGATGTAGATAATGTTCACAGTGCTTCATACACTATTATTAAGTCAGGATGATGGTCATCTAATCCACAAATGCAGAAATACACAAATACGTATTCAGCGCACTTCATGAATAATTTTTGGATTTAAATGCCATTTTCATTACACACATGTAAACTGAAAGGAAGTGGCTCTCTTTCATCATTATACCGACCAACACGACTGGTTTTGCAGGCACTGTTGGAGTTTGATGTATTGATGCTTCTATTCTGCATGTATAGTTAAGAATAACCAATGCTGAATATAGAGGGGAAAAAAAAATTTCCACTTATTTGATGCTTGTTAAATGCCTGCTAGACTAAGACTTAATAGGCTACACAACACCGACTCCTGAAAGTACATAGTATATATTGATGCATATTTGGGGAAAGGTCTTCGAAACAGTGTTTTCTCTTGACAGAATTGACTGGAAGGGCACACAAACTAAACCTAAGATTATACACTGCCAAGAAAAAAAATATTTTTAAACAACTGGAATGCATCTACAAAATCAGAGCCAGTATTGTCACAATACTGAGAATTAACCTTATTTCAATTGTAATTATGAGAAAACAATTCCTATCGGTGTTGATATAAAACCCCTTGGAACGGAATGAATTGTTTTTTCATTTGTAGAGGCAAAAGGGGATGCACACTAGAAACTGTATATTAAATATGTATATATTTCTCACAGAAATATTAATGATTTTTTCCATAATCAGAATTCAGTGAGATTGTTATTTTTTGTATTGCATAAATGAAAGATGGATGTAGAACAAGTGGCCTGCTGAGTGCCTGATCCTCAGAGACTGACGGGCCCAGAGGGATCAGTGACTGCTCACAGAACTTAGACTCTTTCAGGTCTGGGGTCTGAAACATGGTACTTCCACGAGATCCCTCCTGTCTGCCACTGGCTCCCCATTTACATATGTTTGACTGAGTTATGGCAGTGAGAATAATTTACCGTCTGATTTGCAGTTGGTGATGAGTTGCCAAATAGATGATTTAGAGACTTATAATTTAAAAATATGCATTTTTCAAAGTAGCACTAAATCTCAATAAAATTATGAAGTGTTCTATAGATTTACTTCAGACAAATTCATCAATTTTTACGCTGTTAATCTGGAGAGATACATTAAAAGGATGCAAGGAAATCAATTAAATTCTCTCTGTGGAAGGGAAAATGTCAATGAACAAAACATTCTCTGTGAAGAATAGTATATGCATACAGTTTGGGAAAGGTTAGTCTCAAGTCATACAGGTAGGAGAAACTTTGTAGATTTAAATTGGTCTCCCATCTGAAAATGATAAATTCTCATTAATCATTAAGATGCAAGTGAATGCAAGAATACAGTGCCATTGGATTGTACTATCATACTTTATTGCAATGGAATCCATGCAGCAGAGTTTAGTTTATTTTCTACTTGCGAGAGGTACAGGAACACACAAGTTTATAATTTGGCCAAAATCGTTCAACCAATGACCACTAAAAACTAAACTAGTCCAGTTGGGTCTATTAAGGCATTTGCATTACCCTCATCCTTCAAGCCTTTGCCTTCAAGAATGTACCACGAAAGGGTTTCCTACTTTCTCTGTTTCCTTAAAAATAAATTATGTAACATCTAATATATATTTTAATATCTGATGCACTATGTGCTTTTCACAGGTGAAGAGAAGTATAAAAAAAATGCAGCTTGAAAAGAAACTGGCATCATTTGTGCTGCTGTTGCTTAGGTTCTGGGGGAGGTCATTCCCCTGTTCTGTATCATCAACTTTGGTGTTGATCAACTTTGTCCTTTAGAGGCCACTCAATGCAGACAAAATAAAAAATAATAAATAATGGACACTCAAGCCGGCCATCTTTCAGCTGGAATAACAACAGAAATAAGGGCAAGAGTGGTCAGACAAGCCTTATGGTCTGAGTCCTTTATATAGAATAGGTACAAAGCCAAGGGAGGGGAAGCAACACAGACCTGGTGTGCATAATCTCAGCACTTGTAAACCAAAAAATCTAAGAAAGGGTTCAGTCCTACTGATCCCCTGCCAAGCTTATCTCTTAGTGCAAAACGCCAAAGAAATAACTTATATGAGTACTACATAAATGTATAATCACAGAATGCCATAGCTATCATGGCAGTGGTAACGTTTTATGATAGATTTCTATCTCCTCTGCCAATCAAAAGCACCTACCATCAGTTATTAAGCTGCATCCAGTTCTCTCCAACATGATTAATATTTCATTATGTGATCTGTTAACTGTTGAAAATCATACCTTTTCAAAAGAATCTTTTATATACTGCTTATAAGAAAAGAAATGTTATGTTTATCTTTCCCCAGTAAGTTTTTTTCACCAATAGTATATTTTAGCAACACATTTTCACATTATTGTATAAAGATGTTCTTTGGGATAGCGATTTATGATAGAATTTATAGCAAGATATTAAGGAAAAGCCTGTGGAAAGTGTTGTCAACTTACATGATGAAGGCATCTCTAAGTCCTTCAAACGCATGTGATGGGATTACTTTTACAGGCAGGTGAGTAAATGATCTGAAAAAAGAAGAGAGGGAGGAAAGGACTGTAAGGCACAGGGATTCCTTGTTTACAGATTGTACCATTACGGTGGGCAGAAAACCAAAAAAGCATAAAGCCACATTATTTCGCTTGCAGTTCTCTGTATCTCTGGGACCTGATCCATTTACCATTGATCTCAGTTAAACAGAATTCAAAGGATATTGGGTCAGTTCCTCAACAGCATTCATTTGAGACTAATCACCGTCAAATCAATAATAATCATAACCTATTAAATTAATAGCCTGATGGAAGCAGTCTGTTACATTCACAAAGGAAGCTGTAGGCTATTTAAAGTTAGTTCCTCAGAAAAAGTGGCTTTCATGTAAAGCTTTTTCTCCATAACAGTATCTTTGCATTCGCTGGACCATGTTCTCCTCCCATCAGTACCCCTGTAATGTTGCAGTGTGGCACCCTGAATTCACTGGCAATGCCCTGGATGCAATGCGTGCAAGTGTAGAAGAGATCCAAATCAGGCCTGATGTGGTGGATTATTTTTTTTAATACATTGCCTCAGCGTGGTAAGTTGATTTAAAGCAAGTGTGTGTTTTCCTTTTTAATTTTTCAGTTACTTTGACTGAGATGTTAATAACAATGTGGAGGACAGATCTGCATTTTACCATTCTACTCCACATCTGAATCACAGTACTTTCACCAGCCCATTTATCTAGCCATGACCACACTCTCCCTGATAATGGCCACAGAAAAATATTTAACATATTTCAAGACGTTATCTCTGTGCAAACAGATAATCGCTCCATTTTGCTTTATAATTACAAATATCTAGTCAAAGATATTTGTTTCCCATCCTTAAAACCCCTTCTCAAGGTTTTTTGACTGAAATGTTTCCATGCTGTTCATATAATTATGAATATATAATATATTCATATTCATTTTTTGTTGTCATAATCCTTTATATGAAGACAATTAAAAATGTTTATCAACTTTTTTTTAATATATAGATGTATATTCCATATATATACACATATGTCCTGCCCACACAATATAATGGCAGGTTGTCACACATGTGTATGTCTTGGGGTTACAAAGCCAGATGGACCAAAGAGTCTGGCACTCAATTCCTAGCTATGTTCCACATAGTCTGTATGATTTGGGGCAAATCATTTAGTTTCCTTGCACCTTGACTCCCTCCTGGGAATAACAATGCTTCCTAATAGGGATGTTGTAAGGATATATATGTTTTTGATGCCACTGTGATTGGGTCATACCTCTCTCTAGATGGATGCTGGCATGCTGTGTTGGTTAAATCAAAATGAAGGTAAGTCATGTGTCTTGAAAGAAGTATTTGCCCCTGAGGGGACAAAAGGGTAGAGATAATCCTGTAGTAGGGCTCAATCCTCTCAGCCAAAAGGAAGACAACTTCAGGAAAAACTAAAGAGTAGAAGCTGTGAAATTCCTGCTCTATAACCCTGGCAGCAGGAACCTCTTCATAACTGCACCATCAGCTGGGGCTGCTTGCAAAATAAAACATAGCTTTTGTGAAACTGTTTGCAAAAAATATTACCATTTACAAAAGAAATAGAAATATCCCTGAAAGAGCAAAAAAATAAGACCAGGTCTTGGCTTTTAATTATATCAAAATCTTCAACCCAAGAGCCTCCTACCTCACTGCGATGTGCCGGTGAGCAGTGCAGTGGTTGTAAATTCCTCTAATGCGTGGCTCAGAACGACCCGCTCCCCCCTGCCTGCAGACAGCCTTCAGCAACGGTGCTCCGAGCTTAGCCACCTCAGCTACGCGATTAAATTTAAGTGGGATGACCCGGCACTTTTAATATGTACTATAGTTAAACTGCATGACGGCACTTAATCCATTCTGTATTTCAACTTCATTGGGTTTTGTTTTTTAATTTTCGTGAGTTCACCTTTATAGCTGGAACTGTGAACTCATCTGCATTGACATTACTTCATCCCATTAAGCATCTCACGAAACCACGAGAACAAAGGAAAAAGGCAATTCATAATCAGCCTTCTCTCTTAATCCTCGAAATACTGGGGTAGCATAAAGACATCTTAAATTCACCAAAAAGGTGAGTGTTCCCATCCCTATTCTTGTCCACTTTACCTTTGTGGTTTGTATCTCAAACCCTGCCTGTGTTAAAGGGAAACATGTTCATTTAGATGTCTCTTTCTACACTCAAAACATTTTGAAGAAGATCCTTTAGCTTGCTGAGCACAAGCCAGCCTGTGTATATGAATAAGTATTTAGGTTAATAGTTTTGCACTGCTTGTTGCAGGCTTAATTTTTTCCAAAGCGCTGAGTAAAGCGAGGCTTTATCTCATATGTTGAAGTCTCTGCTATTGAACATGACTGATGTCTTTGATAGCACACAATGAAACTCAAGCAGGTACTGGCAGGAATTAAGCGATGATTTCTTTCTGATAGCACTCAGATTGTGACACGCAGACGTGACCAGTTATTCGTCTCTCGGAGAGGAGGAAGCTCTTGACAAAAAAAGAAAGGACAAACTGGGTTTAACAAAGCTACAAAGCTTCTATACATCTAACTTGTCCATACTACTAGGCTGACTTCTATAGCTCGTGAAAGGAGGGACGCACCCATCTTTAATACAAGTTACCGACACCAGTTTGAAAGAGTGTTATTAGTTAAAGGATGAACTTTTGCACTTTTAAGAAAAACTGTAACGTTTCTTTCATAGTTTATACATCACAACTGGTAAGTTTGTACTCAGTCCTGCCATTCGGCAGCTGACAACACTGCAGCTCCAGATAACTGTGGGTCTTTTCATCGGAGAAAGGACAAGGGAGAGACAGGAACAGCGCCTAGATCGACCAAATCCTGTCCTTGGCTTGGTAGCTACAATACTGTCCTCCTCTCTTCAGCTAGCATTTGTTTTTTGTATTTTTGTTTTGAAATCATAAATTCAGAATGCATTCTTCACAAATGGGGTGGTTATCTTCCTGCTATTAGGAATACTGAGACCAGTAAGCACTCTTTAGAACAAGTGCATGGGGTGGTCTATCCCAAGGATACAGTGGCATAAAACCACCATCATCCTTTTTTTGCTTCTGGGATATAGCAGAGGCAACTTGACAACAATTTTTATCTCTAAAAGATAAGCTTCTGCTTCTGCTCAAACTCCACGAGAAGCTTTTGAGAGGTCTAGATACCAAAAGACCACAGGACCACTTGCAGTCCTGTTGATAAGGAATCAAAGCCCAAGCCCCCTCACACCCCTGGATAAAATCTCTGTATTACAGAACTGGCCTTTTGCAAAAAAGTGATTAGTTGAACTGATAATAAATAAAAAAAGAACAAGGGCCTCTAGCAATAAGTATGACTGTGTTACTCTAGCTGGGTTGGCTGTTATATTTTAGTGTCTCTATTTTATAGGATTACTCGTATTTCTAATGCCCAAAAGTTGAATGCATCAGGTAGGCTCCTGCTGGGAGCGGCACACATTTTATTCTGTGGTGTCCTCGGACTTAACTCAGAAGGATTGGGAATATTGATTGAAACTAAGACTGGAACCCCACCATTTTCCTGGGATATTTATCAGCTTCTGGGGGCAACGTAAGGTGTTGGCATTGATTTTTAAAGCCTTGTATATTGGGCATTATCTACCTGAAATGCGAACTATGATGCTGGATGTATCACACAAGTAGCCAAAGAGTACCTTCTGCTAGTTGATGACGGGTGATACATTATCTCCTACGAAAGACACTTTCGCCCTTTGGAATTTCTCTGTCAATCCCAAAGATCCAAATATGCCCACAGGGAAGACGTGGCAGAACTGTCTACTTGTTCAGGCTTTTGCCACAAAGCTTCGGATTTGGTGCCTGATACTAATCACGAGCCACGCAACCTACAGCAGAAGCCCTGCATACAGGGGCACGCGCTCAGGCACAGCGAAGTGAACCCCACTATGAAAAGAGGTTTTTGAAGGGGCAGAAGGGTATTAGGAACCCAAAGCCCATTAATGTACAGCTGGAGTTGGGTCCCTATCCATTTAGACTTTGCTAGAAAAAACAAAAGTATGTACGAAAATTCAAAAGAAGGAAAATCATGTTTTGTTTCAAAATGCAATGGTGTATTAAAGATTATTTTTCTGCTGAGACTGAGAAGACACATAGCGGCTATAGCCAAAATGGCATACAAAGGTGTCAGATAATGGAGTTTCTATAGTGTTTGTGTGATGTCCAAATTAAAAACAGGAGCCTGAGAAAAATATGATCAATTCAGGACTGTATAAAACACATAATTCTGCAAGCTGTCGCAAGTCTAATAATTTTGAAAACTCTTCCAGCAATAACATGACATGGCAAGAGTAACTCGGATAAAGAAAAATGGCTGAAATTTGCCTACAGGGTATATGCTTGGGCTGTACCAAATTATCAAAAGTATATTTGGAAGCATAGCTCATTACAGCATCAGGGCTTGAATTACTCAGCTATGGCTGGAGTTACATATCGGTGTTTATTTTCTTGACAGCCATACTAGTAAGAAGAACTCCTCCGAGGTCTAGCTGCTATGTTATAGTGGCACCAATGTAAGGACGTGGGCACCCCAGAAACTGTGTTGGAACAACCTGGAGCAGCATTTTCTTTCCCAAATTATTAGGGCACTTGCAAGTACTACACTGCCACTCCCCTGGTGCACACAGGTACGGATGTGACTATGAGGGGACAAAAGTAACTTTCTCTTGCTTTGTCTCATACAGAGAGCTTTGTGAGGGGAGAAAAGAGCTAATTCTTCCCTTATTTTTGTGATCATCTAGTCTCGTTGATCTGAGTGAAGCACATCTGGCAGCAGCCATAAGCCCCTTATGTGTCTTCACCTGATCACTGAGGTTGGGATGTGGTTTCCTCTCGGCGTGACAGATGGAAAAAGGAAAAATAAAAGAGTAAACCAAAAAAGAAAGAAAAAAATCACATAAGTTTAGAACTTTTGATAACCTCTCTGGGATGTGATGTGCATCATCATAATAAAAATGCTAGATCCCTGCAAAAACTAACCTCCCCATTTGTTTCTGCTGCTGCAGGGATCCTCAAATTGATCGATCCACTGCTCTGCATGTGGTACGAACACCGGGGAAGAAACGTCCTTGTTGCAATAACGATGGAGAGTCTCTCCAGCCTTCATGGACTCTGCTTTCTCTGACACAGGGAAATGGGGAGGAAACAAATTCAGGACAGAGATGTTTCTAAAAATTGACTTTGGAGGAAGGATTCACATGGCTCTAGATTAATACAAATTAGTATTTCTTGCTCCCATCAATTCTCTAGCTAGGGAGAAAGGAAAGAGGAGATCAGGGATAGTATCATCCTTGGGGAATTTCAAGAGCATATTAAATTTACAACAAATCAGATGAAAATGGAAAACACAGGCTTTGTTACCAAAAGGGGCATAATAAGAAAACCTCAGCTTAATTCATGCACAGATAACCAAGGGATCCTAGAAACGGCAACTATGCTATCTGCTGGTCATCTAATCCCGTATTTTGACACCGTGATTGTCTAGATCAGTGCTGTAATTGAGCCTGTAAACAGCATGATGACACTTGAATATCCACGTATATCAACTATTTGGTCTGGTCTACTAGGGCATCAGCTTGGAGTATGGTGTGGGAGTAGGGTAAGGGAATGCCTGTGATTCCCTGTTGTTTTAATTTAATCCTAATTCCCAGAGGAGCATTAGGCAGAAAGATATGATGGACCTCCCTACAGAGATCCAAACAGCTGTCAAAACTCACGGCAGCTTTTCTGACTACCAGCGAGGGAAATGAGATTAGCCACTAACTAGTCAATGAACGGCACCTCCAAAAGAGGCAACGAGCACTGCTAGGAGAATTTTGATGCTTTAACGCAGGGGGCCTTACATTGCACAAGCTTTGGGAGAAGTTGCAAGAAGTCAGGCAGATTTGTGAAAGAAAAACCAAACTAACCCCAGAAACTGACAGAAAGTTGAAGACCAAATATCAACTTTTTAACCGAGTTTCTTTAACCACGCCACTACAAGGCGCTGTTTCTGGCATAGGACAGGCTGCTTCTGAGTCCTGCCAAGGCGGGAGAAGACGGAAAGTTCAGACAACTGCACCGCTTCTCTCTGGCCCTGAGCTGCTGGCACACGGCGTGCGGTTCTGAGCGTGCGACATTGTGCCCGCTGAGAAAACGTCCCGAGGGGATGTGCATCTCCTCCCTGCGGGGAAAACCGCTGCCCCCGGGCTCTCGCCAGGCTTTCAGCGCTCCGGCACCGTACCCCAGCCTTCAAAACCCAAGTAAAACCTCAGCCCCAAATCTCCTCACCTCCGCGGGGTAGGTGCTGCTCCAAAACTACCACCGCGCCGGGAGAGCGCACGGCCGGCGTTCCTCTACGCTCAGGGCCCATGGGAAAGACACCGCTGTTCCGCGCTGCGCGTACTCCCTCCCCACCCGCGGAGCAGGCGCGCACCCTCACTCAGGAGGTGTCCCTCGCCCCGGCCCCCCCGCTTTCCCCTCCCGCGGGGCGAGGCGGTGGCAGCACCCCCCACCCCTGGCGCCCCGCGGTACTTACGCGCGGGCGGGCGCGGGGAGCGCCCCGTGCGGCGGCGTCGGGCAGCGCAGGGCGCCCTGGCTGCAGGCGCAGCGGGGCGGGCAGCGGCCCCCCGTCGCGGCGGGCAGGAGCGGCGGCAGCAGCAGCAGGAGGGGCAGCAGCGCGGGCACCATGGCCGGCGGAGCCTCTCGCCTCCCGCCTCTGCCCGCCCGCAGCCCGTGGGACGCGGCCGGCGCCCCCCGACTCCTCCCGCCCCCGCCCCGGGGCGGGCTCGCCGCCCTCCGCCCTCCGCCGTGGGGGAGCCGCGCTCCCGGCCCCGCGGCTTTCCGGAGGAACAGCCTGCCTCAGCGTTACACTGCTAAAGTTGGATGCAAAGCCTACAGGTGGGAAGCGGAAACTTTCCTTCGATTTTCACGAGTTCTGTAACCAGCTCAGCCCCCACTGTCCCCTCTTAGGAGGCTCGGGAGCAGAAGCGATGCTCTCCCTTCCTAGAGGTGTGACTTGGCCAGTGGTGTCGGTGCAAACCATGCACTCGACTCTGTGTGAGACTGTGTTGTGTGACAGCTGAGATGGTGGAGGTGTGGGCCCTGGAAACCCCATTTGTCTGGCTGTTAGTTAGGGCTTGTGTCTGGGGGAAAACACGTCACATTTCCCTTAACGATGTAAATGCTTATTGTGCAGATATAGCAGCCTCATTAGTGGATGGGAATGGTTGGGATACAAATGTCCCTGTCAAATGCTTTCTTATGGCTCCACGCACCGTTGCTGTATCGCTGATGAAGGATTATAATTTGCCTGCTGAGTGATCAAAGAGCGGCATTTCAGGGTGCGTGACTTGTTACTTTATGATCAATTATACCCTTTGCGTGGAAGAAGTAATCACGTTCTCAGTACTACTTATCTTCGCAAAGGTCCATTCATTTTGTAAGGGGCTGTTTTCCACGTAACTATCATTATTGCTCTTGTTGTTATTATTATTTATTACTACAACTATAGCTTCTAGAAGCTATAGTTAGAAATCAGGACCCTATTTCTGGTGAGTGATAGAGCAAGCCACCAAAAAAGACAATTGCTCCCCAGAGTAGGATTTGTGAACAAAGTCTATGGGTATGGGTACATCATCAAAAGCTACCTCAGTCTTCAAGCGTATCCAGGAAAAAGTCAAAGAGTAAAGGAGGGAATGACCCAGCACAACACAGGTTTTGCCTGAGATGATTCTTTTAGTTGTTCCTTTAAAATCATGGAATCAAAGCCTTTTGCAGGTTTCAGTGTTTAGGACTAAAATATGAGACAGGAGTGAGGTGTGTGGGACATGAGGGGTCCAGGAGCATCACTGTATTCTCACTGGGGGCTTGGAGGTGGAGACAGTTATCAAGTACTAAGCAACTTCCCTGGTCTGGCCTCAACAGCATGACCTGTGTCCATCCAGACTGGGAACTGGAACCAAATCTTGCACAGGAGGGTAGGGTGGCAAAGCCCTGCTTTGTTGTCCCTCTTGAGAGCACTACCATTTGCTCAACCTGCTTCCTTCAGCATCATCTGCTCCACTTTAAGTGGTAGTGAAGTTAGCTTTTATTCTGACCTTGCAATGGTTAGGAGGTGCATTCCATCACTTTATTCTGCTATGCTTGGCATACTCTTTTTCTCCACCACTGCAGCAGGGTTATTCTGATGGATGGTCTACCTAATTCCAGCTAGCATGTGCCTTTATATTGATCTGTCCTCCTCCTCCCCACCTCCCCATCACCTTTGAAATCAAGGAAAGTGGTGGGGTTATGAAAGCAAGGGACCGACTGAACTGTGCCAGCTGACAAATGTAGGATAACACTGTGCCCTTGTGAGGACCTGCTCATGTGAAGTGCAGTTTCCTTGAGGTCTGTCCGTATGGTCCTGCTGACCCCTTCCTGACACTCAGCTGCAGGTGTCAGGAGCAGTAGCAGGTGTCTGGGGTCCTGCAGCTTGGTTTCCTGTGGACGGAGCAATCAGTCAGGAAAAATCTGGGTATAGTACATGTGCTTATATACATTGATTTGGGAAGGAGACAGGCAGAGGCCAAGCAAGAAAGTCCCTTCTCGAGACTTCTCCTGCCAAGCTGCTGGTTCTTGAGGAGCAGTTCGGTTCCTGAATTGGCTGTGTGCAGACTTTATGTCAGGAAGCAAACTCCCTGCTGCCAGATAGCTCATCTGTCCACAAAGCTGCCTGTACTCTCGAAGTCAGGCAAAACAACGCATCTTTAAAATAGAATTCATTTGACAAACCAGCTTTGAAGGGCATGGGGAGCAGCACCGCCGAGTGACACCTGCTGTCATTCTTTGCCTGGCAAAGACTGTTGCCCGTGTTATCTGCAGCATTTGGTGGTTTGCAGAATTTCGCGGATGCTCAGATGTCTTCAAGGATATTATTACCGAGGGTGTTGGAGCAGCGTGTGGTGTTTGAGGACGTGACTACGCTTCTCAGTGCAGTGCCTGCCGGGGGCACGGGAGCGGTGGCACTGCTGTGCCTGTGTCACACGCAAGTGGCTGGTCGTGCCTGGGGGCCGAGATGCGTGCTGCAGCTGTGCTACCAGAGCTGGCTAGCAGTAATGCCAATATACCACAGGCTGTAGGGGCCTTTCTGTTTCCTTAGCTTCGGTATTTTGTCCTCAAAGTTAAGTGCCGGTGGCCGTGAGGTGTTTTGTGACTTACGGCTCACTGAGGGCTAGGTTTGTGCCGATGACAAGGTCTGTCAGATCTCTGAGCCTTCCCTTCCCCCTTTCAACAAGTTTGTCAGAGGACAGGAGAGCATCACAATTAGCCATGTAATTATAAAACAGTTTTTAATTTATGCACCTTTACGCTCATGTGTGTACAGAGTATATATCTTGCGATCAACTGCAAAAAAACATTTAATAGTCTGTAACAATTATACATCCTTTATTGCATTCAGCCCGCTGATCTGCATTCAGCCCACTAATTCACCTGAGCTGTTACAGGGAATCTTGTACACGTAGAGAGAATCAAATTTAAACACCTCCCCCAAAAGTGTACCTATCCTTGAAACTCCCTCCCCAGAAACTATCATTGAGAGATGTTAGCCATGTGTATACAAAGGTTTTGATGCCCTATTATTTTTAACATACCTAAATTAGAATTGTAAGCAAAAAAATATTTCTGATGGAAAGACATGATCATTAGGAAGTCTTGCACATCTGGTCCTGGGTTAATATCTATCCAAAATGAAGTAGTAATTATGCATATAGGCATATATGCGCATGATGTTAACCTAAATTCGCATGTGCAGGAGTAACAGCAGTTCATATATAGAGGAGCCTTATGCATCTCTGTAACTACACATACAAATAGTTTTACACCTACGTTCATACACAGCTATATAATCATAATGAATGGCACTACGTGTATTTTACAGTTCAGGGAACTATCTTTATTCTGGCAGTACTTAAGCGGGAGCTTAACTTTGAAGTGCTGAAGTTTCACTGAAGTCGCAGGGCATGAGAGATCTGCCCAACGCTATTCTTCTGCTCAAGCGCTGGCATACGCAGGAATCGCTTTACACACGTCGGAATCCTCGCCTCAAGGCCGCCGTGCAGAAGTGTACGTGAGCCCTTCTGCACGCAGAAATTGCAGGAGTGATAACAGCCACCACGGCTGCAGCTGTAGGTTGTAGGTTTGCTCTGCACGGGCGAAAAATGTAAACAGGAAAACCCCGCGGTCCTTACTCCATCGGATCTCCCACTGACCCGAAATGTGGGGTTGATGGAGCAAGGACTGAGAGAACTGGCTTGGAGGAGCTGGTACAAGGTTTCTCACTCTGACATCTAACAGCAGGGCTGCAACCTGTCACCCCACTTCGCTCGGGAGCAACCCGTAACTTGCCGTTGTTGTAGACCCAGTTCAGGCCAGTTATTCTGATTTACTATCTTTCCCTCTCTTTCTCCATTTGTTAATCTTAACATGCCTTTTTACAGATCCTCGGAGAAGTAGTGCCAACGGAATACTCATGTGTAGAAAAAATTGCTTTTGAGATACAGAACACAGCTAATTACGGCATTACAATTAGCTGAACGCCCTTAACAGAGTCCGAGGGGGGAAATCATAGTGCGGCATCTGCTATACCATATGCTTTTCTAGTTTCCAGAAGATAACAGTGGGCATGTACGCTGCCATGGACTGTGCTTTCTGCCTGAAGAGCAGAGCAGCCCACAGATGCTCCAGTATTTCTTCCACCCCAACTCCGTTAGAAACGTATGATGCTGCATACATCTGTCATGATGAATTATGCTTTCTTGGCTTCAGACTCCTTCATGCAGACAGACTTATAGTGATGCAATGTAATTCATATCCCATCGTTCCTGAGGGCATACTTCATCCTGAGGGTAGGTGTTGTACCAAGAATGGTGTAGAGGTAACAGGCAGTATGGCATCGCCTGAGTTTGTGCTCAGCTCTGAGGTGCTTCTCGTTGTTCACTGAATTACCATATAAAACAGATGAACTGCTGCTTTCTGTGCTTGGTTTTTTTCTTCGCTGTGGTATTGGAAAACTGAAGTGCTCTTCTGTGTACTATTGAGTGAGCTAAACCTAAAATGGCTCATTATTTTGTATCTTATAGATTAACTTTGCTCTGTCCAAAACATCCCAGAATAGTTGTTGTAGCCCTGCTAATACACTACTCAACGTGCTGAACTACGGTAATTACAGTTGAATTAGAGCTGACAATGATTGAACCAGCTTAGTCAAATACTGCTTCAGATTTAATACAAACCTTCTGCTCCTTTCTATTACTCTATTTTTTACCATATTTTTAATGTTTCTCTTTCTTTTGCCTTAACCAGGCCCAGAACTCCAAAAAAGAAATGCATTTGTAAAGACATCATTAAAAAATACCTCACTATAGTCGCAAAGCAGCAAGTAGTAACTAAGTTTGGACCACATCCATCCTCCTAAGTACTGATTAATAGGAGGGTTTGTTTATAGAAACTGAGTCTCTGTTATTTAGCCAATTCCTTAATTATCGATTCGCTTTTCCCAGTTCGTTTGGCAGTCTTGCGCTATGATCTGTCACAGCTCCTGACAAAAAAAAAAAAAAAATTAAAAATAAAAATTTTTGAGCAGAGCTTTGGCCAGGACATATAAACCTGTGATTTACCTCCAGTAAAGCCAGGAGGAACGATGCTGAGAGAGAAAGAAGCCCGTGGCTCCTCGATAAACAGTTGGAAAAGAGTCTGGCTCTGGTGGGGTGTTTGTACGAGCGTAATTCTGCCCTGGCGCTTTACTGTGCGTGCTTTCAACGTCGTGCTAGAGCTGTCATTTCTTCATGAATATGATGTCATACAGTTAGTGCACATGTCTTCATGAATCAGCGAACGGTGACCATTTGTGAGCATCGCGTGTCCCCGTGTGGAGGCTGTGAGTGCGATGGGGAGTTACCCCTGGGGTCCCAGCAGTGGGACCAGAGCTGCCACGGAGGGTAAAAGTAAATCAGGGGAGTCTAGGCAGTGGGGATTTTTCTCACGTGGCCATAGTGTGAGTTCTCTGGCTGATGCATCAGTTAATTAGGTTTGATTTATTTATTGAGCATACACTTACAGGTGTTAAATGGGGCAGGTGGGGCTCCTTGTTTGCAAGAACGTCTGAGTGCCTGGAAGGGGCGCTGAGCTAGAAAGGCAGCCCGTGAATTTACACGTGTACATGTTATACCGCAGAAGCCTGAAGGCTGGAGAAGGTTTGAAGTAGTATGAGTTGAAAGCTTTATTCACTAGATGGCAAACCCTGCGGTCTTTGATCCAGTAATCTGTATGTCAGTTGGATCATAAATCCAATAATTAAGTACAATGTCATTTTCCAGTCCCCCTTCCAAAGACTTTCTTTCACATTCTTATTTATCTTTTGTCTGTTGTCTCAAAATGTCAAAAGAGGGTGGTACAGCCATTTGCAATCAGGTCTGAGCCTGATTCCTCTGTCACTTTTAGCACGTATTATGCACCGGTTTAGAAACTATTTTAAAATACATTAAAGCCATCATGAGAAATTAAGGAAGCCCTGCACTTCTGAGTGCGTGTTTGATGCTTACCTCGTTGAATTCAGGAAGAAGGGATTATTAAAGACATAAAAGCTGTCTCTTTATCAGGAGCTTAAAAACACTCCAAGGGAAACAAAATCTGTTGTGCTTAGCTGCTGTAATTTAAGAGCCAAATTCTGCTCTCGTTTATAACAGCATAAATTTGAATTTGATTGAACTCTGGATTAACATTGCTGCAAATGAGATCAAAATGTGACTTCAGAAGTTCTTAAGGTAAGAAGCAGTTTTGCACCCAGCCTTGTTCATTTTTTTCTATGTGTATGCTCTTATCGACTTTGTGCTTTGGCACGTCACCCCGGAAAAAAATATTTATGGCACATTTCCTCTCTTTTTAATGGTCCTAGTCAGAATGAGTCTTTTTGATTCTAATGCTAGATGTGGCTAGATTGGTAAGATTCCACTGAGGTTTCTACACTTTGCCATTCCCATGATGTTTGAATGCTGCATGAAAAATAATGGCATGCTGCCTAGATCCTGAGATTTTGGTTCAAAAATTTCATGGACTTTCAGGTTCAAAAGGGCTGCAATTACATCTAGTGTCACTTGCTACATCCTGCAGGTGAGGTGGTGTGATTCTGACAATGCAGATATGGATAGGAGAGAGTCTAAAAAGACTGCAGTAATTTCAATAATTAAATATTGGTTTAATAGTTTATACAAAAACATTATATAAAAGACAGCACACAATCTGTTGATAAAAAAATCAGAACTGCCCATACTATATTGATTAAAAAAATACTATTTTTTGATAAACATTATGAAGTGGGTTGGAAAGCAGTTAATACATTCTTTTTCTGGGAGTTCATTAACGTAGAAGTTCTCGAGACAGACAAATACATGTAGACTTATAAGGGAAAATAATTACAAATCTTAGTGTTCATTTCAAAAAGGAATAGTGTTAGCCATCCTCAGCTTGTTCACTTTCTTACCTCTTCCACTGACATCCAGGAGGGTTACATTATTTCAAGGTCAGCATTTCCAAGGGTGATTCTCTCCAAGGGTGCAGGACGTTGTGTAACTGGCCATCAGTCAGAAATTGCTGTAATACTGATAAAGCGTGTAGGAATGTTTTCTGTTTGTCCTTATACGACTTACAAAGTATACAGCTTTTTTCCCCCTCAACTCAACATCAAATTAATGGAGTTTGTCAGCTGTTTAGGTAATGAACTAGAGCAGACGTTATGTTTTTGGAGGAGATGCATGTGTTTTGCATTGTGAGGCCAAAATCCAGAAAGATGAATGTTTTCAACCATCTTGACAGCCAAACTATCTCCCTGAGTATACTGTGTCTAGTAGCCTTAAAGAAAGATTATTTTATAAAAGCTTTTAATGATTACTGGCAGAAATACAAGAAAAATGAAAGACATTTTGATTTACACCAACATGAAGTGAGATCAGAATAAAGTTCTAAATGACAGGCACTGTCAGTTTATTTGTGATTAGCCTCATACTCTTCCCCCCCCACCCAGTAGTGCTTTATTGGTGTGGATAAAGAGTTAGTGTAATGCTTGGGGACAGGCCCAGGAGGTGACTGACCCTAATTCTTCCATGTCTTACCTGGGTTCAGCTGCAATGTGTTTTTGAAAAGCCAGTAGTATCACCTGAGGTTGAAGAGCTGGAGCTGACACCAAATTCTCTGCCTAGCTTGTACCTATCTGACCATTGCAGCAGCATCCATCTCCAAAGTTTGGTCTGTAAGCTTCTTGTGAAGTTCATGGAATGAATTAGACACCTCTGAAAATGTGATCCCAAATTGTGCATATAATAAAGAGCATGGTGATCCAGAGCAAGCCAGGGAGCTCTGGGCAGAGGCACGAATATGAAGCCCAGCTCACGCTAGCGCAGGGCTGCTGGAGGCAAACAGCCGCATCCATTCAGGATCCAGAGTTGCAAATCCCTACATCTATCATTTGGAAAGAAGAAACCCTCACAAACTTGTTCTTGTTTTTTGAAGAGCTTCCACAGGGGGGAAGAAGTGCTGCTGCCTGTAAGGGGAAGGGAGCCTGGGTTTGGCCCCGTTGAGCTTTAAGGGGATGTGGATTTGTGCTTCCCACCTTCCAGATGAGTGGTGCAGCTCCTATCTGGGGCTTGAGCAACTGGAAGCTGCTCCTTGCAGAAAGGAAGGTAAGAAGTAATTTTTCTTCTGTGGTTTAGGTTGCTATAAATTTTGGCTGCTCTTATTTTTCTGTGTAATTTCTTACTCAGATTATCTGAGGAGTCCTTGCTGATGTGGTGTTATTGCCATTCCCTGTATTTACTGCTGCTAACATCCTTCTAAGACATGTATTCACCCAGTTATGTCTGGAATGCTTCTCTGCAAGTTTTTTTGTGTGTCTGAAATGGGAATTCCAGGTATTTGTTGATTTAAGGGTGAAAAAAAGCTTTCACTTACACTCCTGCTTTATCTTCTCCATCTGACTTCACTGTTTCCTTTAGTTTCTCAGTGTATGTTCACTTGGAAGTCAGGACTTCTAGTATGGACCTTCTTTCCTTCCTCCTGCTTAGCACCAAATGAGACCTTGGTCACTTGCTCCAGGGCTACGTTCTGTGAACGGCCCTCACATAATTGCTTCCCCTAATTAACAGGGAGATGTTGTGCCTGGTAGGTGCTGCGTGCACGTCCAAAGGGGTTTGATTCTCAACCCCGTGGAAGGCAATGGCAAGACTTCCCTGGTACAAGCTTATAGCCGTAGAGCAGTATGTTTACAGCTCCTTAATTAGCTCTTTAGTGGCATTGGTACGACTCCCAAAATATTTGGGTTTGCTAGATACCTGTCAGAAAAGCTAGGGCACGGTGTTTGATGTTGGTGTTTGGAGGGGGTGGTGGTGAGTGCCGGGCTGGAAGGGTGGTGGGTGCCACTAGAGGGTGCTCGGGCCGTGGGAGTCACCACCCCACCCCTGGGCACAGGAGGTACCACACCATCACAGGGCACTTGACTAAATTTTTCATCAGGCTATGCTCTTACTTGTTCTTCCACGAAGTTTAGCCTACTGTGGATGAAATCAAGGTTTTTTTCAGGCTCATCAGTCTTTGACTACCAGCCAAAAGAGGCTAAAAGCGAGTCCTTGGGTAATGGCTCACATCACCAAAGCCCAATGAAGTGGGGAAGGGCCACAGATGACATCTTGGTGCAGCATTTCTGATTATTTGCTTGGATAGGACCTCACTGTCTACTTTTATATATTAATTTGGGATGTCCCACTGCCCTTCTTGATCTCTCTTCTCCCATATACAACCCCACCCAGGTCCTCCTTATCTGATGTGCCCTAGATCCTATCCCTTGGCCTCCTCTGAGTGTAAGAAGTTACTATTCCCCTGCTGTCAAAGCAATCCTTGCACTTGTGCCAGCAAACTTGCTGTGGCACACTTCAGCTCGGTCCAGTCCCGTTGCTCCTCTCCTGGTCCTGCCAGCCCAAGATGCCCAGAAGAACAGGTCTCTGAGACCAGTGGGGCTCTCCCAGTATGCTCATTGCCTGCCCAACTGCAAGCGGGCACTGCTACCCCGTCTCCCTGGCATCAATAGGTGTGTTTTCTCTCACTATTTCACAGCCTCCTTTTTTTCTCCTTTCAGTGCTAATTTCCTCTGCCCATGCTCACGTACCTTCCCGTACCTTCCTCTACCTTCACGTGTGAGCCCAAGAAACCAAAGGCAGCACCAGCTGTAGGTCTGATGCAGTCCTGCTGTGCCTTTTGCTGGCTCACCCTTGCACAGATGAAGTGCGTGTGGGTGTGAAGGGGAACTGGAAAGAGCTCCGGCTTAGCCAGCCAGCAGTTGCTGCATGCCCAGATCACACAGCAAGTGCTCTTTAGCTCAAGTCTCCTGTCTCCAATTTGTTCCTTTTGGCTCAGAACAAGCGTTGGACTGTACACGTGGCTGCCAGATAGGAGAGCGTTCTCCAGATAAAGAATGAAGAATACGGGTGAGACACATATCAGAAAGACATTTCACAGAGCTTCTCCTTCTTTCCTTTTTCTCCTTGCTTTCTCAGGTGCGTTGTGCCCCCTCCAAAGGGCAGGCTGGCCACAGGATCTTTGCTGTCACGAGGGCGATTCTTGGTGTGGCTGCTGAATACAGGGCCAGGTGATATCAGTGTGGGATGCTGGTTGCTTTAAGCCTATGCTTTGGGTTAAAATAAACAGGAACAGGGTGCACTGCTTATGAGTTCGTCCATAATTGCCACAGCCCCGCAGATGAAATTCATTCAATACATCTCTTTTCTGTGAAAAATATCGAGGTCAAAATAGTCCCTTTCCACACCTTTCCTCATTATTTTTGAGTTGCATGTTGTTTAGATGAGTAACCGAGAAACTGAAGGAAAAAAAGAAAGTGAATAGTCTCTTAAAAAAAGCTTCTGTGCTTTGATCTTTATTTAATAATTAATTAATTTATAGACTGACCAAATCCTAAAAGAAGGAGAAAACATTTGGTACTCCTTATGTATCCATGAGCCCTTTGTTCAGATTTCTATTCTGCTAAAGTGATTAAGGGGCTCAGAATGAAAATAAGTGCGAATATTTTAATTTGTGATGAATAAAAACTAAAGGAGAGGAGTGATTTCAATTTTAAACTATTTAAATTTTATGAGTATTTGCTAAGAGGGGGGTACTGTAACAACAAGAAGTGATTGCCTTTTTTAATCATCCCTGATGTCTGGGATGTCTTTCAGTTATTGAAATTGCATGGATGTGAGCAATCTCATGAAAAACAAGTTGAGCGCACTCATAGGACTGAAGCTAGTTGTATGTATTAATCCCACTGGGTTTAAAGGGATGAATGGTGTAAGTATAGCTACTTGTGTGTCTGTGGATCCATGGAGTAATAGCTCCTGTCTTGCAAAGGTCTGCTAAAGAAGTAAATACTTGCTGAAGCTGCTACATGAGATGGGGTATCTCCCGTCTTCCATCTCCCCAGATGAAGCAGTCAAATCCAACTTTTATAACCCAGTCCATTTCTCTAAGTTCAGTTACTCCAAGTTCATGTTGCTGTGGCAGGGTGGAACTTGTCCCAAGATGCAGTCACACAGATCACACTCTAGATGTGATTTTACTTCTACATAACTACTGATGCAATTCAGATGTGCAAAAGAAACCTGTTTGAACTATGGGTGATCAAGGAAACTTCCTTTTGAGCAGTCACTTTTTCAGAGACTACTGGTTTAATCAACAAGCTTGGTGCCAACCCACATCTAACCAGATTGTCCTCATGCCAAAGACAAGGCAAAGTCAAGGCAGATGGCTTGTGAGAAACGGCTTGCAGGAGTGGAAAAGAACAGCAGGAAGTTTACACTGGTTTGGAAAGGCTCAGTCTTGATTCAGAAATTGTGTTTCAGAAGAGAAACACAAGCTGGTTTGGGAGAGGAAGATAGACCTGAGTCTCTCTCATCCACTCTGCCTAATGCCCTGGGCTGCCATGGGAGAGCTGTACCTCAACACAGGGACCCAAATGTGGTATTTTTTCACCTGTTTCACATACCAAAAGTGCAAAGGGAAGACCCCTCTGTCATCTCTCAAATTCAGGTAACGTGAACCTAACCTGATCCATTTCCCTAAGGACCATTTCATGTGAGAGCATCGTTAGTGTAGATGACAGGTCATTACAGATGGCAGTACGGTCAAATTTGTGAGCTGACTGGAGGATGTAACTCCTCGTATGTCCATTCCTGGTCTGACTGTGGTGAGTGCTGAGAGGCACCTGCAAAAATGCCAAGCAGAGTTCGTTCTCACTGAAATCAACAGCAGTTGGTAGCCCAAGATACAGGTTTATCTGAAATGGAAGAAATTTTTGAAGTCCCATGACAGTTATAGTGCATCCAAATGAAAACTGGGTCTGAATTCAATACCTGATTTCCTCTGCCCTTTCTCAGCTCATCAGCACTAAAGCTGTACAATAAGGGATAAACTCTGTGGCTTGGGGCTGGTCCTTAGGTATGTTTAGCTTTTCAGAGAGTGAGAAATGCATAGGGCATAAATGTGGAGACATTACATAAAATACAAATAACTAACTTCTAACAACTTCCACTATTCACTGTCTCTGAATTATATTTGTGATCTTGTTGCCATACAAATCAGCAGTCACAGGACTGACAGTAAGTATCCCATGTCCAGAGCTAGAACAGCAACGCGTTCCTGAAAACAGAGATCTTCCAAACGTGGTTCAACTGTTTCCACAATGCTATTGTTTTTCCACCTGTTTAGGCATCAGTGGTGCTGGATTTATCCCAATAGCAAACTTTACATAGCGCTTCTACATTTAGTACTTTTCATTCCTTGAAGCATGCGTCTTAGTAGCACGGTCTTACTGAAAATGAAGAGCTGAGGGATCTAGAAGCTGAGTCAGTCATCAAAGGTGCACAGGGAGTTCAAGTTATGATTATTTAATCACTGGTCCTTCCTTCTTTTACGGGAGTAAATAGCGATTTCTGGGAGAGCTGGCTGCTTTAGGTGCTCAGCTGTCCAACTGTTGGTCCAGATATGATGTGACAAGGAACATGTCAACAGCTGTATCTGCTGCAGATCATTCAAGTCTTCAGACTTGATTCATCCGGTTCTCACATACTCAACTTCCCAGTTTGCTTTTCGGATTGAGAACCTGGTGTTTAGATAATCTCTAATAATTTCCTGTCTGGTGGGCCAGGTTCTTAAATCCCTACTCAATGAAATTGGTATTTGTGTTTTTGCACAGGCAAAACATCCACTGATGCAAAGGAAACGTGTACCCAAATAAGCTTGAAAGAGCAGCCAACCCCCAATATTTGTCTGCAGTAGTAAATTCCTGCAAACTACCTTCTGTCCGTACATCTGCATAATCTGTAGTAGCAAAATGCATAACTATAAGGAATAATTCTGCACCTTAGCATCCTCAGTTCTAAGTGAGTCTCCATCACACTTTCAACTGAAATACTTTGGAGTTAAGGCACAAGTGAGATCACGCTTATATGCTATGCTGTAGTGTTACTACTCTTGCGGTAAGAAAAACTCAAGACAACATTTATGATGTATCTAAATTTAGATACAACTAAATCCATTCTGAATTTTGCTAAGGAGGAAGTTGTGATTTCTTATGTCTCGACTTACTTGATTTTTTTCTTTTACCTTCAGATCTTGTCATAATACAAAAGTTGCAAATGAAGGCAAAAGTTTAACAGTTTTGTCTTTTTAGACTTTTTTTTTTTTTGCATAGAGACCCACAGTGTAACATACCTTAATTAATGGGAAGCAAGAATGGATTGCATAAACTCCCGATGCATATTGTCTTAGCAAATTAAATCTGATTTAATGCTTTAAGCCAAAGAAATATTTGCATAGCTAATGAAACTGATTAACTTAGAATTAATTTGCAATGTTTAGTCATATGGCTTAAAACTAAAGTGATGTTAGTAATGTGTTGATTATTATTAGTACTCAAGATAATCAGGCTTGCTAGATGATTAAATGTAAATACATAGTGAAAAAACTGGTTCAGCTTAATAAACAATTTCAAACAGGAGAATGCCCCATGATGATAAAGTGAAATCAAGGAGTGTTAATTGCACAAGTAGAAGTTAAGCAGCATGGCGAAAGCACAAGTTCCCTCTTGTCTGCTCAAAGAAGGTGAAAAGCTGCTGCTTTTTAACTTCCCTTTGGTTTGCTAATGATTTCTTTGTGATCTGTGTTACGCTTGTGCCTGGGAACAGTCAGTGTGGGCCACCAAACCGAGGTACCCGAGTGCCGTACAAACAGATCTCGGTGAGCTCATGACGGTGTGGATGGGAACTGATGCGTGGAGGCATCATCGGGCAGGGAAGGGGAGATCGTTTGTGGGTCAGCGCCTGTGTGCACGGACAGCAGAGACCTTGGTTCACCAGCAGCTTGACCACAGCTGCGACTTTTCGTTGTAGAACTTTAGTTCTACAAGCCTTGTAGCAAGGTTTTGGGATGGTGTTTTAAGGAGGACCGTGTAGTGGCTTTCGGAGATGTATAGGGAACTCCCCATTTAAGACAGGGGCTCTATTGGAGAAAGCATGAAAGTGTGTGCTTAAAAATGAAGTGGTTGTGCTGCTAAGAGCTGGTATCACTCACCTGAAACATGCAGAGATTGCTGGTCAGTAACCTAAGAGAGGGAGTAGATAAATAACTTGGTGCAGGAAACAAGGGGCCTAGAAAGCAAAGACAAGTAGTTAGGGTTTGATAGGATAGAGAGGTATCTAATAAAGTACCTGCTCTTATCTTCTTGTCTGGAGGCTCAATCAGTCTCTAGAGTAACTGAGGACAGCTAAGGGATCATCCGCATTATACCATTTTCTAGGGTTTATACCAGTTTAGAATAGTTTTTTGTGGGGTTTCTCTGAAGTTTGGAGTTGCTGCAGCTCTGTGACGGCGTTCAGAGCTCAGCCAGCGCATCCCGTTGGATGGTGCTGGGGGCGGTGGGGCACAGCTACCCGGACTCCCTGGGCCACATGTACCCCCTTGAGTGTCTGAGCTTAACT
Organism: Grus americana; assembly: GCF_028858705.1. Classification (NCBI taxonomy): domain Eukaryota; kingdom Metazoa; phylum Chordata; class Aves; order Gruiformes; family Gruidae; genus Grus; species Grus americana. The sequence goes on from NC_072854.1 coordinate 109,158,385, forward strand.
TCAACCTGTAAATCTGATTTTTTTTTTTATCTTGAAATAAACAGGTTTCATGGCATGTAAAAAGGGTAAAATCTAAGGTTCTTACTTCATAGTGCTCTTCATTGCTTAAAATTGCCTATTTAAACAGGGGTGGTTTTGTGCTTTGAATTTTCATAGTGTGAGAGTCAGATCAAAGTTGACGAGACAATTTATTCACTCGGTTACACTAATGTAAATACCAATCAAATGAACGTACAAATTTGTTTTCATATAGCTGTGAGCAGAATTTGACCCAGAGAATCATCAGTTGACTCCACATTGGCACGCTCTTATGTTTTGTCTATGAATTAGGAAAAGAAGCATAAATCAAATCAACTTTTTATCCATTAAGAGGAGGCCTGGGACTGTGTTGTCTGAAGCCTTGTAAGTAGGAGTTGCTTTTCTGTGTGAGTTTTCACAGGCTGTTTCTTAGGATGGAGTGTCCACAGAGCTTATAAACATGAAAGACGATGTTGAGGGAAGGCAGATGTCCTCTTCTGGGTCTGATAAAGATGCTAGCTTTGGCTAGCTGACCGTTGTGGGCAATGTGCTGAAGTCTACCACTCGCGCTGGTCAGACAGTGTAAAAGATCATGTGAACTTTCCTTATCCAGTTCACGGTGAACTCTAGTAAGCTTCATCTATGTGGCCAAAGAAAACCCAATGGTCATATGCTCTTTTTTGCTTCAGAAGGTGGGGTGGAAACCTGCAGCAGAAGGGTAACAACAAGCATGTGGTGATGTGGACACGGTAGTCATTTGCACTCTTGCTTCATAGAATCATTTTGGTTGGAAAAGACCTTTAAGATCATCAAGTCTAACTGTAAACCTCACACCACCACTAAACCATGTCCCTCAGCAGCAACATCTACATTTATTTTAAATACCTCCAGGGATGGTGACTCAACCACTTCCCTGGGCAGCCTGTTCCAATGATTTACAACCCTTTTGGTGAAGAAATTTTTCCTAATATCCAATCTAAGCCTCCCCTGGCACAACTTGAGGCCGTTTCCTCTTGTCCTATCACTTGTCACTTGGGAGAAGAGACCAACACCCACCTGGCTCTAACCTCCTGGCAGGTAGTTGTAGGGAACAATAAAGTCTCCCCTCAGCCTCCTTTTCTCTAGGCTAAACAACCCCAGTTCCCTCAGCCGCTCCTCATAAGACTCGTGTTCTGGACCCTTCACCAGCTTCATTGCCCTTCTCTGGACACTCCCCAGCACCTCAATGTCTTCCTGGTAGTGAAGGGCCCAAAACCAATCACAGTATTCAAGGTGCAGCCTCACCAGAGCCGAGTACAGGGGGACAATCGCTTCCCTAGTCCTGCCGGACACACTACTTCTGATATACTACATGTCCTCACTGTGTCTCCTTAAGCTTTAGTGGCTGGGTCTCATCCCTCCATAACTTTTGCCTTTCCGTTGTCTGAGACACGTGTGGTGTGGATGTTGAGTTTTTTGTGTGTTTGGTTTTGGTGGTTTTTTCCCTCCCTTCATATCACTAGATTTTAGTTCGGATCATTTTGACCTAATTCTCTCCTTTGACTCCTTAACACGAAGTTTTGCAATGCCTGTGGGTTATAATCCTATCTCTGTTATGGCTGGTGAAGTCTCTTGATAGCCACAAGAAAAAGCCTAAATTTAACTAATCTCTGAGCAACCATTCTTGCACAATACTGCTGTGCACTGCCACTCCTTCTGATATCTCGGGAGCCCTTCCCTATAGGATAGCATCCCTATTTCCCCATAATTCACTGGGTTCCATGGCTGCCAGTAAGTAAAAAGCATAAATGTGGGTTTCCTAGACTCAACAGTAATGTTATGCATTACTCTGTCATCTCTGTAACTTACCAGGTGCTCTGGTCCCTTCCGTATCATATAGATACACTTCTGGCTCCGTATATCATTCTTCAGAGGTGACAGTGATATCTTCCCAGATAATGTGAATGCATTCGTGGGATGTTTCAGGAACGGATGTTTCTATTTGCTGCGGGTTTTTATGTAAGTGAAGAGTGATTTGTAGCTGAACAAGAAGGAGCCGTGTCCTGGTGTGAGGGCAGATGACCCAGACCGTGCGGGCATGTCGCATGGCTCTGCCAGACACGCCAGCGTGGTCATCTTTGAATCTGCCATCTGAATTCTACCTCTTTGTCAAATGATGGTAATACCTTTTCCTTCCTGCCGTCCATTTCAGGATTTTTGTTATGGTGGTTTTTTTTGTTTTTTTTTTTAAAGTAGCTACCACAATGCTGCCCTGGCCTCTGCTTGGATATTCTAGATGTTGCCGTAATAAAATAACGTGGCTTTCATACATCATGTCACAAGTCCCACCAGCTTCTTTATGTCCAGGGGCTTTGCCAAGGGCTATGGGGAAGGCTGGGGGGAAAGGGGTGCCAGGCAGGCACCTGTAAGCCCTGGAGGGGTACTGCATGGGGTAACCCTGCTCTGTGGAAGGGCATCATATTCATAATATCAACCAAATGCAATCATGATATACAATCCACATGCAGACACATGTATTTAGCTCCCAAGGGATATTCAAGTTTTACTTTTTCAGTAAAAATCAAGAGGAACCATAATGAAATCTGTTTAATTCAGGGCAGAATCAAGCCCACTGCCAGGTTCAAGATATTGTCATATTCAGGATAACTCTATATACTGATAATGTTATTGCAAAGAGCCCCATCTGTTGCCTCCGTTACTGCCTAAAAGATCTAATGTTATGCTGTGTGTAATGCAAGAGAACAATGTTTATAACATGAGAGTTTCCTGCTTGTAATGTAATAGTATCCTTGGTCAGCATCTCTTGATGTTTTACAACCAAATTGTCAGTCCATTTAAATGATTTACAACACCACAGCCTGGATAGTAAGCACAGGTAAACAGGTTCTCTGGGAAGATTTAAACTGGGAGGACAGTCACTATAAAGTCTAACAGAAATTCATTGCACTTCACAGATGGAGCAGATTAAAAAAAAAAAAAAAGTCCGTAACTACAGACAGCAGAGAAGGAAAATCCTAAATTATCAAGATGCAATGAAATCCTGTTGCGGGGTGCCACACAAATGTCTTGGAGAAAAAAATGTAATTGATTCTTTAAAAGAATAGGTGAAAACTGAGCTTGGTGACCAGCTATTTTAAAAAGCTTCCCAGACTGCGTGTCCCCAGGGGGCCAGTTTAGGAAGCTGGTGTGGTTACGTTTGGGTGGCCAGTAATGGGGACTGACTCTAATGATGTTTTTTGTTACCAAAACCCAACACAGATTTGCAGATTGAGAAGCATGTGTTCTGATAGTCCCAAACAGTTAAAAAATCATGCGAAGCGTTCCTGCGAATCACCCCACTGTGAAAAGGAATAAATGTCAGGATTTTTTAAATTTGTCTTCTATTCTTTAGCTTTTAGGGTTGGCTTTCTCCCTGCCCTCCCAACTCCTCTCTGTGACCATGAGGACTAGGGGCTTATTTTGTAAACGGCAAATTGAAAACCGCATCAGCTATTGAAAGACTTGCCATTTAGTCCATCAAGATGACAACGCTAAATTGAAAAGGAACAACAACAACAACGAAAGTCCCTGGCAATGAGCATGGACTAGGAAATTTAGAGCAAGTGATAGTTTTCAGAGCTCTGATATGCCAACAAAGTAGAGAAAAGTAGGGCAGAGCCAGCAGAGAGGCTTGGAGCTGGAGGGAAGGAGCATCTGTGAAACGGCTGTCAAACCCGCAAGCTTTAGAAAGAAATTTTTGGAAGTCTGGAGAGAGTTACAGTCAGTAAAGCTTTGCCAGTTAGTGCTGGCTCAAGATCTTAGTTGTACACCTTAATTAGGAGTCCCTTTGCTTAATGAGGAGCTCTTCTTACAGACTGGCTAAACTGCAGCAGTGAACTTGCTCTTGGTGAAAGTTTATTGTGGTAGCCAGGAGTAACTCACCGGAGTCAAAGAAGTTGGTGTCTAAAATCAGTGCCATATCTGACTCAGAGCTGTTGGCTTCATCCTCCGGTTTTGTTGCAAGCCAGATTTTGAGGGACAGCAAAATGGAACAACATGCTTTACATAATAAGGTTAAAAAAACCCCAAACAACCTCTTTGTCTTTAATCCTGAAGAATTTGTGGTTTTACTATTTTGCCTATTAAGCACTGAAGCCACCCCAATAGCTTTGTTCTTGCAGGGAATTGCAATAGCCTGCCTAGATGTATTATGTTTAAAGGAGAAACTTTGCTTCACAGGCAGAATTTAACAGTTGCCTTCCAGCTTTGATTTTGCTCTGGGAATATAGAAACTGAAGTGCCACCTGCTATCAGTTTTCCCTCATCCTTTATATAAGCCCACATCAAGTCCTTCCTTTGTAAAGGCTTGTCTCTAACTTAGTAACCACTTACACAGGGAGGAAATGAAATATTTTCTTGCTTCGTGACCCCATCACTTGCTTAAAAAGAAAGAAAAGTGGTTCGGTGTCTCTTTCATCCTTCTTGCAATAGCCAGACAATAGCTGGGCATGTTTTGTTGAATTCTGGACAGATTTTACCTACTGTGAAAATGTATATAATGCTCGAAGAGATCGTGTAAACAACTATACTGACAGCTGTGTTAAATGGTGCCTGAATTCCCACTGTCGGCTGGTTGGGTATTGACTTTGTGTAAATAACCAGAAGGCTCCTTCCAAAACCTGCCCGGCAGTCGCCTATAGAGCACAGTTCCCTCTGCTGCAGGGGTCGTTACGTACACATCCGTTGCACGGGCCGTGTAGGAATTCAGACTAGATATTCCTATCGCATATGTTTTCCTCATTTATATGAAGGGGTGTAACTGAGTCTGTGTTAGGAGCGAGTTGTTTTACTTGGATGCTATGAGCAGTGCTTGCCTTCATCCATCTGTGCACCAGAACAGATCGGGGTGGTCTTTACGTCAGCTGGTAGCATACCTGCGCTCAGAAAACAAGCAAAAAAAAAAATAGCACTGTAACAATGGGAAAGCAGAAATGTTAGTAGCTATAATTTTACTCCTTGGTTTGCTTTTGGCTATTTGGCGCATCTGTAGCTTTCTTGCGAGTCAGGTGTATTATCGTCAGAATGGGGACAGGCAGAGGTCTGCCTTAAAACTTGACTCCTTATACCCAAGACATAAAAGACCTCCTAAGAAGTGTGGCTGTAGTTCGCAGTAAAGTCATTTTATATTGCCAAAGGTAGAGAGATCTTTGACATGACTGACAGTTGATATGTGTTGTATGATATGTGCAAAAAAAGACCTTGAGCACAGAATAGGTAACAATAAATAACACTTAAAAGTTGCAATCTATGAAAGTTTGTAATTTTCAGTCAAAATCAATTGGATTTTCACTTTGGATGTTTATTATTCATAATGAAATAGATAGATTTATGCCTTTGCTAAGGATCCATATACCAATCATGAACCCCCTGCTAATATCCACTACCTGAATCCCATGGCACATCAAAACAGTGCATCATTGTGAAGTTTGCAGTAGGCACGCGCATTTGCTTGGCTGTGCTTGCTTCCAGGGGAATGTGCTTCAGGGACAGATGAGAAAGTTCTGGTTTTACTGCTGCAGACAAATCTGATTTGCAAAGGGCGCACAAATTAAGTGGCAGAGCAAGCTCAGGTGCTATTTCTTCCCCTATTGAAGGGGAGACTGTAAAATTTCATGCGAGTGCCTGTATGCTTTCTGGATGTGGAGGTTTTGTTTGCTAAAATTTAAGAAAGAGAAGAGTAGTTGAGAGCTGATGCAGTTGGATCTTGTACCTACAAAGTTGTTGATTTTTCTTAATGCAGTAAAAGTTATGCTATCATCCCACAGCCATTCATTTTTGGTAGTCCAGATCTTTGGTGCTGTGGAGGTTAGATGGTTTTCAGCAAGGGAAGGTGGCGAATGACTGCAGTGACTGTTCAGATAGGACTGTAAATTCTCGATAAAAATACTCCTTGCCTGCTGGGTGAGCAGGGTGCTTGCCTGTGCTGGCTTCACAGTGCCCCCAGCTCCCGCGCAAGGACTGCAGCCCATACCCCGCCTCCCCCTCCGCTTGGTAGGATGAAGGGTGGCAGGGCTTTTTTCCTCCTGGATGGAGGTTTTGGTAAAGACATGGAGAGCATCTGTTTCCAAGCTGCTTTCTGCTTTGCTTTCACCCTTTCCTTCCCATTCACCACCCTTGTCTTCCCATTCACCACCCTTTTCTTCCAGGGTAGCACACATGGAGCTGTGCTTTGCAAAAATGGTCTCACGTCTACAGGACTTACCTACTTTGTCCTTTTTGGGCAGCTGAAGCATGCAGGGGTGAGGTTTACTTACCACTTGCTGTACAGAAAACATGTAGAATTCACCGCTGCAGGAATTGTCTGAAAAAGAATAAATCCTGAATATTTGATGCCCATAACGTGATGTTCATTTCCACGTGCTGGAATTGGATTGGGAGAGTAACAGTTCGTATTTCAACCTGTAAAGCGATGTGCTTTGGCAGCAAAGCTAGGCGAGTGGAATACACGGTTGATGTATTACATCAGGTTTATACTTATTTCATGCCAGTGTCCCTCTGAGGATATCCAGAGCACAGTTCTTGCTCAGTAACAAAGGCAGTAGCGAGAGAACTTGGTCCCTTACAAGTGGTATTCACTTTGCTTTTGAGCATTTTACCATTGCTGCTGCTAAGGGCAGAATAGTGGATGAAAGTGTTCAGCAAACCCTATTTCTCACTGATGTCTTTTCTAAGTAATCATAGCATTTGATTTACCTTTTTTTTTTTTTCTGAAAAGATTATAAACTAGAGAGCATCTTGACTAGGAGAAAATAGCTGCTAATCTTCTGAAACTAATGTTTAATCAGTGATGGAAAGAAAGAAAGTAACTAAAAAGCTTCATCTACCTAATCAAATAAAGCTGGTTATTCTGCTGGAAACAGTTAATGAACCTTAAGTAATATAATTATTTTCAGAATATTAAAGCAGGAAAAAAATGATTACTTATTTAAGACTAAATAATTACAATGTATTCTTCACTATAAAAGGTTATAGATGCCAAAGACTAAATAACCACTATGCTTCTGATTCTCCATAAAAGGGTATTTTGCATGAGTTATTACATTTGATATCTAGCTTGTACTGAATTTTTTTCTTTAAGATAATCTCCAATGATCTCTAAGGGAATTTGCCTCCCTCGGTGCCTCTTATTATTCTCATTTTTAGGGACTTGCAGTATTTGATTGCCCTTAAAACCAGCTGTGATTATATTAACTGTGCGGAAGGGATGAAGCGCGATGATTCTGCTCACGGCGGTAACAACCCTGAGCGAAGCCCTGCGGTCTGCTCCCTTGCTGAAATGCTGCTGGGGCAGAGGAGTTTGGCCTCACGGGGAGAAATCCTTCTTCTTGGCTGGAGTTCGGCTTGTCTCTGAAATGTTTCCCATCTCTTCTATTTTGAGATTACGGACAAGGGGGGAATTTCTCTAAGAATGGCAGGCTGTAGCCTAATTACCCCTGCAAGTGCTGGGAGCTTCCATTTTGGGAGCAGAATTGGCTTAATGCTAGGCATTTTGGAAAATCCTACCCGGCTCTGTCCTAATAATCACTGTAATTTTTTTCTCCTCTTAGCATCTGAAAGCTGCACGTGAGGTGGTTAAAAAAAACAAACCCCAAAGCACCAAAACCCCCCGGGCTGGGAGGGAAGCTCACGCAGAGCTGCTATCCCAGCCAGCTCCAGATAAATGACTCTTATTTACGAGGCACATCCCGGAGGAAGGGGCGGCGCAGAACAGCCTGTCCTAGGAGGCATCCCCGCAGGAAAGCGGTGGTGTGCCTGCTATTCCTCCCCTGCTAACGCTGGCGTTGTTGCACCCCTTGCTGTCCTCCTCCCCGATTTAAGAGCCACCCCTGCTCCCCACCCGGAGGCAGGTAGAGCTCGGTCCCTGCGCCACCCGAGCGATGTTTTGCGGTCTTGTAAAGGATCTTCGGTGGGGTGGGAAGGCTCCCTGCTGTTTGTCTCTGCAGGGGTCAGGCTCAGTTTGGGGACACACACACCCCCCCAACCCCCAAAAAGCTGTATCTCTTGGGAGGGGAAGGCACTGGATTTCCACCTGCTTCCCTGAGCCTGACTCCGCTCCCTTTCCCATCCAAGGACACCAGATGAGAACCGCAAAGAGCAAAACGCATCCTCTTGGGTTCACTCATCTGAGTCACATTTGGCGCCCCATGCCACACACGCTCTCGACCGATAGTCCTTTAACTTCGCCAAGAGCAACCATCCTAAATGTGGATCCGACTCGTATGATCATTGAAATAAACGTCTCAGCCATTTAAAATTATATCTTACACTTGAGAGAATCATGCTGAGGACATAGAGAAACAATAGATTTAATTAGGCTTTTAAAATGTGACACATCTATTATATGTTCCATTACTGCTTTAAAAAAAGTCTCTGTTTCTGTATAATAAATCTTGCTATAGTACTACCGTTTAATTAAATGGGTGTCAGCACTGGGAACAATTAAAATAAGTTTATGCACTTTCAGGGAAACCCTATAGCAAGATGTGCAAAATAGCATACAATAAAAAGAAAAACTAAGCCCTTAGTGGGTTTGAGCTGCCGCATATAAGAAATTTGATAAAAAGCATTTCAAGAAAGTAGGCAATTTTACAGTGGAACAAGTAGTCTGTTCTGCCTCAAAGGTACCAGCCCGTGTCCCCTGGATTCTTGCCACCAGCAAAAGACCTCGGATGGATGTATGCATTAATACTAATAAGTGCAATTCATCCATGAGAGAAAAAAAAAAAAACCTTCTTTAAAGCTCCAAATAGGAGTGAATCTCACCTAGCAGAAAGTCTGCATAAATAGGGTAAAAAAAAATCTCCCTCTTCTGAATAATCTCTGAGCAGTCTCAATCAAGAGTCTCTCTGCTTGCAGGATTTAGTGGCTGATATCTGAATTCCAATTTGATTTTAGGGTATAGTAACATATGTAAGCAAACAGCGACACTTTCTTAACTAGAACACGATATATACATTTTACTGCATATGAAAACCCATTTCAACGTTGAATTCAACACAGAGTTTTTACTGTGCTGCTCCTGCTCTGCCCCAGTATAAATAAGCAGCCTTGAAACGAACATCAAAACTAAATGGCATTGAATATAATGAAACAACATTGAGTCTAATGAAGCAGAATTGCTATGTAAACAGGGATGCTTTTATCTCATTGGAATTTTTATGTCCTTGCATGTGTCTCAGCTACATTTTTGTAACCTGATTCTTGGGAAATGTCTGATATCTCTTTATGATTGTTAACAGAGACCAAGACAGTGCTGTAACGTGTGCTTAACGGGGTGGTGCGCAAGTAATAGCGAGTTTGCTGTTTTAGAAGCAAAATGTTTGTCGCCCTCACTTTGTAACGGGGTTGGCTGTAAAACTTGGTAGCCTCAAAATGCCTATAGGTGTCCTAAGAACAGAACGACTTGCACACTGCCAAGGGTCGGGTGAAAGCGTCGCTCGGAAGGTCCCTGCCTGTGAGCGTGCAAGTACTTTCATGAAGTCTTTTAATGTCCTTGCCCAGGTACCGGCAGCAATAACACGAGCAACAACAGCAAACCTCATAAAACTTTCTTTGAGCTGAGAACCATGCCAAAAGAAGCGTTTTCACTTTCCTGCTGTCCATAAGCTGTACCGGGATGCTAGCTGCCCGTCCTCTGCCGGGGCAGGGTGAAACACCCAGCCGCTGCCTGCGCATCTGCTCTTCGTCACCTCGGGCTGTTGCAGGAGCTCTGAGAAAGTTCATGGTTCTTCCAGCACAAAGAAAAATAACTAGTAAAGGCCTGACTCAAATATACTTTTTATTGTCACCTTCTTTTGACTCCATACTCGTAAGTCAAACACTTAAATATACTTGGCTTGCACCGGAACATCTTCTTCCGCTTCCTCACCGATACGTGCTTTTTGCCCTTTTGGACACCAGCTCAGAATTTAGCCTTTCAAGTTAATTTGCTACAGCTCCTCGCATAGGAACGGGGTGGAACACGAGCGAGTGAATAAATGCTGCTATTTGGCAGTGTTGAACGTGGAGCTATTTCTGATAGTATACTGATAGGCCCTTTCAAATTCTCCACAGCCTACTTGAACTTAAAAAGAGGGGATGGCAAGGTAAATTAATTAATGTGGTAGGTTTTGGGTTTTGGTGTGGGGTGTTTTTTGGGTTAGGTTTTTGGGGGTTTTTTTTGTCTGAAACACAAGGAAACTACTGTGATATCTATTGCCTTAAACTTTCAGGTTCTCCTAATAGCTTTTTCATTTAAAATACCATCAGCACTTCCAAATCTTGCAGTTGTGGTGCTGTTGTTAAACCTCTTGCTCCTGGAAGTGTGTGTGTGTGTGTGTGTGTGTGTGTGTGTATATAATTTTTTTTTTTTTACTGAGAATTTCTGTTTCACTAAAAACTCTTTCCGGACCCCCAACCCATTGCTTCTTTCTGTGCACTACCTTTTAATGGGGACGGTGCACAGAAGAGCTGCGGCATGAGATTTCCTCTGTCTATGTGTTTATTAAGGCTGAGGACTCAGACCTGGGTCTTCAAATGCATTCCTTAGCAGCCATGTATCGCATCAGGTCTGCGTAAGAAACATGCATCAATTAGCTGGGCTTTCTATTCCTCTCCCACGGGTTGTTGAGTCTGTAATGAGAAATTTAGGGGAATAGCTAGCTGGCCCAACTTCCAAATATTGAAAAACCTCCAAGTAATGTAGCACGTAACTGAAATCACATAAAGTTTGGGTATGAGGAATGAAGCTTCTGACACCTCATTTTCATTATGAAGATGGTAACAAGAATGGAAAATGTCACAAGAATAATTCACTTATGTTCGGTCTTTTGTACTGTAATTATCTAGTCCTCCTCGCTTTGGGCTCCCCTTTTCCTACATAACTTTTGGGACAAGGTGGGTTTGGCTTTTAATGGTCTAATAAATACAAGTAATAGCTTGTGATTTGTTTAATATTTTGAACTGAAAGGTCAAGGGTAGGGAGATTAAAAAGTCATTGGGGAAATGCTCTCAGTAAAAGCCATCTCTTGCTGGAAGTAACACAGTTTCTTAAGTAAGCATAAAATCAGTTTAAGAAGGCTCTGAGCCCAAATTAAAGCAGAAGGGAGAATAATGTTAGTGCATAGGTACCACCAGCTATAGAAGGGTAAGTGAAATGAAAAACCAGGCAGGGAAATCATACCCAGGATTTCCCATAGGGACTCTGCAGCATTGATTATGATTTTTTTTTTTTCTTCTTTCTTTTTTTAACACATACGGAAAATCTGACTGAAAGTCAGTGGGACTGAAGTAATGATTGAAGTGCTTTTGAGCCTAGTCTTTCCAGTTTGGCTTTTGCTAATTAAATTGGAGCTTTTCATGACCTTTCCAGGTAAATGATTGCCTATGCAGTAAGTAAATGGCACTTGTCTTTGGTGTATGGACCTTGAGACAGGGAATTTAGCTCAGATAACCCCATTCTGAGCAAATATCCCACTACAGCAAAGTGTGTCAAGCTTACCGCAAAGTTAGCCTCCTGTGATGGCAACGTAGTAGTGTGTTTAAAGGTATATAGATGTGTGTGATGATTTGTGTGCGTGCTAAAGGTCTGTCAGCAAGCACTGCTGTCTTCTCATCTGCATGCCAAAAATCTTCTTCCTGCTGCATGTCTTACAACACACCAAAATGGGCTGAAGTTTGCATGGCCAACCAAAAAAGATGTGCTGCTGAGATCATCCATCCCAACTTTAAAAGAGAATGTGTTATGAGATCTCCTACTTCTCACCTCCTTTCATGCATGGGGATGTCTGCACACGTGCTATATTTTCTCTGTCTGCACTCTGACCCTCGAAGGCTTCTCTCCCCCTCCTCAATGCCTGCACCACGTGCAAGGAAATTATGGCATCATCAGCTCATTGTGGCTGGAGCTCTGCTTGCAAAGCCCCAGATGAGACTGAATCATGGAGTATTTTATGAAAAGCTGCCTACTGCCAAACAACAGTCTTAAATTCCAGCATCTGCTCACATCCCATCTCCTCTCCCAGGTCCGAGGACCCCCTTTTCCTTCCCTTTTGTGTAGGAGGGAGGTGGAGGAGAAATTCGAGGGCTCTGTGTCCCAACTTTTTTCCCCTGCTCTGAAGGTGCTCGGTTACGGAGGGCTCTGCTTTGCCCCGCTGCTCTCCTCGGCAGTGCTGCAGTGTTGGTGAAGCAGAAAGGCAGCTCAGATCATTCAAGGCAGTGGCGATTGAAATCATGTTATTTGTGCACTGTGAGAACTGGAGACCTGAGATGGATGGGTCCTTTTCTTCTCTCAGGGACAGTCTGGAGAGTTTGCGTGTCCTGGGGTCCTGGACAAGCGCCCTGCTTGCTTTCCTATGAAATAGGCTCTTTCCATCACAGAAAATAGAATCGTGTCTGCAAAGATCTTGGCATATGCTGTAAACCTTGTGTATTTGTTCTGCATGACAATATGGGAGCCGTTGCTCTAAAATGTCTTCTCCCTGTTAAAGCAAACAGGCTGAGCAGACATACGATGAGGGTTTCTGGTTGTGTATTTGGTAAGCAGAAGGCAGGCTTTTTATCATTTTGGTGAAAGGATGCGAGCGCGAGGAGTACAGTCGGAAACGTAATTAACAGTTTATTTTGCACTTGAGGATATCTACATTTTTACAAAATAAACCTCCTGTAGCTCTGGTGAACCTGGAAGCACAATGTGGCTTTGCGGGGCTGAGAGCTTCAGGAAAAGAGCTGTCTTCACCGCTGCCGCGGGTCAGCTGGAGACACTCGTCCCACGGGTGGCTGAAGGGCACCGACGGCTACCTGTGACTGTGTGGTACTGAAACTGCGATGAATATTGAGCGTGGTATTTTCTCCCAGTATTAAAGGTGGAAATGTATTGTACCTGTAATTATCGTCATCTAACTTAAAAATGTTACCGCAACAGTGCTAGGTCGTTCTGACCTTCTGCGTTTGAAAGAGAAAACGCCATTTAGTACTTCTTTTATAGTTTCTTAACAGCATCTTTTTTTTCCCTGGGATGTTCTGAACAGTTAAACCAGCCCTCCCACAGAGTAGGATCATGCTCTTCTTATTTAGTTGCAGAAAACATTTACCATATACTATGGCAAATCACACAATCAATCTTCATGCTAATCATTCTCTGCTGGAAGCTATTTACTACAAAAACTTCTGAAATTTTGTTACTAGCTGGAGAGCAGAGAGTCACAGCCAAAAGAGTGATTCACTTATGTTTTAAAAAAAATCAAACCAAAATTGAATACTTTGAAAAAAGGTTTGAGTATTTCAGATTAGACGGGTAAAGGCTCAACAAAGAGACACTCCAAAATTGTCTTCTTCAGTGGGGCTTCTCCTTTAATCCCCCCAGATCTAATTCTAGCTGAAGTCGCCTGCCTCAGCCTTTATTTGCACCTGTGCTGCCATTTAAATTACGGACTTCCGATGATTTACATTCATCAGGCGTCTGTCGCAGCGGTTTCACTAGGGTTAGCTCTGGTTTGCACCAGCGGCCATGGCTGTGCCCCCGGTGTGCAGCTCCCTCCGTGCCCAGAGCACAGCCTCCAAAGGTTTCGATCTCACGCTGCCCACACGCACTGCAGCAAATTTTGTCCCTCTTGCACTGCCACAGAGCTACCAGCTGGTTACGTGATTTGGAAATTACGAAGTTCTGCTGAGTTCTAGAAACCGGCTATCTCAGGTTGTATTTTGTATGAAATACACTATTTTATTTTCTTCTATGTTGCTAAATTCGGCTCTAACAAGCAAATGTTTAGATTCCCACTTCTGATTGCGGCACATACTCTTCTTCTAGAGTATCCCTCCTCCTGATGAAAAAGGAGAGCTTTGAATTAGCTACAAAATGTCTGGTGCCTGTCTCTGGTGTTCCACTGCTTCCCCAGAACATTACAGTCTGCACATAGGGCAGAAAAGATAAACCCAAAAATCTTTTCTGGGATCCGGCATAGTTAAATGCGCTACAGATTTGCAGAGCCAATTAATACCGAAACAAAAACTCACCACCACCTGCAAGTTACCCACGCGCCTGCACCCTACGGTGTGACGGCAAAGGGACTGATGGAGCGGGATACGGCAGTGCCTAACTTGCAGGCAACCTGCTGCCTATGCAAAAGGTCTGAGGGCCCAAGTGGGGTTTTGTGCTCCTTTCGCAGCATCCAGGAGGAACACGTCCGGAGGCGTCAGAGCCTTGGACCCCTCGCTGCGCTCTGCGGCCGTTCTGACTGTGCTTACGTGGCAGTCGTAGAAAAGTGTGTAGACACGCAGGCTGGTTTGGCTTTGAGGGAGCTTGAAGAAAGTGGCAGTGATTAAGGAAAAAAAAAAAAAAAGAAAGAAATAGAAGGCATGCGAAGCTACTGGATGTCTGGGGTTTGTGGTAGGTCTCTTCAGAAAGGCCATGGGCAGATACAACACAACTGAACAGGGATCAGGTTGTTCTGGGAAGGAAACATAGAAATTTGCTTTTAAATATGTATCTGGTATAGAGCTGCAGCATGCCTCACCCTCTGCTGCACTGTATATTTGATTTGCTTTCCAAAATCAAACAGCTTAAGGTTTGAGTCACCCTCCATTAAGTTGCACAAAATGAAAATGCCAACGCTTTAGCAACATGTTGGCGTGGGCCCTAAATTGGAAAACAAACATAGCATTGAACTGCCCTTCTTAATGCGAATGGAGAGAAAGAAGCTATTTAGTGAAGCGGGGAATTTGGAGGACTGGGTCTTTCGCATTGCGCTCTGCGTTGGGGAAAAGCACCGGACAACAGAAAACTTCAGTCTGTGTTGAGTGAGATCTGCTTCTCGACTTGTTTCCGATGTTACCGTTATCGCTTGTTTCTCATTTCTGTTGTTCAGTACTCAAAGGCTGATTCACAGGAGGAGCTCTGATCATTTCAGGCAGAATTATCTGGGACGTCAGCAAGTGCAGCGCAGCCCGCAGTGAGGGGGTGCAGGTTTCGGCCTCTCTTACCATTCCAGTGCAGCCTGTCTCGTGGGAGATGGAAGAAAGGTGGGAGAGGGTTTGTCATGAAGTATTGCGAGGGGCTGTTGTGGCAGGTGCTACGCCCGCAGTCTCACCCCTACCCGGTATTGGATTCCCTCCTCCTCACCCCCTCCGCAGATCGCCGCAGGAGAGCACGCGGGCGGTAGGAGGTCTGGCCATCAAAAGGTGTCTGGGAGGCTAGGGTTACAGGAAAATGATGTTAAATTGTGAATCTGTAGGAATCTGTTCAGAAAAGCAGTAGAGGCTACGTGCGAGCCTAGAGCTAGGTGGGGAAAGAGCGGGGTGTCAGCAGGGGCGTGCAGCGCTGGGGTTTGCAAACAGGGTGAGGTACCCTGCGTCATCCTTAGTGCAAAACACGCCCGATGCTGTTTCAACAGGGTTGTGATTCCCAGCCTAATGGATTTAAGACCCATGGTGATTAACTCTGAAAGTAGCTATCAATTTTCTCCTGTGCAAAAAAACCAATGCGGGCAGTGCCTGAGTTGCAATGTGGTCACACCTTCGTGAATGCGCCCCACTGTGACCAGAGCACCTTACAGGTACGACATGACCACGTTTGCTTTGAATGGTGGTCCAAGGCAGGAGCTCCTGTGGCTCTCAGGGGGATGCTAATTGGATGCATCAGCCCACCCTGGGTTCAGGCAGGCCCCTTCTCAGGAGAGGTGGGCAAGCAGCTTGTACTTTATGTGTTCCTTGTGGCCACCAGAAGTGGAGGAGCTATGACTGAGGTTGTCAGGGGAAGCAAAATATGAGAGCAAATGGGCCTCAACGGGAAGGTTACTGTCTTCTGATGGAAGCTCTCCCTTGACTGCACTGCCATAAGAGCAACGTCCTGTTATATTTCCACGCAGGTGGTGTGGGGACTGTCGCTGCGTGGTGCTTCCCCAAACTTAGAGCACACTGGCTGTGGAGGATCCTTTGAATGTCTTCCCTCACTTGTGATACTCATCAGTGAAGAGGATGATGGCACAGGGGTGTGCCCCATAGGTGCACGTGTTACCTGATCCCCACAGTGACGTGTTACCCCCCCCCATGGTGACAAAGGAATAGAGGTAAGTAGGCAGATTGGCCATTTAAACTAAATACTGGATCCTGTCTTTATTTCTGCAACATAAAGAGGAACAGTGATGGAAAGTCACTGCAGCCTGATGGAGTCATGGTTACAAGAGTAGATCTCCACTCTGATTAATGATTTCTATCACTAAAAAAAAGGGCATTTTAATGTTTTAAATACCCGTTTCATAATGAGTTTTCAGGTTGTACAATAGGGTTGATTAATGTGCACCTCAGGTGTGCCGAAGGCTCACGTTTATTACACACACCGCGCACCCATTAATTGGCAGCGCGACACGGTCTGTCATGCCGTATTGCTTAATTATGTTGTCTCCCCCCACTCAGGGCTTCTGTGTATTGTGCAAAGCCATAAATACTCCAAGAGCCCCATTTCCACTGAAATGAATAGGAGTTTCGCCATTGTACTGGGATGAGAGCAGGACTTTGCTGTAAAAGTAAAATAAGGCAGATGCAGCTAACAGGGACTTTCAAGTGGGAAGAGGGGCAGCAAAGGACACGTGAATTATGAAAGATCAAACTCAAAGGGGATCTGAAAAGATTACAGAATAAACTGGAAAATGTTAAAGGAGGCAGAAGAGTAGCAAAGATAGAAGGTGAAATGAAAATTGGACAAGCGGTAAAAATAAATAAGAGAGACTTCAAGTGGATAAAGAATAAGAAGTGAATGAGGCAACGGGGATTCTGCAAAATGGAAAGGGTAATTTTGTAACAGAAGCAGCAGACATTGCTGAATAAATAAATGAATTATGTGTCTGTTTTCACAGAGGAGAATGGGAGAAATTCAATATATCAGAAACAAGAATGTTGCTGGGGCAGGTCGAGGGACATCCATGCGGAGCAAGGAGGGGGCGACCAGGATTAAGCCCACCACCGAGGCACGAGTGCTGGACACCGTGGGTCCCTTTCCGGTTCTCCTGGGGGTTTGCTCTGTGATACGTAACTGGTCTGTTTAGCTCTCTGTGCTTTAGCCAGGGGGGTGGTGGTCTCCTAGGACAAGGTTTGTCCTTTTCGTGCAGAGGTTTGGTGGGAGGCAGGACCTGTCTGAGGACCTGTTCTGCTTCTGCAGGACTACTGAAAGGGCAGGAAATTTGGACAAAAAATAAAAAAAATTGGCAGCCGTATCTTTTGCTTTTATCCTGTAGAATAATTTGCCACAATAGATATTCGACAGTGTCTGAGTCAGTCCAGCCCTAGATGTCTATCAACTGTCCATCAAAGGCATCTGTTTGATTGTTTAATAGCAATAGAAAGGTCTGCTGAGAATTGCTTTAATGGGCTAAATTAGCACTTGGTCAGTTTACGAACACAGCGGCTGTCAGGATTCGGAAATATATTGGTCTTTTGCGTTCTCTTGTTATGAATACACAGTAAGTGCAGCAGAATAAAGAAGGATGCGTTGGATCTGAATGGGTAAACGGATTTAATTCAAAGAGGCTGTAATCCTAAACTTCAAGGTGTGCTATTTTGTATTGGTCAAAGATTGCCAAACGTGGTCCTTTTCCTTTTTGTCATCTAGTTAGAACCACGAAGAAATGTGAAAACATGAGGCATCTTTAAAGAATTTAGCTAAAAACAATATGATGTAATAGCTGCAGAATTTAAATATTCATATCTAGATTACTAAATTAAAAATATCCTTAAAGCTTATAGGCTAATACAGCAAGTTCCAAAAATTAATTTGACAAGTGTACAAACTGACTATCTCTGATTTCATATAAATCAAAGGTAAATAACTAGGCAGGCCATCCTGGAAGTGTTTCAAGAGAATAAATGAACATTTGTTGGGAGGGAATGAAAAGAAAGAGAAAAAAAGAAAAAAAAAATCAAACAGAGAAGAAAAAAAAAGTCCAAGCCTTACAGGCTCCTGCTTGTAGCTGGAGGGAAAACACAGTGCAAGGATGTTAATGGAAGATGAACCCAGGAACCATTCAGATTTAAAGCCTCGTTGCCAGAATATTTTAGGACCACACTACCCTCTTCTTTTTTTTTTTTTTTTTTTTTGCCTGTGTTAAAATAATGTGAGAAGTTTGACTTACAAGCCAACCCCGTCTCACAGCAGCTGAACAGGGAGCAATTCTGGCTCATGCCGAGTGTAATGCGCCCGAGACGCTGCGGCTCCTGTTAGACAGGGTGGGATTGAGCCCCCCGGATGGGATTGAGCCCCCCAGGGGGGCTCAGCTGGCTGTGGGCGTGGGGACCCTCCTGGACAGAGACATCGGCTCCGGAGATGTTAAAGCACTCGATGTGAGATAAAAGGATGAAAGGGGCCGGTATGACCACATCACTGCAGGCTGGATTACAGTACATAAATACAAGCCCGGTTTGATCACCTTTTACTGCCGCGTTAAAAGCTTCGTGCCTTCCTAAGGGCGGCAATTCTATATGCCAGTGCTGATTTTAGCCTAATTTTTGCGTTTTACTCTTGTGTAGTTATTAATGGCACTCTGTAATCCGACTTTGGGTAGAAATGAACCCGAGAAAAAAGGCAGCTTCCTCTTGCAGTTTGTTATTTGCTTTGCATTTAATTCAGCTGCTGCCATCCCAGTGCTTACAGTCCACCCCACCCCGAAAAAACCCATGGCAAATAGTAAAAGAGGAAAAGAAAATAGGGCAATTCAACTCTAAAAGTCTATGTTGTAATTAAAGTGCTTGTCAATTTAGGGTAATGTTTTATCTGGCTTACTAAGATGTAATTAAGAAGTAGAGAGAGGGGCAGTTACGTGTGTTTGTAACGTGGGACTCCGATTCAGTCAGGCACGTCAAGCTCTGTCCATCTGCCCACTTGAACTGTGCCTTCCAAAACCGGGTGGACCCGAGCCCCGCATAAAGCTCCAGACCCGCAGCCCAGTTCTGCGGCCGACGCGGACAGCAGCTCTGGCTGCGGGGCCACGCGAGGCAGCCGCCATTGGGGCGAAACGCTCGCCTGGTCCTGGTAGCGCTCCTGCGGTTCATCCTGCTGAGACAGCGAGCTGCAGCCTCACCAAGTGCTCAGGTTGCCTTGCATAAGCCTGCACCCCACTGCCGCTTGGGGGACGGGGGGAACCCACCCGTGTTTTGGCCACCAGAGCTTTGTCCTTGGTGGGCAGTGCTGCAGCTTCGTGTCTTAAGGTGGAAGTCAAAGGTGAAGCAGGGAACAGAAGGTCCTCTCCAGGCCCTGTGGCTGCCTGGAGAGCAAGCAACTGGCCAGGAGAGACACGTACAGGTGTCACGGGCACTTGGACGCATATCCCTAGTATGCTGATAAGGCTATTATCATATTTCTCCACTGAGTTATTCCTTCACTGTGAATGAAGAAATATTAGACCAAAGTATGTCATTTACTGGTTAAAGAAGCTATTTTGACAAAGACATGCTTACGGTGCTAGGAGTACTTTTTTTTTTTTTTCAATAATAAATCTTTCATAAAATTAAGGCGTTGACATTACATCTCTGTTAGGGTAATTTACTCCCCACAGTAATTTTGACTTAGTTTGTTCTACATGGAGTGATATTTTAATCGTCCTTTCAGTGCTTATTGATGAGGGTTTGCTGCAAAAGATGAGAAGATTAGTTTAAAGTTATCCCTTGTGAATTTAAAACAATAACAAGGAAGTGAACACAGTCTAAAACAAATTAAGAAATGTAATGGACTTAATAAAAGGCTGATATTTTATTCGATGTACAAAATGACTGCAAGACTCACTGTGGTGGGGCTGCACATACTCTTATCAAACTATGGTGGGTTTTTTTTTTTTAATTGAACAGGCACAAATCTTCCCCTCTCTAAAGGTAAACGATGAATGAGATAAATGGTTTGTGTTTTGTACAATAATAAAATGCATTACCTTGACTCAAGCACCATGTAAAAAAAGGTGCCTCGTTCCTATACCCATCAACTGGGAATAATTTGCATTTCCTCACCCACCAGGAGTCCCCTGCTTTCAAAGCTTTCCTCTCATCAACTCTTGGCTTTTTCTCAGCATGTAAGGCTGTACCTTTCTTCAAAGATTAATTAACCGTCAGGTCAGAGGGAGTGGAATATCTTCCTCGGACACTAGGATCCCTGCAAAGATACAAAAGGGTATCCTTGAAGGTTGAAATTACAGCTTCAAACAACCAGCTATCTACTTTTTGACCAAACATGACACGGTCCCCACCACTAGCATTGATGTTAAGTGGTAATCAGCCAGACTGAATAAAAAAAAATCATGGTGCCAAAGTCCTTGGATGGCTAAACTGTCTCAGAGGTTAGAGACCTTGGCCAGCCTCCTCTCAGTGGGAAACCTGGTAATCACATGCTAAAAAACCATCATGGGCCATTTTTGCTAGTTGTTCCCAGGCACTGAAGAAAATGTGTTCTTTAGGAAAATATTTCAGCTAAAATGTTTTTTTCCAAGGTGAGAACTGAATATTTGCATGCGACTGTTCCTTCAAGAGTGCCGGTGGTGGGAGAAGCTGAGGTTTTGAGTGTGTCTGCTCGGAGGAGCAGAAGGGAGCCAGGCACGGTGCCCAGATCCCTTCGGGAGCTGTGTCGCTAATCCCTGGGTGAGGATGGGGGTTTTGCGTGGGCTTGTTCTACACTTTTTGCCTTAAACCATGGTAGGATGTTGCAGTGTGTGGCTAAACAGTAGCTGAATAAAGTCCATACGTGTGCGTGCACCTATAAACTATACATATCCCTATGCGCGCATGCACCTATACACGTATAAATGTACGTAAAGTTGGCAGAAACTGTTCTGGGGTCTGCTGGTTTTACTCTTGCTTTGCCAAGTTACAAAAGCTGGCACTTTGGCCTCTTGAACAATTTGTGAGGTTTGCTAAATTCTTCAGAACTGCTTGGGATTTAAGGCCCTATTTGAGTGTAAAATGCGATTAGTTACAGTGAAGTGACTTTTTATCTGGCTGATACACCTTTCTTTCAATTTAGTTGATAAATGTGCAGTGTTAGCCTGGTCACAGGCATTTCACTTGTGATCCGAGAAACGCAACTGGTGGGACTTTCGGTGCCGATATAAAATCATTCGCTCTTTCCGCTGTCTATTGACCATGTGGCTGCTGTTTTATACTGAACATGGATGTGGCTGAGGCATGGTCTGTGGACAGCGTGAGTGCTTGGAGGTGTCACTTCTCATGCTCGCAATGCCAGCTGGACGTTTTGGCCGGGGAAGGATGGTCGTCAGTGGAGGAGTGGGAACTGGGAGGAGCAGCATCATCTTTGATGCTCCCCATTCAGTCTGCAGGAGAAAACATTTATCTGTGCCCTTTGTGTCTGGGTTCAAGTATGAAGCTTTGCGTTGGGTTAATTATATCTATTTACTTTGTGTAGGCACTGCGAGGCTTAATTAAATGTTTATGGATATGCTGTGAGAGACTCGTATGGAAAGCAGTGCAGAAGAGATTCATGTTAATCCTTCTGTTGATTCACAGTATCGTGCCCTGGTATGATTAGATTAATCATTTGAGGGCTCAAAGCCCGTTCCATTTAATTGAAAGACAATGCCGGTGCTTGTTAGATGGCCAAACGGCACACAACTCTGATGTCCAGCCATCTTGGTCTCTGTGGGATGCAAAATACAGTATTGCAGTTCCCCAAAGCTGTCCCTCCATTAGCTTTTCTGTAGTAATACGTAACAAGAAAATATTTGCCAGATATTGCGTGTGCTACTTGAATTTAATTATTTCTTCTCTGATTTGAACAGAAGGGCTATAAAGCGTGCTTGTGTACTTCTGTGCAAGTCTTAAATAGAAAGAATCGGTTTTGCCTTATTTGCATAGCCTGCCGAGGACGGACCTCAGCGTACATATGTTGACGGCAATAAGATGATCGTTATCCAGCCAATGCCTCCTATCCAGGTAGGGAGGTACGTCTGGATCAGCTGTGCTACTGCTGGGATGCCCCGAGGGTTTAATTCCCAAACTTTCATTTCCTCGCTCTATTTTCAGCTGCTATTAACTTTAAAAGCGCTTTTTGCACGGGGAAGGATTATGCATGGCACTGACAACTTATTACTCAGCCGGGTTCGCCGATTGGCTGAAACTCAAAAGTCTTTACTAGTTAGGCTAAAACATTAAAAATGTCTTTTGATAAATGATCTGAAAGGAAAATCAAGCAGATGGCTTTTAGGCCCATCTCATGATGCAGCTTTGCAGAGAAATAATAGTTCCAGTAATGGGTTATAGAGTTTTATTTAAATCACTATACTTTTTAGTGGAAAGGGCTAAACCTGGTTAGGGGTTTTTTGGGTAGGGTTTTTTTTTTCTTCTTCTTTTTTTTTTTTTTTTTTCCAGATTTCTCTCCTTGGAATGAGCTGAAGCACACTTTGAAGTGCTGGGAAGTTATTCTGTCCTCACGTGTTGTAGGTGGTCCATCGGTTTGCTGCTGCTGTCTCTGGTTTTGTATGGGTGATAGCTTCTGACTTCCCACAGCCTGTTTCCTGATGCACTCATTTACTATGTGTGTTGTAGGAGCGGTATTTAGGTGCCTCAACTTGCTACCTGTAGCTGGAGATCTCTTCTGTTACGGTGGGTTTATAAGGTGAATTGCAGCTTCTGGGAGGCCTGGTGGCAAATCACAGGGAAGTTAGAGTAAGTGTTTCTCACCAGCTCATTTGTGGCCCAGGATGGATTAGGCAGATGCAGGCTGGAATGGGCAGCTTCTGTGTGTGTGTTGGGAGGATGGGGAACCGAGGGCACCCCTTCTGCAGAGCACCAAAGCGGCCAGAGTTTGCCTGAGACACAGAGCCCAGGCTTTTGGAAGAGGAGGAGCTCATTTTCGGAGTGCAAGTGAAGAAACGTGTTAGAGGAGCAGTATTTTTAGCATGTGTTTTATCACCCTGTCTTAAGGAGCAAAGCCCTTTAACCTGTCTCCAACCGAGCATTCAAGAAATCAAATGTGAAAAGTTCTTAGTTTTGAACGTCTTAGCCAAAGAAAAGCTGGACTTGTAGGCATGCTCATTTTCTTAGAGGTAACACCTTCCTCCTTGAAACATGTACTCTCCTGCACTCTTCATTAGATAGTAGCAAAAGTTTTGGAATAAAGATTGGATGTAATTGTCCAGAGACTCTCATTTCTGCTTTTAACAGAAAATTATGGCACATTTAATATGGACTTTTTTTTTTTTTGTTCAAGTCAAAAAATGAGAAGGAAAGGTATCTTTACTCCAGCACGGTACTGATTCAGTATGGGCTAGAAGACGGATGCCAGATATGCCCCATGTTCTAGCACAGTAAATGATTGGGGTGATGTCTTTGTTGTAGTCTTTTCATAAATCAATGTAGCGTCATACTGTGAACTGGATTTGGAAACACTGAAGTGCCTTCCCCTGGATAAGAGAGCTGGGTCTGTAGTGTCTCAAAGAGTCTGAAATCAGAAAGACTAGAAACAGGGGCTCCAAGCTACCGGCAAGTTGGTGCGTTGTGGGTGCTGGATCTTCTGCAGACCCATTGTCTCAGCTGGGGGCACGGTTGCTTGTGGGAGCTGGTCCTGTGTCTGCTGGACCGCGGTGCCTCTCTCCGGCTGCCTCGGTGGAGACGCATGAGTCCATGCTAAATTAAACGTGAAGGAGAAAGAAAATGAAATCTGAAGGAACGTTGTGCAACAAGTAGGAGGTCAATCAAAGCTGCCTTACTTGTCCAAATTGTGCTGGCAGAAAGAGTAAAGACAACAGGATTTTGACTAAGTCTTGTAATATTACAGTGTGGAATAAAATGTAAGTTGCCTCTCATCTTTGATCCTCCAGGAACAGAGGGAAAAATACTCCAATAGAAAAAGTACAGGTTGTGAAACAGTGGATGTGACCTCCTGTGCTAATGTGGTATGCTAAACTGTGGTCTAAACACCACTGTTAGTCATTACGGTCCTCAGTAAAAGGAGTTTTCTCCTGAGAAATGTCAGTTTAAAACACAAGGTCTTGATCTTTAATTCAAATCCCTCTGGGCAGAGCTTTCTGCCAGCCCGAACTCCTTTGCCTTCAATAGCACTTTGTTGTTCTGGATGCACCAGTCCAGCTGGGGGTTTAGATTCCTGCTACACACTGGCATAGTAGCTTTTCATACATTTTGATAAAAAACCCCAAACCCTTAACCTCAAATGATTTTTTTTTTTTTCCCCCATATTTCACTTTTCTTTCTGTAGTTCTTGGTCCCAGTCTTTCTGGTCTTTCTTGTATGATTGCAGACACTGACATTTTATTTTTGGATCATGAAACAGAAATAAATACAACAGGGTGGTAAATTAAACTTCACAAGTAGTTTCAGACTGGAGACTCCGGTCAGCACCTTTTCTTTTGAGGGTATAGCTCCACTTGACCCATGAGGGCACCTCATTTCGTGTCTGGAGAGGATGGCAACTTGGCCACATTTAGAGCATCCAACGTCACTTAGCACCTGCAAACAACCCTTTGCAATGTAGGGCTGGTTCTGTAGCGCAGTCATCCATCTTGCCTTTAGAGACTGATAAAAAGTCCTTGGGAACGATAACTCCAGCAAGGAATAAACTTTGGAGATAAATGGTACATTGACTTTGCCATTTGCATTTACTCTGCAGCTTGAGATGACTTTTAATTATTCAAAAGAGGCAGAATGTAAGTCACATCTATCTTTGTTTCTCTCCCTAAAGGAAATCTGCTCTGTAAATTTTCCTGTGTGACCACTATACCAATATTTCCCTGGTATAGGTTCTCTGATTTTCACCCCCCCCCCTTTTTTTTTTCTTTCTTTCAAAATTTTTGTTAGATGTTTGAGACACAACAGAATTCAGCTAAATTGGGATGTTCTCTCATCAGCTAACTCCGAGCAGATTGATCAGTCTATTCGTGTCATGAACAAGGAGAGGAACATACACACTTTCCAGTGCTACAGGCATGTATCTAGAAAAATAACATGGCAGTTAAATAGCTTCATCAACATGAACATTGAAAAAGCTCCATGATATTTGTTCATATCAGGAAAAAATGGATACACACAGTACCTGGCAAGGGAAACGAGAGGAAAGGTAATTCTTCAGTGTGTTTAGAGACATGAACTCTGTATCTCTTCACTTTAGCATCTGCTGCTGCCATCAGTGCGGGCACCTTCTTTCTCCTTTTCTTTAGAAGAGAAGAGTTGTTATTTATTAGAATATTAGCCCTTTTTTTTTTCTTTTTTTGGAAAATGCTTTGTGAGAAATACGTGAAGCAGTAGGAACCGAGTGTGCTTGCTGTCGGATTACAAATATTTTTGGCCAGTACATTTAAGCACAGACTGGCATTTGCTTTTAGGGGCTTTGAAGGGAATAATGGAACTCTACAGCCCTAAGAGAGAATTCAGATTTTGATTGCTCAGGAATGAGATATTTCATCTTGCACCTGCTCCGAGTGGGAAATGGTTTCAAATATTTATTTAATGTCTCTGAAAAATACTGGGGGGGGGGGGGGGGGGGGGGGGGGAGAAAAAAAAATTCGCTGTTTCTTAACAGGAGTTTTAAACACAGCAAACCATGTGGTGGTGCTAAAGTTACAAAAGATGAATCCTCCCAGACCCACTCTTACAAAATGTGCAGAATGTGGCCAGATGAGATATGACAACAAGTACAAATTATAGCAGTGGCAAACCAGTAAACATGGAAATCTGAGTAAATCAGTCATTTCAAATCTATTTGCCAAACTGTGTTTATCCTCTGCAAAACCTCACGATCTCCATAGGAAGCACTTCAGAGCAATCTCTGCAGGGCTTTTGCTAGGTGGAGTTAAGGATCAGGATATTCCACAGCAGCCTTTTACAGCTGATCTCTCAGCCTAATTGAAATGAACAATGATGATACCTGCATTTTTTTTTTCAACTTGAGTACCCACTTCCCACTTTGAAACTGCTACACAAGAAGACATTGAATACTAGGGACAGATAGATTAAGCATTTCTGGTTTAACAGTAAAAAACCGGTTGCAATATTTTGTTTGTGTGTTTATTCCTCATCCCCAAACTACATGGATATCTTGTTCTTTTGCAAGGAAAAGAGTAATTTGTAGAGATGTCAGGTTGTTTTTTCTCCCCTGTGGCTTCACCAGTACAATCCCATCCATTTCAATGCAGTCCCTCTTGTGTGTGACAGTGCAGGATTTGTCCTGCAATCCGCAGTCTTTTCCTGCTTATTCTTTCTGGCCCACATTCCTCAAACTGTGAAAGTGGTCTGTTTAATGTAGCCTAGGTGAGCCCTGTGAGACACCAAGAGTAGAATTTTTAAGTTTTCCTTTCTTTCTTTTTTTTTTTTTTTTTCCCCCCAGGTCAGCTTTAAGCACCGAAGTAGAGCCCTGGATTTGTGAGCTGGTTACAGAGGTCCTCAGTGATGAAAGCTGACATGGGCCAGTTAGCCTTTTCAAATATATTCTGTGACTAGGGCAGAATAATTGCATTCAAAATCCATGTTTAACATTCATTTACGGGCTTACAATGAGGCACACTGTATGTGCCATCCCCTAATTTGTACCACTCCGGGAACATTTTCCTTGTCTCAGCATTTCACGTTGGGTTTTGTAGATAGAAGCTGAAGATCTGAGCACAGTCCTGCTTCTGCCTCAGACTTCCCGCGTAACCTTGGGCCAATTACTAAATCTCTGTGTATCAGTTTTTCCTTCTGCAAAGTGGCGACTACAACACCTGTCATGGAGGTACCTCAGGCTGAGCAAATTGAGATGTGGATGGAATATGTTATAGCAATATCTCGGTGTTAACACAGTATTCATTTTCAGTAGCTTTGCCAGAAGTCTTACTTTTTTGCTGCCCTTCCCTCTGGCTCCTTTCTTAGGATAAGCAAGAGCCGGTAATGCCTCATTTGCCCCTTCAGGATGAAGCACGAAAGGAGGTCGTACTGGCTCAGACCGATGTCCATTTGGCCATCATTCCCCCTCTACCCTCTCCTATGCCGTTTATGATTTCATGAACTCCTGCTGCATCCCTTCTCAGTCTCCTCTTTTCCAGACCAATGTGCCGCTGTGTTGCTGTTGCTCTGTGCCGGGGAGCCGTTCTGTGGCTGTGGTCAGCTTGCTGCCCTTCTCAGAGGGTTTGCCATGGATTGTTTCTAACAGATGGCCTAGAAATGCATGTAGTGTTCAAGACAGAGGGGGACTAAACATTTCTAAAGTGGCATGAGGTTTCTGATTCTATTTTTCCTAATGTTTTGTATATTCTGAGTTATTTATCTACCTCTAGTGAACATTGAGCTACGTTTTCATCAGTTATCTACCAAGAACCCAAGATATTACTCCCTGTAGTAATGGGGGGAAAGCTCAGCTCAGAGACTATCATTTTATAAGTGAAGCTACAATTGTAGAGGTTTTTTAAGCCATGTATTTCGCTCCCCACGTACCTACGCTGCATTTCATCTGTCATTTTATTGCTCAGTCTGGTAAGGTCTTCAGAAAAGGCTCTTCACAGACGATTCACCCTTACTACCCCAAATACTTTAGTTCTTTTATAACTTATCACTGAGTTTCTTCAGAAAACTTTGCCAGTCCATTGCCTTTTTTTGCCCTCCACCCCCATGCGTACGTGTGGGACAGCACAGACCCTAGCCCAGCTCCCTGGGTGACTTCTCAGCCACGCATGAGCCGATGGTTTACCACGACCTGTGTTTCCTGTCCCTTCATTATTAATTCCAGCAAGCAGCTGCATTCTTATGCAGTTGCAGCTTAGTTTCCTTAAAAGTGAGACTTTGTTAAAAGTCATTAGGAAAGTAGATTATATCAATGGACCACCCTTGCCTGTGTGCTTGTTGTCCCCTTCAAAGAGCTCCAATGGGAGTTTGAGACTTGTGTAGTACTGAAACTTGAACAGATAGTTTTACAGAAATGTCAAGTACAAATACTTGTTGTAACAGCCCTAACAGATGCTCTTCTTCATTTTCCTTTGTGCTAGTGTCTTCTTTCTGCCTTAGAGGACCAATGCAGAAGTGCAGATATCACTTCACCTGTCCTGTGAACGCTGGGCTGCCTCTGTCTCGTGTTTCCTTCTGCAATCTCAGCCGCCTTCAGTCTTTGCAAGTAGCCCCACGTCCTGCGCATCATCTGTCCTAGTCAGGCTCCAGACCTCACTGCAGGAGGAAATGGGCCACGCTGGGAAAAAAGGTGTATTGGTTTGGGTTTCGCTTGTTTTAAACGATGAGGGAAGAACTTTCCTGGGATTACTGGCTACCCTTATATCCCACTTAATGAATGACAAAACATGATGTCATCAGCTGGTTGTAGTCCAAAACAATGTCTCAGATGCTGATCAGTCACTGATATTTCAAGTGATGCAAGAAATCTGTCTGTGTGCATAAACTCTGCAGGTTAGAAATTTCTTCGTAATACATGACCCCAAGCTGTTGCGATTATTTTACTTCAAGGCAGGATCTGTCTGAAGGAGGAAGGGGGAAAGAGAACAGGACCTTCAAGAACTGTAAAATACCCTTTAACCCAAAAGATGTGGAAATCTTCTGGAAAAGTGGTGCTTGTCACCTCAACAAATCCTCTAGGTCACTAAGTCTGATGGAAAAATCACATAATATTTAAGATCCTACAATAACAAGCACGTGTACATGAAGATATTGTAAGAAAAATGTGTGTGTAATATCTTTTGTGTACATACATGGAGATTTTTAGCTACACTCATATAAAAAATTATAAGGAAGGGCCTCTAACATACCAAAGCACTAGTTTCTTAGAGGTCTGCTTTCTTCAGTGTTTTCTAGATAGCCGGATGTACTTTGACTGAGAAATTTATGTGGAGAATTTTTGAGTCAACTCATAAAAAAACTAGACTGAAAAGCCTAAGCATGGTTTAATTTCTGTTTGATCCCTTTATTAAAGAGCATGTCCTGGATGCCCAGTTTCCCTGTCTTTCCTCTGAAGTGCAGTAACAATTTCTGGAAATTTCCTGGGGGAAGTGAAATGATCACTGGTGCCCGATCAGACCCTTTATATTCACCTTTCACCATCCCATTCCCAAGGTTCTTTTTAAATTCCTTTCTCTAAAGTTAACTTTTACACTGATTTACAGCCTTTCTGTTGGCAAATAATATTATGCCCCAGTCTAGTGAAAGACTTACAGAGGGGTATGATTCACTGACACTTTACTCCAGATTTACACCCTCTGGTTTCTCTACAGTGCCTACAACCAATGTTTTGCAACGGCAGAGATCAACCTCCCTAGACCCTGACGTGAGCAGCAAACAGCAGAAACACACAATCACACAGCATTATGTCGCCTTCATATTCATAATGAGGGGTTTGTTGCAAAAACAATTAATTTTTTTCTAAAATGAGGATTTAATTCCTCTTCCCCCCCCAGAAGTAACTGTTTCACTGCTACGTTATTATTTCCCTTACCCCTCCTATGGGAATACTTTGCTACAAATACAGACTTGTCTCCCTGCCTTCCTCTAAACAGATAGTCTCTTTAAAACGATGGGCTGCACGAGTAAGTCAAACAAATTGAAGTTGTAAAATGGAGTCCACGTCTGGCTCGCGAGTGCCAGTCGCTGTATCAGCACCTGCTGTCTGCTCCAATGCAAATTTTTATTGCGTTCCTACACATGGCTGCCATTTGGCTGCTGCAGCATCATGCTCCCGGTCCCAAGCCATGATGAACCTCCTGTGCTCCCTCGCATCGCTTGCTCCCCGGCAGCCCCAAAAAGCATTTCTGCTTCTATTGTGCGTCTGGCAGCGGCTCCACCGTTTCTGCGCTGTGTTGTATATTCAAACTGACAGCGACTTGCAAACCCCTGGATTACCCCCCCCCCCCGAATACGTATTAATAACGCGGAGTTTGGTGTTGCTGAATACAGTAATGACATTTGTCTCGCGTGTGTCGCTTGGATTGGAGAAAGCCCTGGTACAGGCCTCTCTGAAATGCATCTCAGGCTGCGCCGAGCGAGACGTGCGCTCGGCTTTGTTGGCTTGGTGTGCTGGGGCACCGCGACGGAAGAAAGGAACAATTATCTCACACTGCCAAAATAATAGCTTTTGCTTATTCTTCAGCGAAAGCATAAGGGCCAAGTCCCCAACCCATTGAAGTCAAGGGAAGGATTCACGTTGTTTTGCTCGGCTTTGGATCAAAGCCGCTGTGGAAAGGCACAATTTGTCAGTAGGTTAAAAAGAATATACTAACTTTCAATTTTTTATTTTTTTACTTTTTAAATCTAAAGAATAAGAGCATGGATATGCTATTCCCAACTCAGCTATGCTGAAATAATGAGAATGAAGAGGTTTAGAGAAAATTCAGATAAAAAAATTGGAAAAATAATTTATTCATCCAAACCCACAGCTTTAGTGTGACCGAAACTATTCGAATTTGAAAAACAGGCTGGCAGAGGAAATAGTGTGAGGGCATTTGTTTAAACAAATTTGTTAGAAAAATAATTTTGAACATTTTTTTAAGCATTTCATTTAGAAACGTGGCTTGATGCAGTTTAAAAATAATAAAGCAAACATTGGCTTAACCCAAATACACCGCAGTAAACGCTCCCCCTGCCCCAAAAAATCCTTTTGCCTCCTTTGCCGGCTTCCTAACTTAGCCATCAGAGGAAGGCAGGAGTCTAATTGCCCAGCTGTGATTGTAAGGAAGCCATTCAAACACGGCAATTGCTGTTGCCTTCTTTGCGGCTGAGCCAGAGAAGCGAGCCGTGTGTGCTCCCATTAACTGGTAGGCTAATCATTTTTTCCTGCTTGTTACGGAGAGCAGCGTGCGCGGATGTCTCTGTTTAATCGGATGAAGTTCTGAGAGCGCTTTTTGGTTCCCGCAGCTTTCATCCTCGGTGCCAGGGTTTTCAGCGCTCGCTGGGAAGAATTAAGGTGCTTCCTTTCCTGGCTCTCCCGAAAGGCAGATTGTTTATTACACCTGGATGCAAATTAAGCCGCCTGCCTTTGTTGTGACAAAGAAAATGAGAGTGTACTTCGCCGCAGGAATAAAAGCTCCCCGAGGCTGGAACGACCGGCTGGGGATGTGAGCGTGCGAAGGCAGGCTGCCTTCTCGTGGAGCCGAAAGGCTCTCGGGCTGTCTGCCCACGCCACGGCGCGGCACCGCTATGGTACGCCCTTGGCATTGGCGGAGATGGAGCGCCTGCGTTAACGTGCCCCTCGCTGTGCTGGGTGCGCCCTGTCTCTGTCGCTGCCTCCCACCCCACGCGTCCCCTTTTAGACATGGTCACTCTGGTTCAGTCCACTGCCCAGCCCGGTGACCACAGCAGATATTTAAGAAAACATTCTGAGAAAAAAAAAAAAAAATCTATACCTACCCAAATTTCAGCAATCAGCAAGCCAGAGATATAGGCTGCCTCTCAATCCTCAGATTTAATACTCTCAAATAAACTTTCTACCATGGATTTTTCTGGTCAGATCCATTTATACCTTTAGCTTTTTCAGCATCCTCTGGCAATAAGGTCTGTGCTTTAATTATACACTGTGTGAAGACAATACTTTCTTCTCTGTGTTTTAAGCCCACCATCTAATAATTTTATTAGGTGCTCTCTAGTTCCTGGATTATGAGCAGTAGTTGTTAATCTTTCCATATTGGCTTTCTTGTGGCCAAAATGATTGCCAAGCTTTACCTCCTGTACATGTTCCCTCCGTCACCCTTTATCCACGCAGAAGTCTGACTGACTTCACGTCTCCATTGTGGAACCATTCCCTACGTGGTCACAGCCATGAGCTTTTCTGTTCCTGGTGCGTCCTCCTTGGGGAGGAACGGGGATAGCAGAACCGCGTGATATCCAAGGTACAGGCACGGTATGAAGCAATACGATTTGGCATAATGTTGGAGGGTTTTTCCTTCTCATTTTCTTTCCAAATATTATACCTGCCTTTTTGATTCCTGCTGACAAATGAGTTGATGTTTTTAGAGAACAATGCAGAACAGCCTGAAGTAGAATTAGATACTATCCTGCCGTTTTACGTGCATCCCTGGAGTTGTTTTCTCTATGTACGTAACTTCATGTATCTCATGACAATATTATCAGCCTGCTACAGGATTGTACACAGAAATGGCTGCTGAGATTTTTCTGAGCACTTAATTTTCTATCAGTGGTTTTCTCAGGAAGAATGAAGCGCGTGGACTGGCCAGAGCACAAAGCGAATGAGCAAAGGCACCTGAAGGTGACAGGCACTGTAAACCTGTCCAAAGGTTTACCACAATTAGCAGCGTGGTTAAAGACATTTCTGTATGTTTTTTTTTTTTTTTTGAGAAATAGTTTTACATTTTGTTCATTTTTTATTAAGGCAGCCTGAGAAAACAGTGGAAGTGAATCCATTTCTCAATATAAAATAGCTATTTGTTTAGGAAAAAACCTTTAATTTTTTGTTAAAAGTGTTTATGCTAGCTTAAAATAACAATGAGAGGTTTTATTTGACTGAGTATATAAATATGTTTCCTTCAGGATCAGACATTAAAATGAAAATCAATTTATATTTACCCACCTTTAAATGTGATGCTGTGAGAGCACAATACTGCAGAAACCGTTTCTTCAGCAATATAGTCATCAGCTTCACTCCTGACCTCACAGAATAGGTTGATCTGTGGGATAGAACTTGCGATGACTTTAAGCTGGCATTGTACAAAGTGTCAGGTGAAGGGAAGGCAAAGATCACGTTTTCACTTCTGTGCAAAGCCACTGCCAGCAATGTTTCACAGTCCACTCTGGTGCATTTTGTGTGGAACAGGCAAATAGCATCCGAGGGTAAGTGTGGTAAATCACCTTTAGAAATGTTTCCTTCTTTTCCTCTGATAACTTGCGGATAATTCCAGCTTGGGCTGGTTTGAGAGACCTAAAATAATTAACCCAGGTTAGCCTTAACAGGGCAACACTCAGAGGAGCAAACTGGGCACCTGAATTTGATTGACACTTCGGATAATTTAATCTCTGTGTCTTGCTGCCGTTCTTTGCAAAGTGAAATAATATCCTTTTACCCCGTTCAAGCGGTCAGAAAATTCAGCTGGCTGGAAGTGCAAGAGCCAGGGATCAGCTTGCAGGTTGCAATGCCTGGTCCTGCGTAGCTGTTTGGAGGTGTCATAGAATCACAGAATGGTTTGGGTTGGAAGGGACCCCAAAGATCATCTAGTTCCAACCCCCCGTGCTGCGGGCAGGGACACCCTCCACTAGACCGGGTTGCCCAAAGCCCCATCCAGCCTGGCCTTGAACACGTCCAGGGATGCGGCATCCACAGCTTCTCTGGGCAACCTGTTCCAGTGCCTCACCACCCTCACAGGGAAGAATTTCTTCCTAATATCTAATCTAAATCGACCCTCCTTCAGCTTAAACCCATTACCCCTTGTCCTGTCACTACACTCCCTGATAAACAGTCCCTCTCCAGCTTTCCTGGAAGGTACTGGAAGGATGCAATAAGGTCTCCCCAAAGCCTTCCCTTCTCCAGGCTGAAAAGAAGTGACACTGCAAGACAGGCTGAAACTTGGTGTTGCTTTGTGTCTGCTTTGATGTATGTTGGATTAGGCTGTGTAAAGTGGAAGAGCTTCAATAAAGCAGACTAGGCAAACCCAGCTGCAACTGGTTCCCTTGCGTCATCTGCTTTGAATGTTTGTATGAGAGGGGAGAGAGAGGGTCAGATGTTTTTGGGCAGAGAGGGGAGCTGCATACGGATCTTGTGGACTTTGGGTGAGACCTCTGAGCCCTGAGCTCTTGCATACATGGGGAAATAACGTTCTCCTCTTCTGTTTCTCTTTCGTGAAGAGATTGACCCCATAAATGTACTCTAGTTATGTTCAGGGAAAGCAGCTGGGGGAGCAATGAGTTTGCTCATCCCAGAGGGATCTGGGAATGAACAAGATGCGAAGCCACTCAGCATTATGAGCACACATATCCCTTGGAGGGTGCCTTGAGTACTTAAGGATGTTTACTGACAGACGTGGAGTAATTAAGTCCTGGGAACCTGAGACATCTTCCAAGAGAGGTGGAATTGGGGAGGGGATTTTGAAGACATCATGGTTTTATGCTCTGTGAGACTAAGTCCTTTTGCAGATAAGACGTAAGATGCAATCAGTGATGCCCTGCTGAAGGCTGCCAAGGAGCTTAATCCGGTGGAAAATATAATGTGTAACTGGGTGCTTAAAGACTACGTTACACTCAACAAGAACTGAGATTACATGGGTAAATTTGACTGCAGGACTGCCTAGCTTTGACGTGCTTGAATAGAAACATTAACATAATTTTTTGCTATATTGAAAACATTTGCTGTGATTGATGCCATTTTAGAAAGGCAGTAGATAAACAAATGTTGCTGGTTTTGAGCATAAGCAATATTTATTGTAATGACTTTGTATGAGTGTTTTCAGGGTAGGATCTTCTGGTTGAACAGCAAACATCATGCCATTCCCTCATGTTTTCATTACATATGACAGTACAACTATACCACTAAGAACAAGGATAACACTGTACTACTTGCTGAGTTTTAAGAGTCTGACAAAGGCCTTTAAAGATAGGAGTAGGTAGGGGGTATGGGAACACCATATTCCAACACCTCCCAGTCCCCCACTCGCCATCTGGGACACTCCCAGGGTCACAACACATTCATTGGGAAACACTGTCCTGGTTCAGAAGAAGGGGACATTTCAAAAAAGGATGCTTACAACAAGGGGCTGCTTGCAGAGAAAAGGCTCTTTTCTTTTTAAAATCTATTTAGGCAAATAAGAAAAACCATCAGAGAGATTATTTTCCTGGGAAACAGAGCGCTGGAGAAGGGATGCAACGTTTTAAAGCACATCTGCTACACCCTAGTTGAGTCGTGTCACTTCTAAATGCTTTGGAGTAGCCTGCTCTCACCCACCCCATCATTAAATTATGAGTATTAATGGGACTTACAAGACTGCATCCACGGGGAAATACGCTGCATCTCTCTGTTCGTTTCCCTCACGATGACACTGTCTGTGCACACTGTGTGCTTTATTGGCAAGAGCTCCTTTTCATTTGAGATGTGTAAAGCCATATTTATAGTACAACAGTTTTAATTACAGATACCGCAGTGATAAAAGGGAAGGAAAGAAGGGGATACTCCATAATTGCCTGTCTTTCTCGCTGATCAGCAGGACTTCCATCAGTTTCCTCAGAATTGCTCCCCAAAGGAAGGAAATGTATATATGTAAGACAAGATTTAATTACTGAAAGTGCATCAAAAGCGCTATATGTTTCCATGATTGAAACCTTCCCTGGAGTCGTGATAAGCATCCAACAGAAAAATGGGCCACTAATTAGTAAAGAATGTAAATTATAATCATGCATGGCAATACCCACTCTGTGTGCTGGTATTCATTTTGCAAGAAAGAGCACTTAAGGACTAGGGCTGCGAGAGAGACCCCAAAAGGTGAGGGTGCTGGACCAAAAGCCCTGAGCCCATGACCAAGGCTGGACTCCAGAACTAAATAAGCTCCTCTGACCATTGCCCTCAGCAGAGCAGAAGTAAATCCTGCCCTATTGCCTAAGTGGGAGATTTAGGGCTAGGTTTTAAGAAATGTGAAGCACCTGCTGCTCCCAGTGAAGCAGGTGGAAACTGGCAATTCACTGAAGCCAAATCTTTCCCTGGGAGCAGATGGAGGACCTTCAGCAAGGACGACGCTTGGAGTCAGCATCACAGACTGGCGAGCCTCCCTCACTGATATAATCAGCTCTGTTTCAAGTGGCTGCTCTGCTGTAGTTCAGCCCAAAATTTTGGTCTCCTAGTATCTCAGGGGAACATTTGACCTGCAGGGCTGACGTGAGGTTTGTTTCCCTCAGTCCCTCTTCCCTGCCCCGTGGTGGTGTACAACTAACCACTACGCTACTGTGAATGAGAAGCCTCCTGGGTTTTGATGCAGAAAGTAAAAAAAAAAAACCAAAACCAACACCCAACCTTCCAAAAACTTTTTAAGGTATAGAGGGGTGTTTTGCCCCACTGCAGAGCAGAAGCAGATTTTTGAGAGCATAAAAGCACCCTGAGGTCAGAGAAATTGTTTCCCACATAGCTCTACTTATGAATTGTTTTCCAGGTATAAGGCAGTGTTGTGTCTCTGGGTACTCTGGGAATGCAGGCTCACTCTCAAAACGCTCTTTTCTGTAGGTTTTGTTTGCATGACTTTTCCTTGTATTTTGTAGCTGATTAGTTTAGACTGATGCAATTAGTGTAATTAAGTGTAATTATGA
Organism: Grus americana; assembly: GCF_028858705.1. Lineage (NCBI taxonomy): Eukaryota > Metazoa > Chordata > Aves > Gruiformes > Gruidae > Grus > Grus americana. The sequence goes on from NC_072854.1 coordinate 109,194,619, forward strand.
ATTTTGGTGCAAATTCATGTAATCATATATTTACAATGTGTAATTAGGTAATTACAATATGTAATTTGCAATATAAAATGTAATGTCATTACACAATGCTGATTAAATTTCATACAAAAAAGATGTCCTGGGCACATGGAATGGGTAATCTCAAAAGTTCATTCTTTTGGAATATCTCTAGGAACTCCTTTCCAAATGATCCAACCCCTACTATTTCCCATATGGAACTAGGACCTTGCAAAAATCTGATTTTATAAAGCAAGTATATTTCCTCATCTCACTGTGGCCAGCTGAAAAAATGCCCTCACCCTCCACCTGCATTTTCCAACCTCATTTCTAAGTACATACTTTAAAAGAAAACCAGACAAAAAAGAGCCACAATAAAACGTGCCAACAATTAGCAGCAGCAGCAAGAACAATAATGCAAAGTAACAAAGAGATTTATGCTTTGGAATTGTAGTGATTTGTGCTCCATTTTATTGAATCCATTTTTCTATGCAATATTTAATCTGTGAGCAGAGCATTTAAAATGCAGCAATTAAATGCCTTTATATGTTGATGCATCTCTGAGGACCAAAGATGAAGTAAATGGATTTTGCTTGTGGACACTTTGAGGAAGTCTTCTGGGAAATGAAATCTCCATTTCTGCATCAGCAGTAAATATTAGCTGAACACCTTCATGATTGCCATGGCAGCTTAAGGCTGCAGCGGGGACACCTGTGGGTATATCTACAAAGTCCTCCGTGGTGTGTTCATAGGGACTGTTCATCCTTTTGGATGATGACTAAATAAAAAGAGGCCCGCTGTGTTTGCTAGACATCTTCTCAAGATATTGAGGTTATTGGTCAATGGGTGTGATGACAGAGCAAAAGATCGCTCCCACACTAACCTAGCAAACCATCTGCACGTCCCAACCTATTAGCGTACAAAACCCCCGGCTCCTAGGAATTTACAATATCCCAGTAAGCATTTCCCTCCATCTGTAGGATCAAAAGGTCCTTTAAAAATACCTAAACCTCACATCAAGGTATCTTTAATGCATTATACTCCAAAGTTTTAGCAGATCTGTCTAGCATCTAAGCAAATAATTATTATTGTCTGGGCTGTCTCACATTCCCATTTCTACTGAGCCATGGAGCTACAAAGCACAACATGCTGAAGCTGCTTGCTCTCTTGGGGAAAATGTGACTCCAAGTTTCTTTTGGTCAAGTTATCCCCTAGTTCATGGGAAATAAGTGAGAAGACAATCAGGCACTGCAGAATTCAATTTTTAGTCCGATGTTGCTGGTTAGAACAGCCGCGAGGGGAGATTGTGTCATCCATGAAGTAAAACCACATCTTCCCCAACACTGTAGATGTTCTGTCGCTAAGGAGTAAAGTATTTCATGAGCCCAAAAGAGGCCTGGGCCATGAGCTGCTCTTTAGAGTCTTGAGGGACTTCCGACACTGGCCATCTTCTGGTGCCAAGCAGTAGATGAAAATCAAGGCATACTGGTGAAACTTCATACCATCCTTCTTAAAAATGATGTGAACTCCAAACAGGCACGGAGCCAGCAGTGGAGTTTGAAGAAGGGCCCTGTCGTATCCTGCTCCACGTTGGCAGATTTCCACTGCAATCAACACCTTCGCGCAGCTAACACCTTCCTGAGCTCCAGATGCGAGCGCTTTGAACTAAGTCTAACCTGACTACAAATCCTGCTTGGCTTGCCAAGGAATATAAGGCTGAACTTTCCAACAATTGCATTGAGAACCATCCTGAAGAAATAGCTTTCCACACCAGTTTCCAAACAGTTTGGTCTTCTCTACCCTTGAAACAGGGTTTTGAGCAGAATTAGCTTGCTTTCTATTAGAGTTAAAAATGAAGTGTGAGCAGGGCCATAAGCAGAGCGTAAGAACTGCTGAAAACAGAGGGAAACTCATTAGCTGGGGCACTCTGCTCCACAAAGGTCTTTGGAAAAAATAAGTTAATTCACTAACCACCTTGTTCACAAAACTCTCACTGATGCAGAGGAATTTGTGCCATTGGTTTCCATTAATGCCTGTAAAGACTAACCATGAAAATATCCTCTGCGCAGATGGGAGAATAAATTGTGTAGCTCTGCTATGAAATAAATGTGGATGTTACCAAATAAAGAACAGGTTTGTGCATAGATCCTGTAAAAAACCAGTCTGTGATGTCTGACTGGAAGCAAGTCAAAGCACAGCAAGGCAAGTCAAAGGGAGATAGTTTAGATCTAAAAAGGGTTAGGTGCCCGGGGAGGATTTGGAATAAAAATAAATACACATAATTGAAATAAAGGGGAAAAGCATATCTTTTGACAGCAGAAGTACGTGTTAAGATAGGAACTACCAAAACCAGCAATTGCTTTTTCAAGATACATTAGAGTCCTTCAAAATGTCTATAAAGGAAATAAGATTATCAGGATGGCTTTATCATTAGAAGAAAAGGAATATTAAAAGACCTCAGTTTGGTCTGAATAAAAAAGATAAATTTCAAGTAAACTGGCATGGAGTTTATCCATGGTTGGGTTTGCAGTAATAAAGTCAGTGAGGGAATAAGCTGTGTGATTTACAGGCAGTAAGCTTCTGTAAAATTTACAAACTGCTGTTATAAAATGTCACCTTTTATGATGCATTCCACTCAGCCTGCATATATAAAGGGCGTTGCAATGGAAAGAGTAGCAAAGACAAAGCAGTCTTCCTTCCTACCTAGCTAGCTACCTTTTTTGCTTGTACAGCAGCAGCAGAGATCTGTCATCAGATGACCCTGCCACCAGCTTTTTTTGTCAGTAATTTTTCTGTTTGTGTAGGTACACTCTTGGCCTTGCCATTATTAATAGAAAATTTAGTCATTTAAATGAGGCAGATTTTTGTAAGATGCTCATGGATGAATAGAGCAAGAGTCCTCCCACCCCCCTCAATGTTTATATAAAAATAGAGTTTATGATAGATTTGGGTAGTTTTCTGCTTTCTCTGCTTTGATTTAATTACTTGGCCTACAGATATGCAAGGCTTAGTTGTGATAGGCCTTGGGCATCCAGAGCCAAACCTAACCTTTTTCACGAAGCTCTGAGTTTCTGTAGAGGTTAAGCATCTGTTGACCTTGGGAGCTCAACATCCATTTCCAACCTGACTAGTTAAATCTAGAAAACCTCCAAGACTTCCACCCCCAAGGTGTCAAGTCTGTTAGAAGGTGGTTCTGGCTTTGCTGGAAGGGTGACTGAGTATTTCTCATTGCATTTTGCGGACAAGTCCGGGTGTCCTGGATGGGGATCACTCTGGAAGGTGTTTTCAGGTTTCAGGTCAGCCTGGCCAGGAGGTGTCCAGGCTGGGCTACTCAGCCAGGGGATCTACGGTGACCGAGCTCCTTTGGAGTCGCAGCACAGGCCCTGCCTAGTGCTTCAACTAGTGAGTTGACAGCTCAAACGTTACTTTAGTGGGCACTTTGCAGTCCTGCGTGATTGACTCAGTTGCCTCTGATCTAAAGGGAAAGTCCTAATATCCTTCTTTCAGCACTAGCAAAAAAAAAAAGAAATACACTTTGAATTAAGATTTTTAACAGGGCTGTATTCTGGAAGTTCAGCAAAATAAATCAATAATGGTGGTGATAAAACTGCATTTTAATGGTAGCTGTTATAGTAAGACAACAGTCAGTGTACAGCCATTTTACCACCCTATTGCCCTGGTTTCTACAGTCTATTCTAACAGATTTATTGCTGCCTTCATTTAATAATCTACTTCTCTTTAGCACAACAACCATCATTATAACTTTAAAATAAGGTCTCTATAATTCTACTGAGCACAAAATAATAGATTTTATATCTACTGCCTAGCTAGCAAAATACTTACATTCAAACTGTTCATAAACAGAACAACAAATAAATGTAGTTTCGGAACTATCTCTTTTGGTGGAAACTGGGGGAGCTTCATCGACTTCAGCAGAGAAGATCATCTGAGAGCATGGAGAATGGCGAGTACCATGGCTGAGAACCTGCCAGTAAAATCCAAGTCGCGTGTTGTGCAATGGGTAGCAACCAGCAAACTGGTTTGTGGTCCTAATAAAGTTGTTTTTCAGTAATGCAGAGCTGGAAAGTAGGAGAGTACAGGAGTACGGGAGAATTTGGAGCTTCTTGGAGGGAATAATTTCACGTTACGTCTATAAAGCAAAATCCACACGAAGGGTCATGCTAGTAGAGCTCCACTGCTTCTGGTGTTAAGGACTAAAGGGTGGGATTGTTTTTCAGCACTGACTTTTGTGGAAATACTTTGGCTTGTGGTGGGTTGAGCCACGTGTGAGTTAGAGTGTTACATGGCCAGGACCCTGTATGCAAGAGGAACAGTGAATAAATGCGGGAAAAGCAAGTGGTATTAAAAACTACAGGAAAAAAAAAATGGGGAGGTGCAGTGGCTTTGCATGTTGAATGAGAATTCTGGTATTACCTGTTCCTCTCAGTGATATCAATACTGACTTTGAAGGCAGCGAAGCTGGTCTAGGGCTGCCACGCACACACAGAGTGCTTTTTCTCACGTCATACTCCTGGGGCCGCGCTGCTGCCTTGCTCTGCAAAAATGCAGTGGGTAAGAAAGAGATCAGTCTGGGCGAGTGCTGCGTCTGACCTGCGCCAGCAGGAACGGCGCAGGAAAGGATGCGCTGCGTCTGGAGAAGCGAAGTCTGGAGGCAGAGTGGTCCCGAAGGAGGGAGATCAGCGCATCTCTTGACAGGCATTTGCAGCTGGCGTTTCTTCCTGCAACATGGGTTTTTTTGCCTCGTGCCAGTTGGAATTTCAGCTTTTTCTATTTTTTTTTTTTTTCCTGGCCTGTGGATTCAAATGTGATCACTGATAGCCAGAAACACGTTAAGTCTTGTAAAAGCATTTATAGCAATTTGTGCAGGAGCCGGGTGAGCTTTTAAAGCACAAGATTAATATGACCACTTCACAGATTAAGTGACTTAAATCAGGATTGCAACGAGACTCTGTGTCAGGACTAAAAATAGACAACAGGCCTATGAGTCCTTTTTGCATAAAGCCATCCCTCCTCTATGAATGTGCATGTCTGCTCCTGTTGAAATCAATCCCAGCACTTCCACTGATTTTAATGAATCAGAACAGGCCACGAGCACCTGTTCCCTCAGGTCTGTCTCCTGCACTAATACCTAGTTTGGATTTCCTTCCGCAGCATATGCTAAGTGCATGATAGTGAAATATTTGAGCAAATCCAACATTTTTCAATGGAATTACTTAAGGATGCATGGATTAACAGAATTATATTATTTCATCAGCAAATACAAAAAAGTTGGCACTTCGAAGCACCCAACATTTTGTAGCAATAGGTGCTGTACCTAGTTAGAAAGGCAAAGAAAAAAATCTTGATGTATGTTGAACCATTTCTTCTGTGGTGTGTAAATTACTCTACCAAAAGTCTTTGGACCCTGGCTAGCCTCTTTCAGCAGTAGAGGACCTGGCACATGTCTTTTTAGAATCAAGTCTGTTTCCTTCCTCATTTCTGCTGGTTTGAGGATTAAATAATACTCAGTTGTGCCAGAAAACTGGACCTGAAACAAACTTAATTCTATACTACTGGGGACCGCAGTGCTGCAAAGCCCTGTTTGTGGTTTGAATGGGCACAAACAGCTTTAGGTATGATAGAATCTTGTGCCTGATGTAATGTCTTCCTTTTCACCTGCTTATCTTAGTGCTTTTATGTCCCCTTCCTGCAAAAGGATAAGTTAGAGAATTAGATTGCCTGTCCAAACCTAGCGAATTGCCTTTCTGTGCAATATGTACATGCCTGCATAGCATTTTTCCAACAGGTTCTCCGCATCTTCAGCACACAGAAGAGGGGTTCTCAAAGAAAGAGCAGACATTCGGAAGACCCGTTTTCCTCATTGTTCCCTGTGCAGCCCAATGAATTATTTGCACACACCATTCAGACCTTACTCAGAAAACTATTATTAATTTCCTCCTGGGCTCTCCTTTGATGTTCTTTGCTGCAGTACCGAAATGCTTCACAAATATTAATGCACTTATTTTTATACCATTCGCCTGGACATGTATTAACTCAATTTTACTGACCAGGAACTATGACACAGGGACAGAGATTAAAAATATCCCCATCTGCACACCCAGATGGAGGCATGGGGGGTTGATTTTCAGCACACCGGGGACTATCCAGCACATTGCACATCCAGCACGACTCCTGTGTCCACAATGCCAGCCCCACTGAAGTCCTGTTTGGCAGAGGTGGGGAGGGAGTACAGCTTTTCAGGGGCAGGGAGACTCTAGCGCTGCTGGGTCTGGAAATTGGGCGTTGAGCTGCCGTGAGCTTCTACCATCCAGCCGTGACTTCTGCCACGAGTCACAATTTCTGGCACAGTCCAAAGGTAGCCTAACTCTTTTTTTTCCATGGGACAGCACTGCTTGCCGTAGCACACAGTCAGCTCACCGCCTTGCAGCACTTCACACCATCTCAATTAATCTATACAACTAGTTGTGATTTTCCCGAAGACTCACAGATGCACAGAAGCAGCAAGGTTGCACCCTCTGGGTATAAAAAGAGCTGTTAATTAATAATTGGATGTCTCAGCTATTTAGATGGTAGGATGTGATTTGTGGCTTTGAATACATTTCTCCAAGTAGGACATGAGTTCAAAATTGCTTTGAACACTTCCGAGGGACTGGGCTGTGATGAGGGTCTGTGCCAGCAGTCCTGTCGCATGCGTACAGCTGTGCTACGAGCACAGGGAGGTTCCTCTGCCTGCGGCTCTCAGGGTTGGTTAAGCCGAGGGATGCAGGTGTAAATGCTGTGCATCCGCATGCAGCCATAGCTGAAATACAAGGGTGGAAATCATCTCACAGCTTCATAACTCACCGTCCCTTCTGCAGGAGAACGAGGGATTAACTGTCTGTGGGGACCCCCGTTACTTTGGTGTCTTGATGTTGCAGTTGTACGTATCCACTCAGTTCTCATCTCAGCTTTGGAATTTGGCTCCAGATAAGGCTGGGATAATCTAAGAATATTTAAGAAGAATTGAAATGCACCAGGCCCACGGAGTGCCCGCATTTGGCATGCCATGGATCGAGGTACCTGCATGTCACCTTGGAGACCGTGCAAATGGTTTCTATAATTAGGCACGGCTTGCTGATACATCAGCTCTCTTGAAGCATGTTGGAAGGACGAGAGTGCCTCTTGCTAAATGTTTTCTTGTCATACTGTGTTCAGTGCTCAGCGAGTATCTCCTGATGTCTAGCTCCCTCAAAACCATTGCAAAACCCTTTCCCAAATAAACAGACTGAACACTGCTGAAACTGTAAAGAAAGCTGTAGGCTAACATGGTTTTTACAGGACTATTGGTTGCAGAAAATCCAGAGACTGGGTTCTCCCTGGGGTTGATACCCCTCTGGTAGAAACCTCCTTATCAGACTTGCTGGTCAAGACTTGGTGTAATAAAACTTGTAAAGCATAGAGTTCCATTTTTGCAAGTTTCACAAAAGTTTGCACAAGAGCTTAGAGAAGGCTTTGAATGTTGTATTATGGAACAAAAGTGAGGAAAATGAAGTTCATATCAGAGATTTTTTTTCTAGATTCTGCTGCTTACAGGAGTTTTCTCAACAACTGTTGCTCATATACACCAATATACATTCCCACCAGCCACCAACCCAACGTGGGTTTTGGACTGCAGAATCAGGCAGAATCACAGCACCACGTGGGATGGCCTCAGGCCAGTTTCTGCAGCCCAGCGAGCCTCCCGCAAGCTCTGAAGTAATTTTTGGGAGGCTTTGAATGTCTTACGTGGAGGATATATTAAATATGCCTTGGAGGAGGAAAGGCAAAAGGCTGAATTATTCTGAGACCTGCAGAAATAATATTCAAATGTCCAAGGAGTGCTCCATTGTCCTGAATTGAACCAGAGGAGTAGACCAGTTTTACCACGGCCGATGGGTCTCAGACATCGGCTGACAGTACCTCTCGCTCCTACGCGGGGAGGTCATTTTCTCAGCTCTCTCCTCTCGGAATAAGGGGGGGGGAACTACCTCAACAGCAATATTTTGCACAGAGTGGCAAGACTGCTTGCTAAAGGGATTTAAAAACCCCACAAAATTCTTTGACCATCCCTTCTCCAAAGGAATAAGATGGATGAGGGATTAAGGTGCCTTAGGAAATTGACTGGTGGCTCTGAAGATATTCTGAGAACCTCTGTCTCAGATATCATCTATTCAAGAGGTAAGCACTTTTTTTCCCCAAAATGGGCTTTTGCTAAGCTTTCATCCTAACCAATGGAAGGAACAGATGTTTCTATTAGTGACAAAGAAATTAGTCAAGTGGTTGGTGAGCTGCCTTCTGGGAAAGCCCCTGTAAAGCATGGATGGTCTCCCAAAAAACATTTAATTTTTATACTTCTCAACAACAATTTGGACAGAACTTGTGAGCAGGGACAGCTTCTAAAAGGACACATCATTGTCTGATAAGTTAAAAGGGTAGGGGAGATAGACACTGGGATGACAACCAATCGGTATTTCTTACGAAAAGCAATTATGGCTAAAAGAGAAATAATAAATGTCAAAACTCAATTTTTGAGACCCTGAGAATGTCAGCCTTGTGTGTGCCTGTGACTGCAAAAGGGTTCTGCACCTAATTCCTCTCTTTCATTTTTCAGGGTTAAAGGTGTTTGCTACCACAAAGGCAATAACTGGACACTTCCATGCAGTTACACAGCAATAATATAGATGTGCCGTGGAGGATTTTCATCTTTAATGACTTAGTGAGTTACAATCCAGAAAGATTGATTAGATTAAGGAAAGGGGGGGGGGGGAATACTAATGAGGATCAGCTCTGCCAGGTGGTTCAATTTGGGATGCATTTTGAGAGCCAGCCCATCACCGAGAAAATCCTGTTGAGTTTCAGCACTGAGGAAGCAAAATCCACCTTCTGCAGGGTGCGGTAAAGTGGGTTCATTCTGTAGTACAGCTGTTAGTACAGATGTAGTGCGGTCTGTTAAAACAATCCGTCCCCCGCAGTGTTAGGAGTGCAGGCAGTGTCTGGAAATGTACCCAGCTCGTTGCTCATGGAGATGGGACCAGAGACATGGTGGTTCTCCTGTTGTTCCAGCCCACCTGTGAGGTGGGTAAGTAAGTGTCTTCTGCTCCAAACGGGCTTGTCAAGTGTGTCCATACGCATTTCAAGCCACAGTCAGTGCCAGGGGATATGCATGTGAAAACACGAGACAGGGTGCCTTTGGTAGAGATGGGTGGAGCAATGTCTGGGTGACAACCCTGTTCTATCATCCAGACTTGCTGAAAAGTGTGTTGTGCCCGTATCGTTGGAACAAATGACATGGCATTAGCATCCCCGGATTTTTGCAGCCACGACACTGCTGAAATGAGAGGGGGTTTCACTGAATGTATTCTTCAATTCTAAATATTTACCAGTCCGAGTTAACTGTAGTTTTTTGTGGCGATGTCAAACAGTTCAGCCTCACTGTTTCCTGTTACCTTTGTGTAACAGAACAGCTACCTGAAACGGCTTCTGCTTGTGTAATTTAAAATTCTTAAGTGGGAGATTAGGAGATAGCATTTGCTAAATAATTAATCGCATATACTCTGGTTTGCAGGCTCAATATTTTTCTTGTGGGGATAAATGGATGCTTGCATGAAGAACAAGCCTTTTGCACAAATCTGAGCAGACAAAACTTTGTTGCAGCCAATATTAAACATCGTGGGAAATCAACATGGCTGCAATGAATAGCTGTTAAGAATATAAATGAGTGTGCTTAAAAATTCTTGGGTTATCTGAATTTCAAGCAGGATGCAGCAGCAACCCTCAAAGAATGAGTTTTTAATAAATAATTCATTGCGTGCACAAAGCCTGTATTTTATTTCTATTTAGCTTTGGATTCCTCGAGTTTATTTTTCTGGTATGTGGGAGATGTGGAAACATAATATTGGCTGTGTCTTTCCAAGCAGGGATGTAATTCTGGGAGTGGTGGGAGAACTTGACTCATGCCGTGATTTCTGCCCCAGAGCTTGAACTGTGACCCGGCCTCTGGTCTCCTGTTCCTTCCACCCACCCCTGAAAAAGGCAGAAAGCGAGAAGGGTATTGTGTGAACGAGGCAGGGAGGCCAAGGACTTTCTCGTAGCCTGTGATCCTGGTAATGCTACTGGCAGCCCTGCTGAAGGGAGACAACAACGGCTCTGAACAGCTCTGGGGAAGAGCTCAGGTCGCACCCTGCTCCACCGAGACGTGCAGCGTACCTTACGGTAAAACAAACAAGCAAACCTCGAAAAGGGAAGCAATACAGCGCCCTTGCTCAAAGAGCCTGTCTCGTCAAAGGGACTTCAAATGCCTTTGGGGGTTTTTACTACTACTCCAACTTGCAATTCTCTTCACATATCGCTTCAGTCCCTAAATAGCATCTTAGAGCTCTAAAAATCAGAAAACCCTAGACTTCCTGCTAGCATAGTAAGATCTGTTTCCTGTTTATTCGAGTGTGTCTGTGTGTGTTTAGAGAATTGGGGCTGGGAGCGGGGGGCAAAGGGAGACGATGGCAGGCTGAAGTACCCATTTTCTAGCTAAGATGCTGGGAACACAGAATTTTAATCGGCACCTTAAAACATCAGAATATCTTTCAGAAATGCTTCCACTCCGTAGCAATAATTATTGCTATACAATCACAAGGAAGCGGCATATTCAAGAACACTTGGTGTAGTTCACTGTACGAGAACGTGTATATTCAAAGATTAAAAGAACAATAAATGGAGTTGTTCCTCTCAAGGCATTGAAATTCATTTGAGCCGATGGACTTGAATGCATGTTTGTCAAATACAGGTAATGTTCAACTACGCTGTAAATCACAGACTACCATAGCTTGTGCATACTGATGCTTCGTGAAAGGGATGTGCTAATGCTACTTCTGCTTGATTTTATCAGCTATATTCAGACTTGTATTGAACGTCTATCTCACAGTGGACTGAACCTGTATAATTTAACACGTCTTTCCTTATTAAATGTAGATTTGGTTTGGCTTGAGGCAGAGGTGTGAGAACAGGTCAGGCAGGAAGCTGTCTCAGAATCTGAAGGTTTAGGTGAAATTAACTTATTTTTAGGTTTTATCGAATTTAAGCAGTCTGCCCTTTTTTGCCTGTACTTATAGATCTGAAAAGATGGTGACCTGAGCTAACATTACAAGTCAGGGCTTTAACCATCTCCTGCAATAGCTGTGGTTTCGCTAACACCTAAAACATTTAATTAAAAGGTTGAGGGTTTATACAGCCCTCAAATCGGGACACTGCTTCTAATCTTTAATCACACTGATAAAGTAGTAACGAGAGAGTCCATGGGAGTTTATTTTCATGGTAATAAATATTTCTCCTGGGTGGTTGTTCTAGGGGCTCAGAAATTGGTTGGGCTCCTATAGGATCTCAGCACTGAGTTTGGGTGAGCTTTTATGAGCAACGGGTTTATAACTGGGCTTAAACCTCAGCCCTCCGCCAGTATCTGTCAGCATCGGCTGGAGCCTCCTGCCCCCTTCAAAGGGGCTATTGCTCTGTAAAGAGACAGTATTTGATTGTCTGAATCACTGCTGTGCTATTTCTGCAACTCCTTTTTGGCCTGTACTGAAATAGCCCGTCCGCTGAAATGTCTTCTCCTATTATGAGCCAGTTGGGACTGGGACAGGGAGAAGAAACCCCCTCCTAAATGAGCCCTGGGAGGTGTTTGGGTGAGCCCTGACCAGAGCTGAAACACTTGGAGACAAGAACTGGGGGGCATTGCAAGGTGTTCATTTTCCAGGAGACAGGCCGAATAAGTGTATTCATACTTTTGAAAACAGCCTGGGAAGCTGGTGAAGGGAACTGGTCCAGCCAGGAAAGAACGGAATAACCTAGACCTAGAGCTTTGGCTACGAAATGAAATTTTCAATTTTGTTTTTTTTTTAAAAAAATTGTTACTCGGTATAATTTTGTCTGAAGTTTTCTCACACTGTTTCTGCTCTTGGAGGAAGGTAAGTGGGAAAACTAGATTCTATCCAAGGGTACGAGCTTGTCAGAAAGCCACTTAGTGCAAGGGCATGTCACTAGGGAGCTACTGAATTCCTTCTTTATGGACTGCGGCCTTTTACTGCAAAGGAGGAAAAGCACTAGCTGCAATTAGCTTTTGGGGTTTTGATATGTCAGAACTAGGAATAAAAGGGGGCTGCAGAGAGGGACCAGACCATGCTGACTTTTCTTCCGTGAGTGCTGTCTTACCCTTACCCTGCAGCATTTTGCTTTCACAGATACTGCTCCGTTGTTCAATTTCTGGGGCGCATCAGGGCTAGTTGTGCGAAAAAAACTTTGCAGGATGTGACCGTAAAGGAGTTTGGTTCAGACAGTTACCTGCGATAAGTCGAGAAGAGTCAGAGAGGGTCTCCAAACTCCTAGACATAAACAATTTGCAATAAAAATGTAGCTTTTTTAAAAAAAATAAAATATATATATAATAACTTCTGACTTCATTATTTTAAAGCATTTTAAACACCAACCCTAATGTTAATTGACTCACAATTGGGTGGCATGATGAGCAGATGCCACTTACCTGCTCCTTGGCATCCCGAGCAATTACTACCTGCCTTCTACCAAGCATTATAAACAGATTCAACCTGTTCCTTGGCAGTGTGAGAGAAAAACACCTTCTGTATTCCCTGGCAAAATGTGGAGGTGCCACTTGCCCTCTGCTTATTATCATAAGCAAAGAGCTGGCACGTACTGTCTGCCTTGTATCAGCAATAGAGATCAGAGATTGCTGTTTATTTCAGGCACACTCGCACCTTTAGATGTTTATGATGTCTCATTTTCTACGTACAATTAGTAGTAGAAGTAGTAGAATCATCACAACAATAACGGCAGCGCTGTATTTGCGCCTGGAAGTCCAGTCTTGGATCTGTTCACCGCTGGATTTTTCCATAAATAAAGCTTCAGGAAAGCTGCCAGCTGAGGTTAGGTAGTTCCTCATTATTTACCTTGGCTTGTGAATTACATTTACGGCGGTGTTCATACAAAGCATGAAGAATCTGAGAGTTTTTTGAGCACGGGTTCTTGGTGTTTGGGAGATTTGCTTTCTCCCTCAAGCAGCTGATCAGTTGGTGGCCCAAGCAGAGTCAGGAGGAGTTTGGGCTGGAGTGGACACCCTACCGCTACGAACTCTGGCTGGAATGAGCCATTAGTGCCTCCTTTGTAGCAAATGCTCCTGCAGGAGACTTATAAAAATTTGCTAATGCTAAAATTAAAATCTTCAACAGATACTGCTTTACAGGTCTGGAGAACAAGCCAGAGTATCCTGGAGGTTTTTTTAGCTGTCTTCTGAAATGCCGTGAGGCGGATGGAATTCATCAGGGATTTTTCCAAGTGAAAGATCCTCACTTTCATTCACATCCGGGCAAAGTATGTGAGATGGGCAAGCACTACCCTTTATTGACAACTTGCATGTATCAGTCCCGAATTCTGTTGCAGAATTTTCCTAGCCAATCCCTTCAACCACGTGTTTAATTTTGTGCTTCTCCACAGCTCTCCCTTTTCTGTCAAGCAGTAAATAAACTTGTTATTTGTCCTCCCTTTCATGAGTGACATATCCTACCCTTATGTATTATCTCTCATTAAGATGTTGCTCCTGCTTCTTTCCTGCCCAAGGCAGCAGCCTCCAATACCTTCGCTTTATTAACGTTGCAAACACTTCCCCATCTTCTCCCATGCTGCCTTTCATGCTTGAATAAACTTCCTGTAAAAATACACAAACACCCTCATTATCTTCCTTCAAATGCCTTTTAAAAACTCTCCTGGGCTACAATACTTTCAAGAAACCCCTTGATAACAGGCTACCGGGTGTAGAGACCGCTCCTCCTTGTGATGACCGAGAATGCCTCGGCATTTTCCGCCATCAGGTGACATAGTTTTATATTGCCTTCATATTGTTTCCTGGGTGAACAGTGGAATTTCGATATTGCCTGGGCCAGGCAGAGCTCCTGCAGACCTTGAGGAGATGCTGCGCTATCTCCTGCAGAAGTATTTGCCTGACGGAGAGGCCGGAGGAAGCTCTCATGGGCAGCACGAGAGCCTAAAATAGAGCAGCAGCCTAGGAGGGTGGCGTGTGTATGCCTTGTTTGAGCCAGGACAAAAGGGGTCTGAATTTGTTTTTTCCATTGCCAAGTTAAAATTCAGTTTCAGCCATTTCCAGCTTTCCATTTCTACACAGCTGTTACAATTAGGACCTGGGCCTTCTGAACTGCTGACGAAGCTTTCATTGTAAGCATTCGTGATGCTGGTGGAGCAACGTTATGCCCTGCGACGAGTGTCCAGCAAGCTGTGTGGGCAACACAGACCAGCGGATGGACTTTCTAAGGATGCATCTATTTGAGCAAGCTCTCGGGCACATCTAACTGTCACATAAGATTTCCATGACGAGCTGGCATGAAATTCAAATTATGGGCAGCTATTGCTTTCCACTCTGCTGACAATTTATTTGGAATCGCACTGAGTCTCTGCTGCAGGCCACTGCTTTAGCTTAACGTGACCTGACAGATGGTACCCAACGTTGTGCGTCACAACACAGAACAGCACGCAGTGCATCTGAAGGGAGAAAGGGGCGATCCTGGGAATAGAAATATGTTTTAAAGGTTTTATAGTGAAAGAGGTGTCTTTATTCACCAAAGCTCCAGATGGAGATATTTGGTGATGAGCATCTAACGTAAAAACTACCACCACTACCATCCTCCACCATGGATGACACTTGGGACAGTGGGACATTCAATGACCAAATCCCTTGCTTACCTTGTGGCAGCACATCGACACCCCCTGCCTGGGAGGCAACCCCTGGTACGTTACACGCCGCACACGTCGCAATTCTCAACCTGGGTTCATATGGCTTTCAAATTGAAACACACCTCCAGCCCTTTCTTCTGCAATACAAATGGAAATTGCACTTAAACCCTTCTTCCTAATTTAATATAAATCTCAACCTTCTCCCCAGGTGATCAGAACTGCAGGTGCTGTGTCAGGAAAAGACTGTGCCCAGAAAGTTAGTTTGATACAATTGGCTTCTTTGTGGATTAAATATCTAACCGCATTTCAGACCTCATTACAAGTTATCTTGCTCTTCCCCCCTCTGCTTCTTTTCCCCCATATATTAGGTCCTACACAGACTATAAACTCGCAAAGCTTAATGCGTGAATAAAACTTTTCACTGCACTCTTTTACAGCAGGTTTCAAATTAGATCAAACAACAAGAGACTTCACTGATGCTGCCCAATGTCTCAGGGAGCTTGGGTCCTCCCAGAAGGTCCATTTGTGCAAACACCACGTTTCCGTAAGCCCAGCAGCAAAGCAATAAGGCACACACATAGACATGCAAATCTGAGCTGGCCTCCCTCGAGCTGGCCTCCCTCAACCTGGCAGGGGCAAGCACGCCAGCTGCATTCGCAGCATCAGAGGCAGTTGCATTGTATAGCGAGCAGCTACTTTGGAGCAGCCCTGTTTGAAACGATTTGGCAAAGCCATAGCCCTCCGCCTGACCCCTGTGCGAATAAAGATGTTGGCACGTCCCTGGAGAGAGAACTGGTGTGCCTTTTCTGATTTCACCGCTGCACCGCATGGGTTGTGTCAATAGAAGGCCACAGCGCTTTTCTGGCTGAGGGACTGCCGGCAGTCGGGTGGGAGGTGATCACCGGCTGCTGGTGTAATTACAGAGGGGGAGAGTGCCACAGCAAGTGGCCTCGCGTGCAGAAGGCTGCAGGGCTGTGAGAGGGGCAGAGGGCTATACAGTGAGAGGGGCAGAGGGCTATACAGTTTAGCAGCTGTGCTGCTCTACCTCTGCAGAAAGTTCAGTAGTAGCCTACAGGACCGGAGCTGTTGGCTCCTGATGGGTTCAGTTCAAAAGCAGAATTGCAGTACGGTTATAAGGGAATGCAGAGGCATCATTCAGACAGAGTAGAATTAAGGTTTTATGTGGATTTACATTCATTTACCAATTTCTGATTTTCAAGATGCGGCTTTTCCTGAATTGGAAAGTACTATCAGCCAACCTTAGCTCTTCACTTTGCAATTCAATCCCTCCTTTTCTCTGGTGGGAATGAAAGCTTTATTTGTAAGAGTTAGGATTATACAGGGAGCTGTAATTGCCATCCATATTTTCAGTTCGCATTATGGCACGGATGAGAGATCTGTGTCTTTTCTGAGTGTTTTCCACCCTCTTCTGTTTATACTTTACTGGTAGTGAAATGGGTGCCACAATCCCCCACCGACCAATTTCTCCAGTGCAGCGTTGGAAAGTCCTGCCTTTTTACTATAAGGAGGTAATGGGAACTCTTTGAGTACCTGATGCAGCTCCCCACCTGCCCACCCCTTGCAGCCCCTTCCCGCACCCCCTGCCCTGACCCCGAGAGTCGGCTCATCCCTGGCTAGAGGAGTTCGGCTGACGCCGAGAGTGGTACTCCCTTTTCCTTCCTAAGAGGGATGTGCGGTAGCTAGGGTAAATGTTGAGTGATTAAAGCTCTAATTAGAAACGTGGTTCAGTTGGTCATGCGTGTCGGAAGAACATAAGCACTCTTCAATGGCGGAGCGTGGGTAGGGGATGTATGCTGGGCACTTCTGCTTTCAACGGCTCCGGTGTCAGATAAGCTCTGCCCCTTGTGGTGTATCGTAGTTTGCCTTTAAACAGAAAGGGTTTTTCAAAGGTGCATGGTATGCCATGTTTGACTCCACGTGATGTAGTGGGCTGAGTGAGAAGAGCCCATGTTGCCTCATGCAACTGTCACAAGCAGCAGGACCCCCTCCATCTCAGAGGGTCTCCTCAGCCCCCTCCTCCCACTCTAACCACTGCCTGGGGCTGTGATGGCTGTGACATTTGAGTGTCTCTGAGATGTGCCTAATTTCAGGCTGCTGGGGTTGGTGGAGGCTTCAGAGTGCACCTCAGCTCCTGCGCACATGGGAGAGGCTTTTCCAGATCAAAGTCTGTGGGGCTGCAAGGATGGGGCTCAGGGACCTTCCAAGGGTGGGAACACACCACATCCAGCAGACACACAGGACATAGCAACAGGCAACGTCACACGGCCGTGCTTTTCCAAGTCCGGCTTACAAAAGGGAACAGAAACCTCCTGTGGCTCAAGGACACTGAGGTCCCAGGTCATGCAAGAAAACCTGATCCTTTAGCTCATCTGGTAGAGGAAAATAGAGCATGAAGGTTGCTATGCTGTTGTTCTTCCTACCTTGCTTAGCTACCTACCCTCACATTATTTGTAGCCTCTTATTACCCTTATCTGCACCTCCATCCTTTATGTGAGTCCTCTGATCTTTTCTACCTCCCACACGTCCCATTTCCGCCTTGTCCCCATCCCATATCCCCTTCCTGTTCCCCTTCGCTAATGCCTCCCTGCAAGCATTTGCATGTGTCTGTCACTTTCTCTTTGAGAATACTTCTAAGTATCTCCTGCTCTTCTCACATCACATCTCCCCAAGATAAAAATACTATAATAAAACCCCTTTTGACAGAGTTAGGCGGCAGCAACATTCGCTTTTCTTTTCCAGGCTCCTGCCAGCTCTCCGATCTGACCTGACACTGACTGGGTGTAGGTCAGATTTGGTGGCTACTGCATGTCCCCCCGAGCTACCCGGTGGATGTGAAATCTGGCAGGCTAGACAGCCTCTCAGCTACTTGGCCTACACATGCACTATGCAATTTGTTTGGTCTATGAGCATTAGGCTCTATCTTTATCTCTCTGCAGAGCTTAACTCTTCACTGGATGCTGTTGGAAATGGTGCTGTGTCCAGGTGTACCGTAGATGCCATTAACCGAAGTAATTGTTGTTTGACCCCATTGTGTGGGAAGTGTGAGAGTTCAAGGAAGCCTCCCCAAGATGACTGGGCTGTCATGGTAACAGATGGAAAGGATGGTGTCTAACCGGCTCATCACGCAGCACACGGGGTAAGTAATGAGCGGCGCCGTGCTGCACAACGCGGCACCGTCCCGTGCTGCTGTGACAAGGAGCATCTGCAGTGGGTGATGCTGGGGATGCGAAATGAGAAGGGAAATAAATGTTAAAGGCATGGGGGATAGATACTTAAAATCCATAGGAAAGATTATCCTGAAGAACGCTAATATTCACCTGGCAGGGCAGAAATCTTAACGAACGCAGCAATTATGTCTTGAGAAGAATTTGGGCATCTTTATGTAGAAACCGGTGGATAAATAGTGGCCCAAGGGTAGGTGAATGCTGTTCCCTGGCCCTTCCTTAATTGTCTTGATTACTACTATAAAGGTATCTTAGTCTTAAAGTAATCAGATATGATCTTACCATTTCAAATAATGCTAAATAAGGCAAAAATTATTTCTGTTGGCTACTGCCCAAAAGATAGTCAGTCTTTTTCTCATTTGCTGGACTAAAACCCCCAGCTCATCTTTTCTTGGATTTTCTAGCATTTCCTGGGCATCCAAACTCCAATCAGCCTGTCTAATGCTAAACTGACACAGTCTGACTGCTGTGTTACTGTGTGCTGAGCTGATATTTATTCTTATCCTATCCCACCTATGACAGCTATATGATATCTAAACCATCTGCATCTATACCCGTATCTGTCTGTTCTTGCATGCTAAATATTATTCTTGGGCCTGCGATTAAAGGATGACTCTACACCGCTGAGCAACCAGACCACTTTGGACGTTATCACAACCTATTTTGAGACTCGGGTTGGTATTAGCAGGACGGTGTGGTGGTCTGTCAACCTGTCACTCCTTTCAGCTGTGCTCTGACGTTTCCAGATGGACCTCAAACCGTTCTTTGTGCAGCCCTCAGGTAAACTAAATTAACACCTGAGTACTCCGAATAATGACTTTTAAACAGAAGTGGTTGCCCCCCTTGACTCGATTAACGCATCTTGCCTGTCTCTTGTCACTGGTGTTTTGCTGTAGTGGTACCAGTTAGGCTTAGCCGGTGAGCTGTGTGAGGACTTGTGAGCTTCTGGAGATCCTTTTGCTCCAGTGGCTGCGGTTCAAATAAAGGTGCTGACTTTGGGATGGGTTTACTATTCCCATGGAAAGACAGCAGCTTGTGATAAAGCTAAAATCGGTGGAGTGGAGTGAAAGGGGCAGGTGCACTGACCCATCAAAGGTATTGGGAGCCGACTGCAACGGCGATAGTCCGTTCTTTAAATAGTGCGGTTCGTCAGGGACATCTGTTGCCCAAGGCGGAGCTTTGGGATAAACTGCTAGCTTTACTGGTCTGGAAAGAGTATTTAGAGACTACACTCAGCCCTTTACCAATGTGTTAGTTCAAATTAAGCCAATTAACTAAAGTGATAAAATCTGAGGTAGTCACACACAGGCAATATTCCTGCCTGTTGATGAAAATAGAATGAAATAAAAAACTTAATTATTTTAGCTCTTAGAAGTTAAGCAAAATAAATCCTACTTTACAGATTTTTCAAACTAGATAATAGCAGATAATAAGAGCTATGGGACAGAGGACTTGATAATGAATGTCAACAATAAATCCAAAATAGTAGGCCAAAACCTCCTTCTCTGCATGTCAAAAGCAGCAAGTTTCTTTATCAAACCTATTAGCGTGCCAGGGCCGTGCCTAACTTAGGTGCAAGACACGAGAGACAAAGAATCGTATTCCTGAGCAAAGTTAAAATGCTCTAAAATGAATTCCCTATTTATACGTATCAGTTTATAACCTCAGTTTCATGATCTTGTCCTGAGGAATTATCAATAACAGAGCCAATGATTGAACATAACTTTGAGAGCGAAATCTGTGAGTGTGGTATTACTGACAGTGGGGTACCCTTTCTTCTACAGCTGGCTGGAGCATTCAGCTCTGGATTAAGCAACGTCACCATGTCGTCGCGTTGGCTAGTTTTATCCTGAGGAAGGGAAGCACCTTCGGCTCCCTCCCAAGGCAGGGGGAGGAAATTGGTACCTGTGGGTTGTGTTTCAGGGCAGAGCCCAACTTTTGGGGCTGGATGTGCTTGAGCATGGGAAAAGGCTGGATGCCTGCTGCTCTCCCTTATTTTGTGTGTTTGCTACCCATATGAAAAAACACTGAAATTAAAGCCAACACCCAATGAGCACGCACTGAGTGGAATTGCTTGGGAGTATCGCTTTATCGGATGGTTTAAGGATAGCAATTTTGTCAGTTAAAATAAAGCTGTTCCCAGTTCTTCCTCTTTCACTGCCTTCTCTCTCTACCTGTGGCTCAAGTTTCTATTATTTTATCCTGTTCTTTTGCATCCATACCATGTTCCTTCTCTTTATCCCTCTTCTCCCCTCATGCCTCATTTCATCCCTTGTGATTCTGCACCTTCTCCTTTTTGTCCTTGGGACGGTAATGGACATCAGCCACCATCTCCCTCTGTATGAGGGTCTCCAGGAAGCATATTAGAAGAAACAGGGGCACACAAAGGAGCACGGGATCCTCCTTTGCTTGCTGGTCCGTCAACCAGCTACTCTGGTGGGATGGAGATGGGCAGGCAGAGTGACCGGGAGGAAGCCATCTCAGAAAGCTCTCCTCAGGACATCCCTGGACACTGGGAAGCAGTGCTGTCCGCTTCTCTCTGTTTCTGTATCCTCCTGTAAGCATCTCCTCTTGGCCACTGTCAGAGGTAATGAGCTGGACGGCCCTTTGGTCGGCCCCAGCGAGGCCAGCCTCGGGCTGCCTGCGAGCAGGCGGCAGAGCTGTGCTGTCGAGAGCACTCAGGCAAGGGCACCCTCTCCGCTGGAGGGGTCCCGAGCTCTCAATGAATCGCGTTGCTTCTTCCTCAGCGGCAGAAAGGGACTCTCGAGTCAAGTTCTGACCTCCTGGAGATTTGCACGAGCGCTTTCAGCCACAAACATACAGGCAGAGTTTCACGCGGATGACTGAGTCTTGCAGCTCTTTTCGGACTAGAGGGACAACTCTGCCTGCCCACAAAGAAATAATAGAAAAGGGAAAAGAGAAATGAATAGCACAGTCCTCTAATCTGATCCCAGACATCTAAACTCAATCTCCCTCTGCTTGTGCTTGCTGATCACTTGCAAAACAGACTTTCCCCCGTCAGCAGCCATACTCCTGGGCTTGGATATGCCAAGTCACTCTGCCCAGGGCTGATCAGCCCTAGCAGCAACGGGCAGGCGACAGCAACGCTGTGCTCGGCTCTGTGATCAGATAGAGAGGAAGATGCACATGGGTTACTTAACTCTTTGTCAGAGCACTATGAAACACTTGGCTTCTTTATTCACATCTTCTTCTCCTTGCCCTGGGAGGCACAGATGTGTCACTGGTTACAGCGGAGCATACGTAACTGTGTCTTGTTACAGGAGTTGCCCGTGGACGGTAAAACCTGCAGGTCATGGATGCAGACATGTGAGGCTGTATGGCCTCAGCTGACTAACCAGTGCATGTGACAAGAAAGCAGCAGCAGAAAAATTAGGAAATAAAATATGATGGTGATTATTTTAAAGGAAACTAGTGGTATATCAGAAGAAAAATATTAAATTTGCCAAATTTTGGTTCCAACCTACTGAGCTCCATCCTGGCTGCGTTTTAAATGCAACTTTCAATGAGTGCTGAACACTTTGCGAAAGAGACAATCATGCAGCCAGCAGCAGGCACCTTGATCCCCAAGAGGGACATGACTATAGACCCATCCCTTTTTGACAAAAAAATCAGGCACCAGGAGTAACGTGGCGAGCAGCCTGTGACGGCAACCCTTCCTCTGACCGCTGGCTCCTTCCCGTATCAGGTCACTGCCTATGGCTGGCCACTGCCTGCTGCAGCCTCCGCCTGCCCCTCTCTGGTCTTTCTGGTTTGCAGTGAGAAACAGAGGTAAAAGCAACTTCCGACACCCCAGTTGGCTCATTGATAGTCTTATTCTGGTCAGTTGGTGCATGTCTTTCAAGGAATGGCACCATGGGTCCATCCAATTTCTCCCATAGCTGCCCAGACTGCATTTTGAGGTGCCTCCACTGGCGGGGAGGTTTTCTTGCCTGTCCTCTGGTTGTGCAGAGCTACGGTTGTCTTCACATGCCCTCCATCACCTTGCTGATTACCAGCACTTGAGTTTGGGCTTAGGAGCTATGTGCTAAATAGAAGTTGTAGGAACTGGACTTCATTGCAAAGGGGATTTTTTTCTAAAGATTTGTTTTAATCAGTAGATTCTGGCCAAATGTTTTGTCTAGAGATTAAAACTGCTTTCCTTCCAGAGGTAAGACAAGCATTGGGTACTGAAAAAATAAGCTTATAGGCACTGCAGTGATAATCTGATTTTAGAACTTAGCAGTCATCATTTTCTCTACACTGAGAATGATAGGCAGGTAAGAAAATAGCTTGACTGTAGCTCTCTATTCCAGCTGGCAGAAAGGATTCACTTACCTTCAACAGGAATTTCCAATAAATCTATATTTAGTATCCTTCATAGTCTATCACTTGATGAAATTACTTTCCTTCGTGAATGTGCAATAAAGTCTGACAGTGATATACGTAAGGACATTAAATTTTCAATGGCTGTGTTATGAACAAAGGTGATCTAACAAAAAATAATATACTTTAAGGAGCAGACAGCAGCGCCCTGTCTCTGATCTCATTGACAAGGCTTAACAGTGGTAGACCTCTCTTTACATTAGTAAAATCATTCATTTATATGGATATATGGGAGAGGAGCTCCTTCTTCCACAGGTGTGCTTCTCCTCTCCCACACATCCGTTCACATGGATGGTTTTACTAATGTAAAGTATATTTTTTTTTTGTTAGAACACCTTTGTTCATGAGGTCTAGTTCACTGTAAAGCCAGAGATAGAAATCCGTTAATGAAAAAAGAGAGCCAATTATGTGTGTGACATAGGCTGAAAAAACTATTATTATCCCGCCCAGAAAAAAATATTCCCCTCAGCAGACTATGATTTCCCCTTTGCCATTTCCCATTTATGTTTGGAAAGCTAAAATTGTGCTGTTTCTCATACGGAGGAAAATCTTCATGCTGGTAGTCAAGTCTCTGCAGGTTCCTGATGGTTATTATCTACTCCTCTGACACGGTTAAAGATCCAGTTCTATTTTTAGAGGTAAGAAAAAGACTAGTATTTGCTTGAGGATTATGGTTTAAAGTGATCGATGTGCTCATATGTGTTTTCTTATGACTGGGTACTTTGCATATTCTCTTACTGTCTCCACTTTACCAGGTAAAACTGACTGTCCTTGCATGGCCCTTTGCTTTTCTCTCTCTCTTTTAATTGTGTGTGCTTATTGGATTTCATTTCTGGAGGACCCCTTACAGAAAGGTTTTTCGTATCCTAGTTAAAAGGTGCTGCCCTTCTATCACTCAACTAAGGCTGAAATCCAATTTTGAGCCCTCTTGTGTGCCACTCTTTATTTATAGTATCATTACAGTTTGTTTCAGAAAAGCAAACCCTCTGCAAAGCTTTCAGGATACTTATCTAGCAAACACTGTCACTTAGCTACGGCTGGAGTCCAATCTGATGCTTTAAATTCTAGCCTCACATAAAGATAATGCTTTTAATCAGAAAAGTGAGACAAGTTGTAAGAGCTCGTTCACAGTATCTGTCAGCAGGGAACTGGAGTGAAATCAGGACAAAGTCTAAGCCTTTGTTTCCAAAGATGTTTGTTTCTTGAGCCACGAAGGTGTATTAACAGCAGGACTAGACAAATGCAAGGAGAGGAAGGGCAAGCCTACACTGCCCTATCTTGTACTTGGTAACTGCCGCACCTGTGCTCGGATCCTACAGAAAATGTGAGGTGGTGGGGCCTCAGCTATAGCGTAGCAAAGTGGCAAAAGCGTGGACGGGGTGGATGCTGCAGCAGCGCTGATGCGGTATGGGTCCTCTCCCTAGCTCTCCAGCAGCAGCTTGGACAGCTGTGTTGCAGGTTTGCTATGGAAGAGGGGGAAACCGATGGGCCACCAAAGCTGCTACAAAGTGCTGGAGCATCCAGGCTCATCAGCTGTTGTGGGGATTATGGGCCAAATTGTTTCTCCTCTTCTTGGAACCCACCTACTAAATTTTTGCAGAAAAGGTGTCAGTTGAGGGAATTTGGAAATAGCTCATTAACCTGCCTGCTGATTGCCTTCCAATTGCATCTGACATTTCTAATGTGATATTCCTGGTTCACTTTCAACATTTCCTCTTCTATAAAGGATGAAATAAGAACAGACAGAATTGCTCATTCCATTAATGCAGGAGCTGATTTACATAGACGAGTGTAAATTCCTGACTGGTACAATCAGCCACTTTTGAACTGTGGTAATTTCTATAAACTCAGCATGGTATACCAGTGATGTATGAAAAAAAATTATTTTCTTAAAAACAAAGAGCCCAATACCCAACCCAAATCTCTGAAGTAAATATAAAAGCATAGTAATGTTCATAAGCTTGATGAAATTCTACTGGAGTTAAATATTTCCTTACCGTCTCTCTCTAACTGAGTGTAGATGGAAGCACCGTCCTTACAGTTTAAAAGAAGCAATATTCTGAGACAAGATAAGGATAATTTTAGCAGTTATACTTTTAAATATAAAATATTTCATTGATCTTAAAACCTAGTTTTAGCTTTCTATAAAAATATCAATATTAATTGGCTTTGAATAAAAGACACATCAAAAGACATGCTATTCTTAAAAGTCAGCTAGGTTTTAGGTATGTATTCAGCAGCATGCATCTAAATAACAATTCTTACATAAACTACCCACAATGATTAAAATACATTTCTGAACCTTGCTGCCTTAATCTTCAGAGTAGTTTTTAGTGATTTGGAGAAACAGCAGAAGTGCTTATGACCCATACCTCATTAAGGACACTCAATTTTTAAGACTTTATGCATTCAAAAATTATACACTTCTCAGATGCAAGGAACTGGAGTTTTTACGTCAGCTGCAACTCTGCTATATACCTACACCGAGTAAAAAGTCTCTGCAGAAGACAATATCAAGTCAAAATGAGACCGGTAAGCACTTCACACCTAATGACAAAAGCAGTGTTTAATGGAAAATGCCCCTCTCACAGCAGGAGTGGTAAAAGACGCAATCAGCGAAGCAGGGCAGGAGTCACACATGCAGCTTTTCGTAAACCCTGTTTCTGGTCAAAGCGTTGAGTCACTGTGCGGTCAGAGCTCTCCTCGGGAGTCTGCACGAGGCTGAGCCAGAAAAGCAGTTATATGGCTCTTGGTCCACGTCTGCATGAGGGGTAGAAATTGAACTGAAGGTGTGAAGACACAGGACAATTCATAGCATGCCTGGATGCTCTCACTCAGGAGTTTCAAGTGGCTGTAGATCTCTGTAGTTTATGCCTCGGAGAATTAAATTATAGTGAATTAAAGACTCTGCTGCACAAACTCAGGTGATTCATGTTGGGAAGATTTAACCGATTATCAGTCTGTTCCCTCCTCTAGCTGGAGACTTCTTCCAGCAGGGTCATAACTTGGCCTGCCTTCAGCCTCTCCGCAGTGCTGCAGTTATCGCTCTGTCTTATTAATTGCTTGTGCAATCAATTGCAGTTTGGATTAACTCTCGAGTCGATGAACTGTGGCACTAGGAATTAGACCTTCCCCGTCTCCTGCACTCTTACTTTGGTGACAGGAAGAAGCAGGGAGGACAGGCAGGTGGAAAAAGCAGTGTCCTCTGTCACGCCAGCTAAATCTTGCAGAGCCTATGTGTTAGGACCCTGAAGCCATCTTAGCATCTTCTTGCAGACTGAATGTGCTTTGAATTATGTGCATCCCCTCCTGCCTGCAGCGGGTTTGCCTTGCCCTTCCTGAGTATGTCTGTGTGTAAACAGGCCCCTAAAAAGGGGCTTCTGCCCTACCCAGATGAAAGGAGAGGGAGGATGGCTGGGTGTTCCTGCCGCCTGGGGTTACCGCAGGAATAGGCACGTGGGAATGAAAAGGCACTTTTGTTGTTTGCCTTGTTATGTTGTCTTGTTTTCTTACTGAAGCCATAAGCTTGAGACTGTTGCTGTAGGCAGGGATGCCGAGTGACAAAGGGTCTGTACTGCCCCCTCCAAGAAAAAATATGCCCGCATGAGGTAGGTGTAGAAACCCATAGGGATGTAAGTTCAGGAAGGAAATGAAATAAAAGGGACTGAGGGCACGAATAGACTTGTATGTGATGATCTCAAGTGGCCCCCCCGCCGGCAGAGGCAGGGGAAGGGGTTGCTATGGCTGTGGTCCCCTTCTGTGCCCACCGAGGTTTCCTGTGGAGGGACCTGCGCTGGCCATGGCGGGAGGGCTGGGTGGCAGAAGGCAGGTCAACTCTCCGCCTCTTCTGCAGGTCAGGAACAGAAAAGCAGCAGACTGAAAAGCTAAAAGCAACCATCAAGGCCACAAGGCTGCCCTGAGTTAATTCTTATTTGAATTATTAGTGAAACCAAACCAACCCCTCCTCTTTTAATGCAACACTTTCCTGTGATGGAGAATCCAATTTACCCTTGGTAAATTGGTCCAGTGATTAAGTACAAACATTGTTTAAAAACTGCACTGGGTTTCGAGTCTCATTTTTTCTAGCTTCAGGTTCTAGCCATTTGATCTTTGATGCATTTGACTGCTAGGTAACAGACTGAGATCTGCTCAAATTCTTTTTCCCTAGGCAGGAATTTTTAGGACCCATCCAAGTAACCCCTCAGACCTGATGTGATAAATACTTGTGCCCCTGGAACTGGTTGTTCTTAAATGTGCTTTCAAATCCCCCAATCATTCCCAGGAAATTTCTCGGAATCTTAACTAAGTTTTAATTTTTTTTGAGTGACAGATGCAGCATTTCCATCACAGATGGGTAAGTCTCATATGCAGAGAAAATCTAAGTTCCCTACTTCTATCAATACTCTTTAATTATGCACCTAATGACTACATTTGTCCAGGGACACAGTGCTGTATTAAGAACTCACACCGAACTGATTATCTGCAAATCTGTCCTGCTGAAGATGTTTGTTTACTGTAGAGAGCCAGGGGAGGATTTATCCCACTGCTGCCTTAAAATGCAAATACTTTTTCTAGATGGCTCTGCTAAAACGTGCAAGATGCCCTCAGTCAGAGCGCCAGGCTTTCTAGCCCAGTCGATATTCTGCAGTGACTTGCTCATGTTTTACCATGGGAAGATGAGGAGAGTGGTTTTTGCAAGTATGATGTGTCCCACACTTGGTCTGTCGATGCAAGAAAGAATTTAAATAGGCTCATAAGTGCCAAGGGAACAGAGGGAGACACAACACAGCAAATGGCACCACTCTCACTTGCTTTCCCACAATGGCATTGTTATCAGGACTAGATGCACTTGTCAAATTTCCCCTCCCTTGCAGAAAAAAAGGAGAAAAGTTGACAACAATACATCCCTGAGGGCTGCACGCCCAGAGCTAATCTCTGCAGCTCATCCCAAGGCTGTGCAGAACCACCTGAGGAACACCAGTTTGAGAAAGCAAAATAGCCAGCATGCAGTTTATTTATAATAGCAGCGAGGCCTGGAGGAACAGTGCTTGGGGGAGGGTAGAGCTCTCCGTGTGGGTTCATATATTAGAGAATGAATATTTAGTCTTTCAGGCCTCTGTTGATGCTGCAAGTTTGCATCGTGATAAGGTGGCTTGCCCTAAACCTGCAGATATTAGAGGAGCAGCAGGTTGTGTCCTGGTGGTCATAATGCCTAACATCCTAGGGAAATGATGTGATTAATGGGGCTGGAGGCACTTCTTATGTGCTACAGCAGGGAATTGCACAAATACTAGTCAGCAAAACTAGCATGGTTAATAATTTCGGTGTAATAGGTATATGTCACCATGCTGTATGGACATGAAGAGCTTTCTGCAGTGAATGCACTTGGGAGGAGAAGGGAACCTCTGGGCTTAAGCATCATAGGATGTAGACTGGAGACATGAAGATACAGGAGGAAGTACGTTTAAGAAGGGTTTTGGGAATGATTCTCCACACCATTACTTTTAAGTGTCTCTCAAGTGAGAGAGGGAGCACTTTATACCCGCGTGTGTTGGCACCGCAGAGCTATGGGTGACTGCACACCCGAGGGGGTGGCAGGGGAGTGCACGCAGTGGGAGGGCTGGAAGGCATGGGAGTTGCCTTGGGTCTAAGTCAGCTGCCCATCTTCTGGGGAGTTACCTGACTAAAGTGACCCCAAAGGTTTTAAACCAGCGTGCAAATGAGAGCGAATTAAGAGACACTAACACTGCACATTTGCTCTAGTCGTTTCACATAAAGTCAAGGTTACAGCAATGTAAAGAACCAAAGCACCGAGGCATTTAAAGGAAAGCAATTCTTTAACAGCCTTTCTAGTAACACGAGAAGCTCGGGCAATAAACAAGGGGAATTGCACATTCCCATTTGTGAAAAGAAATTGGATATCATCAGGAGTAGTGAGAGCTGGTTGGAAGACCAAGATAGCTGGAGTGCCCAAATACCGGCCACAGCCTCTGCAGGAACATTAAATTGGGCAGCAGGGGTGTGTGTGTATTTTGGGTGCTTGTGGTAGGCTGGGAGGAGCTCTCTGCATCAGAGATGCCATTTGCACGCCAGAGTGATTTATTTCTAAAAGGCTAACAGCTCTTATATGCTGATGGTTACAGGGCTACATACATAAGGGCTGGGAGGCAGTGGTTGAATGGAAAGAAAAGTGAAATGGAAAGAAAAGTGAAGGTGAAAGACCTTTGTAGGTCACCAAGACCATCCCCTTATAATCTAAGTGAGGTAAGAAGAGGGAATAAGCAGAGAATGTCAAATTTTGGAGCACATGTACATTTTTCCACTCACACCATTACCTTAGAGTTTCTAAAAATGGTAGGTAGTTTTCTAAGAACAAAAGAACAACCCATTTTACATATAATTAAGAAAACCCGTATTAGATATTCTTCTGTTGGACAAGATGACTCGGTTACTTCAGAAGAAAGTAAAACAATTGTTGAAATGTGAGTGATCAAACCCAATTGCTTTTGCTGATCCTAACTGGAAGACAGATATATCCAGCAATATCTCTCCCTCGCTTCCTCTCTGCTCTAAAAAGGGATAATTCTCAAAAGACAAAAATCATAATGAGAAAAATTGAAACAGCAGAGTACAAACGATAATAGAAAACTCTTCAAGAAAGGTTTATTAAATTTCAAGCCTCTGCAATTCAGCAGTCAGGGAAAAACAGGCTACAACCTGCTGCAGATTAGAAGCGAGAGCAGCGATTATATGTGAAATAGATGTATACATGTTCATGCATGTTCCCATATGGCAAATTGGAATGCGAGGCTCTTAAATTTGAAATAAAATTCAGAAAATTGATAAAAGAGGCTAAAGGCAGTGCTGAACAGCCTAAACCTCTTTATTTTAAAGGGATTCCTTAAATATATGAGGAACAGTTGCAATCTTAGCATTGGTACATGGAGAATCATAGACAGCATGATAAAATTATCAGCCTTGATACTAAAAACCTAGAATTTTTCTCATAATGGTGCTGTTGGAGCCATGACAGTTCAAAGATTTAGGTAAAGCAAATTTTGCAGGAAGTGATAAAATCTTTTATTAGACTTGCTATCAATATGATCAAAACTACCCATTAATCTAATACAGATATTACCTCTCCCAGAAAGCTTTGCCTGAGAATTATTCAATAATTGTTTGTTCTGTGGTTAGAAAGAAGCAGAATGATGGTTTCGTGTCTCAGCGTGGTAACAAACACTTTCTCTTCTGTTCTTAATTAGGGAGGATGTTAAACAGCAACTATTGAAGTTAAACATTTTAAAATCTCAGGACTACAGCGCTTGTATGCAGAAGCATTGAAAAGATTGCCCGAGGAGATTTATGAACTGCTTGCACTGATTTCTAGCAAATCTTGGAGCATGAGGGTTGGATGCCAGAGCCAATATTATGCCACAATTTAAAAGGGTAAATTGAATGACCCAGCAAATTACAGACCAATTAATCTAGCAAATCTCTGGAGGAGACGTCATGTAAAAATAGAAGAGGATCCACAAGTAATGAATTAAAAATAACAGCAGAAGTATTGCTGTAGGTTTATGGAACATCAGTTTGCTCAGCTTAATGATGTCAACGCAGTATATTTTGATTTCTGAAAAGCAACTGAAATCTGCCATCTTGATGAAAATATTGGCAGTCTGCAAATATCACAGTGGGCCCTTACTAGGTGGATCATATGCCAATTAATCTGCTAAATTGCAAAATGTAACTGTGAATGGAAAACTGTTATCCAAAGGAGGGTATGTCTATTGACTCTCCACAAGAACTCATGCCAGTACTTGTTTAACACTTTAGCAACTACCAATCTAGTAGTATTCAGCAATTATTATTTATTATTTAGCAATTTTATGAATGATTTGAAATAATCATCATTTTGCAGTAGTGGTGAAACTGGTGGAACAGCCAATAACGTTGGAAGGAAGACCAGCAGGCATGCAAGGTGATGCGTCTAGTGAGGAAGCATGATGGGCATCTCTTTAACAGCATTGCCTCTTCCAAGGCAATAACGCCGAGACCTGCTCAGGGCAGGGTAGTGGGAGGTGCGTCGAACCCGTGTGCCAGCGGGGCTGCGGAGGCAGAGCAGGTGGATGCAGTGCTTAGGCGTACAGAGGAGAGGCTGATGTGGCAGTAGCTCTCTGCGGAGCAGCAGCGATGTGGTTAACACTGCACCGTGCCCCGTCCTGATACCCTGACTGCAAAGAACTGAGAAACTGGAGAGGGCTCAGAAAAGAGCGACTAAATTATGTGTGAGTCTGAAAAACGTGCCCTGAAGACAGTAAACCTGCAGTGCGAGTGCGCTTCTAATCAGAAGAGTCCAATCATTCACTGTGCAGGCAGCTTCAACTCTTTTTAAAAGAGAGATTAAAGCTGGTTTTTTTACTAGGGTGTGTCTAGCTTATCCAAGGTAAAGAGGCGAGCTGTTCATTGTATATGTCTACCTAGACGAGAAGAAGATGCTCGTAAAAGCCAGTTCTGTAATGCAGCAGGAAAAAAGAGTAAGATATTCAGGATGGACATAAATATAGAAATCCCTTTCTCTCCCTTCCTTCCTTCCTTCCTTCCTTCCTTCCTTCCTTCCTTCCTTCCTTCCTTCCTTTCTTCCTTTCTTTCCTCCTTTCTTTCCTTTCTCTCTTTCTCTCTTTCTCTCTTTCTCTCTTTCTCTCTTTCTCTCTCTCTCTCTTTCCTTCCTTCCTTCCTTCCTTCCTTCCTTCCTTCCTTCCTTCCTTCCTTCCTTCCTTCCTTCCTTCCTTCCTTCCTTCCTTCCTTCCTTCCTCTTTCCTTTCCTTTCCTTTCCTTTCCTTTCCTTTCCTTTCCTTTCCTTTCCTTTCCTTTTTTCTCTTCTCTTCTCTTCTCTTCTCTTCTCTTCTCTTCTCTTCTCTTCTCTTCTCTTCTCTTCTTCTCTTCTCTTCAGAGAAATAATCACCCATGTAGGCATCTTATGTTGGGATCCCTGCACAGCTTGGACTTCTCAATTACCTTTCCATGGGACTCACCTCAAGTGCAAAAAAAAGCTCTAAGTTTGTTGCGGATGATGCCTGGTGAGGTCTGTGCCATGCAGATGCCACTGCCAGAATTGCCTTCCTGGCCTTAAAATCTTAGAAGTGGGGAATGTCTCACTGGTTTAAATGAGCAGGGGCTTCAGCCTGAAGAGGTGAGTAAGCTCAGTTGGCAAAATGGTGGTGGGAATCTGCTGGAAGGCTTGGGTCTAAGGGCAGTTGACGGTGTCCATACAGTGAAGGGTTGGGCTCTTCAGACAAAGCAGTTCATTTGTACTGCTGTTTACACTGACAGAATCACAGTAATTGGTTTTTTCCTCCTCCAAATTTTTAATGATCCTGTACAGATTTAACTTTGCCATTATGGGAAAATGGTTCTTTCTTATGAACACAAGTGCTCAGCTTGGAAACCTCAAACCACCTTCACAATCTCCATTCCCGCAATAAAAGTCTCTGGATGACAAAACCTGCAGAACACCCGTCTAGCTTTTATGAAATCAAACCCTTAGGCAAAACTCATAAAAAACCCCCCACACAGTTGAAAAAGGATGATTTTATTTTGAAGTACTTTCCATTTTGCTATGTATTACAATATATTTCGCTCTAATCTATTCCTATATTTGCAAGCAGAATCTAAAAGGAGATAATATCATGCAAAGAGCGCAGTGACCCAGTACATTTAGTATTACCATATACTTGTAGAAGTCAAATGAAACAAGAGTGTTTTCAATTGCATGTAAATAAATATGTATTTTAATAACAGTTAATGTCAGTTAATAAAGGGAAGCACACTAGAAGAGTTCTTTAAGAGAAGATTACAGTCTTGGTGCAAAATCCTTTCCTAGAAAGTGATTGAAAAGAAATATGAACTTACAAAATATCATCTTCAACACAGGAAAATCTCAGTTCCATTTTATTCTTCCTCCCTTAGGAAAGTGGAAAGGCATTATTAAGGCATATAAATCAATTTTGGTAGCACCTTTATTGCCTAATATTATCACTGTGTACATACTGATAATTTCTCCGCATATTGTTTACATAGTACATCTTACCAGTCCCTGCTTCCTCCACGTAAAAGTTATCACAGAAAAGTGCATGTCTTGAATAATGCATGTGCACAAAGCGCTCAGTGTTACTTTGACATTATCCACTACTGGCAGAATTTGTGAGAAATGAAAAGAGAAGGTCCCTTTCCCTCAGGTAGCAGAACCCTGTAACTTTAGTCATAGTCAGTACTTGTCATTGGCTTTACCTTCAAATTGTACAAGTATCTTTCAGGAGAAATATGTCATGCAGTGGTGCATGGAGAATAAACTATAGGTGTAACTAGAAATTAAAAAGCCTGCACTTTATTACAGATCTGCTGTCAGACTCTGGTGTTGGCCAGAGTTCAGTACTGTTTGGGTCTTGGGTTTCATCTCCACTCACCACAGACACAGAGTGAAGGTTGAAACTATGAGTGGTTGTCCCAGCATCTCTTTCGGCTCTTACATCTCCTTTGGCTCTTACATTTATTGCTTACTTAGCCTGAAATAGCGTGTAGTGAGTCAATATTGCCATACAGGAAGGTGGAACTGCAGGGAACCAGCTGTGCCTTCACGACTGGTCCTTCCCCATCACAGACAGCCTTGTTTTAGGCACTTTATTGTAAAGAACTACTGAACACCTCTTGCATGTACCGTTCCTTTCCTCACCATCTACAAAACAAATGGAAGAAATGTAGTAGAAGTGTACCCTCAGCAAGTTTACCGATGCTACAAAACTGGGAGGAGTGGCTGATACACCAGAAGGCTGCCCTGCCATTCAGCGGGATGTGGATAGACTAGAGTTGGCCAGAGAGGAACCTAATGAAGTTCAACAAAGGCAAGTGTAGGGTCCTGCACCTAGGGAGGAATAACCCCATGCGCCAGCACAGGTTAGGGGTTGACCTGCTGGGAAGCAGCACTGCGGAGAAGGACCTGGGAGTCCTGATGGACAACAAGCTCTCCATGAGCCAGCAGTGTGCCCTTGTGGCCAAGAAGGCCAATGGTACCTGGGGTGCATTAAGAAGAGAGTGGCCAGCAGGTCAAGGTTATCCTCCCCCCTCTACTCTGCCCTGGTGAGGCCACATTTGGAATGTTGCATCCAGTTCTGGGCTCCCCAGTTCAAGAAAGACAGGGAACTACTGGAGAGAGTCCAGCGAAGGGCTACAAAGATGATGAGGGGACTGGAGCATCTCTTGTGTGAGGAAAGGCTGAGAGAGCTGGGTCTGTTTAGCCCGGAGAAGAGAAGACTGAGAGGAGATCTTATTAATGCTTATAAATAAAGCATTAAAGGGCAGATGTCAAGAGGAAGGGGCCAGACTCTTTTCAGTGGTGCTCAGCAACAGGACAAGGGGTAACGGGCACAAACTGGAACACAGGAATTTCCATCTGAACATGAGGAAAAACTTGTTCACTGTGAGGGTGACCGAGCCCTGGAACAGGCTGCCCAGAGAGGTTGTGGAGTCTCCTTCTCTGGAGATCCTCAACCCCCCCGGACGCCATCCTGTGCAACCTGCTGTAGGTGATCCTGCTTTGGCAGGGGGGTTGGACTGGATGATCTCCAGAGGCCCCTGCCAACCCCTGCCGTTCTGTGATTCTGTGATTCTGTGGTTTTGACTCCAAACCAGATGATGAGTTTAACCCTGAACAAATGAGGGAAACACGCCAGCTGGGCACCTGGGGGGGGGGGTTTAATATCACCGAGCACACACTATACTCTCTCCTGTGGACAAGCTCTTGTATTTCAGAAGAAGGTGGAAAAAGCCCAGCCCTTCAGAAGCCACGTTATGTATGTATAAAGAAGAAGAAAAAAGCAAAAGAACCCCCCACATTCCCTGTCCTAGTACTCTCAGTGATATGAGGGCATGTGTAAGTGCAGAATAAATAAAGTGTGAATGAGCGCTATTAACATGCAACTCCCTGCTGCAAATATTATACAGCAATCCTATGTTTTAATCCTGTCTTTATACAATCCCATCCATAAATTTATCATTCTCATTTTAAAAAAAATGGGATGTCTAAGCTCCTACTGTCTTGTAC
The DNA here is from genome assembly GCF_028858705.1 of Grus americana. Taxonomy (NCBI): domain Eukaryota; kingdom Metazoa; phylum Chordata; class Aves; order Gruiformes; family Gruidae; genus Grus; species Grus americana. Next base: position 109,229,134 of record NC_072854.1, read on the forward strand.
GTAGACTGCTTCACAGTTTCATTTTTTGGTTAATTAGAACCAGTTTTCCAATTTCCAGTCTAAATTTGTTCTTGATGCACTCATATCTATTTGATTTTGTATCAGTATTATTCTAAACTTCAGCAATTATTCTTTCCTTGGTGTGCAGTTTCAAATCCATTTATAAATAGACATGGTAACGGTGATGTCATCAAGAAAACTGTATGTTTGCAAAATGGAATGGGGACAGCCCACATCTTCTGGCAATGAGTAGTAACTGTTGACTGACTGCGACTGTGACTACTTCTGGAACTTACATTTTTTGGCTAGTACTGCTGAAACACTCAAACCACCTCACAATAGACCTCCTTCAACTCAGAAGTGAGAAGACGATATAAATGGGGCCAAGATTAACATTTCAGAGACCTGGGTGCTCTTAGTACGTGCAATGTAGTATCTGCATTAGCATTTTCGAGCGGAACCAGAGCGTGTTTTGAAATGAATTTCCTGACCATCCCTCCTCACTCCACTTTTGGTTCCCACTGTGGAGTAGTCTTGTACCACATATTGCCTTTTCGGAGCAAACCAGAGACATGCACATAACGCATTCTGTCTGTGAATGTGGGTTCAGCTCTATGGGACCAGACTAGAAATAAATAAATAGCAAGGACCATCCATGTGAAGCACGCACAAGTATCGTGGACCCCTGGTCTTCAGAGATTCCTCCCTACAGCTCCACTCCTCCTGGGCTGTGCTACCTGATAAAGCCTTAGATGTCCTGCATGACCACAGCAAGTGATTTCAAGGATCTGCGCCCCGTGTTTGCCGTCAGTAAGACAGGGCTAACTTGTGGGTTTTGCTGAGATCATTAGAATTATCAGTGACTGCTGCTGTGTGCTTACAACAGTGATCACAGCAATTTTTATAACCTCTTCCTTTTTGTGGCACCAGAAATTTCCCATTGCTGTTAATTAGTAACCAACTGGGCAAAGGAATAATAAAAAAAAAAAAGCACACAATTAATTTACTGAAAAAAACATGGTTTTGAAGAACTAAAACCAATTAAATGTTTGCTTTGAATTTATTTATTTTTGAAATGAAAGGTTTTGTTCCAATATTTTACATTACTTTTTAAAATTTCCACAAGGCATTATTTTTCATTTAAAATTAATACAAATTTTGTTTTAAAATATGAGACCTGATTATATAACAGAAAACTATATCCAAAGCATTTGATTTTTAGGTCAAATATAACATTTTTTTACTTAATCCAGAATATATATTTTGTAGAGTTTTTCTTTGTCATTTTTCAGGTGAAACTGTAAATATCCTGATCTGACCTGAAATAAATTTCTTACACGTTTTCAGAGCAATCAAGAAATTGAGAAGAAAAAAAAATATGAATCCGTTATTTCCCAAGCTATCCAACAAAACACTGAAAACAAGCGACACAAACTGAGTGGTGAGATTACCTTTAAAAGAAAAATCCTCGCATAATCTCAATATTCAGCGCAAGCCACCTGTGGTTGCACTACATCACTGGAGTGCGGCTTTGAATCCTAGAACAACAGGCTTTGGTGCACTAATACATCATTAATGTGTCTGCCTTTGCCTCACAGCTGACGGAGCATCTCTGCAGAGCATCTCTGCTTGAGACTACGAGACGCGCGCACGCGCTCTGGGAAGGAAGGGTTTGCAGCTTAACGCAGCCCTGGCTCGGGCGAGTGTCTCTCCTTACAGGGTAGTCACCATAAACAACCCAGCTTCGTGTGCAGATGTGCTGAATATATTCACACATTTAAAGCATTCCTCTTTACACTGACTTAGACTCAGTTAACAACATCAATGAACCCTTAAAGCACATTTTGACAGTAGTTCCAAATTAAGCAGTTTTCCTTCTTTTTTTTTTTTTCTTTTCTTTCTTTTTCTCTCCCTGTGTTGTGAAGCAAAGACAAATATATCTGATTTTTTTTTTTCTTTTTATGACTGTGGCTTGAGATAATTAAATTCAGTAACTGCCTTCTACCCAGCAGTGAGAAAGACTTTCCATCAAACTCAAAAGTCATGTGAAACTCAACTGGTTTCTGGTTCCTGACCAGCTCCAGCAGGATTTTCTTTGAGATCTATGAGAAACTGAAATCTTCAGCAGAAATTGCAAATAGGATAATTTAGCTACCTCCAGAGCAGCACAAATTTCTGGTGTCAGAATCTCATTGATTTGTTTCAAGATCATTAATAAAAGCCACGTGGCAAGTATTCTGGGCCTTCATTTGTCTGAGCTCGCATGCAGGAGTTGGTAGAAACAGTTTCGCTGCCAGTCGCTGTTAGGTATTTGTTATGTACCAGATTTTTTATTTCCTTGCAGTTTTCAGACCCCCAGAGAGCTGAATGTAGAAGGCTGCCCAGGTCTGTAAACCACAGTTCCCCAGCCTGCCTACAGGAATGGACACACTGACTAATTGTAGGAAGACAATTAATTAATACAGGATTCAATGCCATAGAGCATCTGTTCCAATAAAGACAGGCCAGTCACTTCAGATTCTAGAAGAAAAGCAATAATGTAAGGTGTAGTAATATTTTCAAAAAAGACTAATTTTTTCCTGTGACCCTCCAACCAAGCAGATGATAAAGAAAAAAGAGGTTTTTTCAAAATGGGTCCGGCTCGGTTTACCCCGGGGGAACAGCGCTGCGTGGAGCTGGATGGCGCTCAGTGCAGTTCTGCTTTGTGCCTGCATTCGTTCGTTTTTGTCCTCATCCTTGGGGCAAAAAACCAACTGAGGTGCCTTGAGCTAGCCCTGAGAAGAATATAGTCTTCTAGCAACCTGGAAAGCACTAGGTGCATACCTAATGGAGAACTGGATTGTTTTGTCCCGATTCAGATTTACACCGTGATTTAAGCAATGAGTTGCACGGTTTTGTTCCTTTGTGGGGCTAAGATTAACCCCCTACTCTGATCATGTTGCTAGTGTGATACTCTGTATGTTCATATGATAAATCATATATATCATGAAAGCTTCAATGATGGAGGATGTGAGGTAGGGTGTCCTTTATTTTCAAGACTTCATTACTCTTACAAGACCAATGACAGGAAGGAAATATTAAGGAATAAAACCACATAGGCTAAGAGCATATGAACAAAGCACACTATATTACAGATATTTCTTTTCTCATTAATTAATGAAATTCAGGCACTCCCATTGGAATGAGTTTCCAGTCTACTGTAGGAAAGGCAGCAAACCGCCCTAATTCCATTTTGCATCCGGTTTGTCCCCTTACACAAAAAAATAAGTTCATTCCTCAACAAGCACTTATGGTCAATAACACTGCTTTTAAGAAATAAATATTTTGCAGGGCAGAGCCTCTGCTCACAGTCCTGGAGACAACAGCGACAGGTCTGATGGGAGCAACCAGCCCATGGAGAGACCCTTCTTCCTCAGAGACTGACTTCTCCCTTCTGTGGTCATGGTTTGCTGCTGCTGGCAAAGCGGCCGTGTGTTTTTCTTGGAGCCTCGTGGTTCATTGTTGTGGATCTGGTGTGTTTGGCAGCATAAAACCCATTCCCCTGGCACCTTTCCCTTCTGGGTGTCAAAACGCACTGAAGGGTTGTGTAACTCACTTTGCAGTGTGTCTCCCTTTTGGAACATATTATTACATTTAATCTAGCAGTGTGGTGGGTGTTTGGGGTTCATGCTGAGCAGAATGCTTGCATACATTCCCTCCCTGAGATTTCACACAAATATGACAACCTTTCCAGGAATAGCTCCAGGAACATGGTGATGCTTAGAGTTTCATGTCGTGCGGGTTTTGCTGCTGCTGGTTTAATTTTCAGACTTTTCTCAAATTTTTCAAAGAAAGCATTCCTTTATATCATTATCATTCATAAATAAAGTGTGAACACACCAGGCCAATATATGACACTTAAATTCTTGGTATTTTACTAGATAACAGTGGTACGGCTAGCAATTCAGAAACGCTGTTCCTTTGATTATTACTTTTTAGAAATATAAACTTGTTTTCTTATTAAAGAAGTTTTAATACCAATTTCTCAGTGTAATCGCCACACAGTACCTGATATCATTAAATCAGTCAAGGGTAAATCTTCAGTGAGCACCACCACTGCAGCCCTTTTAAACTGTCTGTATGCAAAACTCATAACCTGGGCATCAACTTTTGTCCAAGGACATATGGAAAATACTTATTTCCTTCGTCCTCCCAAGGCAACACCGAGAGCTGCTTCTTCCTGAGGAGGAAGCTAAGCTGTGGAGCATTTTGTAAGAGGCACTGAGAACCTCAGAGAGCCAGGCCCTATACAGCAATCGCTGCCCCAGTATATCAGACTTGACTCCCCATGCATCATTGTCTTTTTACTGATATAATTAGTCTTTTAAATGGAATAATCTGGAAATGCATAAAAAAAACTTCCTTGAAAGCATACCGTAAGTCTTTACCAATGCACAGAGAGGGAAGTGAATGTGCATCTGTTATAGGGCTGGAAAGAAACTAATCTATTTTTCTGAATTTCCTTCTAGGTGAAATGCTTATTTGAGAGGGAGGAGAAAGAGCAACAAAATGACATATTTGCAGCAGTAGGTGACAGAAGATATATCAAGACAAATGTCTGCCTTTTTGCTGTGAGCAAATATCTTCTGTCAGACTCCTATAAGGGTTCACTCATGTGTGCAGCGCTGTCTCCAACTTCTCACCTGGTATTAAATGCATGCTAACTCCTGTCAGCTTCAACAGCACGGGCAGTAGAAATGAAATCTGAGGATCTTTTACATAGCACAGGAGAAACTACAACCCCAGTCACGGTCAGTGATCTGGCTTATTCTGGTGACAGGAGGTTTTTTTCCTATGCACCTTTCAGATATTGTTGACATGCAGAAAGCAGCAAATGCTGATCATTGTGCTTGTAGATGGGATAAATTCAGTATAAACTGCCTGTGCCAAGTCAACCTGCTGGACTAGCAGGGCTGGCCATGGGTCAGGGCTGGCCATGTGAGCATCCCCTGAAGCCCCCCTTCACCCTCCTGTGTCAAATTTTAATGTGCATCATGGGGAGCCCCACAGTCCTTTGATCTCCTCAGACCCCCCAGGAGATGCTGGGCACTTCAGTGCTTTTATGCAGATAGGACACGACATCTCCATCACGCTGAACTCCTCCTGGCAATTCTGCAAATTTCTATGGTACAAAGTGTGATTGCTGCATTGGCAGCAGAGGTAGTTGGAGGCACCACAAAATTTCTTTTGCACACCCCATCTTCTGTCTAAAGAGTTATGTCCCATGGATGGGGAGCAGAACAACATGGACAAGGTCACAGGCACAGGGGTGGAAGGAGCCAGCCTCTCATGTCCCTACCTGCCAGCACCCTTGCATTTTTATCATGCTTTTTGAGATAAGCTTTCTGCTGTTGTCCTTAAGGAAGGAGTATTTCTCAGTATAGGCATGATGTAATGCTCCTTTTTTCACTTTGGAAAGAAAACAGGCATTACGGTCTGTACTTCAATAATATCTACGCAGTTAAATAACTCACTCTGCAGCTGTGTGTGGGAGCGTGTTGCAATGTCAGTCTCGGAGTAACTAATTTTTCAGGCACAGCAGTGCTGAGGAGGAGACTCCCTGGCACAGGGCTGACCTTGGATGGGGGAAGCAGCCAAGAGACAGCGCCGTGCTGGAGGATGCTTTGCCCACTGTGTGCCATCTGGGAGCGACGGCCGATCCAGGCAGAACCTGCCCTGGGGGAAGCAGCCAAGAGACAGCGCCGTGCTGGAGGATGCTTTGCCCACTGTGTGCCATCTGGGAGCGACGGCCAATCCAGGCAAAACCTGCCCCCAAAGCGTACTGTGAACTGTGGCAGAGCTAAGCGTAGTGTCCCTGGCTCCCTGCGATGGCCCTGTCTCGCGCGGCTCGTTCCTCTCGCCTTTGGCTCCGCGGCTCTCTCCTGAGCCAGAGGCTGCAGCAGGAGGGAGCTGCTGTCCCCTGCAGTTTATGCCCTCTGCGGGGCATTTCGGACATTTCCCAGTGATGAAGCGGTGGTGGGTGCCCCCTTCCACCACCTTGAAAACCTGATATGCATGTGACGGGCTGGAAACGTCAGCATCTCTCTGGGCCACAGATATCACTGAAATAGCAACATTTCCCTTGATGTTCAGCAGCTTGAAACTCTCTCATTAGCGTCAGTGGCATGTTTTCCATAGACAAGGGCATGGGTGGGCTGCACATGCACCCTGATGTTTGCAAGCACGTTGGACGTGCCCTTTGGGGTGCTGCTCACCCACCTCTTTGGCACTGTGCAGCTCTGCCGTTCATGCACAGATTGCCCCAGGAGGCTGACGTTGCCGCGGGACATGCCCGTCATTTGTATGCCAGCTTTCCTGGCCGCAAGCTCTGCTGTATTCCCATAGGCAAAACATCTGATTTCGAGAGCGTTCAAAAGTTTTCAGTTGCTCAGAAACTTCTGTTAGCTCCTGCTGCTCAGCCCTGGTTTTCATGTCCTTCTGCGAGCCTGAGCCTCCAGCATAAAAGCCTATTGTATTGCCACAAAGCAAGACCAGAATTTATTAGTATTTTTCTTATTTCGCTAGCACAAAGTGACTGCTGTGAAAGCCTGTCACAATAAATTCTGCTGGGACGTGATGGCCTGAACCTGATCAAAGATGTTAGGGAAGCAGAGCAGTGAGGGAGCACTTCCAGCTGTTGCACATGTGCCAGGAGTGCCGGCGTCCCCGAGGACTGAGGAGGAGAAGAAGAGGTGCCCAGCGGTGTCCTGACAGCAGCCAGCATGTGGGCATTACTATGGAAAAGGGATTGTGGTTTTGTTATTTTTTTAAACGCCGTACCTAAAAGCTTTGCAAGGTCAGAAGTTCTTGGGCATAATAAGCACATTTTACTGAGGTGTGAAAGCATGGGATTTGCTAATCCATAGTAATTTTTCCAATTGAACTGGTTAGTAAGCAAAAATGTCCCTGCATAGCCATGGTACCTTACTTTCCAAGAAGGAAAAATAAATCAGAGGTCAAAAAAGGATCTCTGGCCTCAGCAGCTGCATAACTCATGAGGTTTTACTTCACAACAATCTGTAATGTGTCAGGATCTTAAGCCTCTGCAGAAAAATTTATACCATTTGTCTGAAATGGCTCAGAGGTCAAGAGAAGCTTGAACCGAACTTATAGAGTGTATGTTGCAATGTGAAGACTATTGCTCTCTAAACTGAAAGCAACGAGTCTGTCAGTCTGTCCTGTTGTTTGTTTGTGGTTTTTGGTTTTGGGTTCTTTTTTTTAGTACCACGTGCACATTTTCATTATGCTACACTAATATCTCACATTATTCTAGTCGATAAACCAGAAAAAGCCATGGGAGGAATAATTTTGGTCTAAGGGAAGATGTTCAGAGGAAGAGGATAATAGTTTCTTCACCCTCAGTCATGGCAAAGGAAAGGGTTAACTGAGCTTTCCAGAAAGAACTTGGAGAGGCTGCAGGTGTGAGAAAGGATAAAGCAATACTCACTGCTTGGAGAAGAAAGCCTGAAGTCCGTTCCTGGCAGATGCATAGGTCGAGTCTGGAAAGCGGCACAATCAGGTTATAAATAATGCTGAAAGATACGACCGAAACAGCTATCGAGCAGCAGCGGTAGCTAATGCCATCCCATTCATATGCTAAGCACTGGATGCTGTAGAAATCCAGGGCAGCTGCTTTCTGCTTTAAGAGGAAAGGGAAGCTTCTGAATTATTAATACGGATGGGTTGAGACTGGATATTCTATGAAACTGTGAGTTAATCCTATTAAAGGGAATGGCTAGGAAACCGTGATGAAGCATCATAAGTACAAAAATAGCAGGTGGTCACAAAACCCTGGTGCTGGGAGAGCATGGGTGCATTGCACAAGCTTGCCCTGTCCTCTGGCCCCACCAAGCCCAGCTGGCAAGAGCCGGCAAGCAGCCCACCACCATGTCCCCATCTGCAGATGCTGCACCCTTCCTCTCTGCCTGCAGGGCTTACCAGGCAGAGAACACGTGCAAAGAGCTAGGGAATGTGAAGAGGGGGGAAAAAAAAAAAACGTGTGTTTGCAGCAATTGCCCAGCAATTGGCATTTCTGCTTTCTGGAGCGGCTGCTCGGTGCTAGGAGCTTGGCTGGGCTGCTTCCGGAGCATGGGGTGCATGCATCCAGCCAGCCTGATTTTGGGGCTGGAAGCTGCTTAGCAGTACTTTTTTTTTTTTTTTTTTTTTTTTGGTCTGGCAGGGCTTTTAAAGCATAGCAGTTTTCTTTGCTATTGCTCTTATTAGCTGGTAAATGCCAGCCACTGTCCTGTAAATAATGTGACAGTCAGTTTTCATAATTGCTAGCATCTCTACCTCTCCATCTCAATCTATCTAAACCTAGCTCTTCTGAAGGGTTTAGTCTTTGGTTGCAAAAGTCCATCCCAAATCAGGACACAAATGCTCGCAGGGATCCTTTGGGCATGGCGAAGGCTTCTCCTTCCATTTCTTCTTCTAAATCTCTCAAAAAAATTGTCCCACCCATCAGCCTCTTGACCAAGCTCAGGCTTCCTACCTCGAGCCCCTCAAATCTCCCCTCTAAGCTGTTTGTGTGCCTGAAAAGTGCAGGATATTCCCATCAGAAGTGAAACATCTAGGTTGGTTCAAAGAAATGAACCGGGGAGGGAAAGGGCAGAAACAGAAAAGCACTTGAGCAAAAAGGGAGAAAGGGAACACGTATGCCTTGAGAGGTGGTGGAGGGAAACACAGAAGTGGATTACAGAAGAGAAATGTGGTGCAGCTTGGTGAATAAGGAAGGAGGCATGACAAGAAGGAGCTGTAACGATGGCAGAGCCGTAGGCACTGAAAGTGCCACCTGATCCTTGTAACTGGCTTTCTCCTGTTCTGAACAAGTGGATGCTTTAGCTTTTAAAATGCTACACATAGAGAATAGGTAGGCTTTAGGGGGAAGCAGAGGGTCTAGCTCTCCCACCCCCCAAAAATCCTGGGCCAGCCCTTGAGTAGCTGTCGGGCTCAATTTGCTCCCACAGAGCCAGCAGATCATGCTGTTGAGTAGTTAATGGTGTTGAAGCACCATCTTACTTTTGTGCCCAGGCTCTTAACAAGTAGCAAGAACAATGCAGTAGCAAAGCACAACATGTTTATTTCCCCAGCTCCATTCTTGCTCCCTTGCTCATCATACACATTTGCATAAATTATTTTCACAAGAACGAAGGACCTGTGTGAAACAGAGGGGAGGGCAGAGACTCCCCAGCCCACTGCCTGCTCTCCTCCATGCAGCCCCCGCTATCTGTTTTGCTTTAATGACTGCACAGTAGATGGGACAATATATGTTCAATTATTTCACATGCTTTTCTCTGCAAGTTACTCTGATGCGGCGCGTGATCAAAAGCAATTCTGCAAAAGCACTGAGCTGCCTGGGGAAAGCACGCCTCGCATACACATGTGTAAGTTTGTCAGGCCATGCAGCTCTGATGACCTCGGAGCAGTGAAGAAGAGACTCGAGTCAGTCCACAGACAATGCCATGATTGTTGATTTTGACATTATCGCCCAGGGAGCAGCAAGGGATGTGGTCCCCACATGCCTGTCGCCGTGCAGACACGAGGTGGGAAAAGAGTTTACTCTGTCACTAGTGGAGACATTAGTACCCCGCGCAGGCATGGGAAGACCAGGAGAGTGGCAAATGGGATGGTCACTGCAGACAGGCTTTCTGGTAGTAGGAAGGACTTGGTTAGAAATGCATTGGTTTTGTGAAAACTGAAGGAAAAGATGGAGATAAAGCCTGGAGGTGGTGAGGCAGTGAGAGACTTGCATTCAGCAGTGGTAAAGGTGGTGCTTGATGACAAAACAAGGGGGGTTTTTTTTGTGTGTGCATGTGTAGATTCAGCTGTAACTCAGCAGAGGAGATCATTTGATTTGTTTCTAGCTAAGAATACACATAAATCCCTGCCAGAAGCAATGGCTAGCTCAGCTGCTTGGTTGTTGAGAGGACAGAAGATTTTGTGGGCTCTCTCCTGCCCTCTTGCCACCTCCCAGCACTTCAACCACCCTCTGCAGAGGGGAGGGTGTTTGCTTGAAGAGCCTGGGAGCTGAGACACCCAACTCCAATGCACCCTCCTTTTGCCCAGACTTTCTTCCCTCTGTTTTTTTTCATAGAATCATAGAATGGTTTGGGTTGGAAGGGACCTCAAAGATCATCTAGTTCCAACCCCCCTGCCATGGGCAGGGACACCCTCCACTAGACCATGTTGCCCAAAGCCCCATCCAACCTGGCCTTGAACACTTCCAGGGATGGGGCCTCCACAACCTCTCTGGGCAACCTGTTCCAGTGCCTCACCACCCTCACAGTAAAGAATTTCTTTCTAACACCTAATCTAAATTGACCCTCCTTCAGCTTAAACCCATTACCCCTTGTCCTGTCACTACACTCCCTGATGAACAGTCCCTCACCATCTTTCCTGTAGGCCCCTTCAGGTACTGGAAGGCCACAATTAGATCTCCCTGGAGCCTTCTCTTCTCCAGGCTGAACAATCCCAACTCTCTCAGCCTGTCCTCATAGGAGAGGTGCTCCAGCCCTCTGATCAGCTTCGTGGCCTCCTCTGGACTTGCTCCAACAGCTCCATGTCTCTCCTGTACTGGGGCCCCCAGAGCTGGACGCAGTACTCCAGGTGGGGTCTCACAAGAGGGGCAGGATCCCCTCCCTCGACCTGCTGGTCACACCTCTTTTGATGCAGCCCAGGACACGGTTGGCTTTCTGGGCTGCAAGCGCACACTGCCGGCTCATGTTGAGCTTCTCATCAACCAATACCCCCAAGTCCTTCTCCTCAGGGCTGTGTGCCCTCAGCTCCATGCAGCTACAGCAGATGAGCTCAGGTGCTCCTGTAGTTTGTTTGCCTCCTTTCTGGGACATTCAACTCAAAAAAGACTGTCCTGCTCCCTAGTAATAGGCAGGAGTCACCTATCCTTCAAGGAAGAATTTTACAACACTTTTTTTTTTTTTTAAATAGCATGTTGCTCTGGTGCTATTTCATGATGCAGCGCCTTGGAGCCAAAAGGGCACATAAACAAATGTGTGTTAGGAGTAGCTGGGGGAGATGGGGCAGGCGTGGGCAATTTTTCATAGGTGAAAGGCAAGCGTTCCCTCCTCAACATGCAATTCGCCGCAGTGCAGAGGGCCAGCACAAAACTTACACATCATGTCAGCCCCACTTTAAAGGTCATTTATTGTGGAAATAGTCCTTGTGCTGGTTCTCTGAACGAGGATGAATATTAGTCTTGGTGCAAAGCATTGCTCGCAGGAAGACCAGCTTAGAAAAATTAAACATTGTTTTTTCATGAGCCTCCTCAATGCAAATCTTTTCACTCCCCTCATAAGAATTATTTGTATAGTCTTATTTTAAGTAAGAGAAATTTCATTCTCCCTGTCTTCCCCCTCCCTCCTTCCTCAACACTGTTTCTTCAGAGTTTGCGAACATTAAAAAAGGGATAAAGCCTTTGACAGCCTCACTAGGACTCTCTCCTCAGACAGCCATCTTCTCTTTGCTGGCTGAAGAGCACAGGACATGGAAGATTTTGCCCCAATACCATCTGGTTTCTGGGTGCAGCCTTAAGAAAATAATTCTACCTCTGGCATATGGCAAAAGCTCCTAAGTGCATCTTGTTTTCCTGGATGCTATCCCTCCCTCATCTGTGATTCTCCTCACTCTGCTAGCAGTGAGTGCTTCTCCAGGCTTACCTTTCAAAAGCCTTTTTGTTCTTGTGGTCTTTTGGGAGGAGGAGAAAACCATGAGGGTAAGAAGGGCACCGCTGGGGACTAGTGTTTGCATAAGTAAGTATTAATTAAAATAGGGCAGATGATAATCTTGTCTCGTGCAAAATCATAACCCCTTCCCCAGTTTTCTGAGATTAAAGGGAAGCTAAAAACTCATCTTCAAAGGAGGTGTCCCTGTGAGTGTCCATGAATCCTGGCTACCTAATTCCTTAGGTCCCTCTGAAGATCTCTGCATACGTTCTTCACTATTTCTACATGCAACTGTTAACCAGAGCTTTGCAAGAGTGAGTAAAGTGTGGCGATGGTAATAGCTTTATGAGCAAAGGAAGCGTGCATAATGCAAACAGCCTCAGCTCGCTCACCGCCTTAGGCATCACCATCTGTGTCTGCTAGGCAAGAGGATGCCAGACAGAGCACTGGTGGTGTCTCTCACCTATTGAAAAAGTGACACCGGATCTTTAATTATGAAAGAAGTAACCAGAAGCCACTTGGGCTATGAGTCACATGGGACCCTTCACAGAAATAAAATAAATGTATTTGTTGATGAATTATTCCTAAAGAGGAAACAAACTAAAGGATTCTTGGATGGTTCTTTTCCAGAAATAAGGTCAGACCTAATTAGTTGTGTAATTAGTTGCCTAATTGCCTAACTAGTTAACTGTTAGTGACCTTTTTTAACTTGTGGTGACAAATGCATGCTGCTGTGTTCCGTTTCCCATGGGAGGTCCCACAGTGCTTTACAGACTGCAGCCCTGACACAGCGAGTTCTGGGACACAGCTCAGCGATGGTGATGCTGCCCCACGGTGCTACATGATACATGGAGGTTTACCTAAAGTAACAAGGACAGAGGCCAAATTGTTATTACATATGTTGTGACTTGGCTGCCCTTCAAGTGTCCTGTTCTGAATGCTGGTCGCCTGTTTCCTCCCCAGTTTCATGTGACTTTACAGATGGCCTTCCTTACGGACAAGAGAAGATCTCTTCTGCTGGCACTGATGAACATCAAAAGAGGACTAGCACCTAAAATCAGGGCAGTAAAAACGGGAGGTCACTTTCGAGGAGCTGAGAATGACAGTGCTTGCCTAGTTCACGCAGGTGCACAAGGGGCAGCGAAACCAAGACCAAAGGCACTACTGAGCTGGTGCCTTCGTTAATGGCGTGCTGCAGGACGGGTGCTGAAGCTGAGCGCTAGTTACGATGGTGTTAAATGCATGGGAAAATATTCTGTAGGCAGAGTGTTACCAAGAGGTAAACAACACCTTTATGTGAAAAAATAGAATACTGATGTCTTGAAAGCTTTTTTGGTGACTAATGAGTGTTTCAGTTGTGACTGGTAGAAACATGCAAAAAGATGCCACTGTCCACGAGAGGAAGGGAAAGTGACACTGAAAGTGGTGGTGTGGGCAGCGGTGGTTGTCGAAGGAAGAAAGAACAAGTAGTCCAGGAGAAAGGTAATGTCGGGTAGCAGGCGAAGTGGAAGTTTCTGGAAAAACCTCCCGACCTTCAACATGGTGAAAACACAGTGCCATGGATATGCCAGCTCTAGAAAAAAGTCTAGTTTGACTCAATTTTTGCCTAGTCCAGGCAAGTTAGCTCTGCTGAGAAACAGTGTATTAGCATAGGTACAGCTTTGAGCAAAACCACTGTTTCTGGTGCCCTCGTTAACTTGGTATTTTGGCACGGCCTCGTGCCATATAGACATACGCAGAGACTCCATGGTAGAGTGAATTCTGTCTTAGTGCAGAACTTGGTGCAGGAATGAAAACAAGAGAAAGGCTTTGGCCTTTGCTTGATATGGGTTCAGGTAGTCCTTGGGGCATGTGGGGATCATTTAAAAGCTGCTACAATTTGGCTGTGCTTTTCTAACTTTTGATGGCCCCACGTTCTCCAGACTGTGTTTCCTCCCTCCCCCAGTCTTCCCCCAGGGCACTTAGGCATGCCTTATGCCACCATGGCATCTGTGGGACAAGGCAAAGATGCAATGCAGAGAAGGAAAACTCTGAATCACCTATGTAAAAATAAGATTTTTTTTTTTTTTTCCCCAATGAAGTCCAGAATGTAGGGAGAGGGATCTGTGCGTTTCACACTGATTTATTGAAGTTGGCTGGCTCAAACAGTGACTGTTTCAAAGCAGAACGTTGTAAGCTTGGGAAAGGGCTAGCTATCCTCACAACAGTCAAACAAATAACCAAAATGGGAGACAGAAATTGGAAGGCAGCATGAGAAAACACGTGCACCCCAATACACAGAGCAATGAGCAGACTTCTGATCTTCCCACTGTGGATTCCTGAAGAAATATTTCTAAGGGACAGCGAATCTGTTCATACATGGCTGCAGGTAAAAACAGAGAATTTTTAAGCACAGGCAGCACAAACCATCATCATGGAAAGGACCAAGATGGGGTAAAGCTGAGGCAATGAAGAGGCAAGAATACAGACGTCCAAGGGGCGTATGCCTGTCCGTACAGCACAGGCAACAAAAGAAGAAACTGGGAGCTTTTAAAGCTAATTAAGCATTTGCAGCTCACAAGCAATACTAAGAATTGCAATGCAAAGGTGAACTGTTGATGGTGCAGTGTGGAGCCTGGATGGCCCCTAAAGGAGCTGCTATCCCTTTTTCCAGAGACAGCATATACACACTATTTATATCAATCTTTCAGGTTTTTTTCTTTAACAATGAAGTAAAAACATGTGACTTGAACTTCCTATTAAGCTTATCCCTCCATGGGATTTTCCCATGCAAATTTGTATTACTTGTTCCCTGGGAACTATACTTCAGCCAAAATAGCCCCTTTAATGCAGAATTTTAGCACTGCATATTCAGACGACTCAACAGAAAAGCCCATATTGCTCAGTCCTGCCCTGCAATCTTCCACCCACTCATAAATACAGCATGTTCCCATCTGTGTGTGATCATCATCTCATTGTGATCTTGCTAATTTTTTCTGTTCTTTTTTGGTGTGGGTACAACTTAGTGCAGGTGTCCAGGTTAGGGTAACGAAGAGCCAGGTAACACGTTGCAAAGTCTGCATGAGCAGAAAAAAGAAAATACAATATTTTAGTCACAACAAGGTTAAGGGAAGCATTTATCTGATGTGCTGGACCTGGAAACATATTTTTGTCTCACACAACATTATTTCTCTTGGAAAACCAATGCGTTACAAAAGGTTTTCAATGGACTTGGGGGGTGGGGGGTAAAGGGTCCTCTGCAGTTTCTTAATGCTTGAAATCCATTTCTGAGTACTTACATCCCTAATTAAAGGTCACCTACTGGTTGGAGAACAACTGTTAATGAAGAGTTTAATTATCCAGATGACAGCTATGAAATCCTACTCCTGTGCTTGAATATTTTAAAGCAACAAGGCCCAGATTTTCAAATGCGTGCTTGCAACCAAGTACTTAGACCAAAAACTCACTCTGAAGAAGAGCGTGTACATGCAGTTTGCATTTACATACACAGTGGGAGATTACACATGCCCATATTAAAGAGGCAACCCTGTGAGGATGTTTGTATGTGCTTACTTGACTGTTTGAACCAGGCCCACCTTTCTTTTCTGTTCTTTCGTTTGGGGAGGGGGGAGATATGGTTAAATTATTCCTCGAGGATAAATAATTTCACATTATTAACTCTTCTTAACAACAAAGCTGCATAAATTAAATGTAAGATTATCTGCTGTGCCCTCAGTGGAATGATTAGGAGGGAATCTACAGGAAAGAAATGTGGCCAAATGATTTGAAGACTTGCTAAATGGGATGCAAAGCCTCATCTTGCATTCTTAACAAGCTCAAACGTAGACCTGCCTTCTAATGAGCAAACCCTGCTTGGCATATCTGTGCAACCCCCAGAGCAGCGTTGCAAAGAAAATGGCTCATGGTTCATTTTCTCTACTGAGTCAGGTTTTTGCTTTTATTGATGCTTTTGACCAGCTGCTCCCATTACCTTTACCCGTGGTGGCAATTTTCCTGAGGTGGCCTTTAGTCCGCCAAGCCGAAGTGGCCCCAATTCCCACTTCCGGTCACAGCACCAGATATGTGTTTCTTGGGGAGGTCAGGGACGGGTTCCCCACAAGGTACATGCTTCTATCAAGCAGATGAAGTTTGTCATGTCCTGAAAGGCAACAAATTCACTGCCGACACAGTCTTTTTATGTCGCTCTGATGAGGCACCGTAAGGGCAAAGACAGCCATAACTTTTTAACTGGGCATTTTCTGTGGCTTGGTGGAGACTGAAAGGTAAGGGCCACATAAGGGTATGGAGGAAAACCAGAAGGTATTACAATATTGTTGACTGCCGGATGGTCTTTGGAGTGAGCTAGCAACGGGCTCCAACTTAGAACAACTCCAAGATTTTTCCTGTGAGTCAGAGCTAGGCTTTGACTCGGGTTCCTTGTTACCTGTGGCCTGTCTCTCCTACACATACTTGCACACGTGTGCACACACAGACACACTTATTTATCTGAACAGAAAACTCAACAAAACAGAGCTCCAAGCCCTGGCTATAAAAAAGTGGGAAAGAAAATTAGAGTGCATCACATAAGAAGAGCCATTTATATATATTAAAAAGGAGAAAAACTCCTGTCAAAGTTCTGTCAATGGTTTATATCTTATTCATAAGAAATGTGCATTATAGAAGAGATTGGTTAAAACAAAGACGGGTCAGTGCTGCTAACTTATCTGTTTAAGAGGTTTCAAACATACCTTTCTGTGCTTTGTTAACTCTCCAGAAGGCTACAGAAGGGTTTCCTTTGCGGAGTCTCGTCAGCTAAGTTTCATTCGTAGGTCACAATGACCTGACTGTGGAGGCTGTGCCGCATAAATGGAGCTCTCCAGATAAGTAGTTACATTTATTGCATACTTTGTCAGCATATCTCTGTCCATACACTTGTTCTCAAGGCACTTTGTTTTGATATTGGTTTTATTAAAATAGGTTTCAGAAAGAGAAATGTAAAATAGTTTAAAGATTACACACATAAACATGTTGTTCAGTGCTGAGAAAATCCACACCAAACACCAGCAGGCTTTTCTGTTACATTACAAGCATGAATAAAATGTATCTTGCATTTTTTTTCTTCTATGGCTTTCTTCAAAGAAAAAAACACTGCTTTAAAAAATTGCTATAAAAGGACAAATGTCGCAGAAAGGGAAAGTAACAGGTCCTACAATGCCCCTCACAATTTGGAAGATGCTTAAAATTAAAATCCAAAGAATACTGAAAGGCAAGGAGATCTAAGGACCATAAGAAGGAGTTTTTTGTCTTGGCAACCACACGGTCAGCCTCCCAGCTTTGGAGCTGCTGCCACAGCCTGAGCTGCCCCCGGAGCTCCTGCACGGCACGCGTGGGCAGGATGACTTGTGCCTCAAGTATTTCTGTGCTGTCTTCCTGCTAGGGATGAGGCAAGATGTGTGGTTATGCAGGCTCTACTTGCTCTTCAAGTGTCACTCATCCCTTGTCTCCTCTGGGGGAGGAGCCATGGGCTAGATGGCTTCATCCCTTGGGCTCCGGTCTGACTCCGGCTACAAGACACAACCCTGCAAAGTCTTTCTTCAGGGGTGTTTGTTTGTAAAACATATTTAACTGAGTCCCTATTCTGCAAATGTGCGGGCAATGGTTTCGCATGAAGTGGATGAGCTGCACCGAGCTCACGTGCCTGACGTAGCTGTGAGAGGATTTACAAGACTGGCTTCTAGACTATGCCTGCGCTTTCCTGCACTGCCAGCTCTCATCCTATTGCCTTTGCAAACCGTCAGGGCCCAGGCAAAAAGGTGTGATGCGCTAGGAGAATTTGCCCTATTTATCAACAAAAATGGGCTAGCATTTGCCAAGGAACACACCTCATTTTTGGCCTAAGAATAGATTCAGGAGCCTTTCTTCAATGCAGCTGGAATATTCATCATTTTGGAACATCTTCATTCAGACACTTCCATCAGGATGGATGTTAAGGGCTGCACACCAGTACACTGTATATGACATAAGGCATTTGTGAAGAAATGATTCCTCTGAGTAGTCAGAAGATCTTCCCAGAGATGGGCTGTCTTTCCTGTTTTGCTCTTTGATTCTTCCTTCTCCTGGATCTTGGAGGGACTATTACTTGTGTTGAGTAATGAAATTCCCCCCTCCCTCCTCCCAGAACACAGTATCTTTGATCTCCCCTGTTTTATGCACTGGGGAGCTGATACTTCCTTCCCTGGCTAGGACTGAATGAATAATCATCTGTAGTTATTCGCATCAGGTTCAGATGCTGAAATGTGAAGCTGATGACAAGGGAAATTATGGATGGAAGCATCAAGAATTGCTACTGAAATTTTAGGTGTTGTAGGGAGGAAATATTCAAAATAAATATTCACATTTAACCATGAAGACTCCAAAGATTTGTAATCTCATGGGACAAACCTGTGAATTTTCCGTTAGGTGAGAATGAAGCCCAGACTCCTGTCCTTGTGAGGTTTCTTTTATGCCCACATAGAAACACAATCAGCATGAGAAAATCCTACTCAACCCTAAATCTTTGGTGTGATTTGTAGTGATTAACCGTCAAAAAGTTTGGTATTCAAATAATGTAAAAAACCCTGTATGTTCATAGAGATGTTATTCAAAACCCCTGTAAAATCAGGAAAACTTGATTAAAAGCTTTTTCTTTTTTTTGTTATTTCAACATATGCAGCGTATGGTTTCTTTCAGGTCTTTGAGTCTGGACCATCATCTGATAATGTGCACATGAAGGATTGTCTTAGAAGGAAAAGTGAAAGAGAACGTTTAGGATTTCACAGAAACTTTTGTTCAGGTTTTCAAAAGTCATATCTGGATCCATCGTCCCTTACGTAGCCCAGACAATGCAATGCACTAATACTGCTGCATTGCAAACCTGACCCAGGTATCATGTTAGAGCAGACTGTTGAGCTATCTTGCCATACCCAAGGAGCCCAGCTGCACAAAAGTGTTTTCAACCCAACTTTGTGGGAACAACTTGAGAAAATCCTCCTTATTATGAATGGGTTCTCCTGCTCTTGTTCTTGCTCTTTCTTAACTTGAAAACAAACCCCAAACCAAACTCCCTGATCTAAACTGGAAAGAAATCTGGTTCCCTGACCCTGCCATCCAGATCACCACAGATCCTATCAAAAGCGACACTTTTGTGCAGAGTAAGGCAGGTCCATGCAGCGTGGAACAGTTAACACCAGCCTAGCTGGAGATGCCTCCTGCCCCTCTGCTGTGGGGAACAGAAATGGAAACAATGCAAGATACTCCCATTCCTAGTAAGTCTGTGCTGAAGGAGGGCTTTAAGTTGGCATTCTGTCTCCTGTAACCTCAGGAGATATGATTAATTGAAAAGAGCTAATTATCTGTCATTCTTGTAACATATTTCACGGACAAAAAAATTAATTCTACATACTTTTTTCTTTCAACTGTTTATAAACACTACTTAATTCTCAGTAAGCAGCTAACATCTTCCTAAAATGAAGGGAATCTCTGCCTGTATGGTGGGAGATACCAGTTTATAATTTCATTTATTTCTTGAGACAATTCTACAAGAACACTTTGGCACATACTGAAGTTTTGTTCTTTGTCCGTCAAGAACTGATGAAGATAATGTGTCATCTCTGATGGCTGTTCATTGAATAAAAATAGCAAAGTGGAAAAAAAAAATGTTTTCCCATAAAAAATAAGTTTACATGCTACACTGAAGTCATTATTCAAATTCACAGTTGAAAGTGATTATCACACAGCCTCAGACACATATTCATGCAAGCATTTCAGTTCAAGTGATTCAGAGGAACCAATGAATAAATAGTCCCATCACTGTTTTTCGATGCAGGAGAGCAAGGGCCATTTCTCGTGTGGAAATTATGAGCAGATGAGGAGGTCTCTGTTCTGTACATCTGGGCTTGCATTTCACAGCAACCAAACTTGCTCAACAGAATGAAGAAATCCCTGCGGAAAGTCTTTGTGAAAATGGCATAGAGGAATGGGTTAGCACAGGAATTGATGGGGTAAAACAAAACCAGAAGGATCTTGGATTTGGACACTGTGATGAGAGGAACCTTGAGTGAGGCTGATATTGCAAAAAAAGATATTGGTGCCATGCAGAGGAAGTCCGTGAAGATCAGTATGGCCATGCGCTTGGCAATCTTGGTGTCACTGTTTGAAGAGATGACATTAGGGTTTCTCACAGTAAAGTAGATGCAGATGTAGCAGGCACATATGATCACAAATGCGAGTACGTTCAACACTAAAATAAATATAACATAAGCCTGAGAAAATGATGTTTCTATATCCATGGGCAAACAGATGCTGACCTTCATGTAGCTGCTGACTCCAAATATGGGAAGAATTGCCACCGTGAAAGCAAACATCCAGCCAAAAATCATTATAATCACAGCATGACGAAATCGAACCTTGCGGTCCAGTTGCATGGCGTAGGTGATGGTGTGCCACCTTTCCAGAGTTATGACAGTCAGCGTGTAGACTGAGAGTTCACTTGCAAACACTGTAAAAAATCCTGCAGCATTGCATCCTGCCCCAGTTTGCCAGTCTATGGCATAGTTGTAATACTGGCTTTTGGTCTGGATATCCACAGATGCAATAAACAGCAGATAGATACCTATGCAGAGGTCTGCGAATGCAAGATTGCACATTAGAAAACGAGGTACGGTGAGTTTGTATTGACTGCTTATTAAAATAATGAGGACAACAATGTTCCCAGTGATAGCTAAAATGTTGATAAACCATATCAGGACTCTCAGAATGTTGTATCCCATGATATCTTCACAAGGATTGAAAGCATCAGGTTTAGGTGAGCAAGCTACGTTAACTACTTCATTGCATAAACCATAGTCAAATTCATTCTCTGCTGGTTCAAGTCCTATGCCGTAGATGGAAATAAAATCTTCAGCTGCAGATCGCCTATGTATCTTATTGCCAGGCTGTTCATTGAGGTCTTGCTTGGCCTGAGATATGCTACATATTGGATGTAATTCAGTGCTGAAATTGTAAAAAGAGTAGCATTGGAAACAGATGTAGCACGAGGCATACAACAAACACAAAAACATCCAGTTTCCATTAACTGCTCAGTTTTTCTGGTTAGCTGATTATATAGACAACCCTGAGGCTTGAAATTAATAGTCTGGCTGGTCCCTATTTATAAAATATTACATGAAAATGTAAATGATTTTAAAACATCATAAAATGTAAGGGAAAAGAAAGCCTGATGTTTGCTTTACTAGCAATCACGACACAGTTATCCACCTGCACAGGTGCATTCTGTAAGAAGCCGTCCTTATTTTAACTGAAGTTCTCGCATAATCTGTCGTCGAGAAGATGATTCTTGCACAGGGGAAACACGTGATGATGAATTCCTACATAAGACCGAACTTTGAAGAATGAGTCAATTCATCTGTGCCCATAAGGAGTCTGTACAATCACAGTAATGCTACTATCCCTTAGTATTACCCTCAAATTCTCCTTTTCCTAAAGTTTTTGGCAGTCAATATGCCATATTCAATCATGTAACTCCTTCAGGGCACAGAACAACTGCCATTCATTTTGAGTATCTCATATCATATTGATAACTGGCCATTAACACAAATAAATAGCATAAATAAATTCATGCAGTCTTCCAGATAATCTCTAGAAGCCAGATACCAACATAGATACAAATACAAGACACCTGTTTTTCAAAGAAAATAGATTTGAAACCAAGTGAAGCCAAGCCAAGCCAAGCCAAACCAAATGAAACCACACCAAACCAACCCAACATGTCTGTAGAAACAGTAGTTTCTTTTGTTTCTGTCAGAAAGTCTTTTTTTTAAAATATTTTGCATATTTTAGAAAAGGTAGATAAAGGAAATAAAAGAAAAGAGTTTCAAGAAAAAATGCCTTTGAAGGTAAACCAAGTATTTTTTGACGGTGTTGTCTTTGGCTTTATTTCCTAGAGCATGAACTCTATGACTTTCTTCTCCATGCCTAGAACAAAGGAAAAACCAAATGTTTTGGCTGAGATGACGGAAAGATGATCAGCTCCATCAAGTTAAGAAATATCAAGGTGTGTTAACAAGAAATTAAGGGTCAGACTTTATCAACTGCTTCTCCTACGCTGCCTTTGAAGTTTGGTGTCCCAGAAGCTTGCATCCATAGCTTTGCATAAAATGGATCCAGACCTAACCTGAGTTAGGGAATAAACCAGCTGACAATGTGTTGCAAAACCAACACAGTTCAGCTCTGCCTACTTTCATCTACAGCATAGACAGCAATTTAGATGTATAATTTCTAGGACAGGACCCCAGCTTATCTTCCACCCTGGCTTGCAGTACAGTATAGAGAGAAGAGCTTTCCAGGCAAGTTATGCTGAAATTGTTAAACAATTGGTTGCAGCTTAAAAGGGACAATACTTTTTTTGTAAACTAATTTTACCCTTTGACTTTGTGCACTTACTACATCTTCCAAAAATCGAGTTTAAAAGGTCTGCAAGAAAGGAAAACTAATGAAGGCCCAGCACCAGAAGGTGAGGGACATTTCCTATGAGGTTCTGAGCATCGTCTACTATTATCAATATTTTTTATCTTGCCTGTCAACTGAGGCAGAAAACTGGTTTTCTGTGGGGTCAAATATGCACTGCGGAGGTCACAATAGCAATAACAAGGCATTACATTTTGCTCCCCTGTGTTCTGCTCGCATAAGGATGAGTGAGGGGTCCAGTGTATTGATCAATATATCAACAGTTCTCTAGCTGAAAGGGAATATATGCTTCCAAGGAGCAATAACAGGAGAGAAAGTACCTCAGTTTTGAGTGCAACAGGCACTTGAGGGCACTGAAAGCTACCGCAATTGGTGATTCTTCTTAAGTGAACAGAGGGAAATGTTTTTATCCAGTCATTTCTCAGCTATGAGTTAAAAATAAACCTTTTCCAAAATTATGGAGGCACTGCCTGGAGCTAAATCTGTCCCCTGATAACACTGCTACGTAAGGCCAATTAAATATTTCTGATTATTACAATTTATTCATTCTTGAATTATTTTACAGCCAGCGATCCCAAAGAAAATCAGGTTCCCGCAGAGTTAGCTGCTTGGTTTGCTCCAAGGATGGGTGGCAAAGAGTCTCCTGCCGGTTACCTGTACCACGAGCAGATAAAATGGGCAGATGCAAACTCCTGAGGGAAAGAAGAGCTATTCCCTGGTACTGACTGCTTACCGGTTCTTTGCCCTGGGATATTTGCCCTTTGCACCATACAGTGCATTCAGAGTAACAAGCTAAAACATTTTTTGGCAAGGGATGCTTGCTTCCTTTTGAGACGGTAGGTATCGTAAACACAGTTCATTTACTCGGTCTATTTGTAACCCTCTGTTACTGTTTAACATTGCTTTGCTCAAGTAAACCCTCTGAAAAACAAACTAGAGGAAGGACAGCTTAAAGAACAACATTAAAATTGGCAGAGTGCTCTGACAAAAATACACAGAAATTACTACCTTTGTACAAGTGGTTATTTTATGCGCTCCGTCTGGACCCGGTGACAGCAGGACCTTGTGTGCTGAGAAACATGCTCAGCAGAATAAATAGTCCCGACCTAGGTTCTGTATTGAGCCCCATCTCAAACCAATCATCCTCACCAAAGAATGACATCAAGTGAGTTGTGAGCAACTGATATTATGTTCTCCTGAGACGAGGCCCGAACACGACTCCTGATGCTGCCATGTTTTTTTAAAAAAGTAGGATTTCAAGTGACGGCTCCTCCAAAGAATAATGATCAAGTGTAAGGACAGAGTCGTATCAATGTCATTCTTTTAGGCAGAAGGTGATCTTTATGTCAAAGAAAGCCAAAAGCTTGCTGAAGTTCATAATGGTCTATGACAAGTTGAGGGTTTTAACATCCAGCCTCTGCCCTATCTGCACTTCAAGGATATTATTTTCTGGTTGCAGAAAAACGTGAGGGGAGTTCAACATACTGCTCTGGGCTTGTCTTAAGAAAGCAGTTTACCTTCTGTTAAGCCAGCATCACAATATTTTGGTGTGATAAATCTACAGATCAATAGTTATCATATAATCCTTCTTGGAATGGGGGAAAAAAAAATAATCAAAATTGCCTACATTTTAATTTGTGTCTCAGTCTGGCAGAGCTGTGCTTCCAAAATTTAGAAAGCACTGCCGCTGTAACAGGTAGAAGCTTTCTGTTGTCACAACACAGCCTGTTCGCCAGTGCAGATGGATTTGGGAGAGGTGATTGAGCATGACCCATGATGGCAACTTATTTTATCTAAGGTTCTCAAGTGCTGAGAAAGTCTCCCAGAGGGGAAATCTTACATAAACGGGGCAGCCAGAAAGGGGCCACACATCCTTGTCTTAATTCTTTCCCGAATTTCCCACGTGGACAACCAACTGCTGCCATGATCCTTAGAAACGTGCTTCTGGGGGTGATGAGGCATCCTTTTTATCCTTCCTGGACTGCCTGGAAGGCTTCTGGAACCCCAACAGCCACGGGAGAGTGACCGTCTCCATGAAGGTGCACGGCAAGTCAGGTTACATCACGGTTCTCACCACCACAAGTAATGCCTGCACCGAGCCACGCACAGCTCTCGCCAAAGAGATGATACCCGCTGCGTGATCAAGCACTGCGAACTATTAATAACTCTTAAAAAACCCGAGCAGTCTTCAATGCACATGCAGCTCGTGCCAGCTGTCAGAAACTGCGTTGAAATGAAAGCAGGTGTAGCTACTGTACGTGTGACTAATCTCTGCTGAAGAGTGTGGTAATACCTTTGGTATTCAAACCGAACTAAAATGCATCTATTTTCTCACTTTAAGCTGGGGAGAGGATATCAGTCTCCCACCAATTTCAGTACAAGACACATGACTGAAAAAATTACCATTTTGAATTATGCTTTAAAGCAGTTAACAGGAAGAGTTTATCTAAATAATTTGTTCTAATACTTTCACATTTATGCTTAATATTTTTTAATAGATATGTCTGGTAACTATTAAAGACATATATAAACACATGCAACTTTGTTCTGTTGCCCAGGGTGATACAGTTCACATGCACATTTATTCAAGTAATCATACGTCATATTTCATAAAGAAGAGTATCTCCAACTTGCATATTATTTCTTACTGTTGCATCACACCTGATACTATAGGGGACTGTGAAGTCATGCCCAGACTTGCTCCAGAAGCAGCCCCACCGCCACGTGCTTGCTGGCCATCCGTACTTGGGTTATGTGAGCTCTGCACAGTTCATTTGTATTTCTTTGCAAAATTGCACTTGCCCAGGCTGTGGGAAGGGCTGTCAGTGTCCTCCTTGGCTTTTTACCTGCCAGGGCAGAGGCTTCTGAAAGTGCGGCTGTACTAAGGGGGAAGTGAGTGCGGTGGGCTTCAGTTCCCTGGGGCAAGTGTGACATGGAAATTATTTAGAGCCCAAGTGAGGGGACTAGAAACTGAGAGCTTATTGAAAGGTCAGGGCCATTTCCTCCTGTAGCTTTCCTTCAATAGCAACTCTTACTCTGTTTTTGAAAAGTCTGGTTGCCTAATTTAAGGGGTGGATTCTGGGATTTGGGTCCTGATTTGGCCCAAGCAGCCCAGAAGCCAAGTAACTTCAAAAATATGAATCATAGTGATATCAAGGTCCCTTTGCAGATTCAGGACTAAACATGATTGCATTGGACTCTTTGGCAAATACCACTTTGCCACCAGTGCTGGAAGGGCTGGACCCATTTCTACTTAGCAAGCACTGTGCCTGCATAAGCCTGCATAAGTATGTGAAAATGCCTCCTGCTGATAAACTGTCCTATCAAAAAGTTTAGCATTTTAGATCAAAAATGGGCAATGGGGATGCATTCTGTCAGATACTTCCTTTATCACTGCAGTCTCCACCATCAGACTTGCACTCTTTACACAGACTTGCAAACACATGTAGGTGATATTTGTTAGTTATCAGCACAAGCAACATCCCTTATCTTTCACTGCCTGGTGACAATACAATGCTAAAAGTAAAATAAATGGCTAATCTAAGTATCAAAATAGAAATTACTAATAGTTTATGCTTTCTCTGCATGGTTTTACTTTTCTTTGAAGTTGTAGGCAACTTCTGAAGACAATGTCCTGAATTATAAGAATGACTCACATTTTTTTTTTCCTGCCATGGGAAATTCCAAGTCTTTGAGTACATCCAGTAAAGGAATAACTTCGAACAATAACAGGGGTTTCCGTAGGTACCAGTTCCTCATGTTTTCCAGTGGCACAAATTCTAGAGGTTCATTAACTAGTTAATGTGTACATTTAGAGTCTATCTGAGCAGCTGAAAATACTCAGTAAGGATCATTGATACCTGAAGTCTCACTGCAGCTTGCTAATGGAAAGTTAAAACAAATATGGAAAATTACTTTGGGAGTCTAAAAAGACACCCCACCCTCCTAAGCCCCTCTGTTGATTTGGTTAAAAGGGGTGTGCTCTAGGTTAACCATTTCAGGAATCATGTCCAAAAATGTTGTGTAACAAGCCTAGACGGATAACAGTGTTCCAACATCAGTGTGGCTTTCTGAGAGAAGAGTTTGAGGTCACTCAGTGGTCCTGTTACCCTCCTGAAGTACATATCCTGAAGTATTGACCAGCTTCTCCGCAAACACAGCTTTCCCTCTAGCTACCTCCTGAAAAGTTATCAAACTTCTCCTGTTGGATGTCTTCAGTGGGGCTCCAGGCTGATCCAGGATGGATCATCAGTCCCAAGGAAAGATGGACCTATGACAGGTGAGGGCTAGGGCTGCAGCTGGGGAAAACGCTGGTGCTAACACAGCTATCAAAATTTATTTCTCCCCTGTAATGGCGAGGCTGTGCACCGTGTAGCATGCATAAACTTGTATGTATTGTGTATTTATTTATTTCTATCCATTTACTTACCTGCACTGAAGACACCTTTTCTATTCAGACTTTGAGGAAGTTTATTTAATTTACTATCAACTGCTGAGAAGCACCAAAAAGAAAAACAAATGGAATCACTTACTTTTGTCTTTTCCAGTTTGCAAATGCACAGCAATGGCTAGGATATGTGAAGTTTGCCTCAATCAAAGATCTAAATTTGCTTAAATCAGGAAGCTTTTTTAAATTGTACGTAGACCTTGCTCTTAGCTTCTTAATGAGTTCTAATCCATGACTTGGCAGGAAACTGATTCTTGTCCTTGAAATATCCCTTTAAGAAAACATATGAAAATCTCAGTAAAAAGCAGATTTACTTCTGCTCGATGGTGGATATGTGTTTTAGACTGTCCTACTCATTTTCAGAGTAGTGATTGGAAAGAGATTAGCTGGAAATCTACATTGAAAAGAGGATCCAGGGATAAATTAGGTGTTCCTTCAGGAAACCTGAACTAATATCCATTGCAAACAACAATCAAGTTATGTTATTCTGGCCTAAGAAAAAAGAAAAAAAAAAATCCCATAACCCTCTGAGTAAGAATTAGCAGGGACATAAACCATTAGTGCCATATGATTCTAGGTTCAGTAAGTGCAACAATCATTCCAGAATACTGTTACAGGATAAAAAAGGCTGATGAAATCACAACAGAAGTTTGCTACATGAACATCACATCATGGGAAGGCTGCTGTGGAAAAGGCAATAAACACAGAGAAGCTCACAGGGGGGTATAGATGTAAGGAGAGGCTGGGGATATCAGGTTTTGTACTCATTAGGAAGAAAAAGAGATTAAAGAGAGACAGGGGTGACACGGTTCAAACTGTGAGGAACAAAAATAACAAAACATTTCAGGAGGTTTAAAAAACAAAGAGAGCACAGGCTGAAGTGAAGAAAGGGGCAAGATTACAGGAGGTTAGGAGAGATGTGTTTATGTGGAAAGCAATTACTGTGTGGGACAGGCTATCAAAGGCAGCAGCTACGAATGTATTAAAGACCATTAGTGGGTCTTTTAAAAGGAAACACATTGTGCAAACACTAAATCTTGACTTGTACCATGCAGGTGGGGAAGAGGAAGAAGGACCAAGGGTGCTCCATCTCAAGGCTAAGAGATACTTGGGAACCTGTGCCCACGGCCCCAGGGGGTAACAGTTGGGGCAAAACATCCCTAATTTTCCCTGACTAGGGCACAATCCGTGTCCCTCAGCTCGTGGGAGCAGGAGAGCACATTCCTGTCTCTTAAGAGCAACAGTAAAAATGAACTGCACAAAATCACCCTGTCCTCCCTTAGCCCCTGTGCTCTTATGGCCTGAGACTGATCCAGGATGCAGTGTTTGCTGAGGCTGCTCTGCTCTTTATTCTCCGACAAAAGAAAGGAATTTTCCCTAATCAACAAATCAGACTGACAATATTTGTCATTTTTCTTTGTGCCCCCTCCAAGGTACAGTTTCCAATTCACGCATAACAGTACGATGCTGGGACAACATGTTATTTGATCTCAGTTATCCAACATTCACAAATTGCTTTTATTATCATATTAATGCAGTAGAGTGATGCCATGTGAGGGAGCGACCAGGTTTTAGCAGCATGTAACAAAGTTTAGACAGTTGCTATGCACCATATGCACATTTGCACTTCTGTTCTCCATTCTAAGAAACAAAATTAATACCAGGAAATGGCTCTGTTTGAACTCACGGTCCTTAGCTTAGGGTGGCCAAGTCTAACAAATTCATAGGCAGCTAATAAAGCAGTTGCTAAAATTGGTGGTGGGTGAAGATGGTATTTGTGTCCATGCTGTGCCCACAGCTCAGGCTTTGCATCCAGGCTCTGAAGGAATGTATCACCTTCAACAACTGGACCATGAACTCTGGCAGCAGAGGAGCAAACTCAGACCCCACTCTGCCCCACTGGCCTGGGGCCATGACTTCTACCTGGAAGGGCAAGACAGACCGGTGGAGTCAGAAATGCTTCGAACTTCTGCAGGTCAGGCTGAGAGAACCATCTCCTGAGGTTGTTCTGGGACTGACCTGTTTCTCACAGGAGCTAAAAGCAGCAGCTGATGAGAAATTTTAGGCTATCGATTTCTGACTTAGACACTTGAAGAGGTAATTAGGTTGCAACGAGCAACCTCGATTCTTTCATGGACTGACTATTGCCCTTAGTATGCTGCCTAATGAAAACTGTCACCTAGAGTATATGCTCATGACTCAACAACTGAACAGCAGCTTTCTGCCTAAATCCGCAGAGAGCATCACTTGTGGTATCATTAAGAGCCTATGAAACTTCACAAGGGGTCATAATTCTGAACAAGAGCATGGAAAATGTCTTCTTTAAAAATCTTTACCGAGTCCAAACTGTTATTACACTGAGAGGAAATAACAAATAAATATGAATAGGAATATCATAGTAAATATGAACAGGACTTAAAAATAGCTAAAATGTTACCGGATCTCTGGGCGTCTCTAAATAATTTCATAAATATTAACTGTATTTCCATGAAAATATTTTCTTCTTCTTTTAAAAATTTTTATTTTTATGCTCATTATTGCACATAAAGAGAAGCCAGTTAGGTAAAGTGCTTTGCATACTCCTGTGGGGTTTGTTGGTATGTCTGTTAGGGATAGTTATCAACACACCACTGACAAGCCCCTGAACAGCAAACACAGACATTGTGCAGGTGGTTTAGTAACTTACGCCACTGAGTCACTGCACAGACCTCAGTGCTGAGGCTCTTTAGGATGTTGCTCTCTAGTTAAGAGGCTTGATAAACTAAATAACCACAATGAACAAGATGATAGAGTGGGAGTAGGAAATCAAACCAGAAAGCATCGGTGACTGGAAAACATGTTCTTGTATTATTATTGCTTGGCTGCCAGTCATCAGCCTTGGCAGCAGCCAGTGCAGGAACAGCGAAATGAATCTGACTTCTCTTCCAACCACCTCCTTTTCCCACTGAGAGTCTCTGTTGGATTAGCAAAAATACTGGCCAGCTGATGAGGTTTGAAAGGAACATACAAAAATAGCAAGAAATGGCTGGCGGAGCAGAAATCAGAGAGGGGTAGACTGACTGGTGAGAACAATTTTTTCCATGCTTGTATCTAAACTGATCTCTGACTGTGCTTCAGGGACTCAGCTGTTGAGCTGGGGATCTACTGGAGCTCTTCTGTGGCCCCCATATATGGGTTCTCCATTGAAGACAAATTGCAAGGTCCACAGCCGTACTTTGCTCTGCATCCGAGTTAGGATGCAGCCAGACAACTCCTCAGGACTTCAGTAAAAGCTGGTGTAAGCTCCTACAGGTCTGGGAGCACCAGAAGATGGTTAAATGAAACTATATGGCTGAAAATTAAAGCTATGAAACTCCAAGTTGGAAACACAGTGTATTTCTGGATAGAAGGAATGTGTATAGGTGTGGGAGTAATTAGCCATTTGATTTACTTGCCTACTGTCAGTGTTGAGATCCTTTAACTCACAATCTAATGTCTTTCCAAAAGAGATATTCTAATTCGGCCAAGAGCTGTAAGCCTGGGAGAGGAATTGATTCGTGAAATTTTGTAGCCTGTGCAAGGGCTAAGATTGGTGCTTTCCAACATTACTGTTTGTGTTTGTGTTTCTTTCACATTATTTTAATATGCTGAACTATAAAATAGAAGTTGGTATTAATTGACCGTAGAACACTGGTTCAGGAAGATCAAGAGTTAAAACATCCCGATGTTCATTCTAATAAAACACTGCAGTCTGAAACACAGATTTGATTGCAACAACACTATTTGTCCCAGCAAAGATATGATTATGGGTCAATCACTTCCACAAGTGAAAACACACTCCTGGTGTACACTACAGTGACAGATAAGTAAGAAAGCTGTTTTTTCATGATCTCGGTCAGGGTAAAAAGGTAATTTCTCATCCACAGAATAGTGGATGTATAGGTAATGGAACAGAAAACTTCTTACACAAATAACTTGGTGTTAGAAATTGAACTATCAAATGAATCTGAACTGCAGCCAAATCAATTTGATAAAGCTCCAGATTATGATTGTATCAGCTACAGTTTGCAAAGAAAATGCATTTACTTTTTGGTACAGGAAACAATGCTTTTCCAAAGAAACATCTATGATATTACTGCTGAAAAGATGCTCCGCTGGCAGTCTTTTCCAAAGAAGGAAGACACTTTGAGGGAGTGATGGAAGTGGAGCATAAATACAGTAACCCATACTATAGTTCTTTATATTGTAGGTGGACTGACCATCACAACGTGGAAAAAAGGCCTTCAGAAGAGTTCTGATCTGAACTCAAGGTTAACCAGACATTTTTCTCCCTCTTTTTTAGATTTCTAACCACTCTAACCTCTGTGTAAAATCTTCCAACAGCTCCCACGACCCCTTTTCATCCTTTCTGGGTGACTCCTAGCCCTCTCTGGACATCCAGGGTAGAGGGGAAGCAAGAAAGGCTCTGGTGAATTGGAGAGACAAAAAAAAAGACTCCCACGTCTCTGTTGCAGGTCTTACGTGTTCTGGCTTGTGCTCAGAAACACAAGCAGTGGTGCACACTCACAGCCATTTTCAGACCCCGTGGCAAACTGTGGCCCGAGGTAATGTTGACTGAGATCCATGAGCATCCTACTGCTGAACTCTCTACTGCTGAGATCTCGCTTTCCATCTTACCACCCACCAAAGACACATCTATCTCTACAGCAGATGGGACACCTGTAGGGTAAGGATTTTATCTTCAGAATTAGGCTTCAGAGATGCAGGGGCAGATTTTTAGTGGCTAGCAATTCAGATTTAAGCACTGAGGACCCACTCACCTATTCTTGATTTTGCTCAAACAAAAAACTAACAGCATTTTTCTCGGGGGGGAAAAAAAAAAAAACAAAACCCAAAGCAGAACTACTCTCTTACAGAGCTTAATCAACTGTGGAGAGGAATCTGGATCTAAATTCCTGGATCCAAATACTCCCAAAAACTTGAAGACAAAGTGAAAACATAGACCTAGACTGAAATTTCAGTTATGGCTTCCATTTTTGTTAATATTCAGAAATACATCTCCAGTTTTGAACGCCAAGATTTATGAGATGTTGAAATCCAGACTGGCATTCATATGTTCTTCTCTGTTCTTTTCTAGGGAGTTAATAATGAGAAATATAATACCTAAATACTACTTACAAAACAATGGGCCCATTGGCTCCTTGGAAGACCTCATTTGGTAATTTTTCTAGGTTGTGATTATCACTTAGATTTCTGAAAAACACAACAATATTGATGCTAAAACAATCTGAGATTAAAAAAACCCCAAACTTGCAGCAGTTACTACCTTCTAATAATTGCTTTTCACAATAGTAAACAATAGAAATAGTTACAGCTCATCCAGGTAGGTTCCATTAAAAGCATGATTCTCAATTTCCTGAATCCCATTTTTATTCAGCCATCTGCAATAAAGAAAAAAAAAAGAGTTGTGTTGTTATTCATACTTCATAACTAAAATGTATGTAATTCAAATCAGTGAAAGGGATTGCAAACAAATAAAATTATTAAACGGATATTCAAATGGTGAAACTTCTATGACTACTAGCTGATAAGATCCCAGCGTTTGGAGCAAGCCTTTGGAGAGTACAGACACGAACAGTGCAGGTGAGCGCTACCATCAGAGGTGATAGCTAGGGTAAGTTTCTGCAGGAAGGGCAGAGCTGATGAAGACGCTGGTGCTGCTCACGGCTGCCCTGGGAAGGCTGCAGCGGAGTCCATGAGGCTGTTCCAGGTTAATCCCAGGAGGGGCGAGACCAGGATCTTTCCTGCCGGGGCTGTGGGTGCCACTTAGTTTTACTTTTTTTTGAGATGCTTTTGAAACACTGGGCCATGGCTTAACCTTTACCAGTTATTAGAAATAAAGACTGCCGTCTGCGGTGGTCTCGCGTCCTCAGCGTGATGCAGGCGGAGGAGGGAAGCTGCCCATCACCGAGCTGGGCAGGAGGGCAGGGTGGGGGTGGCGGTGGTGCCCAGCTGCCTGGGAAGTGGCTGATTCCTCCTGCGTCTGCTGCCTTGACAAAAGACGGTCCCTGTCTGCTCTGCTGCCCCAGTCCCACCTCGCCGGGCTCCTTCCCCCAAGAGGAGACACAGGTATGAACCTGGGAATCGAAGGTCCTGGGGCTTTCCGCCAAGTTTTTACTGTAGTGCATTAACTAATTAATGTTTAACGTCCTTTCCTCTCTTCCCTTCACGGTCCTAAAAATTTACGTTTGGGCCAGTTATATTCATCATCTTTACGGTGCAGTCCTTCATCTCGCTTTAAACGTCACTTTGCAACTCATGCCTTCTCCAGCAGGAAATGACAAGCCTGACTGATGGCAAAAGTGGCCTGATTTAATTAAACTGTCAGCAAACCTGGACGTTTTGTTTCTAATTCACACTGAAAGCTGAGCACGCGAGTGACCCACTTACCTCAGGTCTGGGGTGGTGAGCTAAGGTCAGCATGAAAATCAGTTATGGGTCTGGCTGAAAGGATTACCCTTCTGACCACGACAGGCAGATGTACATAGCTCCATGTCTATAATGTCTGTCAGGTCGGATCAGGAGAACTGTCACTGTCCCCTTCACTCGCAAGCGCTATTAGACACGTATGAGCAGGCACAGAGGAGAGACATGTCCCTGCTTAAAGTATTTAAAGCATTTATTATATTACATTGATCTTATCCATTTGTAGCTGCCAGGCTGATATATGTGCTCTTAATCACAGTATTAGCACTTACTGCATTCTCTCACTGAACAGGATGCTAACGCAATGAGATACTAAGATCATAAAATCAGAGTCACTGTTGCCGTACGGTGTGGACTATACACTCCTGTCACCCGGCTAATTGCATTTAAGTAGAAAAAAAAAAGAAAAAAAAAAATTACCTAGATCCCAAGACCTCATTATAGCACATATAGACAAACTTCTGTTGAGAGAAATTCTCCCCTGACTTCAGCCAGCACCCTAACTGACTCCACCAACTCTGACGTTATCAACAAGTGACGACAGAGGCAGAGATCCAGAGCTTGGGCTTTTACTCACCACTTCATGGCTATAGCAGTATTTTTAAAACACACTTTAAAATGCACCCGGTGCAGGAGGCCACTGCCCCTGCGGTACTATTTACACCCTATTTCAGGGCAGGAAAGCTCTATCTTAGGCTCTAAGTGGCGTGCGGACCTGGAAGCAAGGCGAATTTCTTTCATAAATTTCTAGCATTTTTTAACCAAATGTATCCACAGATCTAGTCTGTGCTGATCCCATGCATAGCGTGATGCAATCCAAATTACTGGGTTAGATATGCTTGGAGCCTGCCACAGCTAAACCTGCTAAAATTGTGTCTCCCCAGAATGTGGGTGTGGTCCTGGGTGTTTTTGATGCCATCTTGACACACCTGTTTTCACAAAATGATGTTGCTGTAACGGTAACTTTTTGTTGCATTGCATAGTGACTTCAGTTTTGCACAGAAAACCAGCAAATCTGGGTCTAAAATGAGTCAAGTTCATCAGAGCACGAGGAAAACCTAACCAGGGACTCTGAAAGAGCACGCACAAGGTCTCTGTCCCAAGGGACAGCTACAGCCGAGTCAGGACATCGTCTGACCGCGCGGGTGGTAGCCAGGTCTGCTCGCACAGCTCTTGCTGCTCCTGCACACACCGGTGGGCACGGGGAGCCCATGGCAATGGGGCTGATGCAGGAGGCAGGGCAAAGCAGATGGAAGAGGACATGATCCCCCTGCCTCGGACAATTTTTCTAGCAAACCAGCAGCCTTAAGTCCTCAGAGAGCACTATCCTTCCAATACCCAAGCAGTAATCAGATAAGCAATGGGACATCCTGAGGAG
Source organism: Grus americana (assembly GCF_028858705.1). Taxonomy (NCBI): domain Eukaryota; kingdom Metazoa; phylum Chordata; class Aves; order Gruiformes; family Gruidae; genus Grus; species Grus americana. The sequence goes on from NC_072854.1 coordinate 109,263,623, forward strand.
AGAAGGGAAGCCAATTTCATGCTGCTCAAGTGGCACAGAGAGGTTAAATCCCAGTAAAAATCTGGGATATTTATCTCACCCCTTAGTGGTATTACGGGAACAAATAGAGTACTTGTTGCGCAGTGCTCTGAAAATACAAAGTGCCACCAAAGTAGCAAATATTGTTATCACAGGAGAAAAGATAAACCAGTGCATTTGGGGTATCATGACTTGAATATGTATTTGAGAAAACTATGTGTGTGTTTAAAACTTCAGGGAACTTGACGTAGACAGAGGTTGTGCATCACTGATGGAGCAAAAGGAAAGATAGCAGCTAAGTGACTTGTTACCGTCCTCTCTTCAAATATTGATGGTCTGACATTGCTCCCACCAAAATCAACGTGAGCCCCATCAGTCAATCAGATCTTGCTTCTCTGCTTTGGTGTGTGAGGTAAACTGCACACACACAGTGGGAAACTTTTACAGTCTGGCCACTGGCTAGGTGAAATGAAGGCACCTTGTTAGCAAGCAAAGAGTACGTTCTGATATACCCACAGGAAGGATCAAAGAAGCCAGATAGTTCATTAAAACACGTGACTGTTCGAGTCAAATGTAGAGTCATCTAACCACACGGCTTGAAACTGCATTGTGAACCAGCCTGTATCGATGCATTAACATTGTGTACAAATATACCGTATTCCCACAACATCTGCATATATTTTTGCCTGCGTAATAAATGTCTTTGAATGATGTGTCTGACTGTAAATATTTATGAGTCATGCCATCCTTCTGAACACAATTTGTATCACATGGAACTGTTGTTGTAGGTGGAATATGTTTAACCTTGGCATCAGTAATTACTAAATTTGCTCTATGCTGTGCTTCTAAAATAAAGAGCAGGATTAGAATACAACAGAAAACCACAAAAGCATTCATTTTTCATGGCAGGGAAACAGAATACAGAGATTGCAGGGGTAGAGGAAAAGTCTAAAACCTCAATCTGAATTTGGAAGCATATGAAATAGTGCCCATCCCCTGGTTTCCTTGACCCTATTCTGGAGAAGAAATGAGCTAACAAAGAGAATAACGGTTTTGCTGCGTCTTACTCACAGAATCACACTTTCAGAACTCAGGCCCGTGAATGAATTTCTTTCGATTGTACGTATATTGATGTTGTCTTGAATATCTCTGAAAAATAAAATACAATAGAAACCACAGCTTTTTGTATCTCTGTGAACCTGTCAATATGATACGCTGTTTCAAACACAGCATTTTCCCTTACATTCAATCTGAGGCACTGTTATAGGCAGAGGGTAATAACTTACATTTCTGGGACATTTTGTCTGCAGAGCACAAACCTTCCTGGTAAAAAAGGCTGGAACAAAACATTTCCAACACCCCCATACCTTCCTCCCAAATAGGCTGAAGTGATTACAATGCATAAAAGCCCGGGTTTTATAATCCTGAGGCGGATTAAATAGTTCCTCCAGCAAACATACTGCCCAGAAAATGCAAGCTGAGGGGCTGCGAGGCCACCCCCTCTCATGGCCTGCCAGCCAGAAGAAGGAAAAGCCATTAGCCTTTTTGGCCTGATACAGCAGGGTACTTACTAGCCCACGAATAATTCCCCTGCCAATGTCAACGGGGTTTCTTATAAGCTTTGTATGCGCTTAAGAATTTAAGACGTGGGACCCCTGTCAATGCAGTTTGTTGAACTGACAAGTAGGCATTTCGGTCTTTCAGCGCTTTTGACTGATAGGAAAAAAGGGAAAGGCAGATATACGTTCTGTCGCTTGCTGAAAATAGACCTCAAAGAAGTTAAACAGTATTACTCATAATTTAGACTGGGGATGTGGTTGTTTTCATGCTGTTTCTGTTGGAAAGTATGGAACAAAATGAATTATCTGCAGAGCCTGAAATTAAGCACGATTCCAGAATTATCTCACGCTGACAGTTGAACACAGCTACAACTCTGCATTAAGTGACGCTTGCACAGAGGCCTCGGTCTGCAAACTGAGGTCGGCAGAGGTAGGAATAGGGAGGGGGAGCGGCACCCATACAAGTGAAGTGTTTCCCTCTGCTTAAGGACACTCATGAGCCTTTTACAAACATCAATGACCCATCAAGAACTATCTTTGGGACTTAAATACTGGCATAACTAAAGCCAACAGGAGTTTTCTTACTGATGTCAGTGGGGCCAAGGTCTATTTTGTGACTCAAGGAGTATCAAGGTTTACTTATTCTTACAGGAAAGTGAGGATTTTCACCTGAAAAAACCCACCCTCTTGCTCAGGAGGATTCAAGTCTAGTTAAGACTGATGATAAACATAAAGGTACACAAGAGGAAAGCTCTGTAGCTCCGTATCTGTGGCATTTGCTTGATGGTTTTGGGGAGCCCTGAAGTGCAGTTCTCAGAATTATGTATGTCCAGTGTATCACAGAAATTTATTCCTTATCTTATATGCGTGTGTACTATTTTCAGGCATCCTCCTCTACGTTTTCTGTGCATTTTTATTTATGTTAATAGCCATTACTAAGACAATTGCAGGATTAATGCTTCTGCAGCTTGAAGTCTTCTAATCAAAGATTTGAACATGCAGAACTTTGCCTGTGCCTTAACAATATATCTTGTCCAAAGGAAGAGAAGAAATATTTTCTAATTTTCTGGGTTTTCTGCTTTCAATTATACTAAGAACTGATTGAAAAATTTATGTCAAGATCTTCTTCAGTGAAAATCAAGCGTTTTCTGATATGCATTTTATTAAAAAAAAAGGAAAAGGTGCTTTTACAGGAAAAAAAAGCACCTGCTTTCACACAAAATTTTACACAATTTTTTTTTTTCCTGCTGGCACTGGAATTTTCCATAGAAAAAAATATTTAATTCTCTGGACAGTTGTACTGCCACTGAAAAAAATGAGCATGGTAGAGATATTTCCCTGTGGGTTGGTTTTTTTTTTTTTTTTTTTCCTCTGTGATGTGGCCACATTGGCCACATCTTCATAGAAAACAGCTCGGAGATCAGCAAGTATTCCCATGCAGGCCAGAGAACTGTCACCAGGGGGCAACAAATTTCCACTGCCACCAGCCTGGTTTGGATTTCAACCAGTGAAAGAGGAGTAGAAGGCTGTTATCCATCCCCTGGGCCATCCAGGGACACACTCATAGCGTACATAGTCAAAGGAAGTGCGGTCTGTAAAGTACAAGTTATAATGCTTTGTAGAAGGGAGACCTAGAGAGAGCTGAGACCTTTTGGGCCACTTTATTGTCAATGCCTACAAAATTACAACCCAAAACGCTACTGTGAAGCTAATGAGCGAACGCGAGGGGAATCATGTCTTGAAAGGGTTTGTTGGAGCAGGAGAACATTCAAAGGGAGCTTTTAAAAAGTGAAAAGCAGACATTAAAACTTACAGTAAAACTTTCTGGAAAGAGTGCACCTTATGGACAGCAGGTAAAAACCGAAGGCCAGTATTTGATATTAACCTAAGGAGTAGAGAACAGATAAAGATTATTCAGTCTGCCCCAGGAATGAAGCAATAATTAACAAAGAAAGAACATGGGACTTAAAATGGCAGCAACAAAAAGCAGAGTTTAGCCACAAACATGGGGTTTGCCCATAGGAAATTTGACATTGTAATGTAAAAAGGTTTTTCTCCAAAGGACAAGCTGAAATCTGCCCCACTGAAGTCAAGGGAGAAACCCTGCCTTGGATAATTACACAGTCCTTCCTGATGATCTCACGAAACTGTCAGTATTAATTTCCCAACCATATTCTAAGAAATCAACTGCACAGACAGAGGATAATTATTCTCATAGTAGCTCTTTTAAGACAAAAGGATCAACTCACCACAATTGTAACCTTCTACTCTAACAGAGGATACATTAATTCCACTGGAAATAACATTATTTCATGAAAGTAAGAGAGAATTACAACATTTTATTCCCCAGCACATCCGATAGCGAGGAACTGAACGCATGGGAACGTCTCAGCAGTTTGTGTGACTGGAAATGGGCCTGAGCCTCCGTATTTATCTACCTCCACCCTCCCACCATGTTGAGCGTCACTGTTGCAGTTCCTGTCCATGAAACACCATCCCAGAAACGCGGACTTTGAAGGAAAACCCTGTGCCCACAGCCAGCGAGGAAACACGGTCACAGGTATCCATAGAGCTGTACCACCTCTAATTTAAGAAAATTTTGCTATCCAGAGCAGTAGGAAGGGCAGGTCAAACGTGATATTGGCATGCAGCAGGAGGTGGCTGGTGGCTGCTGATGTCTGGAAGGGGAGGGCTGCGCACAGGAGGGACCGGGCTGGGCTCTGACCAGCTGGGAGCTTTTCCCAGCCACTAAAATCTCTCATTTTGACTCCACCAAACAAAGAGAAAATTTGGGTTCTTCAAAGTTTAGTTATACCTTTGCATTTTTGATATGTGAGATGGTAGAGGAGGTAACCTTTCACTTAGAATATTGGTTCTCTAAGGAATGTATTAGTAGTATATGGAAGGTATTTTTTTTATCCCAGCACTTAAACAGAACAATATTCTTTCATTACTGGATTTTTTTTTTTTCCCCAGATTCATTCCTGAATAGTTGAATGGTGATGAAAAGGACTGGTTGAGACTGGAAAAAAGTAACAGCATTCATTTGATGTTTATTATGAACCTAGATTATTTCAGGAGAGTTGCAACCTCTCAGGTTTCATAATGCGAATGGAAAGTGAACACCTTCATGTCACAACCAAATCCTACATTTGGGCGCTCAGGGTGACACACAGGTCCATAACGTAGTCATTCACTTGCATGCGTACTGCTCTGAGATTCCTGAGGTGGTATCTGGATATGCTCAGATGTTGAAAAACCAACTTGTTATCTGTCTCATAATAAAAATCAATGCATTATATGCAGGAAAAAAAAATAAAGCAGTATAGTGAATATTCAAGGAGCCAGTTTGGGAAAGTTGCTAAATGTCATGACTGTTTTGTCTCAGGAGTCAGAGTGGTCTGCCATTGCATTAGCTTAAAAATAACAGCTGTCACATGTGACCAGGAAAGCTCTACAAAAATGCCTTTGAAAAACTATTACATATAGTTAAATAGAAAGCATGATTAATGAAGCATGTGGATTTCACAAGGTCCTTATTATCTAAAGTACTTCTGCACTTATACTTTGTAAAAAGAATTAGCTGAAAAAAGTAGAAGCAATAGAAGAAGAACCTGTAACTCCCCTCTTACAGTATTTTAAAGTACACTCCCTAAATTACTGGAGATGTACAGGGTTTTAGTTGAAAGCTGCCCTTAATTTTAAATGAGTCATACACTAAAAATTCATGCAATTCTTTTTATGAGCCCTTTGTTAAATACAAATTATGGCATGCGTTTCCTTTAGTAGGCAAATGAAGAAGCAAACTGGTGCCAAGTAGTGTCTGGCTCTTGCAGGACAGAGGACAAGACGTGACAAGCTTTCCTTTCTACAGTACTTTCCCGAGAATATCCCTGTTCTCATGTTGCAGTAATGAAAGGTGACGGTACTCTAACATATTCTATTGAAACACTGCTCCCAATGGCAACTTACTACCAAAACATCCAAATGCCACACAGGTTAGCAGGGCTTTCACCGTACATGTGTGAAAAGACACGTTCAAGGCCTTGGGTGATGCCATAGTCCTGATCTTTCCAGTAAACCCAAAGTGTCCAGGGCTCAGTCTGTACTGGTGTCAACTGAGCAGCATAAGATGAAGAGGAAAGCGTCTTTGACAAATCATTACATATTGAAGTAAATCTACAGGTGGCACAAAGCCCTGATTGCACAGAGGCACAGAACAGTGATTAGGAGCAGGAGAGAATGTTCTTTTAATTAATTGCAGAGAAAGAACTAAAAAAAAAAATATTTAGCTAGACTGCAGCTTAGATCTTCCCTCTCTTTTTATTCAACCAGAAAATCTCCGGAGGCCTTTAAGTGGATAATCTTGTTAGAATGTAGATAATCCAATTTACTGAATATCTTTCCTGCAGGACAGTTTTGTCAATATATTTACCATATAACATATACATCCTTAGTAGCCTCACTTTAAACAAGTGTCCTCTTTAATCTGTGTTATAACTGAGTCCCCCCTTGCCATGCATAAACAGCTCAGTAAGAACCTGTTTTTCAGATGGCTGATGGCTGCTTTCCAAAGCATTAATTGTCTTTCTGAAAAGGCTTACTGGAGTCAGCACTTAAGAAAATGTAGCACCATGATCAGCAGAGAAAAAAATATCTTTCAGAAACTAATTCCTGGAAGATTCTGGCTGCTTATCTCCAGACATAGCAACACGCCTAGCTCTTTTTTAGGCCAAATTGGTAGGAACTACTCCGACAAAACTGGGAACACAGTTTACCGCATCAACTTATTGTGGGTGTTTGCTAAATTGCAAACCCAAGGTAGGCAGAGATAAATACAACATCACTCAGAAAGCATTATTTTTGTGTCCCCTAATCACGCCGGTTACTTTATACCGCATGTGAGTCTGACTCCGCAAGAGATTCCTCTGGCTCGTGTGTGCCAGCCTTGCAGGCCAAGCTGAGCCTGTCATCCCCAACACCTGCTTCTGAGGCGAAGTCTTTAGGCGTGAGGCTGCCATGCGAAAGGAAGGAGCGGAGCATCGCTTCTTTTTTACTGAAGACCCAACTCCACGCAAAGGGTCAACGATTCTGTGGACTTTGCTGCATCGGCAGCAAATACATGTGTGGGCTTAGGAAGCGTGCCAGACACGTGTGTGTCAGGTCCTCCACGAAATACGACCAGGCAGGTACAAGCAGCTGCAAGACTTTCGAATTGGGCTTTGCTCACCACAATTTTGCAAATAAAACGCGTGCTTTTGAGACCTAAATTTCCCCTCCCCTCCAACAATCCAGCTTTATGCCCTCAAAATTGATCTGATAGGGGTGTTACATTCAGATCTTTCTATTTTAAGCTGAGATTGCTTAATATGGGACTTTGACACATCCAGTGTAAAAAAAGAACCAAAGGACACAGATTACACATGATAACTAATTTTGGAAAGAAAATAGGTTTGAAAAGCCATCACTACATTATTAAACAGACAATGCCACTGCTCTCCCTAATGAGAGCCAGATAAATAATCTTGTACCCATGAAAAGGTCAATAAGTTACCATTTCGAAGCAGTCTGTCTCTTTGGCATATATCCAAACGACCAATTAACAATTCTCTTCACCGCTCCTAGAAAACTGGTGAGAAAGTTAAGCTTGCATTTTTCTAGAAGGTTTAGAGTATTTCGGCATTGCATTTTTTCTCTTCTAAGTGTTTTTGCCATACCAGTAATGATGATCCAGGAGACAAAGGGAGTGGGGTGAGCAGAAAATGTATTTGTACCCATGTTGACAGAGATAAAAGCATATTAATGTTCAACAGCTAGTGGCTGTAACGAGCCCATGAAACTGATGAGAGGACTGACAAGGCTAGCCAGAGCTTCTTGCCTGCCCATAAATGAGATCTAGTGGCTATACAACTATTTTTGAAGGAGCACAGAGACAGCTTTGCAAGCAATGCGTTGCAAAGGTCATTAAACTGATGGGCTGTGGTGTCTAGGCTCAGTCGGAGGCATTAACACTGATTAACTTTTCTCTTTTTTTTTTTATGGAAAACACCAGTAAATATATATTTTTCTGCGAGATTTTCTGAACTGTGTTTTAACAGTTCTGCCCCAGCCACAGCGCTGTTGTGAAGAATCAGATCGCGCATTGCGTACCCTGCCAGACTGCCACCATGGCCGGAAACTTCAGAAGAACCACAACAAGCCCAGCAATGGGCAGGTACCTGAGTCCCCTTGTTTTGGCGTGCTGGTTGCAGCTGGCTCTCACTATACTTCTTTACACCGAGGCACGGGGCTGCCTGTGCCAGCTGCTCTGACTCGTGGGGCAGACCAGGAAGGTCTACAGAGGTCTACAGCAGGGTCTGCAACAGAAGGTTGGGCCAAGGACCTCTCTGAGTACAGGAATCCATCTCCAGCTCTGCTACTTCAGCGTGGACTATTTGGGAAGCTGGCATGGACCCCAGCTGGGCGGAAGACACGGCGCATGGGCAACAGGAGTACATCCCAGTGGGACCAGCATCAGGTTTGCTTTTCTACTCACACACAACCCTGTGTACGGTCGGACAGAATCTCCTCATCTGTTTTGTGACAAGATATTTATGAAAGCACTTGCTATTCCTTTCTAACTTCCAGCAGTTAATGGGAGAATTAGGCTGTGACGTACAGAGGTTTGCTAGTTTCCCTTCATGGCCTTAAAATTTTTATCATTTCTCAAATAGCTGTTTATAGTGTTCCTGTCCACACAGCTGCTTAACCTTTTTCTGAATTATTTTACACTCTATCCCTCAAGTTTACAACCTTTTGCTTCTGCATTGTGTACCGCCCCCCCCGCCCCAAACCCCCACAACAACAAAAAAAACCAGAACTGGACACAAAACCCATCAGTCCATTAACTCCCCTCAGCATCTTGCCTTATGTTTTCACTAATTGACCCTTCCTTGTATGTCACAGGAAGGTGAATACCAGGACTGGGTTACCTTTACCAGCTCCCATTTTGCAGCATTCCATCAAGGTTTCTGCTTTCTTATTAAATTAACAGTCTTATTCTTTCAAAGAGTAAATGTCTCTGCCTTTTCAAGGGTGGGTTTCTAAAAGGGCAAGCATCAGTGAGTGAAACAAGGGGATAGAGAAAATGGCAGCCTTTCCTACAGAAACGTGCCAAGAGAGAGCACAAAGGTATGATTCTACATAGAGTGACCCGAGCATGATGTAACTAGGCATCACATCTAGCTCACTGCTCCGTGGAAGGCTCCTACAGGGACTTTGGGTCCTGCTCCTGATCCCTGTGGTGTGAATTGATGTAGCTCCACTGAAGCCAAAGGTGTTACACTGATTTATACACCCAGCACAGCTATCTCCAATCTTGTCATTAGCACAAAAGATACATTCATCTGTTCAGATGCTCAGAGCCATGAAGCCTGCAGCTTTTGTAGTATTTATAGTCATACAAGAGGCTTGGTGGTGGGGTTTCTTTTGGCCTCCTAAAATGAAGGCACAGAGAGGATGCAACATAAATCCATTAGTGGAGTAAACACCAAAGATGGATTTTATCAATATAAATTAGAGAAAAGCTTTGGCACAAGAATGAATGTGAATTAAGTGGCCATGAATAAAATTAGAGGAAATTTTCTAGTCACCAAATCATTGAGTTTCTGGAAAAGCCTCCCCTGGAATAAAGAGAGAAAGCAGGGAATAGTGGAGAGCATCAAGAATGTCAATAAAGCAGTTAAGTAATGGTATACATGGAGTAGAGCCAGTAAGAAATAGGCTGGAGAGTCTCTTCCAGTCCTGTATACGCACAAGAAAGAAAACTTTAAAAAATACCCAAAATAAATTTTACTCTGATTTCAGCTAATGAGTAGAACTTGCTAATGAGGAATGGGGAATGGTTAGTTACACGCGCAATTCTCTATATATTTAATCTGTTGTTCTATAGGTCATAGTAACGCTGCTGCAGCTGAATTTTTATACAGGTAGCATGTCTGAACGTTTGAGTCAACATATACGGGAGTGTGCAATGACAAATGTTCAAAAGAGGAGCATCCACCAATGTTAAGAGAAAAACTTCCACTACTTGAGATATTTTACCTTTTCCTCACGACCTATAATTTGTGTGTCCCACATTTAAAAAATCACTGAAATTAGTGTGTTCATTACTGTGTTCACATTTCTTCAATTTTGTATGGGATAAATGTGCTCTCATTCTTTCTATCCACCTATCCACCCGACAACTGTACTACTCATAGCAGCTTGTTCTGGAGATTTTACACGTGACAAACAAATGCTGTGTATTCGTTCATAGGTAGCCAGAATTATTCAAAGACAGTAACTGCCAAATGACTCAGGCTTGAAACCAAAAGCAAAAAGCATATGATGTCTCCTCATGACAATGCAAATTTAAAGCTTGATTTCCCTACTGCTAGGAGAAAAATCTGTGTTTCAGTTATGCGCATACAAAAGTTAAAGGATATCAAGGTGCCTGGTTAATATGATAAAGCAGATATTGGTAAAAATACTGGGGAGAACGACAATCCTACTGCAACTCTAACCACATATTCCTGTTCAATGAGGGTTTAAATTATAATGGTTTGTGTAGTGCTAAATACACCTTATATCCAAAGGCTAAACTTTAAGTCTCAAATCTTAATGTTTGGATTCAAACCAATGCCTTTTGTCTTTTTTTGAGCCCAGAACCTGTCAGATGCTAGTGATTTTCAGATATCTTAAACACTCATTAGCTTACTGGGAGCTATGCTTATTAGACCACTGACCTGATTTCATCCCATCTTTAAGAAATATCTAACCAGACAATTAAGCACTTACTCTTATGTACTCAAATGTAGAAATCATGATCACGGTTTTTGAATGAGTAAGGCTTCTTGTGTAAGTAAGGAAAACAAGGTTAGGCATATGTGCTCAGGCGGATGGACATATAAAACTTAAGATAATATCCTGCTGGATGTATATGCCATTGTTCAGCAAAGAGCACCGTGGGAGCTTATTTAAGCTACAGCAATTAAAGTAATTGCTGTTAAACAGAGTTCATTGGACTTCATTGGGGTTTTAATGCAGAGGAGGGGTTATTAGTCATGTTAAGATCATGTGCTAAAAGCTATGAAAATCTTTTTGGGTAACAGTTTATTTTAAGGATGGATTCAATTATCACTGAATTGTGATGGCAACCTCATGGGAGCAGATGTGACAACCACAGTTGTGCAAGCAACATTCTTGATGTGGCTGTCTAATGAAATAAAGTTATAGCATACATCAATACATTGGTATTCTAAGGTTTTAATCATCTCACATCAAGTGTTAGTGAAAACCATTGCTACAGCACTGCCATTGCTAAAGAGAATGTGAAGACTTAAGAACACATGTGCGAAGTATAACAGGAGGCAGAGCCATAGCAAAGACACATGTCCCAAAGCTCTCAAGAGGAATTGCAACCTAGACCTGTTTTTATAGACCTAAAAAAAGCCCAGCTCCTTTTCTCATCATACAGTTTCAACCTGTTGCTTAGAAAGGCTCAAGGATCTCGTGTAGGGGACTCCTCCATGGAGGATATTCAGCTTTTCTGAGGATTGTGTGCAGTCCTCGGGACGAAAGTGTGGATTGACAATGTGCAACCAGTGAGGGAAGAGGGGGCATTGTCCCATCTCATCAAAGAAAATGCTCAGCATGGGTTGGACAGAAGCACATCTGTTTCATTCAAAACGTGTACAGTACTTGCAAAAAGCAAAAGATCTTACAAATATCTGAGGCTCGGAAGGTCTTGGAAGGCATCTTGATCAATGTACACGAGGTTGTTGGCCTTCTCAATTCTTCTGCAAAGAGAAAATGAAACATCAGAGGAAATATATATCGATATATTGATCTTAAAATATCTGTGGTTGCCCCAGGATGTAGTGGTACTATACACTGAGGGGTTTTTTTGGTTTGTTTTTTTTTGTTGTTTTTTTTTTTTTTGACAGCAGAAGATCTGCACAATTTCAAAGAGCAGCCTACCACAGACCGGCAGACCCCGCCACTTTTTGATATCGGCAGTGGTTCGAGGATAAGTTTCAGGCTGACTAGGGAAAGAAAGAGACAGTTAGATAAGAAGATGGGAAAGACAAAGGGAGATTTCAAATGTTCCTGTATCGCTATGAATTCTTCAGAGCTTACCTGAACCAAACTGTGAAACCTTTGATACTTGCCTATAATGAATCTTTATAATTGTCTCCTTTGAATTTAGATTGCTCATTACTTACATTTCATGTAGTTTGGGAAGGTTGGAAAACACATTTTCTTCTATGACCTCCAAGGCATCATTCTGTGAGATCTCTCTGAAAAATAATTTAAAAGTCAAGATATTTCAAGCCATGCTATCAATGAAAAGGTGAAGCACAGAATGGACTAGTGAAAAATTCACATGGAACCTCTTCCAGGATTACTGATCAGTTTTAAAAACAAGGTGGATATCAGATAAGAAAGCAGACCCCAGAGACACCGATGAGCTGCCACCAAGGCAAGCACCAGCAGTCAGGAACAGACGTCTTCTGAGGCTGCAGTTTCTATCCGTAACGGCAGTCCTGCACCTTCTGCTGTCACGGTTCCCTGTGTATCCCAAGGCAGAGCCCATCCATCATTGGCTACTGGATCTCTGACATCACTAATTACTGATAGAGATTTAATGAAAGCTTTTAACTCAGTGAAGAACAAAGGGGGTGAAAAGAGACTGAAATAGAGAAGACCACTAAACAGTTCCCAGGAAATATGGCACAACTTCAGCAGTAGGACATGCTGCTGTCTTGACTACAGAGATTAAAATTAATCCACTGGCACACACATCCTTATTAACAGGAGCTGGAGACCACAAAGAAGTCTTCCATACCTTGGAGAAAACTCTATTTGATCTCTACTGTATACTATTAAAGCCCACTTACAGCCACTGAACTGTAGAATAAAAATGGCATGTTTTCTGTTATCAACACACCAGAATGCATCTCCTGCTGGTCCACAGCACGTATTTCTTTGCTTCCTTAATCTGTGGGATAGCAAAAAGATGTCTCAAGCTCTGGTGTAATTTAGAGCTCAGGAGTTCTCCTGGTAAATCAAGGGGGAATTACTGCAGTGCAACCTGTCCCGATTATGTCCCTTATGCTGCCAGTGACCAGGAAAGTCAAGGTAAAGACAGCTACGCCAAAAGATTCCTCGCTGCCGTTTTTGGAAATGGTGCAAAAATGCTGTTTTCCCAGGCTGAGGTCAGCTGTAGGAAGTAAAATTTATAATACAGATATAATTCGATGATAGTGTGGTTGTCTATTGGATTTTAATGGCAAAGTAACTGTGCACATCTTTGGGATGAAACCTTGGATAAATAGCTTGTAAACTGGCCAGCACTTGTTCCTGGATATCTTGTTCTTTTGGAATTATGATGGGTGCAAATAGATTCAAACAGGCCTGAGGTAAAACAATGGATTGTAACAATAGGTGCACAGTAAAAAAAAAAAAATCACAAAAATTATTAAATGTAATATAAAAAGCATTCCATGTCCTTCTGAGTAACAACTGAACCATACCTGACAAATTACCTGCCCATTTAAGACAAACAAAAGCCTTGCAAAAGAAGATAAGTTGTTCATCTGACCTTTTCTGCTTTAAAAAAACGCCTCAGTGGTTTGATATTTTTTAGTTTAATAAGAAACTCTCCCTCCTGTTTCCTCAAGGTTTTTTGCAGAAGAAATCCAGCTCTTCTCTGCTCTGGGAGCTCTAAATTGGCTGGAGAACAAGAAAATAGAAGTACACGAGGGCTGACAACGGGTGCTCGGTAGGGGTGGTGAGAACTGGATTTGTTTAGCAGTGTTGAACCACCAGCTCACGTGTGAACGTGTTCCTCTTTATTATTCAGGTTTCAGCAGCAACAAAATGCTTTGACTTAGACTGGGATTCCTTCCTACCATACAAGGTACACAGCCATTGCAAGGAATGTTTCAAAGACTTTATTATCTTCCTGGTTGCTTTAAAAATAATGCATTATAAGATATACGGTAGAAGCAATCACCCCCTATGCTGCACTTATATGAAAGTACAATTCAGTTGTTTACCTACAGCTTAGAAGATTTAACAACACAGGAGGCATCTCAGACTTTTAAGATTTGGCTTGGTTTTGCTCATGCTCTTTTTGGGTGGTCAGCAGTGTATGTGCCATTCCCCACAATCTAAAAATCAGTTGTCTAGAAATAAAAAAAATCACGGAAAAGGCAGAACATTTAATACCAACAAATCCATTTAGCCAGAAGAGATTTCATGCCACTAAACAGCTCAGGGAAAAATATTGCAGATTTGTTGACCTTATACAGGCAAAAAAAGTTTATTAAGAAACCACAATACAGTAGTGACCTCACCCGACAGATAGGGCTGTCGAGGGTAATAATTTTTTTATGATCCAATCTGCTATCTAACTTTGGAACAACTTGGACGATATACCTCTTTTAATGGAATGCTTAAAACCGAATGTTTCTGCATCAGAGAGTGTTTTGGCTTCCTAAGAGCGGGATGGGTTATGGGCGTTGTTTCGGTTCGGGAAATGGAAGATGCGGATCTGATTAAAGCAGGGCATGAGCAGGCCACCACACTTTGGAAGGCTTGGAGAATGCATGGTTAAGGAAGGAATGAAAGAAGAAGAAGACAGCAATCTCTGAACTGTTTTTACAACATTAAGTTTTTAAAAGAGTAAGTTTTTAAAAGAATTAAATAACACTTGTACGGGGGAGGGAGGTTTTCAGAGATTTGGAGAATGACTTGGCTTTCGTTCTAATATTCCCATTCCTAGGTACAAAGGCAACAGTCATTTTTTTAAAACAGGTAATGAAAATACATCTGTTTTTAAAATTATTTTTGCAGTCTTCCAGCTCAAGCACACAACTGCTGCAGCTGTCGCGGTCATGAGCCTTTCAGAAGGAGTAAAGGGAGCCAAAGGGAAATGTGTCAATGGCAGAAGCAGTAACCCATCTGGTGCTGGGCTTCGTGCTTGCTGTTCGGGGGATTGCGGGGGGTGAGGGAGAAGGACAAGACCCTCTGTGCCCCGCAATGAATTGTGCGTCCTCTGCTACACTCTCTCCAGGATATCCTGTTGGTGACCACCTTACTCATCACAGTTCTTCACAGATGAATCCCAGTTTACAGCACTAAAGTGGTGTTTTCCGGCAGAAGGCCATTGCTATTCTGGTCCTTTGGGGTGTCCGTATACCTGTTATAGGCTGTCATTCAGGTAAGAAGGATAAATTAAAAAAAAAGCCCATTCAGTTTAGGAGATCACACACTGTGAAGAACAGGCAGCACTAATCTGGGCTTTTGTTGCATAATTTGCATGAACAATTTATTCGTACCTGGCAAAAAATGCTCACCCTGCTTATGGATAACGGAAAGAAAAGAACACTGTCTGGGATACAGGTACCTCTGGCATTAAAAGTACAAACCACTGCTGCTCAATCAAACCACCGACTCAGCAGACTCAGATCTTCTGTAGAGGAGAGCAAATAATACCTGCAGCAGCAGCTACAAACAGAAAAAGGAGATTGCTGGCTAGTATTTGTGCAAGTGATTTGTCTTACAGTATAAATACACACAAACAGATGATTGCTCATAATGCATACCTTATTATATGTCATCATGAGAGAAGATGGGACTGTTATTACATTGTTTGTTTGTAATGAATGATACTATTAGCTCTACTGCTAGCTACCACAGCAAATCCAGACGGCAACTTGAGCGTCATTTCTGATGCATGCAAGCCTTTGAATAGGCGGTATGCAAAACGATCAGGGGCAATTTCTTAAAAACCCCCAAACCTCCAAACCCCCAAACCACCCCATTGTTGCAAAGTGGTTAGGTGTCTGCTAAGCTTAGTTTCCACTGCAAGCACGGCTCTATTGAAATCAACGGTGATCCTCAAAAGCATAAATTTTTTACTCAAACACAGCCTAAAAGAGGAAAAAACCTTTCAGTAAAAATGTTTTAGAAAGGCACAAAGGATAATTGTTTTTATTTTTCTTCAAAGAGAATGCAAGACCTTAAGGTGTGACAACGTAGCAAACTGTAATCGTGATTACCTGCTCACAAGCAACTGACTGCAGCGTAGCATTTCCGTGAGCGATAGCCAGAGCCAGTGACAGTAGGAAAAGAGATGGAAAATGAAGAGGAGGGGGAAGGTGCTGCCCAGTGGCAGTACAGTCTTAGCTGGGTCTAACCTGCCTGCAAAGCTGCCCTTAGGCAGGGCTCGGGGTACATCTTCGTGACACCTGTAACAGAGCCCAGCGTGAAGCATAGGAAGCATTCCTCTTCAACCCAGCTGCACTCCAAGTGCGACCCATAAAAATCGAGATACATTGGAACGGCATTTAAACTATTCTATTAGCAAGGAATTTATAGTTCACGGCAGTTTCTTTGTAGTCCTCAAGAAAAAGTCTCTTAGGCTAATCAAAGTCTTACAGCAAAAGCAAGACACTATTAAACTCACAAACTCATGGTCTCGCAGCCAAGTGGTCTCACATTTCAAAATAATGAAAGAATAAAAGACTGGACATTTATATGGCTTTTATGATAAGAATTCCTTTCAGGATCAGAGCGGAGCACACAGACAGGGACAGGGTCATTTTTCCCCTGCTAGGAAACGTGCCCATTTAAACCAAATGTGTCTGTGTGTATGTGTGTGTATGTACAGGTACAGAAGTTTAACATAAATGAGTAAGTGGAAACCTGCGTCAAAAGAAGAGCAAAGCACACGCATGGCAGAAGACCAGCGTAGGGCAGATCACAGCATCAGTCCTGTACATGGTGCGCAGGGATTGTACGCTCTCGAGCACGGAGACTTTGTAATACCAGCAGCAGGAATGACATGGAGCAACTGGTGCCCAACTGGCGAGCTGGCTGTGTGATAACCACAGTACATGTGGGATTTACGGACTTCTGCGTTTCGTCTCCCTGAGGCAGACTAGCAGAGGGGGCTGCCCTGTGTGTCGAGGTTTCTCGGGCACTTGTTTGGTGCGTGCACCTTGCCCACAGACATGGCACGTGGCGTGAAGGGGGGATTTCCCCCCTGCCCAGCCACACTGCCCTCCTCTGTAGTGCGGGGTGCGACCCACCCCCTGCAAACTCCCCCAGCTTCCCTTAAATTCCCTTCCAGAGTGGGTACGTACATGGGATAGACCCTTGATCTGCTCACCTTATATTTCCTGTGATACATCATAATTGGGACTTTTGGCCTTTTATCCTCAGCCTTTGAGGCAGTTTTTTGTGGCGTAAATTTCCTGTAGATTCCTGTAAACAATTTTTTTTCACTCTATAGGTACCTGCAATTAGCAGTGATACCGGAGGTATCAGGTACTGATTCCGAGGGCAGGTGGCCTCACTGAGATCTCTGCACTGCAACAAATCAATAGCTTCACACTGACTTAAGGGAAAAGGGAAGGAAAAAAAATGGCTATTTTTTTTTTTACCTTTCCCCCCCTTTTTCTAAATATAAATACTCTTTAGAGCAATTTGCCAGGTCAGTTTTACTCGGTGGTTTGACTGATGCTACAATTTATGTCAAGCTTGAGAAGGAATTAGCAGTAGTGCGGTGTTGCACAGGCAAACCTGCCCACCATTCGCTGGGTGAGCACCCCCGGGAACAGTCTGCGATGTGTCTGAACTGAAAAATTAAACACCTGGCTACCTCTGTCCCCATGTCATCGATGGAGGAGCTTTTATTTCTTTCAGTCTGATCAGAAACAAGCCAGTCAGAAATCTCCTTTCGAAAACTTCCCTCTAAAGTGACAGCAAAATGCTACTACATTGATTTAAACAGGTTACAAAAGAAAAGCTATTTTTCTTAAAAGTATTAGAGACTTTTGACCTTTTAAAAATAGACAGTTGACACTTTCTCCTGCCACTTTCCTTGTGAACATGAAAAACTTGTCTCCCTACGATGATTTATTGAACACCAGGGAGTTACAGGCTAATATTTCTTAGCAGTTATTGACATATCAAAAATGAATTCAAGCACTGACGCGTCTCATCATCTCTTTACTTTGCTGAAGATATACATGCACATTGTACTGATCTGACTAAATAAGTGGGATATCCATTTAACCAACTGAGTATTAACAGTGATTTCACACTTAGAGCAAAATAGTGTATACGTAAATCTTTGAAGGAGATTAACAGCAGGCACCAACACTGTGTCTTCCTGCCTTCTCCAAAGGGCATGACACCATATTCTCAAATAAATCAGTGCAGGCATGGGAAAAATAAAATGCAAATTTCCACAGAGCAGACAGACGCAAAAGGGATTTTATTTCTATCGGTGTTTTAGCACCATGCCAGCAATCCAGATGAAAGTCTGTTGAGAGTTTGGTTGCATCAAATTAATTGTCCATGTAACAGTTTTAAATAGGTCTCTCTAATCTGAAAAAGCGCGCGATTAGTCTGCAGAATTGGAACTGATAACGACCGGATCCAACAGCAGAAGCCACATCATTATAAGAATTGATTTTATAATCGGTACAGTTTGTGGGGAAAGATATCTCCTCATACTCTAGTACTAAGGGGATGTATTATACTGGTTTTAGTTTATTGCCAGCAAAGCTGAAAATGCGTGAAGCTTTTGTAAAATGAAACAAGCAAGGACCTGGTCTTAGGAGGAAACAGCAGCTTTCTGCAGCAATGCTGGCTCCACACAGGGGGTCCAGAGAGATGGGGTTTGTAACTCGGTGCTCTCCAGCTGCTGGGGCAGATGCACCGGCTGCCCCTTGCATTCGGGCATCACTGCATTTTACCTTTGACTATGACAGCTTGTAGGGAAGGCAGAAAATTGTCTCTAAAATAAAGACACCCACCCTCGCAATGGCACTTCTGTCTCAGATACGACAGGCTCTTGAGACCACACTGGCAGACAAACATGGTTGTTCAGCTGAGGAAGGGACCTCCTTGTTCAGAGATGCTGACACAAGCTTCATGCCCACATCCTTCCATGGAAATGGGCTAGCAGCATTTATTGCCACTTATCTTTTATTACTCCTCTCTTGGCTTTGATAGTTGAATAGTTTTATTAAGATGACCTAGGCAGATGAGGATATTACATTTGGGACAATCACTCAGGAGAGCGGCTGAAGGAGGAAAAGGGGAAAATCTTTTCTGGGGAAAATCAATAGGTGGACTGTCTTGGATTGGGAGAACATGTGGCCTCCAGGACCTAGCGACAGCTCTTCCAAACAGACCATCTTGAAGCAGATATTCTCAGACACTGCGACAGACAGTTCTGAAAAGCTTTAAGGAAGCACACAAGCACAAAAGATGGCTCTGGAGGACAGTTCATTACTAACTCCAGTGCATTATAGAAATGGGAAGATCCAGAATAGCAAGTGCCTCAGATATGCACAATTAAACTTTTTAGCGAAGAGGAAAAATTGTAGAAAAGTCCCTCTTACTCCTCAATTCTGGCATTAAAAAATCTTCCCAGGCTTGTGAGAGGACTCTGAGTATTCACCAGAGCAAATCATGCAGTATGTTACACTCACTTCAGTGAAAATAAATCTTCATGACTTGACCCATCATGGGAAAAATGTTCACATTGCTTAAAGTTAAACACAATTACAAATACAGACATCTTGCAGCTGCTAACACTGTCCACTACATCTTTCAAATGTCCTCCTAAAGAGATTTGGGTTTCTCTTATTCTATGTTGCAGTCTCCCTGTGAAATACCTTTTCAGCACAGATACCTCCTTCTGTCTCCTTTTCTATTTGCGTTCATTCTTCTCTTCCATAAAAACTACTTACTGTTCTTGTGGGTTGTACCTAACTGAGGCCTTGACCCTACAAACTCTTATCCCTGAATGTTGGCTCCAGGCTCAGCCAAGACCTTACTGCATAAATAGTTGCATGGTTGGGGCCCTCAGATATAACCTACCTGGGAAAGGGATCTTATTTTATGCTTCCAAAGTTAAAACCAAACCTCTGCCTTGTAGCAAACTGCCAGAGAAAACACAAGTACCAGCAAGAAGCGACTGAGCCAAAGGCTTTACAGAACAAGTGTGCAACGAGGGTTATTTATCTGATTGTGCTAGCATAAGCAGGGGGAAAAAAAAAAAATACCATTAAGCCCAAATCTGCAGGTTCTATATTGGAGGATGCAGAGATGACCTATTATGAAAACATGGGAATTACATACAATCCCTAACCCTTTTGCCAAGTGGCTAATGGCAGCAAAGAGGAGCTAGACTCAATACATCTGGAGTCTTAGGTGACAAATAACTGAACAGATCTCCACTATAAAACCCTGGAAAATCACATATTTCCACTTGAGTTTGCGGGACACAAATAACCCTCTTCACCTGCAAACACTCCGAGACTTCACGCAGATAAGAAAGTCTTAATAGTGGAAAGGGAACATGTCATAAAACTTGGGCCAAAAATCCAATATATTAATATATTTCTATTTTTCTGTATGTATACACACAATATTCCAGTAAAAGCAATGAAAATAATAGACCCATGGCCACATGATGGTGCTTACTCACTAATATCAGCAAACAGCTGCTTTTCGCCACATCTAACCCTATTTACAAGAAAGTTGCTCACGTATTGCATGAGCATCTAACCCCATTTACAAGGAAGTTGCTCATGTATGCCACAAAGGGTCTCTGCCACAGCTCTGCCGTGCAACTCATGCTTGTAGAAACGCCCGACAAACAAAGGCTTCCTGCTATTATCTGCTGTTGCAGCGCTTTAACAAGAGAGCCCTCCGACTGGACTCCCTTTGATGGGGAGCCCTCAGTATCGATCCCCCCAGAGAAGTCTCTGTAGAAATGAGGTAAAACCCTAGAGAACCCAAAGGCAATTCCTGGCCGCTTGGGAACGACCTGTTTCTCTTATGTAAGAGAACTTTGATCTCCCTGGGAGCCCTTCTCCTCCACACTCTACTGGGTCATGTCTAACTGGGGACATAGGAAGAAGTTGGAGCTGGAGATGATGCGAGAAACCTTATCTGAAGTAGTACTTCCTTCTTCATCAACGAAAAAGGAAGACGAATCTTCCTCCCCAGCCACAGCATTTAAAGAAGCAGGCTGAACAGGAAACGTGGTTTGGGTTAAAAAATTATTTCCTTAGAAGTTGCTGGTCTGTTCCTTTGCTGTACTGCATTGCATATACTTACAATATTTTTCTGTCTGGCTTCCTGTATTGTTGTAAACAAACTGGAACTTACAGTGTTTTCACAGCACATGAGCCTGGCAAAACTTTTTTTGTTTCCAGGAAAACACTTTGAAAAAATTCTACTGATGAGAGGGAAAAAAAAAAATCCTGAAAAGATCCCAAACCACAAAAAATACCATTTGGAAAAGTCATGTTGGTGAAATCCACTTAGAAAATGAAAAAAGAAAATTAAATCCATCATTTCTGATTACTGTCATTGCTTTAGTTGAGACTGAAGGAGATTTCAGACTCTGCAGCAGAAGACATGGAAATCCATTGGTTTTAATATATTTGTATTTACTATAACATTCTACATTTTAGAGGAGTGCATATTTTCCTGTAATTTTAAATAAGTATTGTCTCTAGAAAGCACAAAGCTCAATACACAAAAGAACACAGAAGTACATAAACTTGAAGGCAATCCCGTGAGAGCAATTTAGTTTTCAGATTTAAAGAAATGTTTTCAGCACATTAAATACCGAATTAAAAAATAAAGTGAACTGCTATACTGTTTCTTCCATCAGACTGAAAACAAAACATATCATTCTTGGATTATTTTGACAGGAAAACAAAGAAACAAATATAACACATATTACGGAAGATGATCAGAGAGCTCTCTGAAAGATGTTCTATCGTGAAGTTACCCACATCCCTAAGGACTGGATCGGATCCCTGGACAGGAGTGCATTTTTCTTACATGCGGAAAGGTACAGCAAAAAGAAAGCAACCAGCAGTACCAGCACACACCTCATTCTTCTGCACAAAGGTAATAGGGCTTCATTGTATTCTCTCTGTGAGTTTGAAGATGGTTCTGCAGGATGGCTCTGGTTAGAGATTCCCCAAGGTGAATCCCTTGTGCCCCATGCCCAGCTGGGAGCCTTCTGTGAGGACAGGTTAGGCAGCACCTAAGTACCAGGCCTTTTAATTTGTGTTTTCCCTGGGGGCTAATCACTGGGAACATGAAGTGGGTACCTCAAAATGGCAGATTCAGGACTTGTCTCTGTAGTGGCACCTATTTAACTTGGGGACAGCACAAAGCCCCAAACCAGATGTTTGGTTTCATTGTTAGAGTATCTTTGCTCTGATTTAGTTGATCCTAATCAACTTAAACATACTTCTGTCTTTTGGGGCAGTTGTTTGGGTTTTTTTTTCTTTTCTTTTTTTTTCCTTTTAAGTGGCACATACTTCTTAGTAATCAATTTCGTATCTTATTTTCCGTTAAATGAATGCAACTCTGTGAGCATACAAGTCCCAAGAAGTCATAGAGAGAATACTCCATTTATTTATGAGACCTGTTAAAAGAGATTCATGCTGCACAGTGGCTGCATTTCTGCTCGCTTTTTTCTTTATGTGCTGCTGAAGTCAATTTAAGGACATTCATCCACTGAAGACTGTGAACTCATGTTCACTTGGCTCTGACCTGAACTCAGTACACTCCTGTCTCCCATACAGTCCTGTGACTCTCCTCAATACATTTTGCCTCAGCATTCAAACTGTCCAGAAGGGTAGCAACAGGATGCATGCCTTTATATTCTCCTCCTCCCTAAAGATGTGCAGATGGAGACCTGTTAGGAGAGCGGAGATTTGTGCGTGACATGACTCGTTAGCAAGGTGCCAAAGGCGGAGAAGGAAGACACCGCCCCCCCATTAAACAGGGGAGAATGCCCTTGATTTTCCTTTGGGTCACGTTTAGTTAAAAACAAGGTGAAAAGATTCTATTAGATGTGACTGGCAAAATCTTCCATTTATCCACAGATGAGGCGCAGCGCAGCCAAACCAACCCAGCCGTCCCGCAGTGCCCCACGATGGAGCGCGGTCACCCACTGAGACACCAGCTCCGCTGCGCAGCCATTTCAAAGCCTGCCCAAAAGAAGCTGCTGCCGAAAGCCAGCTGCAGCAGCCCTACCTTGCAATGAATCACCATCTCCTGAGGGCACAAGCTGAGATCACGGTCTCATGGTATGCAAGCCACCAGCCTACCCATGTGAAAATAAACCATTCATCACACGCATGTGGACTGGATATGAACAAGTGACCTAGAAATTTGGGGGGTTCCAAATCCTATTACCCTCTGCCTGAATCATTCTCCTGTCACACGAAGCTTGTTGTGACGTATTTTGTCTGGGCTGTGAGGTGGGGGTGGAGAACAACCCAAAGTCTACTTTGTCATTTAGTCCTAAAATTATACATAACTCACTCAACAGACGAATAAAAGAACAAAATGACTACAAAAGAGGAAAATGCAGTAGCAAGGGAAAAACTTCCTTGTCGCATATTGTATCTTCATTTGAATTCCAGAATAAATCTGAATGAATTATATTTTTTAATTTGTTTAACTATGCTAATAGTCACCATGCACTAGTGGGTTTAGCAGTATTTTCTCTTTATATGTATGACTCAAGAATTACCATAGCAACTTGCTTCCTAATTAGCCTTCAGTTACTAACAATCAATACGATTAGACAAGGTCAGCACTGGAGTAAGCTCTATAGGTTTTTTGAAAAGGCTACTGAGAGTCAACAGCAGCAAGAAGGGACTGGGCTCCTGGACGATCTTCCGCAAAGAATGGTCGCTGTTCTGCTATTACTCACTCTCCCATGAACAAAAGGAGCTGCGGCGAATGAGAGCTTTGCCACTCACCCAGGCTGCAGAAAGCTGTTAACCTGCCAACAAATTCACAAAATATGGAGAATAGAAGCATCCTTAGATCTGCGGATAAAAAGGCACCTACTCTCACAGTCCTGGGACTCATGTTGATGGCACACCGTCAAAATCAAGAATAAATATGTCATAGATTTTTATCAATGTAGCTACATCTGAAGTCAGTCTCCCCATGTGGGAAGGATCCCTGAAACCTGGAACAGGGTGAGAGTGGCCAGTTCACAGGAAGATGCTCCCTGGGATTTAAGCCTGTGCTTAGCTGAGATGCCGTTAGGAAGTCCTCCCTCCAGTGACCTGAGCGATTGCCCATCGCTGACGCAATTTCCCCCTCATTTTTACAGCCTGTTTTGGTTGTTAACATGTTATCTCGTACCCTGAAAGCACAGTGCCTGGCAGCACAGCAGGATGAAAACATAATGTGCTATTCGGAGGTACGCTGGGTCCTGGGAATACAAAACAGGCTCCTTGGTACTGACGGATGAAGGCTCATGAAAAGCCACTTTACTCGTTAGTATGTTTAAGTCTGCTACCAAGAAACACAGGCAAAAACAAGCTTATTTTTAAATACACAGCGCGCGTTGTCAATTATGCCCAGGCACGCGGCTGTGGCGGGTGAACTGTGATCTATTTTCTCGCCTCTGTGAAAACGTGCTGCCCCTTGGCTCTCTCCTCTGTTCCCTGCCGGAGGTTACCTCTCCGCTGCGGCTGTGCCTTCAGCCTCAGCTCATCCCGGCTCGCGGCGCCAGGTCCCCAAACAGGGGATCGGGCTTGGGGAATGGAGGAGTCAAGACGTGGCCCAGAGTGAAAACGTAATGACAAAGGCGGTCTGGATAAAGCTGTACGATGGCACTTCAAGCCACGAGCTTCGAGGCAATGCGTCACAACCTTCCTCTGTACAGAATGCCCCAAAGAAGAACAAAATTATTTTAAGCTCAAAAAAAGGCATTTTTTTATTAGAATGTAAACTATGATAATGAATTTTAAAGCAGAAAAAACGCAAAGGAAATTGGCTAGATGGAAGAGAACAGAGAAGAGTTTGTAGCCGCTCTCCCCTGACATCCGGTGCCTTTGGAGAAGGTTTGGAGTTCCTCATGACTTATTCGGAGCGGCAGTACGCTTTGCCCAGGCCTCCTGTGAAACCCCATTCATCACCTCTGGGGCTGCTCCCCGCTCCCCAGCACAGGCTCTGGTATCCGTCTGTAAACCTCCCGCCACTTGTACTACCTCAAAGCTGCTCCCCTCCGAACACGCCCGCAAAGGGAATACCCGATCCCCCTTCCTTCAGGGAGCTCTGCCGCTGCCAGTTTTTCTAACTGGGAACAGAAGTAAGAAATAAGCAAATCCTTTTCACCATATTGTGCTCGCCCCTTCTCACAGCACAGATGGGAAAAGCCAAAATCTTAAAAATCCAGCACAAGAAGTCTTAAAAATATGGAAGAAAAAAGCTGAGAAACTTATCATCATAAAATCTCATTCAAAATAGAAGATTGACAAAAGGATTAGACATGTCTAATGAGCACCTTCACTTCATAATTACACTAGAAAGGATAAACATTTCCAGACACAGATGTAAATCTTTGTGCTCTTGAGCAGACAAGCAAGACAGAAGTAAATGATGCTTCCAAATAACAGACTAGTTTAATTCAGCCCACAAGTGAAATTCTGCATTATTCCTTGTTTTAGTGGAGAAACTTCACAGCACAAAGGCAACACGGAGAGACTATCCAAGAGTTTGTGTTGAACAACTCATTATTTATTAGGTGCATTTCTCCTCCTCAGAGGAGAGCACCCTATGAAATGGACAAAATAAATTCTCCATATGGATTAGCTATTCCAGAATTGTTCCAGAAACGTTCTCTTGAACGTCCTCCTTCAGCAACTGGCCTCAGCAGCTCTCAGGGATGAGGTTCTGAACCAGGAAAGCCACCAGCCTGTCCCTGTTCCCAGCTCCTAATCCTCTGCTGACTGCATTGGAAAATGCACAGACACCAACAATTTCTCAGCAGTTTGCATTGCTCTCACAATCATTTTTAATTTCCATCTGTGGTGTTGGCTCCCCAAGTGTTCAAAATATTTTATGGCTTAGTATCTGTCTTTCATTCTAAATCCTCATAATTTAAATCTTTTCCAGACTACTCTATGTGTATATATACACATATGCATGTATGCAAATATATAGATATACATATATATGTGCATGTGTATATATATACACACATACACACACGCATATCTATTCTACTATGCAGTAAGCAGTTTACTCACAAAAGGTATACCACTCTTACTTATTTTTGAAGAATCAAGCACATATCTGGAACTCTTCATCAAAACCACGTTCCTGCTTGAGAAATAATAACAAATATTCATAGTGTATATTGTGCACAAATTGTTCTTGGCTTGGTCACAAAACAAACAATGGGCACAACGAATCTCTGGTTTTACACCTGGGATGAATGGGGGCCAGCAGTGTCTTTGATAGAAAAATTAAAATGCAGCTCCCTAATAAAGATAAAATGCTCAGCTGCCTTTCCACTGAGCAAAGCAGCCATCAAACTAATGATTAAATCCACATCAATCATTTGGCATAATAGAAATAAAGGCCTTGCAGTAAAATGTTGTCAGAGATTCAACATCTCCTGCTTAGAAAATAAATGTCTTGACTTCATCTCACCATTTGTTTTCCATAAACGCTGAGGTTTGTATCAGCATTTGTATAGCAATGGGAAACAATCCTTCATTGCAACATGCCAATTCCACTAACATTATTTCTGAAATAAACAGAAAAGCTAGAGAAAATTAATATGGGAAGGTGCTTCTGAAATCCTCCCGAAACTGAATTACCATTTCCTATCTGGTGCCAGCCTTCCTCCTTCTAAGAAACAATATTTAGTAGCAGCGACAATAAATATTGAAGAAAATCCCATTTAGAGAAAATCGGGCACAATTTCAAGTAGGTCACACCTTTTGCACTCACTCACTGGCACAGTTAGATACACACACAAGATTAATAGGAAAAAATCCCTTAAAAACCAGTTTTCTCATGAAAAAAGAATTTTACTTTCTAATTCATACTTTTTTTTTTTTTTTTTTTTAATAGCAGCACTTTTTAAAGCAAACCTAGAAACTAGATATATCTGGAAGGAGATGGCACTACCATTCCTCTTGGGATATGCTGTCACCCGAATTCCCAGAGGCTCACGCCGGCGCAGCACCGTGGTGCATCAGGAGCCACGGACCCCCACCAGCCTGTCTGTCAGGCGGAGGAGATGGAGGTGCCACGTGTTTGAGCTGAACAATCAAGTGGGGTGCAACTGCTGTAATTTCAAATGCATGTGGTTCCTCTCAGAATTGCTTTGTTATTTGATTTCACACAAGAATGTGGATTTTTTGTTTTTTTGTTCTTGGTAGAAAGAAGCCCTTTTATAATAATCCTCTTACAACTCTTTAAAAAAAAAAAATTTGTTGACTTTAATGGTCCTTACTTGTATCATTTTTTTTTTAAACTTGTGATTATAATTCTCATTGTTTTCAAGTCAATACATTTTATTCTGAATTCTTTCCAGAAATTTCAGAGTTAATATGTAATTAAAATACAAATTATTTGGGGATATTAGAACTGAATATATTTATTTTAACAAGAAAAAGGTAATTATATATGTCAGAGAAGTATTCTGAAACATCACATGAGAAGAACTGCCTTTTACCATGTATGAGCAATAAATTACATTTGAAAATGTAAAACGTAATTAGAACCAGCAATTCTGAGTTCTCATTTCATTTTCTAATATGCATACATAAGTTTAATAGATGTATTGCTCAGCCAGCACAAGAATTATTTTATGTTTCTTAGCAAATACGTGTTTCTGTATTTACAAAGTCACCTAGAAGGTCAGTGATTCTACTCTGAAAGTACAAGAATCTCATAATAAACCACAACTTGAAACTTCATTTACTTCAAACTGGAAAGAAGAGATGGAACCTGAAGACATGACACTTTTTTGGGAAACAATTTTGACTGCGCCAACAGCTATCTTACATGTTACGACAGCGGTTCTCGCCCCTCTTGAAACAAAAACCCCACGCAAAAGCCCCTGAGATGAATCTTAGAAAGTTGACCAGTAAGCGAACATATCAGCCTCTTCAGTATGGATAAAGCCTATTCTGCAGGAGAAAAGAAGAAAGATTGTAGTATTAATTCTGCACCACGGGATGACTGTCAATTCTGATGCTCCTTGCTACGTTTATCTGCTGCAATACTCAGCTTCATGCCTCTGATACAAGGACCTAGAGTAAGGCTGCCTTCCAAAACTGAATGATTTGGAGAAAGCAACTATCTCCGCGTGAACAACCACAGCATGCCAAACCTGAAGTCCATCCAGCCCAGTATCTTGCTCTAGCAGTGGTGGGGGAGGCCCAGGAAACAGTGCAGGAGCAAGGCAAACCTACTGAGAAAGTCCCTCTGAACGCTCAATCAACCTTTTTTGGTGATTTGCAGCTCAAGCCTTTGTTGTTGGTATATAAGTAGGTGAGACACATTTTCTTCCCCAAATTTCACCAGGGAGACTCTTCGTATCAGCAGTCTCAAAGCAGAGTTCCCCAGCTAAACCATGCATTGTGTGAAAAAGTATTGCCTTCAGGGGTTTTTATTTGTCACTTACTATTGAAATCCTGTCCTCCAGTTACATTATTAGAAAGGGCAGGAATAATAATTCCTGTCCACCTTCCCAGTACTAAACCTGACTGTACAGAACACTCCAATATCCCCTGTCAAAGGCCATCCTTCAAGCCAGAGGAGTGTTGTCCTGCTCCATTGTTCCTCAGGTGGAAAGCATCCACGAATGTGTTCATCTTGGTAGAGTATTTCCTGGTTTGTTCCCTATCCTTTTCTTAATAATTCCTAACATTTCCATTCAGAAACTTTCTGTGACCATGGGGCTGAGACTTATTTTTTAGAAATGTTCATTTGACCCTCAAATCTCATTTTCAATGAATGAGGCTAATTAAAACCCCACATTTAGATATGCAAAAGAGCTATCTTCATGCAGCCTGCACTTAATTTTACCTGTTTTGTTTGTGTAGAGCAGGGCAGAAGAACATTGGATTGAAGTTTCCTCCTAAAGAAGAGTGGGAACTCACACAGCTTTTGCCCACATTTCGTCTTTTATGAATTCAGGTAATCTGAACAGTACGTCACCGGGGAGAGGCATTAAAGCATTTAGCATATATTCAGGCAAGTGGATTTCCCTTTTTTGCTTTACCTGTCTCTGTTTCTAGACAGCTGTAAATCAGGGACCAGAAATGATGTCCAAGACGATGTGGTCAACAGCTCAATGTCCAGGTGGAGAACGGTGACGAGTGGTGTTCCTTAGGGGTCGGTACTGGGACCGGCACTGTTCAACATCTTTGTCGGCGACATGGACAGTGGGATTGAGTACACCCTCAGCAAGTTTACCGACGACACCAAACTGTGTGGTGTGGTTGACACGCTGGAGGGAAGGGATACCATCCAGAGGGACCTTGACAGGCTGGAAAGGTGGGCCCGTGTGAACCGCATGAAGTTCAACAAGGCCAAGTGCAAGGTCCTGCACGTGGGTCAGGGCAATCCCAAGAATGACTGTGGGCTGGGCGAGGAATGGATTGAGGGCAGCCCTGAGGAGAAGGACTTGAGGGTATTGATTGATGAGAAGCTCAACATGAGCCGGCAGTGTGCGCTTGCAGCTCAGAAAGCCAACCGTGTCCTGGGCTGCATCAAAAGAGGTGTGACCAGCAGGTCGAGGGAGGGGATCCTGCCCCTCTGCTCTGCTCTTGTGAGACCCCACCTGGAGTACTGCATCCAGCTCTGGGGCACCCAGTACAGGAGAGACATGGAGCTGTTGGAGGGAGTCCAGAGGAGGCCACGAAGCTGATCAGAGGGCTGGAGCACCTCTGCTGTGAGGACAGGCTGAGAGAGTTGGGGTTGTTCAGCCTGGAGAAGAGAAGGCTCCAGGGAGATCTAATTGTGGCTTACCAGTACCTGAAGGGGCCTACAGGAAAGATGTTTATGAGGGAGTGTAGTGACAGGACAAGGGGTAATGGGTTTAAGCTGAAGGAGGGTTGATTTAGATTAGACGTTAGAAAGAAATTCTTTACTGTGAGGGTGGTGAGGCACTGGAACAGGTTGCCCAGAGAGGTTGTGGAGGCCCCATCCCTGGAAGTGTTCAAGGCCAGGCTGGATGGGGCTTTGGGCAACCCGGTCTAGTGGAAGGTGTCCCTGCCCGCAGCACGGGGGGTTGGAACTAGATGATCTTTGGGGTCCCTTCCAACCCAAACCATTCTATGATTCTATGATTCTTCCATTAAATATTTCAGTCTCTAATGCTGGCTTCAAACCAATGCAGTTAACAAATAAAGATTCTGCTAACAGTTCATTACCACAAAACTCATTCTTGCTCAACAAAAGGAAGTAATCACAAAATGTATTTTCTTTTTTCCCTTTCTTAATCTATTTTATCAAAGAAAGCAAGCATCAAGATACCAAACCACACAGAAAGAATTATGGAATTATGGAATACTTTCTTGTACTCTAACATGTTTCAATTAAAATATGCAAATATTAGCATGATTTTCTGGGACTTTTTAAGCAGAAAAGTTAGCAAATGTTGATATGGACACTATGAACTGATTTTACATTTCCTAGCTTCTTCTTTTAAGGGTTTTTATTTGTGATTTTGTTCTGCCCACGCATTAGCAAAAGATTGAGATCAGGGTATGCATTTACTGAAATATCACAAAGGTGTAATTAAAATCTCTGCTCTTTGACATCAGCAGTGAGTTACTGACATTGTTAATAAATGTCTACTTCACATTTTTGTAATTGTGCAAGGGATGACAACAATAACTGCAAGTGTAAGATCTCTTCTACAGATAAGAGAAGACAGGGAAGAGTAGAATGCCGGGTGATGATGAAGCAAAACATTTATAGATTATAATAAAACCACCTAGTCTTTGTTCCTTACTTACTATGTTCAGAATACAAGGTATAGCTTCTACTTTAAGGGAATAAATTGAATTAAGAACACACCGGTCTTCCTATGTATTCATACCAAACACTTAAGTTTGCTGTCCAAAGGATGATATTTGCAAATGCTGCAGAAGGCTCGTCTGAAGTAACGACACTCCTTGGAGAAGAAGATGTACCCAAGCTGCTCATGGCCATACGGAGAGACAGCGGCACAAGGCACTGCTTTGCCCGGCTCCTCCACCAACGACGTGTTACAGAACCCCTGGGAGCAGCTCACATAGCTGTGTGCCTTTCAAATCCCATTCGTGGGAACCCATTTCAAAGGGCAAATGGGCAAATGAAGACTGACACGCTGGGAGCTTTTGGGTTAAGGAGCGCGTACGGTGCGTTTAGCAGAGGATAAGCTTTCTTGTATGATTTTGCTGCTGAACCAGAGGCCTGAAGTGCAAACAACCCCTCAAGTATAGAAAAGAGCCAGTTCAAAACCACTGATCGCTGTCAAACATGGACAGTCAGCTGGGACAGAGGCATCTGGGACTTGCGAGCCTACCCAGAGGAAGCAGGAAGCCTCTTGTGATCGCTCACTGCCCGACCACCAGCACGCCGTGCCTGGGCAGCCCTTAGTGCCTGCTGACTCGTGCAGGATAGCACCAGACAGAGGGGAAAGCCCCGTATCATAACAGTGACCCCATGAAAACATCTATTCTTTGGGATGTCAGCCTGAACTTTGAATTTCTTTGCTTATGCTGGTTACTCGTCTTAATGTTTTTGATCTGTAGTCCTCTGTTCCCTGAGACAAAATGCATATTTAGACTAATTTAAATGCATTAAGTAGCATACTTATTTTCATGCCCTGCCCTTAAGATGCAGAATGTTACACATAACTTCCTATAATGTAAATTAGAATTTAATATCCATAGAGTTGCACCTAGAGAATATACCCTGGAGTATTTATGACCAAAGTATGATTGTTACCTGATTCAGTACATATTTTGGTACACAGAATGCAGCGTGTCCCCCTTTCACCCTAGGGATTTAAATAAATATTTTTGTAAACATGCACTACTTAACTTATATATCACAGCAGATCCTGCAAATCCATATTTTGCTTCTTGCAAAAAATAAATAGCACGTTTATCCAAATGATGCAACAAAAGATAGAAAGGAACTCCTGCCTAGAACCAATTTCCAAATGTCTTGGTTACACTGAATCCTATCAATTTTCTCAAAATAGCTTTAATTTTCTTATTTAATCACAGCCTTTTGCATACCAAATGAGGCAGCATACGATACACTGTGCAAGAAAAAATGGAGAAGCTGCAAAATACTGACCAGCTTTCTTCGTTGCAGAAGGCATGGACTGCTCATCCTTAGGTGACCATGCGATTTCTGCCTCCCCCACTTCCTTCCCATAGTTTTGGGCTACATGCTGCCAAGTGTTACAGAATCACGTGCTGGGGCTGAATGAAACTCATTTCAGGAACACATGGGATGATGGACATCCCTTAGCCATTTTTTAGCTCAGGCAGCTTTGATGGCTACTGCTGAAGGTGTGGATGGTGAATCCACCAATTTGCTGGGTTGTTAAAACTTGCAAAATAAAGTGAAGTCTTCCCACTATGCCAAATTCTCCTGATGAGACTTTTACAATAAAGCCAAGAACTTTGCTCCTTCCCCACTCACAGGAAGAGATAAGCCTTGATTCAGCAATGTACTTTAGCACGTGCCTCAAAATACTCTGTTGAGTGGTCTCCACTGTCCTCAAGTACCTCACCTCAGCTTAGATGAAACAGGAAAGGTAACTCAGTCTGATCTAATTAAGTCAAAGGAAAGTGTGACCTGCCTTTTAGCCCACAGGGGCAAACAGGAGAGATTTTAGCATCATACATCAGCTTGGTTGTTTTATCGGAAATAAACTGGTGCTCATGTATCTCGGTCACAGACCAGCAGCATTTCTTCATATGAACCATCACTGGATCAACAGTCTCAACAAAAAAATAAAAGCTTGAATGCACTGAGTGATTAAGTAAATACATGACTGAGAGCTATTTTCTCTAGAAATTCATGAGGAAGCTGTAGATAGCTGGTTCATATATTCCTGCTGTCTTCCATAAACAGAAGACTTCAATTTCCAGGAGTGTCAATGCTGGCAAACCCTAAAAGTTTTAGCTTTCCAGGATTTTCAGAGCTCATAATGAATTTAGCTCATTAAGCTCTGTTAACTATAGCATAGTTCATGCTCTTAAAATGCATCTTTGCCAAAATCTGTTAAAGAAATGCCCTTCTACTATTATTCCAAAATACAAAACAGGTCCAGTAATGGTGGGGTTTGCCTGTGGAATCTTCTAGTTCAAGAAGTACTTCATCCACATGGCTGAATTACCTTGGGCTGCACACAGCTTGGATTCGAGAGTGAATGATGAAACAAAGCATTATGTTTTAGCTTAAACCCTTCAAAAGAATAAATGACGAATTTTCAAGGGGATCTTGCCTCAGGATACAAATGTGAAGCCTCTTTGGCTTGCACAGGGTAAGGCAATCAAACCAAACTTCCTATAAATATGATGCCCGAATCAGGCCTTGTTAGACCACCATTCACAAATCTACTTTGCTACCTTGTAGTAACAGGAGGAAACTTAGCAAGAGAAAAAAGGAGACTTAATATTGCTTCAGACTAGCTCTCCTCCCAATTAAGCGCTTTCAGCGCGGGTTGAAGATGACATAGCAGCTGCAGAGCACGTTGAATTGATTTTGCCAGGTATGTGCCTGCATGGGGCTGCTTGTTAATTTAGTAACTGGAGGGTTAATTAGTTCTGGGAGTGTAAACAGGTTGGTTAAGCAGGAGTCCAGACGAGCTGCCATGTTCCAGTTGGGTAAGACTTAGGAGCAGACTAAACATGCAGCGAGAAGAACTAATCTACTTCCCGGAACACCTATTTGCTAAATTAAGACGAAGCCAGAACTGTGCAGAAGTTGGAGAGCTGCTAGCAACAAGCTGGTTAGGCTGTTCCTCAGATCTGTGGGTTTCTGAAGTAGTTTTCTATAAGAAATTCAAGTTGCACCTTTAGTAAGAGACATCTCAGATAATTAGAGTCTGTTTATTTCATAACTTTAAACATTTTATCTAAGAAGAAAAGAAGATCTTTCTCCTAGAACATACTTGGGGAAAGTTATTTCTCTATATGACAGTCTGCAGCATGGATGTTTCATGGCTTTTCAGTAGCTGAAGGAATTTAGGTGTGTGAGAAGAAAATGACAAGCTAGAGATGGTTCAAATGGGCTCTCATTCTTTAAAAAAACTTCAAAATGGTAAAAGTATTCCAGTGACAATTTTGCCAAATAAAATTCCAGTCGATATTTTGCCAAAATAAGAAAACCAGATTAAAAGCAAAAGATTTTGTCTTGATAACTAAAACTGGAGCTTCATAAGGGAGGATCATTATGAGTCACGGTGACTAGTGTCCATTCTGGAAAGTCCTTAGACAGTCCAAATGGAAAACAAAGAAGATCCTTCCAGGGTACTGTGACTGGAGCCTGACTGGGAGTATCTGGAAGTATTTGATATTTTGTGGCAAAACACATCTGTTCAAAGCTCTCGGGTGTTTGGCTGTTTAGGAAGAAGCTAAAATGCATACAGAAAGCAGGAACACTGAAAAATGTTATTGAATGATTTTTCTTTGGAAATCAGAAATTTTTGGTCACTGTATTCAAAAGCTTTCATTCACTTTGAACGTAAATACAACAGAGCTAAGATTCTCATGGAGGACTCATCTCTGATTTAACTTGTGCTCAACCAGCTCATCGTCAATGGATGATTCCAAAGACCACCATTTCCTTGCAACTTCTGGGCTTTAAAACCTACTCTGTTCTCAGAAACACAGTTAGAAATGATCTACTAATGATAAAAATAATGTGTACAAATATGCTGAACTGTACAAGATACTGTTTTTCTTCAGTAACACATTCAGGAAATATTGTCATACTCTTCATTTTTAGTCTATTTAGTTCTAGGTGAGCACATACATATACTACATTGAAGTATCTCATTTGTATACATCAGGCTATCCACATTTTAACATATGAGGTATCACATTATTAATAGCTGTTTTCTTTAAATAGACTACAGTTTGCTTTAATCTTCCTTTCTGTGCATGATCTTGCAAGAGTAAAAAGGCTTTCATACAAAGGCTGTGTTTTTATATGCAAATCTGTCATTTGATTATACACTTTTTTGTCCCTACATTATCATGAATATTTCTGATGAATGTTTTATGGGTTAGGTTTAGGATTTGTGAGTTATTTCAAATTTTATCTGTTTGCCATATCATCTGCAAATACTGCATCTTTGTTGATGTTGATTGGTCTCATTTACATATTTATCACACTTTTATTTTCAAGGATGTTTTGCTATAAACTGTCTGTCCCCATTTCTCCTCCATCTACTAATAGTACATAGATATATTTTCAAATTGAGCTAATTTCCATATATAATTTTTTTGGTTAACAATAAATCACCACTTAGAGACATCCTATTCAATGCGATTGCTACCTTCATACATATGTGACATATGGTTTCTGAAGTAATTAAAGATAATGGGAGCAGTTTACAATGCACTTCCCAACCCACTTCATAGTCCAGAGAGCTCAATGATTTTCCACAAGGACTAGGCTAAAAAGAACTCTGCAGGACTGGGGAGAAACAAGTGCCAACAAAACTGGTGATGCAGAGCTGATCTTACTCCTAACTGGTAACTCTTGGCTACAAAAACCAAGACTTTCTTTTTGTTTTCTCAAGAAAAATGGCTGTTTACAGTGGTGCTTGATGAGGTTATGAAGGTCCAGATCCACGCGTGGGCTGCAGCAGCTGGAGGCTTTTTAGTGTGTACCACGTGCCAATAGAAGGCTCCTGAACCTACAGTGATGCCCTGAAACGGATCTCGTGCTTCAGAAAAAGCCAGATGCCATGTGAGTTTTTCCACTTGCTGCTGACCAGCAGCTCTTCAATCCTTCTTGCATATTCACTTCTTGTTCTCCATCCATCCATCCATCCATCCTTCTCTAAGTTCAATATCCTTTCCATTTCCTTGCCATACCTTCTGGTGCTTCACCTTCTTGCTAAATCCCTTACTTATGGAAGAGTACAAGGGAAAAGGGTGGAAATGATGCAGAGAAACAGGGGCAATAGATTCCTTTTTGATTTTGCCATTGTTCACACAGCACTGAGAAAGGCACTGATTTTAAAGTGCATTTCCCCACTCCCACTCAGACTCCTCTTGGGTGAACAGCCCGTTTGTGACCCTCTCCTGTCAGGGTGCAAGCATTGGGTGTGTTTCTAAACAAAATGCTGTGATTTGCTCATGTATATTAAATAATTCGGAAAAATCATACATACCCCAGAATAGTTCAGGTTGGACAGTGACAGTTATAATTTCTGGTGCTAGCACCAGTTAGCCCATAGATTTTCTGTCACTGAAGAATAGCAGGAAACGTTACTAAGGATTTTTCCTTCTAGTGGTGGAGGGCTGCAATACATCCACAATCGTATACTAATGAATGTATGATACCCCTGTTCATCAAAGGCGCTCATATTTATATCTCCAGGCTTATCACTAAAATTCACAAAAATTAGATGCTTACACCCTTTATGTGCTAAGATTTTTGGATGTATCACTTGTAATAAACTTCTCTCATGCATCCTGCCAGCTGACTCTGAACATGCACACAGCAATCCTATTTATTCATTAGTGAAAAGAGAATTGGCTGACCTGTTATGAACAGGAGTTCTTTCCTCCCTAATCTTCTCCTGATTTATTCCAATCTATTACAAAATTCTCAAAATAATCAATTTCCCATGATCTTCTGCTATGGCACTGTATTTATTAATTGCAATGACACTCCATGCTGAACCAACCCTTTGACCGAGGACTGCCCGTTTGCTGACATAAAATATAGTTATGACAACAATGTTTTGGAATATGGTCTTAAAAAAAAAAGTTTCTACTTTTTTTTAAACAGAAAGATGAAACTGAATGAAACTCAGAGTTAGGGGTTTGCTCACAGGCAGTAAAAAGAGCTGCAACCAGAAACTGCTGTTTCGAGTGAAACAGTTGTTTCTTAGTAAATATTGACACAATACATACATTTTCTCTAGGTCATCAAGTCCTGCGAAAGCTCCTTTTGGAATGACTCTCATCTTGGTGAGGACAAATCTCCTGAAAACAGAGAAAACGGGGTGATTATTCATTATTCACAACACAGGACTGCGTGGTAGCACTGTCAGCACAGGAGAGGCCTTTCTCACAGGAACATGGATGTTCTCCAGGCTGGAGGCTTCGGTGTCTAAACACAGCTGTAATGTTCAAAGGCTTCGCGGGACTCCAACTGCCTGCCCGCACCAAAGTTACAGCACAGCGTTGGACCTCCTATGGAGCTCCTCAGGGGAAAAAGCATCTGCCCGTAGTTGCAATGTCCCCGTTTGCCTCAGTCAGAAGTCCAGACCCGCTCACCGCAGCTTTGGCGCGCGCTGAGAGGGGACAGAGTCTTTCTCATCTCGGCCTCTCTTTTGAGAGATGCTCAAGCGCAGGATGAAGCAGGCTGTGGAGCCAGACCGGGGTGAGCTGCTCACACAGGACCGTAAGGTGGTACGTGCATGCTCATGCAAGACGAACCTTAACCTGCTGCACAGATTATTTAAGGAGTC
Organism: Grus americana; assembly: GCF_028858705.1. Taxonomy (NCBI): domain Eukaryota; kingdom Metazoa; phylum Chordata; class Aves; order Gruiformes; family Gruidae; genus Grus; species Grus americana. Next base: position 109,300,769 of record NC_072854.1, read on the forward strand.
AGCGACTATCTCCTGTCAGTGCAACTTTAGTACCCTTTATTGCTTCTCACAGTCTCTCTTCTAATTAGTTCATAATATGCCATAAAATTGGGACTTTGGAATAGACAACTTGAACACACATGCACCAAGACAACATTCTAATATTTTTTTAAAGGTCAGAGAATATGCTTTATGAAGGAAAAGCGTTTAAAATAGCATATAAACCTTTTGTTAAGCTGGACTCATCTCCTTTTATCACAATAAACAAAAAGAACTACAAAACTTCTCATGGCATTCAACAAATGAAAGGTAGGGTTTCTACTGCTCCTTGGAGAAATACGGTGTTATCCAGGTAATTGCTTTCTTTCACGCATTTACTCATTTATAGGTAGTGAGTACAAACAACTGCATATATTAACACGACCTGCTCATCAAGATACGTGCTTCACATGATACACTCATGACTAGATGCCAGGTCAAGAAAACGCAGCTGACAGGTGAGAAAGCCCACAGAGATTTTTTAGGGAGAAATATCGTGTTTCTGTATTTACTGCTGAGAATAAAAGTCATATTCAAACTCCAAGGTACCAATCAGATAAATAAGCAAGACATTAGATAATATTGGTTGCATTGAGCAACATCCCCTGTGTTACATACTTGAATAGCACCCTGTGATTAATTTCTTAGTCTGTTTTCCCAGGGAAACGGAAATGAATTGTTTTCTGAATTACTATGGAAGTCTTCTTTTCAGTGAGCATGCCTGCCAGACCGTCCCTCATTTTTATCATCTCAGACCTGGTTTTGCATGGCTGCTTGGGTTCGCCTTTCAGCTCATGCCTGTGCCGCCTTATTGTAACACCCGCAGGAGGGCAGAAATGGGAGCTCAGCCTGGTACTACCTGCTGTGTAGTCCTACAAATTTTAATACAATATCTCAAAACTAGAGACTTACTTTCTTACTGTTCACATGAAGTATTCATGCAATCCTCATCTATTTTTTATTTCAGCTGATTAGTTTAGAATTTTCATGGGAGATTATAATATTTTAATCAAAGTCTTAGGGGAAAAAAGTATTATTCTGATAGAATACGACTGTGAAAGGTTCCTATTTTTTAATTGTAGGTCTTCAGTAGAATCTACCTCCTCATTTAGATTCTCAAATATGAGTTAATCTTTACTTAAGTGGGATAAAGTCAATGCACGCCTCACCTAGCTCTAGAGATGTCACTGTGATTACACCAGGAGTGAACTTGGCCCCATGCTTCTTTAAACATTGAAATTTTTGGTATTCTCAGTCCTGAAAGAGGATGAAGTCAATTTCATATTCCATTATTCTCATACTATCATTAATATAAGTCAGAAAGAGCTTCAACACAGTGTCACACAAGAATTACAGTATTGAGATTATTATGCAAACGTTAGAAGGATTAAAGAGCTTCGAGAAAAGTACTAACCTGGATTAGGCAATTTGTAAAGCCCTACAGAAAACACGGCTGGTGTAATGCATGCAAAGCTACGGCTGTGCTTTCAGAGTGCGGAGAGGTACAACGGATCCTTGCAGAACACCCAGCAGGCTTAGTGCTACAAAGCTGAACCATCAGGAAACTCTTTAACTTTGATCTGCTTTGAAACCTTGCCCAAACTCTCCTCTGTAGAAATGCACGCCTAATTTTGGAGCCCTAGAAAGCTCTGTTTGAAAAGCCGCCTTTTTTTTTTTTTTTTTTTTTTTTTTTAATGGCAATATTCTCAAATGAATCTTCTCTCTCTAGGGACAGATCATCAGGAGGCTTGCAATTCTTTAATTAAACACTGGCCTACGCCATGCTTCATCACAACAAGAATTTACAGTCTGATCCTGAAACTAATTAAAAGAAGGGAATCTCATTTAAAGATGAAGTTACCTATATAAGCAAAGCCACAAGTACACAGAAGTGAAAAATCAAACCTTGAGTTTCTTTGTTGAGTACCCTGCTATCCTGCGCTAATAAGGTGCCAGAATTCAGGAGCCACGTGCCTAATGCCCTGGAGCAGTTAAAGTAGAATTGAAGTCTAATAGCTGAAGTCTCACATTCCACTTTAAAAAATTAAGCTTAATTGTTTTAAACATCCCTGAATAGGCTAATAAAGTCAGCCTTAATGGTATAGCGAACACTGAAAATTAGAATCAGCTACTTGTTGAATTATCAACTGTATAATGGATAGGAGTCTATTATAACTAGCCAAATGCTGTATTGTCGATAAATCTCGCCAATTAGGCTCCAAGAATCAATCTGTACTTAACTTGAGATAGTGGCTGTTCAGTACCAATTCTTTCTGAGGTACAAAGAGAAAATAATTCAAAAGCATTTCCTTGGCTTTGTTGGTGGCATTATTTTAGGGTCAAAGAAATAAATACAGCACACCTTCATTCAAGCATGTTTCATGTCAAGACTCACGAGTAAACAAAAGCATCCTTTAAAAAAACATGTGCTTAATGGGCAGATGTGGGTCCTAAAATATGATGTTAAGATGATGTTACAATGTCCTAAAATATGCACTTAGGCACCAGCAAGGAAAGCAGCGAATGCCTAAACGCTCGGCACAGGGCATGCTACTGAAAGCCCAGAGCAAGGTGCCTGACATAAGGCATGAGAAAGGTTAGACTGAAGGTTAGGTGCGCAGAGCTAGCCCCCAGGAAACACTAAATCTCATCTGCCAGAGCTTTCAGCCCTGCGTCGGAGCTGCAGGCGTAGCACCAGCCTTGAGACACGCGGGGAGCCCCTGGCTCGCAGCAGGCTTTGCTGGGATGGAGGAAGGCATCGTGGTCTCTCAACACAGCCCCGGCAGCCGAAGCACAGACACAGGGGACGGGAGTCCTGGCTTCAAGTCCCCCCTCACCCTGAGTGGTGCAGGCTCCCACACTTCATGTCCCAGGAGGATGCTCAGCAGCCAAGGGACCTCTCCCTGTCTAGGCTCAAGCATCGCGCAGCCAGGGCTAGACTCCTTGTGCCACCAAAGAGGACAAGGGGGAACTTTAACCCTACCATCCTCTCTAGAGGCATTACGCTTAGAGCTGATTGCCCTGGGACAAACAAACAAACAAACAAACAAAATAATTACACTTTTTAAAGTCCATAGTTCAGTGATGCTAAAGTTATTTAGGCTACAGGAGGTCCCAGAATTCCTAGCAAGGACTCCAGTGCTGGAGCCACCAAAAACTTAACAAATGAGAGCAGAAGCAAGCACAGGAAAGGGAAGAAGCCCCAGATAGTGACATGGTTATCCTGCATCATGAGAAGGCAATATACGTGGCTGGACACAGAAAAATGGCAATATTAACTATAGCTGTTCCCTACGTACAGAAGATTAAGCTAAATTTAAGTGTCGTCCATTGTTCCATTGCCCTGATATTGACAAGAGGTTTCTAAATCCTAAGTTAAATACATCTGTTGAAAGTGATTCTTGGGGAGTTTATTGATAGGAACTGAAACTGTCTGCTGCAGTTGTACAATCACACTTATACTTTATGTATTTTTATATATACACACGTTATGAATTACATTATAAATATTTACTTAAATATATAACATTGCTTAATATTTAACTGATTTTTACCTACTTCTGTTTTCCTGACCAGTGAGAGTAATTGTTTTCTCTTGTGCAGTAATATCATTTTACATCTAGAAGGACAGATAAGCTTACAATCAGACTATATTTCTCTGGACTGAACATGCAGAGTTCCCACAGGATTTTCCATTTTTCATTTTTAACCATTTTATATGCCTCTTCATTATATCATTTTAGCTTTTCTCATGAATGGGTGTGAGTAAATTCTTCTATTACGAAACTACTAAAACCCTGTTGCTAATTAAGGCTAGATCTGTCAGGACTGTGGCAGAACTATCTCCTACTGATCTGTTTATTTATACAGAGACATCCAAACCTGGTTATTTAAAACAGCGGGGTCTCAGTATATATGAAGCCACTGACACGGGTGACTTATAGCACTTTATATCACCACGAAGAGCAAAAACCCCAAATACATCTGGTTTCTGTATGGCTGTGTGTAGTATAGAAGAAATATCATAGTGCCAACTTAATCTCAAAGCCCATAGAGGACACGATGCAAACAACAGAAATTAGCAGGTTCTGGTAAAATGTTCCTGAATAACCCTCTAACATTTCCAGATATGAAGCGATTTATTGAACTTTTCCTAAAATAGTGTCTTCTGCAGCTGAAGCAGTTCAGACAGAACATAAGACACGAAGGGAAAAAAATACCTCCAGAAAAATTAATATTCTTCCATCCAGCCGCACATGAATCCAATGACACAAATCAGACCGACCTCATCATGAAGTGATAGAGGACTGGATGTCATTATTCAAGTATCTGGTGCCCAGGATATGAATGATTAAAAAGACTTGGTAAATTACAAGATAAAAAAAGTGTACCCATACGGGTCATTTCTGCTAAATGTCTCTAAGAAGAAGTGCATAAGAAATACGTGTAGTGTGCACATTAAGCGAATAAATGTGAATACACTGTGTTTGTGAGGTTAGCCATTTATGTGCAAAATGATACACGTTGCATATTCATCAAATGAGTTCTCAGACTCTGGTCCCACAAGCTGTTTCTTGAACAATTATGAAGATGCTCTTTGGTGTAAACTCTCCACCAGAACTTACTCCCGCACTGCGCTGGTACCCCCTCCTCCCAGCCCCCTTCCTCGGCAAACACCCCCCACCACCGGCAATAACCTTGCACAACAAAGGACTGCACTGATTATCAGCAATTAGACTAGTTAAAAAAAAAAAAATTCTGCTTCATAAAGCATGGCTGAATTTAGGTCTTTCAAAACACTCTTTAAAACTCATTTCTCAGATCTACTTAAGTCACACACAGTTAATCAGAAAGTGTGTGCATTGTAGAATTATCTTCCCTGGCTCATGTAAATTGCAAATTCACGATGTTAAAATGAACTATATCAAGCAGATACTATAAACTTTATAACTTAAGGACCAAAGGAAAATAAAATAAAAAGCCAAAAAGATTCGGTGACCATAATGCTAAATCACCAAATTCGGTTCCAAAGAAATAAATGTGATAGGATTTTGAAGAACATTTTACTTTAATCTCTGAGCTAATAGACTGATGTTATCACCTTCTAATCCTCTGCAGCAATGTGCATTTTTGTCAAACAAAGATTTACAGTGAAATTTAATTTAATCTCTGTAATTTTTTTTTTGTTGTTGTTTCTTTGTTTTTGCTTCTTGCTTTGGAGATGTGCTGGAGGTTCCAGCACAAGCAACAGATGAGTCTTTGATTTACATCAGGAGAAGACAAAACAATGCCATGACCTATTTAGTGTGCTCTTGATTAAATGCAAAAATCAGCAAAATCCTGCCCCCTGTTTTTTTCTGTTTTTGCTTGATTAGTCAATGCAACAGCGAAGGACTATTTTGCTTTTCATGCTGTAATAGGAGACAAATAGATACTGTAGACTGTGTCCCATACAGTGTAAATCAATTGATCTGTGTCATTTTGGCCCTAAACTTTTGTCTTAATTCTCACTGGAATGAATCATGAGATTCCTTTGAACTAAATGCAATTTATTTTAAATTTATGATGAACATTTGCGAGTCCCCAGCTCCTTGAAATGGGTTCACATTGCCATACAACTTCACTATGACTAGGGTCTGGTTCTAGTAAACACCTCACTAGGAAGGGGCATATGCAGATATACATGAACATTAAAGCATTTTTCCTAATCAGCTGCCTAGGTGGAAGTTCACTGTAATCTATTAAGCAGTTTGTAGCTGCTTTCAGACATAGCTATGGTTGCCCCTTCCTAGCAGGCAGAGAGGAGTCCAAAACTCATAAACTGGATGCTAAAACATCAGGCTCCAAACCCCATCAAGCTAAACACAAAAAGATTGGTTTTATTAGCTTTCTGGTTTTAAAGTCCTTAGAGTGCATTCATATTACGCTGCAAAGCTATTTTCAACACTCACGAGGCTTTAATTTAAAAGCAAGGATATATATCGTTTGCCTCCATTCCAGGAGGTGCTGAGGTTGGGACTTCATAAGGCTGACAGGTTCACAAGGAATTGCACCAGCAGTGACAAAACACCGCTCCCACCGTCCTACTGGCTCGTCTTTTCAGAGAGCTACGCCATCGTCTTAAGGGAAAACCAAAGCCGAGCAGGATGTTTTTCCAATAGTGCCTATTCATGTAACTACAGAGTCACTCCAAAAAGGGGACCTTGATGGCACAGGCACACTTGAATAATGGAGGAAAAGCTTTGCAATTCATTTTTTCAACCGAGACATGATCTGCACATTTGAGAGTCTGAGAGCCCCTACTTTACACAGATGTAAATTGACTTACGAGAGAGAGACCTTAATCCCTTGCTAATATGCACAATCTGGTTTGAAGCATCTAATCACTGCGTTCACCTAATGTGCTTAAATCAGCTGTTCATCCCCTTCAAATGCTTGTGAAAGGACAAATTATCTAGACTGTGCAGCTGGTTTATTCATTTTGTGGGATAATAAAAGCAGGTAAAGGTGAGTATTAGAAGGGAAAATTAGGCAATATACATTTTATGGAGAAGACAGAAACCGAAGATCCCCTCCTGAGTTTCAGGCTGTACCAAGCCTGGCTCGGAGAGAGTTAATTTTCTTCATGGCAGCTCATATGGTGCTCTAATTAAGATTTTTGACCAAACCTGTACTGATAACACACTAATCTTCTAGCTTTTGCTGAACAGTGTTTGCATAGCATCAAGGCCACCTCTGTTTCTCACTTTGCCCCCTGCAGTGAATAGCCTGGAGGGTGGGCTGTAGGCTGGGGGGACACGACCGGCCAGGAGACTCACGCTAACCAGGCAGATATTCCATACCATATAACGTCATCAGCAGCAGTACAAGGGAAAACCATTCTTCTATCTGACAGAAAAACACAGGATAAACCTGGGAGGGCACACGTCCTCCTTTCAGGTGTGCTACCTGGGAATCTCTTCAGGTCTGGGAGTGATGTAAGGGGCATCTCTGAGAAAGGAAATATTTTGGTTTGTGCGCTATTAAACAAAGCAATGTACAGACGAAGTAAATACAATTAGAACTGTGATAAAGTTATTAGTGACGCCTGTCTGCTTTGCAGTCTGAATCTAGAAGGCAATATGTATAGTAGCTCGTGAATTATCACCCCTTCATCTTTACCAGTGGCCTCCCTTAAAAATCAATTTCCTTTTCTTTTTTGAATTAGATTAAAAGGATAATGAATAGTACTGATGGCATTCGTATTCCAAATTTAGTGAACACTTGCTCAGCGTAATAATGCAACCCAGCCACGAAAAGCTGAAGGGAAGCATTTTAAGATCGCAGAGCTAACGTCCAGTTGGCATTTCGCTTGTAGAATGCCCGCAACACCGTAACACGGGTAACAAAATGCCCGTTTCCCTAGCAGAGCTGTGATGCTGCTCACAGCTCACACAGCAAAGTTGCTGTGGGATTTGTTTTTCCCCCAGGACCTTGCTTAGGTCAGCTAATAAGTTGCACACAGTGCCCCATAGCAGCTAACAGCTGATAAGGAGAGATAAGGAAGGACAGAAAATTGTTGTGAGAAAAAACCACAACATCTAAAAGACTGCAAAAGCGGTCAAGCAACACACTGGTGAAGCTTACTCTCCCTCCCCCCGCCTTAGTTTTCCAAAACCATGGCATGTTTAGTCTCCGCACTGATACCCTTTTCATTTCTGGACAAAGCATACACTGTCCTCAGTAACGCTGTACATCCCCCACGACGCTGCAGATAGCTGCTTTCCGAGGTCACACGTGTAGGCAGTTAAAAATAAAACTCCAAGATGCTTTCAAATATCGCTGCTTGAATAGGGTGGGATGAATCTGGAGACAGGGGATTAAAAAAAGATACCCAAGATAGAGAAAAAAAAAAAGAGAGAAGATTGCAAAACTCCTAATCAGAAAAAGAGATGCAACACCAGGATTTTTACTCAATCTGAGATGTTTAATGGTCTACACTTAGTGCAGTTATTTCACTGTACTTAGGCTGGGTTGCTTTACGCTGGGATAAAGCTGGAGAGGAACAGAGCTGTGACTATTCAGACCAGTTGCCTGCCTGTGCTAATGCATTTTGCAAAGTGTCTGACAAACAATTTTGTTGAAGATTTAGGTGCAAGTAGCAGCAATGCACAAGATACCTAACAAACGCAACGAGATCTGCCCTGAGCAGACTTACTGCAGAGCACCCTCTGACACAAGGACGTTGGTCCCTTCAGTGGATCTGGGTGGCTGCAAGTCAAAGGGCAAATTTTGCGTCCCGCACCCCTGCAGCAGATAGAGCAGACCGCAAAAGCAATGACGTCTCGGCAGGAGGGATCTCCTCCTTTCTTTAAGCTTGCCCAGAGCTCGAGCAAAACAAAGCTGGAGCTCTGGATTCCTCTACAGTACATACACACAGAGAAAAAAGGTTTGCCACCGAGCACAAATGGCAGGACCAAACAAGTCCTCTTTAGGCCTGTGAGCGGAATCACAGTTATCATGTTCACGTCCAGGAAGAATTTAACTGCTAGGAATGAGTTGCCCGCAAAAAAGGCCAGCAGTAAGCTTGAAAGCACGGTTAAAATTGCTTCTATTAATGTCAAAGGCATGCTGTGAAAAGTGTTTTGTGTAAGATAAATAACACAAGCGAATGAAGTTATCCTGTCTTGGTTACAGAGAGCCAGAAAATAGTGATTGCTTTATTTTTACAAATGGCTATACTTTATTAGTATTGATTATCCTGTAAGACACTACTTTTAGAAGAGCACATCCTCGTTCCTCACGGCTTAGTCTCATGGGCCTTTGAGAAATGTACAGCATGCGATAAATGTGCAACTTCCTTAAAATCTGACCTTGATATCTGCAACCATCTTTATGGTGAGGAGCCATTAAAAATTCATTCATTCTCAGCAACCTCTCCGTGTTGCATCTATTTATATTAATCATCTCTGCATACTTTCCTAACAAAAGGAGCATTGTACAAGTACTGGGTATTTTGTTCTTGCACAAAGACCATTTTACTTTGTGTTTTTTCCCCGTGGGCAACTTGTCAAGGCAAATAGGGTTATGGAAAATGTCCACAGTCCAAGCAGATGGGGGGCTTTTAAGGTATTGTCTTCAAAACTTTCTTCCCCTCTTTTGATTCAGAGCAAGAATAGCCATCCTGTTCACACACAGCTGGTCACTTCAACTCTTTTCCTGTCCCAAGAATGTGTCAAAAAAGATCTTATTCCACAGCAGGGAGAGAACAGCGGTTTGTTCATCAGCTGAGGTCATAGCAGAAAGGTGACAAGTGGTCTTTGTCTGTAGTGTTTCTACCTTTAAGACCTCGGGACTTTCTGTGTTGGCAGGCCCTCCATACATGATGCTATTTTTATTGACTGAGACAAATTGTCCAGGGACAAAATTCCTTAAGTTCTGGGTTGGATGCTTTAGTGAAGGTAAAACCTCCTTGAAAGAGAAAGTTTTTCTGCAAAATGTGTTGCTGAATCATTGCTGTTTAGCAAAACACCAAATAACTTACCTCTGTCCCTTTATCTTGCTTGACAAATTCATTAGAAAGAGCTAGCGTGCTTTTTACCTCCTTTCTCATCCATATCCTCATAGGCGCTATACCTACGTTGTTTAATGGGACACGCCTGAAATACCACAGAATATTAATAAAATAATAATAAAAAAAAGATACTCACTGTTACATTCCCTGATTAGCACACACAGCCTAATAAGTAACAGGGTTCCCACCAAATATTTGGATTAATTTGGATACGTCCAAAGGCTTGTTTGAAGTTGTAATGAGATATCTGATACTCTTTGATGCCAGAGCAGTCAGAAACCATTTAAGGAATAGCACTTGGAGACTTGATTGTACTCTTTTTTACCGCCGGATCCGAGTATGAGCTTTGTAAAAGTAAATATTCTCTCCGCTATCTAATACGTGCTGTGTTTTCCAAAGAGCATTGTGAGTGCCAAACACAGCTAACTCAATTGACAGTCTTGGGAGAACAGCATCTCCCGAAGGAGGGGTCCTGGATGTGAACGGCACGTACTCCGCTGTTCTCAGGGCACCAGCTAGACTTGTGCTGACATAACTATACTGAAATACAGAAATATGCTGGGCCTATGCCATATGCTCCCACTTCTCGCCCACTGCGGTGAGTGGAGCATTTCCTTCTTTTTATATACTGAAGCACACATTTAAATTTTAGATACTTAACGTTTCGAAATAACACTAAAAGTGACAAAGGTGAAGAATCCCCACCTTTTGTTACTCTAGCACCATGTAAAGAAGCAAAACCTCCTGTTCCTCCCTTCTGGTCATACTTTCCTCTAATCTGAATGTCTCAGCTGACTATTGCCGGGCAGCAGGAGCTGGCTCCTGGACGTGCTGCTGCCCGTGCAAGAGGATGAACCACCCAGCACACTGAGAATGGGAGCACCCACGAGATTAACATGAGCAGCGGGCTCCTGTGTGCATGAGAAAGCTCGGACTCCTTGCACTGTAATGACAACTCCTAAGATGAGGTTTTCCAGTGGAACCTGCAACACTTTGCACTTTTTCTTTAGGTCCTGCAAACATTCCCATTTATTGCTGTTGCTCACCATGCATTCCCACACCATTGCTGCTCTTCCTAGCTGCAGTTTTCATGTCAAGAACTTTTCTCAGCTCATCTATTAACGGTTGCTGAGGGAAACATTCACAGGGATATGAATTGCAGGTGGATGAACTCTTTCAATTTCATCCTGCACTCTCCTGAGAGCGTCTCTTCCCCCTCACGGTCTTTCTCTGTTATTGAGATCTCTTCCCCATAGACCTTACCAATTTGATATAAAGGGAATGACAAGGCCAGGAATCCTTATTACTTCTCCTTGTACTAAAAAAAAATCCCCCAAATCATTATGTTTTCCATTATTTTAGCAAGGATTAGCTTGCCACTGCAAATGCTGAATTTCTCTATCTATCTACCTTCTACTAGCCATGGATTTACTTTCAGATGTTAGAATGATGAGTCTGAATAAATATAGCACAGCAGCTAGTGTACAGTATCCTTAAAAATACTAACTGTTCTATTTCCTTTAAGATTGACAGGTCTCTTCCCAGTAACACGCAGTGCAAAGATTGCACTGGTGTCAAGCATGGATCTTTAATGCATTTGAAAGTGAGTATTATTGTTTCAGAAAGATGCCAGCTTGACCACACCGGCAACTGAAAGACTGGCTTACGTTCAGAATAAAGATGTGCTTAGTGCTTTCACCTTCAGAGTGCTTCTCGAACATAAACCCTCTATGGAGCACTTAAACATACATGGTCCTGTTAAAAAGGGTGACAGAACAGTGAAATAGAGACAGGAGAAAGTCGAGCTTCTCATGGCACAGCTGCAGGTTATGAAAGACCTCTAAGAAAGAGCCTAGCAGTTATGCCTGGGAAAATGAATCCTTTCCAACATCTAACCTTAGTGGATGAAACCTAGACTTCTGCCCCCTTCCCACACACCCTCCCGTTAGCTCTCTAAATGACTGTGATTGGCAACTTCTTGTGTAAAATTGGGTAACGCCTGACTGGAAGAAACAATGATAGGTGTAACAGTCGTCTGAGTGAAGGAAGGTCATGGGTGGCATCCCACGGAGACCTGCGCTGGGCCTGCATACCATAGTCATAAGCAACCTGGAAGGGGAGCGAAGAGCGAGGTGACAAACATGTATGATGAGCAGGCTAGTAAGGAAAGAGCTGAGTGAGATTTGAAAAGCAGAAGGAGTTCAGCCTTCACCAGCAGGTAGTTCAATGACGCAACTCCTTGCTAGAGGACACTGTGAATGGTAGACATTCAGGAAGAAATGGATAAATACCTGAAAGCGAAATATGTGAGGAGGGTTGACTACCAAGATAGCACTCTACTCAAGATGTTCCCGAGCCAAACAGAGCTGGAGAGGTACACATCTCTGCTGAGATACTCATCAGAGCAGCAAAGAACCTGCACTGCGGCCAGCCGGGGGATGCTCGGCCAAAACGGGGGGACATACCCAGATCAGCGCAAGCAGACACCACCTATTCTGGCACTCTTTGAAACAGGCGATCTCTGTCTAGATTGAAGCATTGAAGTATTCTTCAGTATTTATAGCTAGTGCAAGTTTTTGTACATTGCAGAAGAAGGGATTGCTCCTTAGGTTAAAACATTTCAAGGATTAGCCCCATCCCTTTGCCAGAAGATCAAAGGGTAAAACTGAATCAGGGTAATATTTTCAGTGCCGCATTCAGACTCCTATTTCATTGCACAGAATTGGCTCTACAAGACATTTCCAAAAATAAATGCAACAAGAACACTTCAGCATTCTTTAATAATAAAAATATTAAAAGAATGTTTCAGCTCTCCACAAATTCTTTTCCAGGTTATTTTGCCAGTCTTTGTAAAATTGGGGGAAATGCACTGCCACTGCAAAATCTGAAGTTGTCCTTTACTGTCCTCCCCACCTCCACTTTGGGAGGTGGACTATAAAGCAGACTCAGGCTCATAATACTCTAAATGCTTAAGAGTTTCGTGTCACTTGTTTGCTGCACTCTTCTTCTGAAATCTTCCTCCCCCTTCTCTACGGTAAAAAAACAGTGGTTCAAATAGCCTTTGTATAGAGGGTGCTGTTCTGATCCCCTTCATCTCAAAAAGGGTATATGAGTGTTGGGAAAGGTAAAGAGGAGGGCAATAAGGCTGATGAAAGAGATGATATGGCTTCCATAAGAGGAATAACAAATGTGTCTGGGACTTTTCAGTGTGAGAAGCTTAAAGGGATACTAGAGGTCTACAAAATGTCTTGGAGGGGGTTGGCAAGGACTGATGCTTTATCGGCTCTTCCATTACAAAAACTTAGAGGCGAGGCCAGAATCATCAGATTCAAAACAAATAGAGGACCTGGCTCTTCACACAGTGTGTGTGGGCTGCCAGAACTCTTTCACGCAGCTCGCCTGGGTGCGAGAAGTTGATGTGGGCTCATGGCTAGAATGTACAAGCAATTTGAGGAGAGATAAATTAGGGTTACTAAACTAACAACAAGAATTTCAGGCAATCCTCTGGGCTGGTGTTAGTTGGAGGCTGAAGGAGTATTGCGGTAATACATTTTAAAACGCTTGCCCTATTCTTACTCTACCCTTAGCAGCTCTTAAGAATCCCTGTTGTACGCAGGGCACTTGATCCGCCTTACCATAGCCGTAGATTAAGTTGCAGGGAGAGAGCAGGCAAAGGAGAGGCTCCCTTCCGACACAGGAAAAACTGCTGGGCTATCCTCCTGCCCGGAGGCAAGGCAGGGGATTGTGGAAAGAGGATCTAGCATGCCCTCGGTTGGTGCTGATGGGCCAAATTTGAGCTGCTGACCACTCGCAGAAGATCCTTGCTGGGCTATACAACAACTCTGTGAAGCATTTGGGGCAAGATTGCATCGCAAACAAGCTGAGGAGCTTCGCTTTCTTACAGTACCTCAACAGCTGTGGTTTTGCTTAAGTGTTGGTTGTAGCAAGTGTCCGATCAATACTCTACCTGTGGCTCTCAAGTCAAAACAAAGCTATCTTCCTACTGCACTACATAAGGCATTGCTAACCTACAAAGAAATATTCAGAGATACTGACTTCATCTTTCTGTGTCCGTATTGATTCTGAAGAAGTGTAACGTTTTTAAAAGCAGACCAAGGCTTCGGAGGCCATTACCTTATGTCTGTTTTCTTCATGACGATATCTAGGCTTGTGTTTTGTCTGATTGATTTCCGCTGACAGTTATGACATACTGCAGAAGAAATCACAGGCTTTAGACTGTGAGGATGACCAAGCAGACCTCAGGATAAATTAGGAACAGACTGTGAGTGTTTTTACTGTGGAAAGAATATGCTACAGCAGCGAACAGTGAGAGATGCAGCAGACACGATATGCTGTCCCTGCTCAAGCAGGACACCCAGAGACCTTTTAACCACCTGAAGAATTTGAAAGTTTAAACAATTGTGTTAAACTAAGGGCAGGAAGGGCACAATAGCATCACCAGCAAAATGCACTGACAGTAAAGAAATACTGCTAAACGCTGATCCTTGGCCAGAGACTCAAATCCAGCTCAGTGCTAAAAGGTGCCTAGGCTTTATTTTTTGTCTGATTTAATAGTAAGGGCTTTATTCGATTTCTCTAAATTTGAATAAAGGTATTTATTTTTTGAGAACTATTCCCCAGCCCCTAGACAAACCTGTGCTTCCCAGGAAGACGCAGGGAGAGGATTTCCTCTGCTGGGCCTTAATTCAGGAACACGGTAAGTCCCGTGAAGTCCAATATGGCCAGATGACTGCTTTTAAGTAAATACACAGATTTCTTTTCTGGTGTAAAGGTAGTGCTTTGATTTAAAACAATAGAGAACAATACACAGTGGGCCACCATCTGAGCAAAACCTGCATGAATATGAGCCAGGTAAACTTTCCTGAGCTCACTTCATATATCAGAAAAAGGAATCTAGACCCCCCTGCTCTAACTGGAGGCGTGAAATTAAATGTCTTTTTTCTCAGAGAGAAACAGAGGACAAAAAAAATGAAACTCAGAACAGAACTCTGCTTGAAAACAGAGTGAAAATAAATCAGCAGTGAATGGATTAGCTGCAGATCAGACTGCCCAGAGCAGCCTGATCTGGAACAGCAGAGCACTCAGGGCTTGTGTTTTTTAAATTAGTTTTAATAAATAGAATCTATAGCTCAAATTATGAAGAAGGACAAAAGCACAGATCAAATCGATCAAGGCTTTAGCTTATCGTTATAAGCCAAGGGGTGTCTTCTCTTGTCTGAACGAGATAAGGTGGCACGAGAATCCACTTGCAGCTTTTCAGTATCTCTCCCAGAACAGCTGTACGCAGAGTTGGATACAGAGCCTGAAAATGCTCCTGGTTTTCCAAACGCAAACACAGCCTCCCTCTCTTTTTCCTTTCCTCAGCAGGAAAAAAATAATTTAATTAATGAATAAATAAATCAGGAAATGAATCCTTTGTCCTGAAGATCAATGCTGGAATTTACAGGGAGGACAGAACTAAATAGAACTAAAAGAAGCACAAAGTATCCTTCATTATACATGGGATTTAGTGCTCAGGTGAAAGAGTTCTTGTTCAAATTACTGGAAAAGTGTCTCTCCACATGTAAGATTAGGGAAGGGTGTTGGAGAACGTTCAGGAGTTCTCTCTCCCCCAAATAGTCAGCCAAGGATTATCCAAGCTGGAGGGGAGCGAGTGGGACGTCAGTAACTGCAATCAGGTTTTTGGCAGTGGGAGGAAGCGTTTGCACACAGGCATCTTGTTTTCCCCTTTGTGGGTTTTTTTTTGTTTTGTTGTGTTTGTTTTTTGTTTATTTTGTTTTGCTTTGTTTTTCCCAGAGGGATTTTGCTCCGGGGAAGGTGCAGTGTCTTACAGCGGGGCCAGCTCCGCTAGCACAGGGCTGGGTCACCGAGGAGCCGAGCAGGAGTGTGCCAGCAGCGGGGTGCCCGCTCTGCACGGAGCGCCTTTCCCCGGGCACACCGCTGCGTGGGTGCTCACAGCAAGGGCTGGTCTGTCACGGCGATGTAAGGGTACAGCACACAGGCACTCCTGCTACACTCCTGCTACGCACCACCTACAAGGGTAGGAAAAAATGGAGAATCCCGCCTGCCTCCTTACTTGGGGTGATATGGGATGACCCTGCTTCAGGTAAGCTTGTTTTGATTTATAGTGGCCTCCTCCCCCAACAATATGAAACCCAGAAAAAGCATATTGCAGCTCCAAACCGCTTTTCACGTCTCAGTTGGACGCCAGGTCACCAGCCCTGAGTCTGCATGTGGAGGGCTTGTACTGTTCGTCACTGGGACATCACCATGAGCTCCCCTTTCATCGCATCGGGGTTTCATCCCAAACGCTCCGAGCATCAGTTCTAGAGCACAAGTGCTGCACAGGAAACTAAAGCACTTAAAAAACCCCCTTCTTTCCCCCTCCAATATAACTTATTAAAATTAAGCCGAGTACAAACTACCAGACCTGAATTTATTTCATCAAAGACAGTATAAGTGAAGAGGTTTTTGGAACACCACGTGACACCCTAGAGGTGTGAGAACAACGCACGGTGCGATAACCTCTGCTAACTCCCATTCATCCCCAGGTTGAAAAGCTGGCATCAGTTACGTGGGCTTTGTGCCCACGTATAGCGCATAAGAGTCTTTTTCATTGTTGTGGTTGAATTATAGATAAACAGCAAAAGGGGAATAATAATCTTACAATAATAGAATATATGACAGATGTACTACTGAAAGTCATTCACACGCTCCAGTGATGAGCATGGTTCAAAGCCTATCTGGAATAGCCTTCCATCTTGCTAATAAATATTCAGAGACTTTTTAATCTTCAAGGACATAATATTGAACATCTGACAGAAAATTCAGTGTAGATCCATAAGCGGTTTTTATTACATTTCAATCACAAGTAGATTTCATAATGTTTTATAGCAAGCAGTGCCTTTGCCAGAAGACACAGAACTTTCTTGGCCAAAGTAGTCAGCGGTTAACTGCAAGTCTGACAAAATAAACAAAATACCAATTATGATTCAAGTGTAGTGTAAGTTATTTTCTATTCAGTGAGGAAGAATTGATTTTTCCAGCACTATCACTTACACTGTAATGATTATTGCACATAAGACAACTTAAGAAAATGATGGAAAAACAAATTAGATGGGCTGTAGATCATTGGCTTATCTTGACTGCTCACCTTGAGGATAGAGTTAGGGAAACGTAATATACAGTACTGGATGTCAGGGTGCTTGAAACCTCTGCTCTCCTTCCACCTCCCGGATATTTCATATTAAAATTTCAAGACAGAAATAAACATTTCCAGCAGGGATAAAGCATGAAGCAGCACATTTTACCAGTCTAAGGACATTTGCTTAATTAAAAACAATGATAACTTGCTGTGACAGAAGATAATTAAAGAGGTATAAATTGTATAAGAACTTGGCTTTGTCTAATGCTCTCATTTTATATACACATCTATTCATGAGTCACATGAGAAAAATGTTGCTACAGCTCCGTGGCTTTTGTTAGCTGACACTTCAGTACTGATGACCAAGTGCTAAAGCAATGCAGTGAAAGACTGGCCCCAATATTATGGCACAATCTAATGGAAATCAATAGGAATTCTTCCACTGATTTTTCAGCATGTGTTGGATGGAACTTTTATCGCATGCATAAGCCTGAATAATGGGAACAGAGGTTAACCAATCAACGATGTAATGATAATCTCTTTATGCAGAGATGGAATCATCCCAATCAGGGTTTGTAACAAAAAAAAGAGTTGGCCTCACATTCTTCTCTGGCGACAGCCACAATCAGCCAACGTACTGTACATTAAGTGCTGCAGGTCTTATCTAGCTGATAGAACTCGCTGCAAGAGGCTTGGTTAACCAAGGGCCAGCAAAAATGACAGTCAGCATCACCACCAAACCTGAAATGTCATTGTGAAGTTTCACACATACCCTTCCAGAACTGTTAAGTTTTCCCTCAGATTTATTTCAAAGGTCTGCATCATTATTTACTTTACTCTAATTGCAGCTTCCTTGTAGATTCTCCTGGTTTTTTGCTCTGTTTTACACAGTAAAAAGTCTCTTAAGTTTTAAACATGAGTTGGCCCTGCAAAAAATGAGAGAAGCATGCATTTTGTAGTTGATTACTTTGTTGACAAAAATGCGCCACTAATTTATACCCCTTGCTCCGTTAGGTTAGATGTAGTGCTTGTTATTTCAGCCCTTTTGATTATTTCATCTCTCTACCCAACCACGTTTTTTTTCTTTTTGTACTTTTTTTTTTTTATTGTAACATCCATATCTATTCTTGAAAATAGATCGTTCAAAGAGTAGGCATGATAGCGGTCATTCTCTCTCACTTTCTCAGATTAAGGCACACTTTTGGCAATGAGAAAATGAATGTTTGCTCCGAGTTTGACAGTTGTAAAGGATTTTTATTTCCTAGGGCTCTGTTTATAAGACTGCAGTGTTTAAAAGATTATTTTATGCTGCTTTTGGCAAAAGTTGCAGTTTGTATAAGTGCTACTGTTATTATCATTCACCAAAACAGTATTTAGGGCCCATATATTGAGTTACAGAGGAGCAAATAACATGCAATGGAAGTATAGAAAGCCTCAACCAACATCTTGTCTGTCTTTGTGTATGCTTTTTGATTTTTCTTACCTCCTTCACTTAAGGGTAATCCTCTGAAACACACAGATGTTTCAGCTGATTATCCCTTTATCTGGCAGAAGTAGCCTCTGACATAGTGACTACTGCTATTTCAGCATTGAGATAGCAGGGAATGGTTAGTGATCAGTTTGACACCTTTTTTTCTGGAAAGTACTTTCCATCATCACCTCTTCAAGAAGATCAACAAGAGGGAAGAACGTTCAGATGATCACGCAAGCCATGCATAACTTGGAAGCATACTGTTAGGCAGGCTAGCAGACGGAGCATGGTTGTTGGGTTCTGCTACAGCAACTGCTGAAATACAGATACTGGTGTAGGAAAAGGACTTTCCAACTGGGAGAACTCGACACCATGGATACTCCTGCTCTGATGCTATACTTGATGGCAAAGGTGAAATATAGACCTCCATAAAGTCTAGGTGCACCTTTTTCCTTCTTTGGAGTGTTTTAAGAAAAGCAGTTGACATCATAGTGCAGATTAAGGTTTCTGGGTGTTGCGGGCTTCTACAATCGAAAGCCAACATGAATCAGTTGAGTTCAGACTAACAAAACCCTGAGTGCTTCTATGCAACATAGGCTGAAGCCTAAAGCTGTTGTTCATAAAAGTAGGATACTGGCATAAGGTGCTTTACAGGAATGTATAAACTTCTTTATATGATGAGCATTGTAAAGATGTACTCTAGCTGGCAAGTAAGGCACTGCTAACAAAAATACCAGTCTGCCATCCCTCCAAAGCAGAGGTTAACAAGCTTTCTGTGGAATGCAGAAAATCTTCAAGGAGACGCAAGCAAGAACTTCTGAAGCACCCCCTGCCTCATTCCCTATTTTAGCTGATAACCACCACTATGTGCGTTCAGCCTGGAGGACACTAAACAGATGAATCTATACCTAGAACCAAGGCCGCCTCTTGGCAGTCTGACACAGAGGGGAAAAAAATAAATAAAGTCTTTCAAAGCCTTGAACAAAGAGCCAATCTCCCTGTTTTCTAGCGCTGCTGGAACGTTTCTTCCAGACGGCGTCCACGCTTCTGACAGACAAACAAAATGCCAAAGCCACAGCTTCTGCTGGTCCACAGCCCTGAAGCTACAAGGCTGTCTCCACCAGATGAGGGCTTCAGCACGTCCAAGGGCAAGCAATCCTTGGCGGGCACTTCGTGGACTTCGTGGGCACGTCCAGCCCGTGCGGTGCTCCTGTAAAGCCCTGGATGGACATGCCCCAACTTCTAGAGTAAAGTGCTCAAAAAACTCCCCGATTTCGGGGGTGTGGACCCATGCAGTATGCTCAGCCACACCGATATAACATGGCAATAACATGTATGGAAATGAAGGAAACCAAAGTAATATTGCTTGCTGCATGAATAATGTGTATATAAAAAAATAAATCCTATAGATACACCATTCATATATTTATGAAGGGTTCTAGCTAAGGAGACATACAGATAATAACTAAACTCACAAAGGGGTGAAAACCTTCCAATTAGTGCTCTGTAGGCAGCCCTACTGACCATAACAGAGCCAACGGTTATCCGCAATTGAAATGCCCACAAAAATCTCCACCTCAGCTGTCTTTAAATTACCGACTGTAACACTACTGTGAAATGCCGCTTTTCTAATAGAGTGACAGAAACTGATACTAGAAAAGTACAGAAATGAAGAAAGTGGAAAAGGTGATGATGCAGAGGTACCATGTCAGTGAAAATATATTTGAGGGAAAAAACCCCTGAAACTCTATACGCATCGCTTGAACATTAAAAAATAGTACGACTATGACTTGGTACTGCCTTATTTAGGAGATTCACAGCAGCAGGCCTGCATTTCATGCTGCTGAGCAGAAAGCCTTCCTGTGATGAGAAATAGTTATTAGAAAGGAATATGAAGGTGCAAAAGGTAATTTTTTTTTTCCTATTGTACAAGGAAATATATTGCCACAGGAGTATGGTCTGGTGAATAAAGTCCTGAAGGGGCTATAGTCGCCGCTAAACCACTGATTTGTTACCCTGTACTCTTGGGAAATTGCTTGTCCTTTACATCTTATAGCTTTTCCATTTCTATAATGGATAAAATTATGTTTATGTACTTACCAGGAATGTTGTGAAATCAGTTAATATTTATAGAAAACTTTGTGAGCCCTAAGAAAATCTTATGATTTCCATATGGCCCATTAAAACAATTAAAGTCTCCCCTAATAATTTAAAATAAATTTAAACAGTTGGCTATTTCATTTGTGCTTTCAACATCCACTTTATTTTTCCCTAGAGCGGTTTCCTGTCTACTGCAATAGCACAAAGTCCTGAATCTGCAAATACGTACAGATGGGTCGTTTCACACCTGCGACTCATCCCACTGGAAGGCAGCGGAGCTGCTTGGGCAAGCAATTAGGATGTGTAAGAACGCTGGTGGAATCAAGCCCTAGATTTTCTTGCAGGGTATTCCCTCACAGGGGCCACTAACGCCGATTTCAAAGCACTGAAGAATGAGGTCTGGGCTTCATCTGCCATGGCAACAATATACTGCAGATAGGAAATTACAGCTCCTGGGATTCAGATACAGTGAGTATTTCCCCAAACCAGTAATTCCACCTAGAGAGAGTTGTTGTCCTGCCAGGGCATTTCTTGTTTTGCTGTCATTTTCTGACACAGTCTGTGCTTCTTTTATGACTCTCCACTTGCCAAAAAAAGAAAAGCAAAAATTTCCATAGCAGCTCTGTTGTCCAAAGAAAACTTTAGGGACAAGGCAGGTTTTTTAGCATCAACGCGCTGCCTTCCCATAGCAGGGGGGTTTATAGCCCCTCTTCTTACACATCGCTTGTTCAGAAATTTCTGTATGTCTATAAATATACCTACTGGGAGACTGGACTCCAAGGAAAGACTCGTCAGAATTGATCGCTTCCCAGCAGTTAACAAGAAGGAAAAAATGGATTTGGCTGATGTGTGCTCCTTTTCTGCAGCTGTGGAGGGACTGGAGACACCAGAGAAAGCAGCACGGGCAGTGCTTCCACTGACTGGAGCCAGGTTTGCTTTCTTACCTCGCCGAGCGTCCGTGGCTCTCACAGACACGAGTGCTTCCCGTTGGATAGGGTGCCCTTTGACAAAGGCTCTTTCCTCAAAAATGCTATTGGGCTACTAAAGGCAATAGCCTAATGTATTTATATCGTGCGATGCTACAAGTGAAAAAAGAAGTCAGAGCTTACCCTGAAGTTAGCACTGAAATCCAAACCTTTCAAAGCCAAGGGCAGGCAAGAGGGATCATCTCTAAGCACGAGGCATAGCACAGAATATAAAACCGTTAAAAGGCTTTCAGGGGGTGTGTAAAGAAAACCATTATAATCCATACGCTGCCTATGCGACGACTGAAGAAAACCAACCCCAGATAACGACATATCGCTTCTTCCCATCCCATGCTCCTGGTTTTGGGAAAACGGGACAGGCAGACAGTCCCTCCTTCCATTGCTATTCTCTCCCACCTGAGCCTTGGCCGTTTTATCAGTTACAGCTACATAAATGTGCTTCTGGTTTTTGTTCTTATCATCTTTGCCTGGAGTCAAACCGGTGGAGGCGGAGGTTAAAGGCACAGGCACCCCTTGCACACGCGCAGGTGTGTGCACGCACGCTACTGCCTTCGCTCCTTTGGGTAGGATCTGGTTTTGGGGTAAGGGTGAGGGGAGGTTGTTTTATGGGTATCCCGCTGCATCCCACAGTTTTATGTTCAGCACATAAATACAGAACACTAGAAACTCTCCTAAGAAAACGAGCACCAATTTCTTTTCCAGTCTTCACACAGCCAATCCAGTTCTTCATTGCACACTACTATTTCAAATTAAAAACGTGTCTGCTGACCATCACTTGAAAGTATATTCCCTCCTTGCTCCACTCTCAAACAAAAGATGAATCAAACACTGAAAACTTGGAAGTTTTCCCCACTGCATATTTATGCACGTAGCATTTGTGGAAAACCACTGAAGATTCACAGATTTCTTACAAATAAATGTTTACAAATTTATTCTGATTAACTGACTGTATTTGGACAAAGATTCATATCAGAAAGTGCATCCTCGGGTGTGCTATGGGGAAACTTTATGTCAGTAGGACCATTATCAGAGCAGTGCTCCACAGGCGTTCACGAAACAGGATTTCCAGGCAAATATGCTAAAATGCTGACTAGTAACCGCACTCTCGAGTAGATAAGAGAGTGGACAGAGGTGAAAGCTTCAGCCTGAGGCTCACCCAGCAGGTATATGTTTAAAGTTGAGGCTGCCCTGTCTATAGCAGGTTCTGAATATGTTACAGTCAAGGAGATATCATTATTTAGCTAGTCCAGGCAAAGACAGGGGCTCAGAAAGCTCAATGTACTTATGAAAAACAAAGATTGGTTCATAGCGAGCTGGGTCAAAGGCTGTTTTAATTTCGCTCAGAAACGTATCTCCCTCTGCATATAATTAATAGCAGTCTGTAAATTCTCCTCTAGCTAACCAGGAGCAAATGCATCCGAGTGGCTTGATAAGGTAATGGGAGATAAGAAGCATCCGTACCTTCCAGGCTGAGCTTCTGAAACACCTAATGATGTTTGGAGGAAAACATTAAGCAAAAGCAAACAAATCACAAGCTCTCCTGACCCTAGACCCCCAAAATCAAGGAAGCTGCACCTGAGTAAAGGCAGAAATTGGGCTCCTTATTACAGTGTATGCAAGACAATTAGAAAAAATCATTTTCTATACTCTTATATGAAATCCAGGCTTTACTCTGACCTATAATTTGAAATAAGCTTCATTTTAATGACTTAAATTTCACTGCTAATAAGAGCAGTCCAATCAAACTACAGGCAAAGAGTGTGAAATAATTTACAGGTTTTGTCTGAAAAGGTCAAGGTCTTAAACAAAGAAAAGTGACTTTTGCTACCAAAGTGCTTGCCCCTCGCTGTGTAATACTAATAGACTGCTATGAAAAATAATACCTGTCTTTTGTGCTCAAAGTATCTTGTTTACCAAACACACACGCACACACATATTAATTACCAATCAGCTGCTGCCAAAATGAACAACACGTGGCTGACAAAGGCCCCCATCGCCAAACAGTGAAAATGAACTTAGTTCTTTCCACTGAAGTTAATGAAGCCATGACAATCTAAATTAGCTGTGAACCTACCCCAATTACCTTTCAGCTCGCCTGCACAAGGACACCCAGGTAAGTTAAGCAGAACTAACTAAAATGCCACGAGGCACGTTGAACTTAGCATGGATTTCTTTCGCTCCGCAGTTAGGTGTCTAACGGGTTTGTTTATTTTTCTTTGCTAGATAATTCGGTTTGGCTTTGCAGGACCCCCTCCTGCACACAAACCGCTGGCAGTTAGAGCAGCTCTCCCCTCTGGGATGTATATTCACCTGGCACCTCTCTTCTGCGCAACTGTTCCCTCTGTTCTCGTGGCATTCCTTATCCGATCTCTTCTTTCACCCCTGCTAAGCTCTCCACGTACCCAGTATTCTCAGCGACATGCCAGCCCGACGATACCCCCTCGGCATCGGCAAAGGAAACCCTTGAGCTGCACAGCGGACTTTCTCCTGCTGGCTTATCAGTCGACACATTTTGTGTGTGATATTCTTCCAGAGGAATTAAATTTGGAGCTTTTAAGGACACCTTCCATTGGAGATCTCTTCTCCATTACACCTCAAGAAATGCTGCTGGGAAGATCAAATATTTGAGAAGCTTTTTAATTTTTATTTTTATTTTTTTTTAATTTAAGAGGCGTGGCCCGGGTTTTGAGGGAGATAATAAACTTTACTCTTCAGGACTGCAATGCTGATATGACTTTGCTAAGGGCCAGATCCAGAAAACGGTCAACTCAAATTCCCAAGCTGTCATTTATAAACCTGACTGAGGAGCTGAAAGCGTATCGCATGGACAAATGCAGATACAGGGATAACGGATGAGTTGTCCTGGCTTGGTGGCTCTTACGGTATGGCAGTTTGTACCCTGCTGGGTCAGAGCACGAGCGACACACACAAAGCTTCTGCATCCCCCTCTGTATAAACACCCTGACCTCCCTACATAAGGGATGGGTGGGCAACTCAGCAAAGCTGAGACAGAAGCACATAAGCACTTTAATGTCTTTCAAGCTCATAAAAGGACCCTTCAAAACTTTTCTGTAGAGGTCTGACTGTGTGCTGCTCGCCCAGCTAGTGATAGTCACCTCTGAGCATCAGTAGGATTCCCTGGGCCAAAGCGTATTGGCCTCCCTGGGTGGGATGAGAGATGAAGTTAATACATTTTAATATTAGAAAAGAAAAGGCAGCAAAGCCTAAAATACAGTGTTTTAATTCTGTGCAGTGAAAACTGATGGGTTGTGAGAAGCGGTAGTAAGGGGAATAAATGAAGCTAGGAAATCACTCATACTGTTGAAGAGTTTAGCATGGCATGCCATTCAGAGCAAAGGAAATTAACTGCTGCACGGCACCGGTGAATTCATGGTTCCTCAAATCTCTTTCGTGACTCACGTTCTTGTTGGAGAAGTAAAAGACAGACCTCCATCCTCCTTTGTAATGTCCCCTAGGCTTGCCAACTCCTCCATTTTAACCACATTTTAGCTTAAAACTAATTATTTCTGATCTTACTAGGGCTTTTCTCTCTTGCTGTGCCTCTATGCTAAACCTTGGTATTTACCAGCTCGCATCTCATGAATAACATTACTGTCAAACTCTCCTAGGTTATAATTATATGAAACAAGATTTGAATGGGGAGACACCCCAGATGAAGACGCCATATTCAAGACAAGAAAATGTAACACCCACAAATGACTAGTTTAATCTTCCAAACACTTTAGAAAAACATTGATGATGATCTCATTCAATAGGCAAGTTTTGATTCTTTGTAGGAAGTGAAGCAGAACGTACCTAAAATGCCTAACAGAGAGGCTTTATTTCTGGATGTGGAGCTGACAAGCCCCAGGAACCCATTTTGCCTGGTATCAGACGTGTGGGGATGTGACACGGGCCCTCTGCTTTTTACATGTGTGTGTGTGCGTGACAGAGGCTGCTGGAAAAGCCAGAACTTTGGGAGAAGCTCTCTGTAGCTGACCCCAGCAAAGGGCATCAGCTGGCATAGACCTTGGTACCCGCTCCATGCCACAGGCAAACAAAAATCAAGTCTTGTGTTCCCGGGAAAGAAGCTCAGTGATTTAACAAATCAGAGACTTGCCATTAAATTTTAAGTGAAAGCACTTTGATTTCCAAGATACATTAGATACGTATGCACACATCTATACATCTTCAGACTCGGTCAGACACCTCTCACGGATGCATGAAGCTGCATGAAGTCCCTATGAGGCAGGTGAAAGTCACGTGTATGCATTTATCGCCACAGTATCACGGGTAAGCCAGCAGACAGTACCGTGCTGCAAAGCAACGCCTATTGTGCGCAGCATACCTCCTTGTGTTGAAAAGCTCCCGAAGCTTTGGAAACTGGATGTTTCTATAGAGATATGTACTTGGTAATTTATACTAGCTGAGGATCTACCCTGCAGAGTTTATTATCCTCCTTTAGTGTCACTTTCTTCCTTTTCTTTTTTCTCTCTTATGCTGTGCCTATTTCTTTTTATCCTCCCAATGAAAATGTCAAATACAGAATCCAGCATAAGCGTTGGATGACTTCACCAATATACAGCCAGTGATTGTACAGCAACCTCTATAGCTTTCTGCTTCAAAGTATGAACTGATCGTAAATTCAGGAAGAGAAGAATGTAGCACTAACTGCAGACTTTTTTCTACCCTAACAGAAGCAAAGCTGGTTTAAATTAAAAAAAAAAAAAAAAAAAAAAAAGAAGAAAAAAGCTTTGGATAACATGTAATATGTTCTCAATATGCTCTGCTGTACAAACATTCTCATCCTCTTCTGAAAATATGTGGGTTTATTGATTAACTATATGATTAACTACCATAACACAGGGACTTGAAAGATCCATGGGTCTTCATTTTGTTGGTTTACTTTATCCTCCTCACATCCTGTCTTTCCTAGATTAAGGTCAGTTCATCCGTATAAACACCTGAGCAAGCACTGTAATTGTTTGCAGGTTTCAATGTAGTTTCAACTTCAAGTGTGAAAGCACCAAAAAAAAAAAAAAATCCCAATTGCAGCTGTCAATAACAGTGTTGCAGCTGCTGTTCACATCATTTGCAGCTTCTGTTGCAGGGAAGCACTTCTGACTCATTTAGTGCATGACACAGAACTTGCTATTTCAAGGCAGCCACTGTTTTAGTGGTCAGACATCTACTTAGCCTTGACTTGATAGTCTAAAATAAATATCCTTGAGCATTTGTACAAAAACACCTATGCAGAGAGCAAGTAAAGGAACCTCACTGTTTATAGATTGCAGATGCTTGGGAGAAAACACTCTATATAACATAGCTCTAAACTGCTCTGACAACAGCTAAACTGGCTACTGAAGCCAGAAAACGGTTTTTAAAATACAGAACACCGCATGATCAAGCCTAGGCTTTATTTATTTTACCTGCGGTTTCCTCTTAGCACTTTGACAGATGGGTGCCAAATGATGGACCGTCTCTGTTGTCAATTATTTCAGCCGTCTCAGTTGCTCCTTCCTAAAACTGGCACCGCTCTCCTGCTGAAGCCTCTGGCACACTAACATGTTAAACAATTCCTTTTAATTAGCTGAGTCACATATCCAAGTTTGCAAGCTTTCTTTCAGGAGCTTCCATTCTCAAGAGATGTTTCTCACATCGTCTCCACAGTGTAGAAACAGTCAGGTGGAAGGAACCAACTGGTCAACATCTACGTGCTGCTGTCGGCTGCTGCACTTGCATGCCAGCTAAGGAGGGCTAAACATCAAGGGAGTCAAGTTTAGGAGCAGGAGAAAATTAGGAAAGTAACTGAGTTGGGGGCAGTTTGTATTTATAACAAATACAACATGACCAGATTTGATTCCCTGATACCCTTTAATCACTGCATTAGTTACAGGATGCAGGTAAAATGCTGATATTAACATTTCTCTCGCATAACTCTGCAGGATTGCAAGCAGAACTGGACCAAGCAGCCTTTTTCACCTCCCTTCTTAAGCTGCCTTGTACCGTTGCTTTACTTAGTTAAATCAGAGACACAGTCTACTGCCCAAATGGTTGCACCTAGCTGCTGAGGTAGAGCGCTCTGTTTCCCTGGGGTATCGGAAGAGGGATTTCAAGCACTGCTGAGAAGAGAAACCCAAAAGCGAGGAAGGGTGCTGTAAGAGAATGAGTAAACTTCTCCCGGCATTTCAAGTTGTATTCCCGGTTGATATTCATCCATTCCTGATTAGTTTGATAAATCTTAAGAAGGATCTCTTCTATTCTGAGAACAAGTTATTTTTGTTTGCATTACTTTCTCAAAGCAAGACCTCTAATGACTAAATGAAATCTTAGTGAATACTAAGGATGGATTACAAAGCTTGACGCTGGATTTTAAAACTGTTTTAAATCTTCAGGGAGTAAACTGCCTTAGGTGACTACTGAGTTACTCCCCCTTTCTCACCCTGTGAGGCAATTAGTAGTTAATACTTTGACACAAATGAACCTAAGTTTCCCATCTGAACTTTTGGCCTCTTGTTTCTCG
The DNA here is from genome assembly GCF_028858705.1 of Grus americana. Classification (NCBI taxonomy): domain Eukaryota; kingdom Metazoa; phylum Chordata; class Aves; order Gruiformes; family Gruidae; genus Grus; species Grus americana. Next base: position 109,328,585 of record NC_072854.1, read on the forward strand.
TGGATTACCTCCAGACTTGTAAGGCACAGCCATCTACATTTCTCACAGGCATTTCAGTATCTATAAAAAAAATGCCAAGAATACTTCTATCCAACTCCTCTTCCAGGCAAAGATTATAAAGCAAAACAGCTAATAACCACAGCCTCCCCTGCAAACACTCGGAGCATGCCAGCTGCAGAGCAAACCTGCAAGGAGCGACGTGCAAACGAAGCTGTAACTATCCTCTCATGAGATTTTTGTCTGTAAGTGAAAAAGTAGCTGTGGCAGCAAGAAGAGTAATGAAAACCCGTGGCTTCTGATCTCTGCTCTGTTTCCACATCGTAAGTTCAAACTAAAATCCCTCACGGTAAGAGGCTGCCAGCTCTCCCCTCTGCAACACCCTTGCTAAAGCAGATGTTAATCCAACCGGGAGCAAAACCCCGGCTCTTGTACCGTGCCGCAGAGCTCACGTTCACCATGGAGCGTAAGCTCTCACTGTCAGGAAACCAACCACAAAGAAACCCATTATGGCAGCACGTGTCAGTGGCCAACCCTCAAAAAATTAAAAAAAAAAAAAAAGTAAAAAAGTAAATCAGCCATGGCAAAGAGCAGAGATAATGGTTGTTGAGGGCAATATTTTTACCGTTATCCTGAGTTTTCTTACCAAGTAACAGAGCTGGATGCCGCATGCCAGTGTCCCGACTTACGAAACAGCTATAGCGGAACAGAAACACACGGCAACAGGAGAAGTGCTTGAGGCTTATCAGGCTCCTCTTCTCTCTCCAAAGCTTTCATCGGCAGGTTATTGAACATCTAAAAAGGCACTAGGAAAGGACACTAGGATAGCTTAGGAAAGCTATCAAGAGCACGTAAGAGAAGGTGAAGAGCTCTAAGTGTACTGAAGAAACCCCCCTCCTTTACGTCAAACAAAACCAGACCACATCCAGCACTCCCAGAATGAGCTCTTAAGTGAAAAAAGTACCTAGCAGGAGCTGTAGTTAGCAAGAAGTCTGTGCTTGCAACCTGTACGGAGTCCTTAGATACCGTGGCCATCAATGCTCACGTTGCTACACTGATTTTAAACCCCTTTTGACTCACTGAGGCTTTTTGGAGAAACATAAAGCTTTTTCTGTTACCAACATTGCATTTGCAACTGCACCTGGAGCAGTAAAATCTATTTTAGTCACCTGAATCACCCCTCTGGGCACTCAGCAGAGACATGCACAGGAAGGCATCTTTCTGGAGTCACCCTTTGACCTTGAAGGAAAATCTAAGCTTTATCTGTCACTTAATAGCTTTTCAGATAATGTATCTGGATTTAATAACATTAACACTTGGTATATTCAAAGCAACGCACAGAGTTTTCATGGACAAATTCACAAGCCATGCTGAAATCAATCCCAGGTCTATACTGATTTAATGGGATCAGAATTACCTCCCAAGGAGCTGAAAACTGGTGTAAGTGAGAAGAGAATCAAGTTGAGAGACTCTAACTCCAGTATTTGTATGATGCTGCCAGAAGAAAGGATTCACTTGCTGGTTTTGGTCGGACTAGTGTTGTAGTCAGCCTGTTTCAGGGAATGCACACTCATGCTGAGGAACCTGCAAATTAGCATCCTCAACAAACCCTCTAGAAGTTAACAAGGGTCTGCTGCAAACAAATCCCATTTTACTAACAGGTGCTTTTTGGCGATATAAAACTCTGCTTCTTTATAGGAATAATTATGAACCGCTTTTGCTTAATCCCTAGAAGGCAGAGCTTAACTGTGTAATCTAAAGAAACAATCGAAGCAAAATTAAACAAAATTAGCAGTGTATGCCTGGAGCATGGTTCACTCAGGATTTAGATGACCCAAATCACAGATGCATTATTTTTCCCTCTAGTCGTGAGAATGATTTAAACTTTTACTGACCTTCTGTGGTTAATTCAGACATTTTTCTCAAGTTTTCACCACAGTCTACTTATTCAGTAAGCATGACAGCTCCTCCTTCTGAACAAAATATCACTTCTGCCCTAGGAAAACTGTGGGATAGTATCCGCAGATATATCGTGGTGTGTAAAATTGGGACGGGGTTATATGTTTCTGACTAGTGACATATCATTCTTCCTTGTATCCTCTCTACAAACTTGCCACTCACTTATTAATCGAAGGGTTTATCCAGGACGAGTCCTTTCATTTTTCCTTCAGGTCATAACGATGTCAGACACCTGTGGGTGTAGGTAAGGGGTGATATGACTTGCTTTAAAAAAAATTACAATTAAAACAATCGCTTACACAGTTGAGTACTCGCTGCTGCGTAAGGTTTTTGCTCGCCTGCGCTACTGACACAGAAAACAGCTGTCAGACCGGATTGCTCAGGTTACTTTATGGAAAACAAAGAGAAGCTTTAAGATAGATAAAACCCTTCCTTGAGTAACGCAGTACGGTATCTTTATGTTCACTCTCTCCAACTGCAATCGTGCTGCTCCTCAGATAGAGGAGGATCGCTCCCCGAATGTTTATCAGAGTCCTTTCTGCAATGCCCGCAGTGATTTCAAGAAGAAAACATTAAGTTGCTTCTTGGCAAACAAGCGCAAACCTTTGGGAAGCTCCCGCAGTACAAACACAAACGCTCATCATCAAGTTGTTCGGGGCGGACAAGTTACACTACATGTTTCGACAACGCTAAAGCAAGCTGTAAAGAAAGCTCAGACTTTATGCTTCAAATTACTGTCACAGCACCAAGGAAGCTTGTTTAAAACGTAGTCGGCGCTTTGCATTATAACGTACCATATCTTTTCTTAACAGAGATCTTAAAATGAGCGCGATCAGAGTAACGGAGAAGAGCTTCTAGATGTAATTAAGCGAGTGTCAGAGGAAAGGCTGTGCTTTCCAAACAGCTGGCGTAAGCCTCCCGAGAGACTGCCTCCCTACAAGCCCAACCCTTGGCTTGCCAAGCAGCAGCTTGCTCTGTTGGAGCCGGCGACAACTGCTCCCTCACCCCACTTACAGTTCGGTGGTGTTGGCGGGGATGTCCCAGGGAACGTGGACCACCTTGCTCTCCTGACAAATGAAGACCCTGCCTGCGCAGTGGCAGGCATGGTGCTGGCATCCCCAGCAGCCCGCCAGGAAAACCAGCAAACAGGCGAGGACTGGAGACATCTCTGCCTTCACATCTGTGCCTGTCTCCTTCATCTTAAAGGGAGGAATGCGGAGATCTCCCAGCCCAACTCCCCGAGTGGAAGATCCGCCCCAAAAGCTGGGACGAACCACGTGGCTCTTGGGGGATGACTTCTCAGCAAGTTTCAGTTCACAGCCCCAGATCCCTTACGGCCTTGGAGCAGGGATGGGGATGAGCAAAGCTGATTTTTCATGACTAAAGTATTTTATATTTTAAGTGGTGTTGAAATCACGGGCCCCAGCTGAACTAACCGGGGTGCTTTTGATGCACTGGGTATCCGCACCGGGAAAGGGTCCTTCCTTCTCAGCTACGCTGTTTCGCGTGTCTTGTTTGGTAAGACCAAGGGACGACAAAGCATTTTTACTTTCTGCAGCCCAGGCACTTTTGTCCCTGAAGGAGAGGCACTATTTATGCTTCCCTTCATGGACCCAAGAGCCCCTGCTTTTGTGTTGCTCCTAGGCAAAAGAAATGTGTTATTTTTGTATTTTATAGGATATATAATCTATTTGATAGGTTAAAAACTGTACAGTCCTAAAGCCAGAGCTAAATAACACGCCTTTATTTTCAACTGTGACTATTCTTCATGCACTTGCTGATTCATGTCTTTTCCTTGGCACCTTTAGAGGAACCCCAACAGGAGAAAATGCCACAATCCCAGTGGTCCCCAGGGACTGGTAACCCAGTTTCATCATCTGGAAAAACCCCCAGATATATACAGAATGATTATTTGTGACACAACAGCAGGAAAACAGCTTCAAGAATATCATCTTGAGGCCTGTTTTTGAGTCCTTATTTGTTTTGTTTACTTTTTGAGCTAAAATATCTTTCTTGTTACAAATATTAACCTTTGGGCAAGGGACCTTGCTAACTTTCCTGGCACTCAGTCATGTGGCACCAGGCTATCATCTGGAACCAGGGTTTGTCTACGAGAAACCTAAAATAAGAATTTTGAGATATGAAGATGAGGGTTTTGTTGGTTTTTTTTTTGTTTGGTTGGTTTGTTTGTGGTGTTTGGTTTTTTTTTTTTTCACCCCTTTTAAACTGTAAATAGTTCTTTCAGACAGAGCTTTTAAACCACGTGCCTTTTAAGTGAGTGCTGGAGCTGGATTGCCATGGGTAATTCTGCTGAATTTGATTCACATTCAATCCTTTACATTGCTCAGAAGGATTTTAATCTTGTTAAAAGCAGCTGTTAGGTTGTTTATTGAGGGGGGGGTTAATTGTTGTTTTTTTCTTCTCCCATAATCAAAAAGGATAAGCAAATGTAATGAGACACAAGACAGCATCTTTTCTCGGAAATGTGCCGGCTGAAAGATTCTACCATTCTCACCTTTAAAATAAGCATCAAAACATAGATGTTTCTGAAAGAAGCTATTTATGATTTTAAAAACTAATTCAACTGACTCTTTAAGTTACCCTAAGAGTTACCCTAATTTTACCAAATCTCACCAAATTTTGTTTTTTCCCACTCACTTAAACCTACTCAAGATAAGAACAGTGATATTTACATAAAAGAGGTTAAAAAAAAAATCATGACAATCTCTAACAATGGTAGGCTTGCAATGAATTGTAGGAGTATTCATTTAGCTGTATGTGTAAAACAGAGATCATTTTGCTAAGGTGTTGAATAAGTTTCATGAGAATGACAGTGACTGCCAGAAAAAAAGATTTTTCTAAAATATTAGTGACTTTTTCATCATATGTATATACACATATTCTTTCCTTTGAAAGATCTTAGACCTACAAGATCTTCTCACATTTACTTTCCTTCATACTCAATGGGATGAAAACTGCAGAAGTCCATCCTATGGTCAAAGAAATTCCCATATAGTAAAAAATAGCTATAGTCCACTGTAAGTTGGATGAACTAGACACTTCAGGATTTAAACAGATACTAGGAAGACAACTCATTTGAAGCTTTTCTGGTTTTGTCTTTTCAATAGCAAGTCTCTAGTTTCTACAGCTGTAGACTGAAAGTAGGCTGGAACACCCCCACCCCCCCCACCAAACCCAAAAGGTGAAACCTGGGGAATATATAGGGCACAAGAACATTTGGTTACAAATGAATGTAAGTCATATCTCTTCATCCCGAAATACATCAATATAAATGGTCATGTTATACTGATGAAATGGATAGTAATATTTATGACATAGTTTAAAAAGCAATAACGTTCTCTGAATGTCAAAATAATTTGCACCAATATGAAGACATTGCAATTTGATTGACTTTGGGTTTCATATATCAAACTACAAAATTTGTTTCAGATGATAGTATCAATTCTTCTATACGCAAAAGTCAGAAGATTAAAAAATATCGCTAGGGTTACAAGAGATCTTTCCAATTATTAGTGACTCACAAAACTATACCAAGTGTGCTTTATGGACCTGTTGGATGATCTTTAAGGTCCATTCTGACCCAAACCATGCTATGATTCTATGATTTTAACACAACTAGTAAAACACAGATGTTTTAAAACATCAAGTCAGGCCCAGCAGCAAATCATGAGCATAATGATGAAAAATTAGAGGGAGGTTAACTCCTTTGCGTTTTTGTTCGGTGAGGCCATTTTATCAGTACAGTACACATTGCTCTGCTTTCATTTACCACAGTTAAGAGTGAGATGCTGATTATTAAAAAAAACCAAACACCCAAACCTCAAGATTCTCTTGAAATACTATGGAGATCAGACTTTTAGGGAAATAACCAGTTAAATACATTAAAATAAACAACATTAGAAGTATGCAAAATTGAACCGACATTTCATTCATATTAGAGCAAGCACTAATTCAAGACCACACTAAAACTATCTGAGGATAAATGGAGATTCAAAAGGATTTCCAAGTTTTATATATGCCATTTAAGGTCTTGAAGAATAGACTTTGGTGTCTATTAATTTTGTGAGGTGGGAATGTCTCTCCTGATTTCTGTTTATGGCTCCCAGATGACACACAGCCACATCACTACAGCCCCCTGGATGAATTAATCAGCTGGTGATCCTCTCTTAACGGCTTTGTTCCCAGTTCAGGAACACAACTGTCTCCTCTCAGGAAGAAAATCTATGTAAAGGAGGGGGAAAAAAATGCCAGGATACCTCCTGGTCTTTCTGGGAGGTTGCACTCGCAACCCCTTCTTGAGCACCAGGTTGGAGCTACCACCATGCCTGAAAACCCAGAAGGACCTGTTGCAGGGGGATCCATGAGAGCTACTTAAAGCTAGTCTTAAGTATGCCCCACAGCTTTGTGCCGTCATAGGATTGCATACTTTTTGCTCAGTAGCTTGTTCAAAGCAATGCAGGGGGCAAATTCATCCCTCCATAGACCTGGCCCAGCCATGCACTCTGCCGCCTTCACAGCATCACGTGCTAGGAGCAAGGACCCATCCTGTGGAGATGGCTGACTGTAATGCACCGTCATTGACATACATACTGTTGAAAGTACAAATGCAGAGATGATGGTGCTTTCAGATATTAATGAGAGCCCTTTCTTTGCATCCCTTTGCAAAAGAACTATGCTCCAGCTGGCAAATTGGCCTTGATAGTGTAAACCGTTTTCCTGAGTAAGGAAACAGAAATTTCCCCAAATTGAAACACTGCAGCAACAGACATGCAATTAAGTGAATTATGACAGAAACTCAACAATTATGTTATAGATTATGTAATTAGATGGCTTCTGGGATAGACAGTTAATTCAAGGTTATACGGTCACTGAGGGATCTTTTTAAAGACAGTAGTAAAGGAGTCTGGTTGATCGGACTGGCCTCTAAAGTTAGCATTGGCCTCTAACATTAGCATTGGTCTAATTCTGCAGGCATTGAGCCAGAGGAACCAAGACATTTTGCAGATCCCATCCTCTGACCAAGCAGCAGTGCCTGTCCCGGGCCGCGCCATTGCCTGGTTTGATGAGGATATGGTGGGAAGTAAAATGAACCACCCCAGTTCCCTCCCTCTTGCTCCAAATACCCTGAAATGACTCTAAGTCCTTCCACCACGGTGCAGACATGGTTGGCTGAGCATCTCCATCCAGCTGTTGGAGCTGTGGGAACAGCTTTTTTCCGTAAGGCAGGAAGTTACCGGGTGTTGGAGTGTATCAACCTACAGGCAAGAGAGTTTGCTCGCAGTAGCTTCTGCTTGTGTTTCTCTCTCTTGAAGCAAAACATGACAGCTAATTAAGTAAATATTCTTCCTGCTAATGTTTCCCACCCTCAGAATAGTGTTTAATTACTGAATGCCACTGTACCACTGGCTTTGTTTAACCATAAGCATTCTATAAAAATGCACAGGCAAATAAATTGCCTGTGTGCACAGATGACATACAGGCAACATCCAAAAGAATTTTATCCTTCAAAGAGTGAAGATTTCTCACTCTGTTGGTGATTTTCAGCACATAGGTTCTTCCTATGGGTTTACAGGCAGCAATAGCATCTACTGTCCTGACTACCATGCTATGATCAGAAAAAACGTGTTTTCTGTTCAGAAAAGCTTGCCATGTGAGACATAACAGATAGACACCTAAGAGGAAATTAATAAGAGGGAGTTTGACTCATCATTGATTTACTGTTTTGAATGACCAACTTGGGTTTTAAAACAGCAGATCACTGAGGCCAACAGACCATTTACCTGATAAAAATATGTTTTAGGTTTCTTTCCGGAAATATTCTTTCTGAAAAGATATTTTTTTTTTTTAGCTTCATCTTTTTCCATGAATGGGGATTATTTTTAAATATATTTGAATGGTCAGACTTTATCTGTGCCCTCAGTGTTGAGAACATAAAACATTAAACTAGTCTAATAAAAGCAGTAGGTTATTGCTCTCTCAGTTCTTTTAGCCAGCTGCTGGCATGCAACCTTAACTGTAAAAAAAGAGTGAAATGGAGATAGTAAATTAGCCACCAGAGGGAGCGCATTCGCTCGAGGAGAGAAAACACACTGGTGTAAGGAAAGGATTAGAAATTGTATGGAATTATCCTCTACGCAGAGTTCCTGTGACTGGCTGGCTTTTGACTTCAAACCTTGGCTGTGATTAGTTTCCTTATGAAACAGCACCTCTGCGGAGCGCAGAGCAGCATGCTGCAAGGCATTGCATTTAACGCAGCAATAACAGACCGCGCTCTGTCTCCTGCTTCCCTCCTGTTATCCACTCTCTCCCCCCTTAAAACCTAATTAGCATCCAGCATGAATGGCCCTGCCTATCTGTCTGGCTAGGGAAGGACACTGCCCAGTGCAGAAGGTCCTTGGACACCTGTAACGTTTTTGCTGACACTTCTCAGCAGTGAGCTTGTGTTACGATCGGGGGGAGCAGGGGAATTATGACTGTATTTCACTCTGCCTCGATACTTTTGTGGCTTTGATGGCTGACAAGCTCCCACCCAGACCTTTTTCTATATGATTTTTCGGAGGCAATCTGAGGATATAAGCACCTCACGTATTTTGGGACCATAGGAGACATATGCAAGAGACAACACTGAAGTCAGAGAATGGTCTTTGCCGCCCCACCCAGTACTGCTCCCCAGGTTCGGGTCTTCGGGTCTCTTCATCCCCAGTCGATAATAAAAGACGCAGCCCATCTGCTAGGTTTCTACCACATGTCTCTAGAAGCACAGTTATAGAAGTACTTTTTCTTTGCACTGTCCGTGAGTGGGTTTGACTAGACCAAAATAATGCACAAGAGACACCGAAGCCTGCCTAGAATCGCACTTTGCGTCATATATTCTTCCCCAATGCCTTTCCCAGCCAGCAAAGCGTATCTGAAGGCCAGAGATGTGAGGTGAGAGAAACCTTGCCTAACTGTAGTGTCAAGTAGACCTGCCTATGGACAACAATTAGCATACACTCTTCACGTTAGCACCAGTAGAACCTCCTGAAATCCAAGAGGGATGAATGCAAAGCCCCAAACCTGGGGAGGATGAACCCCTGCAGTGACACGGGCTGGGGAGCAGCTCTGGCAGTAGATTGAGAGAAGCAATTATTCCCCTTTATTCAGCGCTTGTTAAACCACATCGATGTACTGCATCCAGTCCAGGACCCCCTGTAGAAGACAGACATTATTTAACTGGGGGGTGTTCAGGGAAGGCCACCAAGATAGTCGGGGCAGGAGCTCTTGCCCTGTGGGCTGAAGCTGTGAGACCAGGGCTTGTTCAGCCTGGGGAAAGGATGGCCCGTGGGTACCTAACAGTGGTCCCCGGCGCTTATGAGGACGTGATGGAGAGGTCAACCCAGGCTCATTGCAGAATTGCAGCATGGGAGAACAAGAGGCAACAGGCATGAGTTGAAACAAGAGACATTCAGACTGGCTACAAAGAGATAATTCTCACCTTGAGGACAGTCAAGCAGTGGTGCAGGTTGCTAGAGAGCCTGTGCTGTCTCCTTCCATGGAGGTTTAAAAGACCAGACTGAATAAGCCCCTGAGCAATCTGGTCTCACCTCACAGATGACCTCACTTTGAGTAGGAGGCAGGACCAGAGAACTCCCGAGGTCCCTTTTCCACCTGAATACTTTTGTGGATCTACTTATGGCTCAGAAAAAAGTCACCCTAGGAAGTTTAAAATAGAGACTGACTATTCACGCTTTTCCTCAAACCTACGCTGTCAGTTGCTTTTGAGCATGGTTACAATATACTACTCAGCTAATAGTCTTTAATCCATAAATAAAGGAGAACTGTTCGTCAGTATGAAAAAATAGGCTGGCAATACTTTCTGTCCACCATTTCCAAGTTCATGAGCCTGCCATCCAGGAAGCTATGCAGTTTAGCAGCAAACCTAAACTTCTTACTCATTGAAATTCAAGAGACCATTAATACTTTCAAGTACAATTTATTATGAAATAAAATGAATTAAAGAAACTTTGCCCTAATGATGCCTCCGCAACCTGTCACATAATTAGCATCTCCTATTAAAGAAAGAGAGCAGCCTGGCAGAGCGTACATGAGGAATTTCAAGGATTGAAGTACAGAGATATCTATAAAAAGAAAGCTTGCTTAACTCCTCTAGTACTTACAACCTGCCCATAGACGGTGCTAACAACCTGTTGTTTGGCCAGAGCAACTAAGTTTGCTGAAATTCATTCAGATTAGATGAGCATTTCAGGCATTGAAATACATTAAAGAGGTCTAAAATGGAAACATCTTTATTGCATACCATAGGTCACTTAACTTTCTACTTCTTATGTCTTTATTTTCAAGGTATTCTGCAATGCGTAAAACTATATCTCCTCTTTTCTTGACCTCGTACAGCTTAGGAGAAACCATCTCTGCATGAGAAAAGGAAGAGCTTAGTCCTGATTGATACATGAAAGACACTAAATATCCTTCCGGGAAATTCATTTCATTCTGACACTTAATATTACAAAAAAAAAAAAAAAAAAAGAGAGGTAAGAATGACAAATTAACATTTGTTAAAGCCTCTAAAGAAGATGCAAATGACTAAGTAATCCCTGTAGCAGATTGAAGAAAAAGGAGAAAAAAAATGAAAGCACTGTGCAATTAGTGTAGGTTTATTAATATTGATAGAGGAAGACTAAAGAAGTGGCTCAATTACTTTGCAAGAGTTACAGTGTGTTGTATACTTCCTACCTTCATGACAGGTAGGCTAAATAAGCTGCCTGAGGTGATAATTAGGAGCCAAAGAGTCGCCGAGTCTTTTTTAAACACTGTACCGTGAGAGTGAATATTGCATCTTTGTTTTAAAGCATCCCTAGAAGGGCATCCAAGGTTTTTCCTACTCTTGCTGAAGCTTTTACAGCAAATTAAAAAAATTAATTTTACTGCATTCAGTGACTGATGTGGAGCTACATCAAATCCTAAATATTGATCTGATCTCTGGCAGCCATTTTCCTCTTTCACTCTTCCCTGCTTTTCCCGCTGGGACTCCTCAGCTGCTGCTGAACAGTACTATTTTCCACAAACAGATCCACTGAAGTTAATAAGGTTATTTATGGAACAAGGTTCTGCCAAACATGACTAAAAAAATCAGAATCTGCCCCTTAGCGTAAAAAATAATGAAAAATGACACATGCACTTAAATGTAAGCAAATTAACATTGAAAGGAAAGCTGGGCACGTCTAAGTCTTTATGCAACTGCAGTCCTGGCAAAATAAAAAAAAAGGAGCAGCTTCCAGTTGCTTCAGCAAGCTTGAATTGGTGCTATAGCACTGTCCAGTGATATATTCCTCCCTGAATAGTTTTCCTTTGGCACTTTTTCTGCCAGGAAGCAGATTATTGCGTGGAAGGTGACAGAGAGGAGCCAGCCTCCGATTCTTGATCTGCCTGCAAGTGCTCTCAGCGCACAGGGAGCAGGTCACTCACAGCTCCCTGCAAGAGCAGGAGGAGAATAAGGTCCTGCCATTGCTCTTAAGGCAAAGGAAGAAAAGGCAGGTAGACTAACGAGATTCTGCAGATGATGAAAAAGAAGCTTCTCCATCTCTCTCAGGTACTTTATAATCCTCATTACCATGTTATCAAAGCACAGACAGACATCTAGCAACATTTTAGAGACGGTGCTGTTAAGCGTCAGGGAAACTAACGGCACACCCGCAGCCTGGTGGTGGGTGGATCTGCTGGGATGCAGAGCAGAGATCCCAGGGAGGCGCAGGTGCTACGCGAGCATGTCCCACAGTGACACGACCAAGCCAGGAAGCCGTGCTTTGGGGCCCCGCACTGCCAACCCAGACATAGGGCTCCCCCGAACCACCCGCAGCCACTTGTGGCATCTGCACTGTGCTCGTCCGCGCACCCAGCCGTGACCCGGCAATGGAGAAGCAGCGCTGCTGCCCGCGCCCTGGGGAGCTCACTGGCATCCATGGGGGGAAGCCTGGGGAGGGACAGAGATGCACTGAGGTTCCCTCTCACACCCCAGTCAACACCTCAGCCTCCCCTTGTCTCTAAAACTCCATCGCACTTGACATTTCCATAGGACTTGCTTGCTATTCAAAGGATTCAAACAAACTTTACAAGCCAAAGTTAAAGTCCCAACAGATGAATAGCGACCCAAATTGAAACCTGGCCAGTGTACCAGAAGATCCTGACCTGCGTAGGAAAAAAAAGTGATAACAGATTTGTGTTAGCCTGCCCACCTGCACACCCTGACAGATTACATGTCTTCTACTCAGAAAGGCTCTTCTGGCTGCTGCCACCCTTGTGGTGATGCTGAGATATGGTTCACTGATGGGTTAGAGGAGAAAAGCATTAGCTATCCAAAAAAGGTTTAAATTGAATGCTGTAAATACAAAGCAGAAATAAAAGCCATACTTCATCAACGTATTTCATTTTTCTTACCTCTACTACAATTTTTCTGATCCTTTTGACTCACAGGATATGGTTTAGCATGATATAATTTATCAACAAATGACACATCATATTGTGTTACATCTGTCTGACATAAACAAAAAACAAAACCTACAAGTACCTTTTGGACTAAGCTGACAACAATTTATGTACAACAATCCAAACCCAAACTGCCTGTGGATGGCTGCAAGACTACTTTACCTTTCATGATCACCTTTCTTTCCTGTTTTTAAGATGGACCACAAAGGCGAAACACAAGCTGTTAAAACCTGCCAAACCAAGTGATGAAGACCACGCCTTGGCTAATTATTGCTAGCTCAGGTAAGTTCAAGATGCCTGGAGACCAAAGATCTCACAGGTGAGGTTTTGTACTGTGTCCTAAATCTGCGTGGTATTTTACAAGCCTGTTCTGCATGTGCTCCAAGCTGAGCAGAAATCTCATTAGGACTCATTAGTTCATGCTCCGTGCTAACCAATCTTACTCATATAACTCCTGATTGGCCTGGCATGTGGGTAAAGAGACCTTGCCTCTCCTTGCAGAATAATGTGTGGTGTCTCTCTTGGAGAGAGAGCACCGCGTTGCCGGCCTCAGGGAGATTACTGTTGCTTGTCTAAATATAAAGCAAAAGAAAATTGCTTTGCACCCCACTCCAAACCACAGCAGCTTTGGGAAGTGGAAAGAAGACTACTGGCCACATATGGATGCCCTCTTACAGAATGCAGGAAGGCTGACAATTTCCTTATAGATTCCCCACCCCAGTATAATCTGTTAAACCTGGGCTTGCGGTGCTGTCCTCAGGAGCCAGTTATGCTTGTTTGCTACTCCGCATGAGCAAAGCCGTTTCTATCTACTCAGGATATGGGGCTGCTGTCGGGACCAATTTAAGCTGTCCATCCTTTCCATAGAATCATAGAATCTTTAAGGTTGGAAAAGACCTCTAAGATCATCAAGTCCAATCGTCAACCCAACACCACCAAGTCTACTAAACCATGTCCTGAAGTGCCACATCTACACATTTTTTGAACACCTCCAAGGATGGTGACTCCACCACTCTCTGGGCAGCCTGTTCCAATGCCTGACCACTCTTTCGGTGAAGAAGTTTTCCCTAATATCTAATCTAAATCTCCCCTGACGCAACTTGGGGCCATTTCCTCTTGTCCTTTCAACTAGTTACTTGGGAGAAGAGACCAACACCCACCTGGCTACAACCTCCTGTCAGGTAGCTGTAGGAAGTGATAAGGTCTCCCCTCAGCCTCCTCTTCTCCAGGCTAAACAACCCCAGTTCCCTCAGCCGCTCCTCATAAGACTTGTGCTCTAGACCCTTCACCATCTTCGTTGCCCTTCTCTGGACACGCTCCAGCACCTCAATGTCCTTCTTGTAGTGAGGGGCCCAAAACTGAACACAGTACTCGAGGTGCAGCCTCACCAGAGCTGAGTATAGGGGCACAAATGCACTGCAGTGTAACCATAATGGTCAGATTTATTCACAAACTGTATCAACACTCACCAAACTCTCAAGGTTTTCTATTTTTGTGCTATCTATCTCCCACAGCCCCTATAAACATTTCATCATCTATGCAAAACCCATGAAGCAGACCTGATTCCAACAACAGATCCATTGAATTAATGTTGACACACTATTTACAGCAGTTGAAGATGAACGTGACAATAAAAGAAACAGAGAATTGCCAAGAGGATACAACTAACATTATGGGATATGAAGTGCTGTAAGTGAGAAGGAGCCAGGCCATATTTCCCCTGACTTCAGCGCAGCCATGCCAGAGCATCACTGCTGAAGATTTGGCCTGCAGCAGTCTGGATAAACAGCTTGCCTCTGGATCAGAGAAGCAACAGTGGGACATCAAAAGGGGCAACAAATCTTGGAGAATGGTGGTACAGACGCACTGCTGGACTCTAATATAATCAGCTTTTATGGAGAGCTTTCCATCGCTTGCTCTTAAGGCCTAATTGCAAGGCATTATCTGGCCAAACAGTGTATGGAAGTAGCACGTAATAATGATTGCCTGCAGGAACCTCAGGTAGTGCAGCACACAAGATGAGGAGCTATTCTTACCTCGCTTATTACCCAGGAGCTGATTCAAGGAGTAGTTACAGTCGAGCCATTAAGCCACTGGTCACCCTAATATATCTCAATTCAAATTCATTATAGGAGTGATTTTACCAAATGCTAGCAGTGACACCGAACTGCAGGAATAGGATTGAATTTTGAATAAAGAAGAAAATGACTAAAAAGACTCTCTGGGGGAAAAGAACACTTTAAGAAATTAAAACCTTTAGCCTCTGCATGGGTTTTACCCAACCCTGCCGTACTGGCATAACAGGAGGTACATCTATACCTAAAGAAAAAAGATGAATAACAATCAAGGTATATGAGCCACTATAAGGGTGTATAAAGTTTTAGGGGAAACAGAAACCCAGCCCAAATGTACCTGTCAGATAGGACACTTGGCCGAATCTAAAGCTAGCATCAGCTGACAGAGCACCAGAAAGTCATCCAGCTTCTGGGCAGAAAGCATGCCAGCTCCAGCAGGAAAGAGTTCCCAAGGCTGATCGTGGCCAATATTCACACTTTCACATCCTACCATAAACTCTGGCTTTCGTCACTGACAGACCACAGCTGTTGTAGGGAGCATTCTCCAATGTGTGTAGGAGAAGGTGACATTTCTGCCATGTATGAAGGTGACAGCACCAAAGTTAAGCCTTGCATCTGTAAGCAGCTTCTGTTTCATCCCTTTTCTTCTTCTTTGTCTCCAACTGATCTGTCAGAGGTCAATGTGGCACGTTTCTGGCAGCAGGACAAGACAGAGGAGTAAATACTGTTTGCTCCTGCTTAGTCTTCAGATCCCATGATGAGATTAGAGTGCCAGATTCATTAAAAAAAAATCAAGCGTTTCTCAGATACAAAACTCTGAATCCAACTCATTCTGTGAAAAGCTTGAAACAATAGATCCCACAGTCCCAACTGTACTTGGCTTCTCAGCTCAACCTAATTCTGAAGTCAGATGCCACCTTCAGAGGGGACCAACTATGGCACAGCATGGGACAGGATCAGGCCTGATGCAGAGAGAGATCCAACATTCAACTTTTCTTCCATTTACTTTTAAATGCTTCTTCCCAGGAAGAAGATGGGGAGAGGCTTGTAGAGGATGATTAGCTCCAGAAACATCATTAGAAAAGGCGGAAAGGGAAATGATCACATCAAGCCACATCCATGGACCCTTTAGCAATAAGGATATCCCTTAGGAAGCATCTCTGTTACTGACAGCCCTGCGAGGCTGCTGACAGTGACTGCTCTGTGCTGAGAGGAATCAGAGAGGCAGTGAGGGCAGAAAATACAATTGCACTGGTTAACCTCAGCTCCGGGTGCGCGGTAACCTATTGCAAAAACTAAATGCCAGTCATCCAGGAGGTCTAAGAGAACTCGGGAGTCAAGTAATTAAGTTACTAATGGCAATATGTAAGCATATTGACCACTTAAAACATCCTCTGATCTAAAGAATGGGTGTCATGTCAATCTTTACGAAAAGATCCCAGGGAGACCTGGGGAGTCACAGGCCTGTAATCATGATGGCAACACTGAGCAAATTAGCAGAAATTGTAATAAAGGATGCAGCTACAGAGCATGGAAAAATGCCAGAGTGGTGAGGAACTGCAATCCTGACTTACAGATCCTTGCAGAAAAAAGGGCGATCGAGTTGATATAATCTATCTGTATTTCCAAAAGGCTTTTAAGGAAGCCAGATAGCTGTGGGAGAAATGGGACAAGTCTGACCTGGACAAAAAACTATCTAGGACACAGGGTCAAAGTGAAGAGGCTGGAAAAAAGAGCTGATTTAGAAGAATTTGGTACAAGTCTACAAAATAAGGAATGGCATGGAAGTGATGGATGGGAATAAACGTTTTTACCATCTCTTTCATTCTGACAACTAAGGGGCATCCAATGAAGCCAGGAGAGCTGTTTTTTTAACACAAGAGATAGCAGACCTGTGTAATTCCTTCTTAAGTACATTGTGGGTGCAAAAGTGGACACTGTTTCAAGGAAAGATTGGATGGTTACCTGGAGGAGAGATGATTTAGGGTTGCTAAATGGACAAGCAACAAGAGACTTAGGAAATCCCCAGAGCTGTATGAAGTTGGAGGCTGAGTGGATATTAGGGGAAAGTATCACACAAATTTGCCTGTTCTTCCTCTTCTTCAGGTGTCCATTCCTCTTCTTCAGGTGTCCACTCCTGGAGACAGAACAACGGATCACTGGTGTGAACATTGTCACCAGTTTTAGGCATGTGAGACCCTACAATGGCCAATCCTGAGTTAAAGATAATTAGCTTTCTACAATAGCTGAGGACCTTCTACTATGTTAATTGGAATACTTTACATTAATCTCCTAAATTTTCTCCCTGACATACTCACTATCTTATGTAGAGGTTATAGCATTGAAACATGCCAGTACTGATAATTCTAGAAATGGGAGAAACTTTCTAGTAGTTAGCTCTTGAGTCATATATCCCTACTGCCTCCAGATTCACGTAAGGACAGTGGTTCATTACTAGGAGTTGAAGTCATTGCTTGCCAAGTACATGTCTAATTTTATGCATTTGAATTGTCTCATGCATATCAAAATGACAACTCATGCTTAAACTTGGATACTTGCATGAAGAATATTCCCCAATTAGGGGCTTCCACTGGCAAGGGGCGGCTTCCCCCGTTTTGAAGAAATGCATCAAAGTATTTTATTTTCCTTCTTCTTTGTTAAGCTAATCTACTTCGGAGCAGCTATAACTGAAAGACCACTTCTGGTCTCTTGGTGCATGGAGTAAACAAGGAAAAAAAGGTGTTTCTCCGATCATTCACTTCAAGCTTGCTTGCAGAAGGAGGAAGCAAGACCACCTGAACTAAGATGTGGAACAACCACAGCCCTGCCTTGAGCAACATTACTAGCAAATTATCACGAGCATAGAAATCATCAAAGCAAACTTCAGCTATGAAACACATCATTATATGCGTCCCCTGCCCTAGGTTCTCTTACAGAAACACAGTGCCACAGGACATGGCATGCTCTTTTGATGATTTCTTTTTTATCAGACTGATAGAGAAATTAATTTGCAAATTGTCTTTGCTTTGGAGGCTTTAACACAATTTCTCTGTTCAGTGAAATACTGAGATAAAATGGAAAAAAGATGCGGGTTTTTTTGGTAGAACTATTTTGTCCTAAAACCTGTATGCGGTCATGAAAAGGAGAGAGATGTTTTTAGGAACTGCAGAGTTCCCTGAAAGAAAAAGGCTTAGCAAGTAAAATGTTCAGAGGCAAATGTCTCGATTTGATACTTCTGATGTATTTTAACTTCATGCTTTTTATCCTTTGGTAATGATTCACTGAATTTTAGTGGTTCCACAAAATAACGTACTGATAGCAGTCTGTATAGAAACAGTATATAAACTACTACATTTCCCTGTAGAGCTCTGCAATTGCCTCCGAGTCCTGCTATGAACGTATTGTTTGTGCCATTTGCCAAGCCTAAACAAGGACCAACTATTGTGCTAGACTATGGATTTTTTGTTTGTTAATATTTACCCTGGGTTTTTTGGTTTTGTTTTAGCTTAATTTTTACTTCGTCCATTGAGTCTATGAGACATTTTGTCAATAAATGATGATGGTACTTTGCATTACGTGGCACACTCTGCCTTTGTGTGTCTAACAACTGTATTAGCAGAACGCTATCTGGCCGCAGCCTCTGGGAACCTCTGTAAAAACAAGTTTGCATATAAAATCCTACCCTTTCTAAGGATGCTTCAACTTTTAGATGACTCCTTGGACTTGAATACATCAAGCTCTTACTAAAGAGGTGGTTTTGTTCCCTGAAACCAAGGTACTCAAAACTTGCCATTGGGAATGAGAAGTTCACGTTGAGTGCAGCTGCACATCCTCCTAAGGGTGCATTAAATTATTTTGCGTAGGATTACACTTATTTTTCCTAGGGCTGTAATGCCCACTGCCACAATCTGGCTCGCTCACATTAGAGCATGCCAGATACCGCAAGCAATGTCACTGCTGGTGGGAGATACCAGCAAAAAAGCTGGTGCAGACCACATAGCACATTGGTTGGCGAGCATCTGTCTTGTTGTTTTCAGTTATGTTTTATGATCTTGTAAGGAGACAGGACTTGAAGAGACCTTTGAAGGGAGGAGAGATGATGTCTTTCCTGGGGAAGATCTGCATATGCTCCAGGAGAGAAGGCTGCAACCACGCAGGGCACAGCAGCGGCAGCAGAGAAGCAGCAGCTGGAGTCCTGCAGCACATGTAGGAACTGTAGCAGGAGATGGGAAGCAACCAGTCCAGCTCAGAGGGGACAGAAAGACCCCCAGGAAACAGAAGAGGCTGGGCAGAGTTTGCTGCCATTTATAAAGTAACAGAAATCAAGCCTAGAAATACGAATTAATTTACAAGAGCATAGGGCGTGGAAGAACTGTGTATAAAACTTTAAAAATTTCTTTTCTATCCTATTTACTCTGATGTTTGTCTACTAAAAAAATAAGTCATAGTTTAATTTCTAATAAAATCTACCTTTTACATCTTTAATTTGTTTTGTTTCCATGTCCTTTGAGCCCTTCTCACTGCCACAGATGTTCAAAACCCTGGCCTGCTAGAGCTCCTGTCTCCCAGAGGCTGCAGGTTCTCTGTGTCAGGAGGTAATACATGAATGCAGGCACAACCTCTGGCTTTGTCACCTCTCCATCATCTGCTTATGGAAAAGTCTGGGGCTAAGCAGCACACAAAGGATCGAAGCTCTATGTTGGCAGCTCCATTTCGGTGCATTTTATTCCCGAGCTTTGCATCCTCCACATTTTTGCTCCTATGTGGTGCCTCTCCAGAGCTGCCTTAGACATCTGCCAGCTAATGAAGTTGATGTGAACATGAAGCGAAGCACAATTTCTGCATGCTGGAGGCAGGGCTTGATGGACAATCACATAATGAGGTGAACAAGTGATCAAAAAATGAACACATTGGATAGAGAGGCAGAAAGAAAAGGAAGGATGGTGGCAAAGAGTTAATGTTCAGACACTTCAAAATAAATACAACATCAGGGTTAGCAGTTTCTAATGAATTCGGTGATTCTATTTAGCAGTGGAAATGCTGTTTGCTGCTTGGCATTTCAGTGCTTACATAATTTATAGTCTATTATTTGATAATGTATTGAAGCAGGTTGTTGTCTTTGGCACCATCAAAGCTGTCTGCTAATTCACTGCTTGACCTTCTCTGCATGCATGTAAAATGGAAAAGAAGTGGTGCAGGGCACGCTGTGGCAGTTCCAAAAATGGCTTAGTGTTCAGCCAGTTTGATATGGATGAACTTCACCACCAAACTGTAGTTTTATTTGTATATGTTTGGAAAAAAGTAACAAACAGGTGGTAAAGCAGTATTTTAAAAGACTGACACATTTCTGTTTCATTTGGCTTCTCAGCCAAGTGTCATTTTATAACCTAGGTAGTGAAAATATCCTGAAATTAGGGTGCAACTCGACACAGCGTGTTTCTACCCAGTGTCTATGAGTCACCTGTCCTGGGTGTTCAAAGGTGTTCATCCCTGAGAACAAGAGGATGTATGC
This sequence comes from Grus americana, assembly GCF_028858705.1. Classification (NCBI taxonomy): domain Eukaryota; kingdom Metazoa; phylum Chordata; class Aves; order Gruiformes; family Gruidae; genus Grus; species Grus americana. The sequence goes on from NC_072854.1 coordinate 109,348,628, forward strand.
CAATAGACAGCTCACATATGGGAAGAAGGACTCTGCTTGTATATAGGAACATTTACAGAATTATTTCAGCTTCTGGAAGCGGAACACACACAGTTTTCATGTGGTTTTCAGAGACGTTAAAAATGTTAGATTGAGGGGATCTGCAGATGATCCAGAAGTCACCAAAGCATCATGAAAAACAGATGGAAATATCAATTCTGGAGAACCCTTTGCTTCGTGCATTGCCTGCACTAGGGAGAACAGAAAGTATTGCTAGAACGTGACAAACGGAAGCGAGCTGCAAGGCTGTCCATTGCCCGGGGCTCCCCGGTAGTGACAAGCTGCTCAGCATACCCTACTGTCGTGGTTTAGGCCCAGCCGGTAGCTGGGTGCCACGCGGCCGCCCACTCACCCCCCGCCAGTGGGATGGGAGAGGAGAAGTATAACAAAAGGCTTGGGTCGAGATAAGGACAGGGAGAGATCACTCACTAATTACCATCACGAGCAAAACAGACTGAACGTAGAGAGGAGATTCATCTAATTTATTACTAGGCAAAACAGAGTAGAGCAATGAGAAAATACAATCAACTCTTAAAACACCTCCCCCCACCCCTCCCATCTTCCCGGGCTCAACTTCACTCCCGGCTTCAGCCTCCTCCCCCCTCAGCAGCACAAGGGGGCAGGGAATGGGGGTTGCGGTCAGTTCAGCACACATTGTCTCTGCCGCTTCTTTGTCCTCAGGGGGAGGACTCCTCTCATCCTTCCCCTGCTCCAACATGGAGTCTCTCCCACGGGCTACAGTCCTTTGCAAACTGCTCCAGCGTGGTCTCTCCCACAGGGTGCAGACCTTCAGGAGCAAACTGCTCCAGCGTGGGGTCCCCCACGGGGTCACAAGTCCTGCCAGCAAACCTGCCCTGGCGATCACAGAGGCGCTGATTGGCTTGGCCTTGGCCAGTGGCGGGCCCGTCTTAGAGCCGGCTGGCATTGGCTCTGTCAGACACAGGGGGAGCTTCTAGCAGCTTCTCACAGAAGCCACCCCTGTAGCCCCCCTGCTACCAAAACCTTGCCACACAAATCCAACACGCCTACAGAAGCAGCCGGGGGACAATTTGTGTGTGCCACAAAGTCACGGTTCTTCAAACAAGAAGAACTGATTTTTAAGCACCAGCAGATTCCCATTGACTTAATTTTGAACTGCAAGACTGGGGAATCTATCTGCAGATATAGCAAAAAAAAAAAAAAATTAACCAATTAATACCTACTTTACTCTGCTAGAGCAGGCTCACAGAAGGGAGCACACGGAAGTTTGCACGAGGTGACAGAGCTGTCACCGGTCCCTCCCAGGCTTCACCCTGCAGTCCACGCTACACCCACTGCTGGTCAACTGCCCCAAAATCGAAAGCACATTCCAATATTTCTTGTCCTTTTTAATTTTAATTTTGTGTCTAATCTGGTAGAAAAATAAGTAGAGCAATGCACTGAGAGAGGCAAGGAAAATTTAAATAACTTGTTAGTGCCAAAGTCATTGAAAGGGTTATTTAATCAGAGATGCCTGGTAAGGGCATAAGACAGAGAAGGCTACATTGTGGCAGGGTTTCTTGATGCTCTTTTCCCCAAGCGTGACTTTTCTTTTCCCCCGTGGGTCACTTTTACGTTTTAGAGAAACAGTTGTGAGCCACAAATACATGTTAACCGGAATTGATCAAGGGCAAAATGAATAATTTACTTTCTGAAGAAGAGATCATCTATATTGCTACAGACTTTTTAGCAATGATTTTTTTTCCCCTGATGTTACAGCCATCCTGTTTCAGCCGCATTTACATGTAGCAAGAGTGCCGCTTTGTTTCTAAACTGGCGTGTCCCAGCAGAATTCCCCACCTTTTTTTTGTTTCAATGCTTCTGATCTTAAAGAGCATGAATTATTCACAAAGAATTCCATACGTCTTCAAAACATTTCTGTTAAATAAAACTGCATATTTGATTTTTCCCCCCGTCGATTACCCACAATGAGGAATAATGATGTGAATTGTTGAAGATGATGAATCCCAAGCAGCTCTCTACAATATGGCTACGCACACCCACCCCCCACCCCATCTTTTGTCAGACTTGGGAACAGGTCTGACAGTTTGCACTGTTTGGCACTACAACTTACATTTTTATAGATTGCTATATTGCATCTATTTCTGTGATAGCAGTATCAAAAGGTTTTTAATACTCAAACTCAAAAATACAGAGTAAGAGGTTGAATAAGACATGACAATCCTCCAAGCAATCAAAGAAAAGTTGCAAATAACTAAACACAGACAACACAAAATATATATAAGTATAGTCAAAAAGTCAACGTGAACTCTGCCATTTTTGTTGACCTTCTTTTATGGTTCTCATTTTAAGATATACACAAACTTTACAACTGCAATTTAAAAAAATGCATGTGCAGTATAAGCAAATTCACCATTTCATTTTTTTAAAAAAAGTTTGAAATTCTTAAATATTTGCTTTCTATTAACTGCGCTCAATCCATCATACTGTGTTTTTGCTTCATCCTTTCCCTCCTGTTTGGCTTAGGTTTCTGAGTAAGATACAGAATAATAAATCTGTCATAGACCTTCTGCATAACCTCCATACCTGGGTACATTTTAACTTCTATGCCTTAAAATGGGGACAAAAGTACTTCTCATTTAGGGGATTAGTGCAAAAAAGATTTTTTTTTGTTTCTGTGGCACTTATCAACTGAGGCTCTGAGATCAGTGAATATTGCATTGCATACATAACATAAATATTATAGTTGTGTATTAGCTGCTTCCTTGAAACTTGTGGCTTAAAAGTTCAATACGTCAAAGCTCTTCAAACATTTTTGGGCTTGTGGATCTCACAAGCTTTGCTACATTCTCTGGTATATCAAAAGTGCATTTTACAAATACTGTTTCAGACTTTCAGCATTCACCTTTGAAGCTGAGGAGAGCAGTACCGATGTGCACAAAAGAAACAAGGTCAAATGAGCAGTCATCATTTTTTGCACAACCTGTGCATAAAGAAAAATTTCTCCGTGGGGCAAGCTCAGCCCCCTGAGTTCTATCAAGCTCCAACCTCATCTGGAAAACATGTTCCCTCCTCAGTCTGGGCAGAATTTTTTTTCAGTTTGGGCACATTTTATACAAAGCTGGAGGGGCCAGTATTGAGACTTCACTACTCTACCATCACCTAATCCGAGCCACTTAGAAGAGATAAGGCAGACAATGATGTCTAGGAATCACCTCACAGACGAGATCTAGGAAGTGGTGGGTACACACGTCTTGGACTAGGTCACTAGTTCTGCAGCTGCTCTAGGGACTGAACCCAGGCTTCCTACATCCCAGTCCAGCATCCAGACTCCCTCTCACCAAACAGACTTTAAAATCCTATTCCTGTTAAAAAGGTGGGGTTTTTTTCAGTGTGTGGGAAAAGAGAAGGAAAATTTCCCCGGAACAGAAAAATGATACACAACAGTCATACGACTCTAGCAGCACGCTTGCACTGATGTGATATTCGTCAGGATGACTGCCTGACTCAGACTGTTGTCCGGGTGCATAGTGAACAGCCTTTCCTAGAAAGAGTAAGCACGCTGTTTACAAAAGCACTAAACACTCATGGCAAATAGAGCTTAAACTACCGTCTCTGCCCTAGAGATATTCTCCCTGTTAAGACCTGAAGTGCATAAAAAGCAAAAAGGAGGAAGAATCTGAGGGAAGAACCAGGACATCAACCTATATATCGTAGGTGGAGCCTATGCTGCATTTGCAGCACCTCTGAAGTGAGCCACTAAATAAAGAACAACTTAGATTTACCAGCATGAAACCGTCTTGTTTTATGAGCCAACATGTGGTATGTGAAATGTGGTGGAGGCAGTCTGGTGAGACACCCAGCACGGCAGAGAAGGTGATTAGCATAGAGTGACTCAGACCATTGGCCGTGCTAACAAATTTCTAACAAAGAATCTGGCACAAACATAAATTCAGGGAAAAGAAAGTCTGTATACAGAACTAGTCATGGCTGCTAAAAGATGAAGAACTGAAAGGGAGGGGCTTTAGCCATCATATTGAGAAGATAAAAGAAAGGGAAAAGATAAACACCATTGCCAAGAACAATAACTGAAATATCAGAAATCCGATAGAAGTGTTGAATAAGTATTGTGATCCCAAACAAATTAAGCCAGATGGGACCTACCATGTACTTACACAAAAATAACTAGCAAGAATTTTAAACTTCAGAAGTGAAAACTTTCTCATTTAGGTGTGGTTTTGGAGATGACTCCCTGCCAGCCTAGGATCCCAGCTACAGGAGAGTCTGCTGAGAGAGCAACGCTTTCCCTCCAGAGAGGCACCTCCCAATACTGCCACCCCACTTGAGCCATCCAAGTGATTAGAGAATACAGCAAAACCACAGTTTGGGGGGGTGGGACACCACAAAAAACCAACCCCCACACAAAGAAATAGGTCTAAGCTAAAGACAACCACAAAGAATGAGAGAGGATGTGAAATAGAGCCGCCTGTGATCCCCAGCACTGCAGCTATTTCAGGAAGAAAGCAGTGAGCAGTGTGTACACAGACCAAGGATGTGGAGGGCTTCACTTCAGAGGATGATGTCTGCAGTGCAATTTCAGTAAAAGCCAGGACTCTCAAAGCATATGCACAGCCAAAGTCAGTCACCTATCATTCAGCTGCCATATTTGCAGCTATACTATGAAATGAATGACTGTTTTGATTCCAGCTGGATCGTGGCGCCAGATGCAGTATCATTAAAACAACAATGATAAGCAGCAATCTTAGAACGGATAAGTGTGACCAACTGCAGGTAATGGAAAATAAGTTTTCTGAGGCCAGCTGGAAGGAGCAAAATCCACACAAAATAAAATACGATCTTGTTTAGAGTTTATGTCAGCTTACAGAAGTGTTGTGTAAAGCAAGCAGCTTGCTACAGCGGTGTTGGTGACTGGGAGACACTGCGTGCAGAGGTCAGTTCTGGTCTACATAGCTGCTCAAGACGATGGCATAAGGTAAAATGCAATGGGACTGGTCCATATGAGGCAGCTATGGCCTCTGAGCAGCAGTGGAGACTTTAGGACTTTAGTCACCCTTAGCTGAGTATTTAAGGAATTGTCACCAGTGGCAAGAAAACATGAAAGAACTTTAGCTTGGATCTAAGAATTACTAAAGAAGGGTGTGAACAATCCAGAGAACCAACAGGACGCTGCCAAAGGACTGGGCAGTGTCCCTACCCACTTAGTATATGGAAGCAGTTTACCTCCTGCCGTCACAGGCTTAAGAGATACTGGGATGCGGTGGTGTGCCAAAAAAGGCTGTGTCCACAGAGTAGCCTAGGAACTAGTCATCTTCATGTCAGCAATTAGGAAAACGCGGGGAACAACTCCCCCCAAATTTATGAAGATTTCTATGGTGAAAAAAAAGATGTAGCACAGTAAGGAGAGTGTTACAACTGTTTGCTGTAGAAAAGTTTCCTGGAGGCACCAGGAAAAGGCATCAGAGCTGTTCCTAGGCTGACTTACTACAGTTGTGGCACCTTTACAAACAGATTTCTTCACAAACAACCCGTTTAGTTTTACAAGCCTACAGACCATTTGACACCTAAATAGTGTGGGAGTGCTCACTGCTGATACTGCACATCCATCTTGCACGAAGGCGGCATCATTTTGCAGTGTATCTTTCACTGGGACTAAATCCCTCTTATAATGGAAAGGGATGTAATCTTAGCAGGATTCCAGAGATTTAAAAGTTTTATTGTTATATTTATTGACAATTCATGATAAAGTGTCTCCCGGCATTCATTGGCTTTTTGACTGCCTCGCTTTTACGTTATAATTGCAGAAATTTTTAATCTTTGTCTTTTTATTTATCTATTTTCAGATTTATTTCTTAGTTGATTAATAACCACAGGTACTGCATACATTAGAAACAAATAAACTTCAGGCCTTTCATAGAATGATTAATTAAGACAACCATTAACTAAATCACAAATGCATGTGGGATCTAGTATGGAGTCATAGAAAGAGGATGGTGAAAGTACTTCACTGATTTTCTTAGGTTAAAGATGCTGCAAAACTTAAAAGTAATGATAAAAGAGTGTGTGTAACCATAACGCAGTAAGTACAAGCATACCAGTTTGCTATAGCATCTTTGCAATTTCTGAAGCAAGAGTCAGCCCATTCTGCTGTCACTATGTGGGTAGTTCATAAACTTGCAGGTATCTTTCAAGATATACGGATAAGCACCTTCAATAAGAATACTCCGGAGTTTTCTTTGTGAATATGTATTTGAATTAAAATCCTTTTTACTTTGGCTTTACATCATATTTTATGTTGGCACACCAGAGATTTGTTTTACAAGTTTACCAAATCGCAGACTCCTGTACTTAATCATTACATCATCGCAATGAAGTAATGCTGGATGGGTGTCATGCCATCTTTTTTGTTTGACAGGAGAGATTTCAGAGAACATGTGAAGCCAAGACTCTCACAGAAATCTGCTTCACTCTGTACTGACTTTGAACTCCTCCTCACGGTGTAACGTGCGGTTCTCATTACCATGCAGTAACTTGTTTCTAGTAGTTATAACAGAAACAGCTTTAAAATTTAATTCCCAAGAGCTATCCTTCCTAGCCGAACACGGTAACTCCCAATAACCAAGAATTAGCACAATGCAGAATTCAAATATATATAAACAACAATATGAAACAAATATATATGAAAAAAAATTACATTCTATTATCCATGGAGGTGTTCTGCATGGAGACCTGTGGACTTCTCCTGGGTCATGAGTACTAAGGATGTCATTGACAAACCCATTTACTCTCGCACTGTTCCTTGGAGCTCAATATGTCTCATTAACCATCAGAGCAAAGCAGGTAAAGAATAATCCATGTTATCCATTAAAAAAAAAAAAATTAAACTCTTCAGCTTTCCTCAACCATTGTGTTTCTTTTCTGCCATGAACGCATTTAATTGGTTATCTGAAAATGTCTCTTATTACAGAAATAGGAACAGGGTCGGAGGGAATGAAGAGGGGTACAATCAGCTTGCTTTTGTGCTAATACAATTCATGACCATTAAAAAAAAAAAAAAAAAAAGTGCTAAAGGTCTGGGTCATTAAACAAACCTGCTAGATATCTGGGCCATATCTGTATTGCATTTCCCAACCCATAACCATGGCACGTCAGAGTCTGGACACGACTGGTTTTCCTAATCAAGCCTGATTGTCCTTGAATGTGTTTGCAAATATTTGACAGATATGTTGAAAGAAAATATACTAGAAGAGGACTTGTGCTTGATCTGTGAAGCCTTTTGCTTTGACTGTTTGCTACTCCCTGCTGTTGGGGTGGTGTGACACGATGGCCATCAGGAAAAAGAAAACATCATCTGTGTGAATTGAGATAGATAATGTGGCTCCCAGTATAAATAAACATTTGGCATGAGATCTCCTGTGCTTTATAATATTTATAAATGTTTCAAGTGGACAAGGCTACGGAAGGAATGACATAACACAAATACTGTAATTCATGCTGATTATTAGGAAAAAACCACTGAAAAATCAGATATCAGAAAAAAAAGAAAACTTAAATGTTTTTTGTTTTCTGGTTAATGAAAAGGTAGGGAATATACTGATGCATTTCTTTATACTGACAGAACCTTATACTGATCACAACCTTTTTCAGACAAGAGAAATCAGATCTCTTCCTGGGGACAACAAAATAGTAGATAAAAAAATTAAAGTCTTCTGTCTCGAGAACAAAATGTTTTATTCCCTTTCACTTCAGGAACACTAACAGTATATTCAATTTGAGGTATTTTTTCCCCCCAAGCGCTAGGTGAACACATTACAAAGGAGTTTGTTCATTAGGCTGTGGAAAGCAGCATTTTTTTCAACTGAGGGGCACCGCCTCCCACGGAGCTACAAAACAAGGCGACACGGAGCCGCCGAACTATTATCTCCCCCACGCTTGAGTCCTGCTGCATGAAATTTGCCCCCCCCTAGGTAAAATAAAAAAGATAAGGCTATTTTTTTCAGTCGGTTTCTTTCGGCAATTTGTTTAGCGTCAGCGAAATGCTTTCTGTAACCGCAGGCTGTAAGCAGAGCCTCGCGTCTCACCCGTGCTGGTAACAGCTCTTCGTCGGGCTCTATCACCCCAGAGGGAAGGCAGGCTCCAGGCTCCGACAAATGAACCTCACTCCCTGAAGGTCTCACACAAGCGTCCCCCTACTAAAAGTGACCGACCAGAAGCGGCGATGGCTCGGTGGGACGCGCGTCCACGCCACAGCAGCGCTGGTTTATTGACTTACTGATGAATTTAAGGCCCCAACACAAAGCTGTCCAGCGGTGCAAGAAACGCGGGTGCGAGATGACATCTAAGCCGCGTCGCCCTGGCACCGCAGCTACAGAGCGTCTGCGGATGCCGGGAGCACCTTACGCAGACACAGCTAGATTTGCTGGAGGGTGTTTTTCAGGGGCCTCCCTCGCCGCATACTCCAAAACTATCCTCTTCTCCTTCCTCCTTCTCCCGTGAAAGCAAACGGTGCCTAGCTGCCAGGACTCGCGCAAATAACGAGAATGTAGTGGACTTTGCAGAGACTATGAGTGACCAATTGGCTACAGCCGTGAGAAAGGTAAATGTGCTCTTAAGCTCCATTAACGGAGATGTTCCAATACAGATCTAATATAAAAGCTATTCTGGAGGACATTCTGCAAGATAGGATGTATATATATAGATCTATTACTTTGCTTATCCCTGTATTTTCACTCGATGATTAATTTGCTCTGAATCTTGTCGATATTTTGGTAAATCTTTGCAATTTACCGATTCAAAATTCAAATACAAATATATTAGCAATATATACCAAATTCCCAGTCCTCAATACATTCTTCTTATGGGAGAAATGAAGGCATAATTTGAGATTACTGGCAAGTGGGGGAACCTTACAAGGAACCTTACAAGTGAAAGAGTTTTAGCTTTTAATCAAAGTAGCAAACAAAATGATAAAATGTAAGTTTTGCTTTTTTTTTTTTTAGCAAGTTATGGGAAGCATGCTTTTAATAGCTGTTTACATTCTTCTACCCCATCCTCTACCAAAAAAAAAAAAAATTTAAAAAAATAAAAAAAAAAATCAAGTTTTGAACACCATATGCTGAGCTGACAAAATGGAAAATCTGTTTGATAAACTGCTGGTGAGCAGTGACACAGAATGCATTCCTAACAAAGAGAAAGGGTTTTTTTTGGTGGGGTTTTTTTTGTTTTTATTATTATCGTTATACGACTGCAGTACGGCACTCTGGTGGTTTCAATGGCAAGATATTAAAAATCCAGGACAATTTAAAGAACCTCTCATTCTCTTCCCGGAAGATCATCCTTGCTGTGCGGTTACTTACTATACCTTAATAGACAAGTGTGAAATAAAATTGCCTTAATAACCTAGTCAGAGTGTAATCATTGCTTTGGTCTTTGTGACAAGATGTTATTTCGCATTGTGCTGCATGTACTCTAGGGCAGGTGTCAAAGACAAAGGAAAAGCACTTGTGAGAGTTATAAAAATTGGATGTGCTTCTCCTCCTCCTCTCCCACCTTCCTCCCCCCTCACTGTCGTTATACTTTGTCCTAGTCCGTGGAGATGCACTTTCTCTGAGGAGCAGAGGGTGCTTCGGTAGCCAGCATCTCTGCCGGCCCGAGCCTCCCAGCGCTGCTGACGCTAGCTGTGTCACAAGTCACGCCACACACTGCTGCTTCATGGTGGCGGTGGCCCGTAAGGAGAGAAAATGTGAACAAATAACTAATTCTAGCTAAATTTCAGATGCTGCCCACTGCCTTTTTTTTTTTTTTTTTTTTAAAAATCCTCTCTCCATCTGCTGATGGTGCTGGCATTTTTTTCTCCCCCCACCCCCCCGTTTCAGAACATGCCTTCAAATTCAGCTTGCCATAATGAGCCAAATCTGCCCAGTCTTCTCTGAGCCACAGGCAGCAATACTGAATGATGCATTGCAGGGATCGCCAGGGTTTGTTACAGCTTTCGAGCTGGCTGACAGGAACTGTGCGGTCTCAGTCTTTCATTTTTCATTTCCTGCAGCCATGAGCAAGACCAGGAGGACTTTGGGAAGAAAACTTTGGGGTCAACTTCCAATATTTGTGCTATTAACAAGTTAGGAGACCTTCAAAAATTCTGCAGCAGCTTTGAAAGGAAACAGACACAATTGTTAAGGTTGCTATAGAAATGTTTATAGAGATGGCAAAGATATGCCACAGAGCCAGTTTTACCAAGAAATAAATATTGATTGGGATGGAGCTTATGTACTTAACTATTTCATTGCATGGATTTTATAGGTGACATTTTTAAAAGGTTAATATATTCATCCTTCCCTGAGCCAAGGCAGACCACAGACTATCAGGTAATAGGTCTGCTCATATACACTGAATGAAAGTAATTTTGATAGACAACTTTAAAACTATTTAAAATGTTAATACCTATGTAAAGATACACATTTTAAATCAATAAGTTGTGCCATATTCTTGTTAAGGTTAAGGCGATGATAACAGAAATATTGAAGTGTGATCTCTAGAAATTTTAAAATTAAGAGTAGGAAAGCAAATTTCATTACAACTTACCTCTTTGCCTCATTCAAGCAATCCTTTCAAGTAGATGTTCTCAGACACAGTACACAGTGATGAATGCTTTCCAAAGCTACAGTACGTAAGTACTACTATAGTATAATCTCATAATTTAGCTATTGAAAGTACAGAAAGTGATTGCTTCACTTTTTAAAAAAGCATTACACCACCCCTCAGGCAGAGTTAGGACCCTATAAAGAATTATCAGCCGAATGTAATTTTTAAAGTTTATCTGCTGTGCATCACCCATTTTCTTATTGTTCTTTGCAGTTTTTGCAAGGTATGCAACAACATATCCAGAAAAATGCTCTGTGGATACTATTGTTCCCCATGGACAGATTGCCTCTTAAATAGTCTGTGTCTCTACCAACTGAAATTCCATGTAGCCTCGTCAAACTTAGAGCATGCCAAACTGATTCAGATTAAAATGAAATTTGATCTTAACTTGAGGAAACCAAATTACATTTGTCAGTCTGTGGTGAGGACTCTAAAGCACTGTGCTCACCTCATCACTTGCAGAATTGTGTGATGTCAGCCCCAACTTGAACACTAACTGCTTTGCCAGAGGCCATCGGCGTTGTGTTTCAGATGAGGCTGGGATGAGGAAACACCTGAGCCTGCTCTCCCGCAGGTTTTAGTCCAACCTTTAGGCAACAGAGGAGAGGGCTGGTGGAAAACTTGTTCCCGTCTTCTCCTTTCAAGAGCAGGAGCGACGGCAGCATGACATGGGGAGGGAGCACCAACTGATCCATGATGCTCAAGTACCCCACTGCCAGCAGGGAAGGAAGCTCAGTCTCCAGGCCATGCTCCCAGCCCCGTTCTGACCATTTTGAAGCTGACTCAATAAACAAGGATGATGTATGAACCCGGCAAAATAGGGCACGAAGACGCCAATTTCTAGGTGAGAGCATGGGGGGGTGATAAAAGGAACACGCTCTGCTTTGCAAGGCACCGGTGTGCCAAAAAATTCCTGGAAAAGGCTGTGAGGTTGAACGTACAGACATGTGCAGAGTTTGAAGGGTGGGGTATAATCAGCTAAATGAATCACTATTAGAGGAAAGAAACCAGTTCTCACTGACGACAGCACAAATGATCCCCTGCATTTAATACTAACTCCGAGAAAATTCAACTTTTTCACAAAAGCTCTGTGAATTCTACCTTTTACAAACTTTAACTGCATGTACAGATCTCACAGGCAGACAATTCGATACAGGACAGTAGTCTGCTTTACTGCCTGTTTTCTGAGCAATTGCTGAGGTTTTCCAGAACCAAATTGAAGATGGTTATCTCAACTGATCTCTTAATAACCCTTACACAGCAAATATCCCACAATGTTCTGAAAGTCATCATTTCAAAAGTGTTTGCTGCAGATATTACTTTCGGAATAAGTATCAACAACTTATGCCTCCGTCAAAGTCAGTGCAGGGTCTCCATCATAGTTCACCTTCATCAAAAAACAGAGCATTTCTCGACACGTTCTGGCGTCTGCTTCGTAACTCAAATTGACCACTAGCATTTTCTATATTCTGATCTAAATATGACATAAAAAATAATTCATAGTCAAACATTTCATTTTTACCATTCCTTAGTGACATTCAGCTTTTCTAGTTCTAACTGCCCATATGTCCAGTGAGACCAATCAGTCTCTACTGACAGATCCATTTTTAGAAAGAAATGAGAAAATCTTTCATATGCCATGCGATATAACCACATCAAAAACGTTTCATCTCCATGACGGTCTTTCTGGCTTCGGCAGGCAAGTGCTCAAGGAAACGGATCCCGTGTTAAATTGCTACCTTGGACTGAGCCAGGTACAGAAGCAAATCAAAACTGAATCTTGTTTCCAGAGGAGGCTTGGTGCACGGCACAGCACAGGAGCTGACACTGGGAACCCGTGCGACCCCACGTCCCTAGCTGGGTGACCTCTCCAGGTTAGTGGCGCAGAAAAGGCCGCTGGTCATGATTTTCGTACTTATATCAGTGAAAGAAAGATTAGCGATGTAACAGTTGACATATATCTTTAGAACGTCCTGTTTTGCTTAACGTAGCCATTAAAGGCAAGGCCCTGTATCCTGAAGTAACTTAAGCTGTACCTCTAAGCATCCGCCAACGTAGATGTGATACCTGTTTCCTGCTTCCTCAGCCAGAGATCTTCCTTTCAACCTCTGGGACTATACTTGGAAAAAAACCCACCACAGATCCTCCTCCTTCTCTTTGCACGTATGTGGAAAAGAGCAGTTCCTGCTGACAGCAAACTTCCTACAACACGAGACACAAACAAATCAAGTCCAACCAAGTAGATGCTCAGGGCACATGAATGGCAAGAGGGCTCACTACAGAGGATCCACAGCCATCTGGATTTCCAGCTGTCTTCTGATTACCTACTTGGGTAATATGTTACCTGAATTATGTTAAAAAATTATGCCCTGGGAATTCCTCAGAGTATTTCAACAGTCTGATGGAGTGTGCGCATGGGTGCGGCAGAGGAAGGAATGCAGAGGAAAATGTTTCAGTCCTCTAATTTTTTTTCTTTAGACAAAAAAAAAAAAAAAAGGATTTCAGTCTTGTCAATCTTTAGATAAAAAGCGTCTTACCTAATAAAAATACATGATAATTTCATGTCTTTGGGAGGTGTCTTGCCTTTCATAATTTCCAAGGAGTGTATAATTGACTTGCAGGGATTGGTACTTTGACGCATGCCCAAAATTTGATAACAACACACACACACGAACATATCTATGACATGAGAGAGAAATAGGTAGATACAGATGTATACTTCTAAAATAAATTCTGATGCTCCCCAAACTCTTTGTTTGCCTGCCAGGACTGGTGTTCAGCACAGCCCTGATGACAGCAGAACAGAGAGAAGACGATGGCTGCCGGCTGAGTTGCTTTTTAGCAATGTTATTGACTGCTCATTTGAGAGCAGCACAGGAGCCTGAACTCAATTCTGGCTGATCAAATGCTTAAGTTCACTGTTTGTTTAACCTGCAAGCCAAATTATAGACTTTATTAGCCTAGAGGCATTACTAGCAAGGAGAAAAAACAGGAATGCTACCATTATCCTTGAAGTTTTGAAAAAAATACATCATCTATAGAAACTTACTTAGAAGATGAAACTTCTTCAGATGTACTGAAAAATAATATAAAAATTCTACCTTTTATACCTGAGAATGAATCTGGCTCTGTAAGACAAGTGATGTATCACAACAGCAGATGCAGCAGAAAACAAAACTAAGTGAAAAACATGATTGGACAAAACAAGATCTCAACAACTATATGTATTAGTTGCTGGTGGATGCTGAATCCTGCCATATCACTGTGTTTAAGAATAAGTCCGTATACACACTCTGTAATTGAATGTCAAGAAAAATGAAAATATATTGTTTTATTGCTACTGTTCATTGATTTATCGAAGTGATTTATTGTCATTGGACATGAGGACCAACAAATCATTTTGCTGACACCATCAGCTGCCTTAACTAGGTTGTCAGTTCACGACATTAAAGGTAATGGATGGTGATTATTTTACTGTAATGGGTTTAATCAGTGCTTTGAATGACTTAGCAGTCATGTCATAGTATAGCCAACTCATCATTCATCAAGGCGGCATTTTGTTTACCAACATCATCTATAATTCATTTGATTGTTGACAATCATCAGCAAATACCTCTCAGGCTAAGTTTTATCAGAAATGAAAATCTGCACAGCTGCAGCATACTAACTAACCCCACAGTTTACAACCAGAGGAGAAACACTGGAAGTTGCTTGCTCCTTTTCTCCGAGAAGAGGAACTGTTGGCCCGAAGAGGCATTGCCAGCCAAGGCAACGTTCCCATGGGCTGCTGTTCAGTCCAGCACTAGGATTTACAGCTTTCTGAAATACGTAATGCTTGTTCTGTTGTATGCGATTGCTCCAAGCAACCCTTGAATTCAGCGCTAAACAGAAATTTTGGCTTATTTCAGGAAAAAGAAGTGCAACCAACCTGCTCTGTATTCCCAATAGAGGAACAAGCGCAAGCTTAACCTGTCTGATTTTCTCTCCCTGAATAGCGGTGAATCCTACACTTATTTGTATTATAAGGAAATTAATTGTGGAGAACTCCACATTCATAAAAGTGCCTGTTAACTTTATGGAAAAGCGTACAGTACTAGAAACATGGTGGTATCATCTTAAGACAGGCCTTTAAATCATTACTTGTACTATGTCTTCTAAGAGTAAGGGACAAGATGCAAATTGCTAAAAATGTTTCATATTAAGCTGACAGGTTAACAGCGTAATTAGGCACAAAGGTAGATTATTAATACAAATCAGTGGAAACTTTCCAGAGCTCCAGTAGCTTTTGTACTAGCTTTTAGTGCAATTTTTTCTCGGACATTTGCATCACAGATCTCAACATTGATATTCTTCTACTGATCTACCGGTGCGCGGACAGAGAGCTACTTTAGATGTAGCAAAAGAAGAGTATCAAAGTTCTGCCTTTCAGACCTGAGAAAGACCCTGGCTGAGTAAACCACAAGTGGTGGCTGTTCCGGATACCTTAACGTAAAAGGAAATAATTTCAAAGTTTTGCAAAAATCTTTTACATTTCAAAACCATGTTTGATTATTGTATATAAATATGTAAGAGAGCTGCAGAAATGGAGTTTAAAGGAAAGACATTTGAAAAGAATATTAAATCAAAGTAAGAATAATCTCCCCTCCTTTACTCCATACCTAACGTTTGGCTTACAAATCTTAAAACTATGAGAAATGAATGCATTTTGCAAATAGGGGGACCAAATTTTGAAGGTGCAAATAGGATGCAGTAGTTTACAAGGAATAAAAGTTATCTTCAATGTCAACAGCAAACACAAACCAGTGTTCCAGTCCAAAGACTAGACTTGAAGTGGCTGATGTGGAAAAAAGAAAAAAAAAGTATTTAAAACACTATAGAAAATATTAAATTACACCCTGCTTGTTCAGAAGAAAATATAAGACCAGATCTATAAGCACCCATACTCTGTCATCAAATTCATGGGAAGATATAGCGAAATAATGACAGCAACACATGGCATTAGGAATAAGGTATCATGCATATTAGTCATATCCTGGCAATATCCTAGACTGGGATATCCATGGATTAGAGATGATCTACAGTAGGGAAATTACTTTTATTGCAGTTAAAAGGAGGTTAAATAACCTATTAGAGATTTCTTCCAATCCTAATAGTCTTTCGAATGTAAAAGTGAAACTGAAGTGAATAGGAAGAACTGACAAAGACTGATACATAGCCTAACAAATATCGTTACTATAAAGTGGAAAAATACCAATGCCAATGCAAAAACTAAGACTACAGAAACCATAGTTTTTTAGTAAGGACTGTTTAACCATTTTAAAAGCAATTGATATGAGAGTCGGACAGAAAGTAGAAGTTAAACCCCTAAAAAGCTTTGGAAAACTCCAGATCCACAGTCATTAAATATAGAGTATTTTCACAGAAAGACATCTCGCAATCTGAAATATTACGCTTATTAGCATCATGGTGGTTATGTGTGATTTCATTAGGAGAAAGTCCTAATTCAGTCAGACCGTATGTTTTTACAAGCTTTACAAAATTATATCCTAAATATTTTGTTCAACATTGCAAGATTCTGAAACTAGTTGCCTTCATGGAAAGGCTTTTTCCCCAAAATTTAGTTTGCATGAATAATGCCCTATACATTTCTTCACGAACTTAGCAATGCCTGTGTTTACTGAACCTGAGGCATATCTACCTACACAGACATAGTCCCTGTATTTAGTATACAAACCTGAAGTTTAAACCTGAAGTTTAAATGCTGTGAGGTAAAAACCTGGCTCACACAGTCCAGGCTTGGGCTGACTTGGCATCAGAAAGATGTTATGACATTCACCAGAAGATCCTATCTAAAAAGCAGTTGCTAGCTTTTACAGTAGACAAAGCAAACCTTAAATACATGCACAGAGAGCATCCCTTTCAGAGGAGCTCAGTATTTGGTCTATCCTTAAATATTTTCTTGGTGAAACCTGGTTTGGGGTGGAGGTTTTTTTGTTTTGGTTTGGGTTTTTTTCATAAAGTGGCTGTAGGTCCAAACTTAAGTCTCCTTCCTGTCAACAAAACCTTTTGTTATAGAACATTAACTTTCCTCCCTTCCCCCTGTCATTACCCTTGCACACTCTGACCGAGATATGCAGAAAGGCTCACCTTCTCAAAATTGAACAACAATCCATCTGTACAGTTAGACAGTGTGTACCTACAGCTTTCCCTCTCGTTATTTCCAAGATAGTTAACCAGCACGCGAAGTCTCCTTTTAAAGAGACATTTTCTTTGCAAGATGTTTTACTGATGTCAATAGCAGCACTGGGCGTATTAATAGCAAAACAGATGAGGCAAGTGCCTTCGCACAGTTGCTTTCATGGCATACTGATTTCAGAACACATATGGGTATTTGGTCGAAACCATGTACACACGAAGCGAAGTACGAATACTACGCTTCGGTTTGAAATTAATGTCCATCCAAGGTGACATACCTCAGACACCTGAGGTGGTAAAAAGCTCTGTTGTAGGCAATGCTGAGTAATGCCTGCGCTGCAGGCAGGGGAGGAATCAGCAAAGCTACCGAGCTTCAATCTACCCATCTCCAGTAGTGCTAGAACCGAAGATAGAGCAGTACTGACTGCAGCCAACAATGCATTAGCAGCATACTGAAGCCCACGCTGCTGTGTCTTCATTTATCCTCACATTTCATCAAGTCTCCAGAGAGTGGTGGGGGAGGTGAAATCCCTCAGCACAGGATTTATTAGAGTGCCTTGCTAGAGATAATTCACATGTCAATATTGTTAACCATTTCATTTTTTCTTGTGAAAAAAGGGAAAGATGATAACAAATCACATTGGAAGCTATATTCAGCTGAAAAAAATGGGAAAGGGCATGTTAGGAAATCATACCTAAAAATCATAATATAGAATCGTAGAATCGTTTAGGTTGGAAAAGACCTTTAAGATCACCAAGTCCAACCGTTAACCTAGCACTGCCAAGTCCACCACTAAACCATGTCCCTAAGCACCACATCTACGCATCTTTTAAATACCTCCAGGGATGGGGACTCCACCACTTCCCTGGGCAGCCTGTTCCAATGACTGACAACCCTTTTGGTGAAGAATTTTTTCCTACTATCCAATCTAAACCTCCCCTGGCACAGCTTGAGGCCATTTCCTCTTGTCCTTTCAACTAGTTACTTGGGAGAAGAGACCAACACCCACCTGGCTACAACCTCCTGTCAGGTAGTTGTAGGAAGTGATAAGATCTCCCCTCAGCCTCCTTTTCTCCAGGCTAAACAACGCCAGTTCCCTCAGCCACTCCTCATAAGACTTGTGCTCTAGACCCTTCACCAGCTTCGTTGCCCTTCTCTGGACACGCTCCAGCACCTCAATGTCCTTCTGGTAGTGAGGGGCTCAAAACTGAATACAGTACTCGAGGTGCAGCCTCATCAGTGCTGAGAGTACAGGAGGACAATCACTTCCCTAGTCCTGGTGGCCACACTATTCCTGATACAAGCCAGGATGCTGTTGGCCTTCTTGGCCACCTGGGCACACTGCTGGCTCATATTCTGTTGACCAACACCCCCAAGTCCTTTTCTGCCAGGCAGTGTTCCAGCCACTCTTCCCCAAGCCTGTAGCGTTGCATGGGGTTGTTGTGACCCAAGGGCAGAACCCAGCACTGATCCTTGTTGAACCTCCTACAATTGGCCTCCGCCCATTGATTCAGCCTGTCCAGATACCTCTGTAGAGCCTTCCTACCTTCAACACTCCGGCCCAACTTGGTGTCGTCTGAAAACTTACTGAGGGTGCACGTGATCCCCTTGTCCAGATCTTTGAAAAAGATACTAAAGAGAACTGGCCCCAGTACCTGGGGAACATCACTTGTGACCGGCAACCAGCTGGATTTAACTCCATTCACCACAACTCTTTGGGTCCGGCCATCCAGCCAGTTTGTTACCCAGCAAAGTGTATGCCTGTCCAAGCCATAAGTAGCCAGTTTCTCCAGGAGAATACTGTGGGAAACGGTGTCAAAGGCTTTACTAAAGTCCAGGTAGACAACATCCACGGCCTTTCTCTCATCCATTCAGTGGGTTACCTTGTCATAGGAGATCAGGTTGGTCAAGCAGGACCTGCCTTTCATAAACCCATGCTGACTGGGCCTGATCTGGTTGTGCCTGTCCTGTATGTGCCATGGTGATGACACTCAGGATGATCTGCTCCATAACCTTCTCCGGCACTGAGGTCAGAGAGGCCTGTAGTTCCCTGCATCTGATCTTCCTTCTGGTCCTTCTTGTAGATGGGCATCACATTTGTTAACTTCCAGTAAACTGGGACCTCCCCAGTTAGCCAGGACTGCTGATCAGTGATGGAAAGTGGCTTGGTGACCACTTCTGCCAGCTGCCCCAGTACCCTTGGGTGGATCCCATCTGGCCCTATAGACTTGTGTGTGTCTAAGTGGTGTAGCAGGTCACTAACCATTTCCCCTTGGATTATGGGGGCTTCATTCTGCTCCCCATCCCTGTCTTCCAGCTCAGGGGGCTGGGTCCCTGGAGAACAACTGGTCTTACTATTAAAGACTGAGGCAAAGAAGGCATTAAGTACCTCAGCCTTTTCCTCATCCTTTGTCACTATGTTTCCCCTCGCATCCAGTAAAGAATGGAGATTCTCCTTAACCCTCCTTTTGTTGCTGATGTGTTTATAGAAACTTTTTTTATGGACAGGCAAAACAGATTTTAAGGATGAAATTACAAAAAGCAAAGATTTTCTTATTTTTCCCAAAAGTATATATCAATAGTAGCGTGTCTTCTGAAGAGTTTCTAGAAGCACCAACTGGTCAAAAGGATTGTGCTTTATCAGAGAACTGAAATAAATTATTTCAATGTTTGTTAGGAAATAATTAAGAGAGGTGGCACATAATTTCTTTACAGGAGAAAAGTCAGAGCAACTGCCTGAAACTGAAATGTAAACAAAGAAGTTTTAAGATCAGAAAAGAGTAGGTAGTAATATTCCAGTGAGAGTCTTAAAAGAAATCACACGTAGAAGTACTCCTCACTTAAACAGGCTTCAGTAGAGACACAAGGAGTTTTGAGTTTTTCTTTAAGGGACTAATGGAGAATTGGGGAAAGTTCAGACCAGCAAATCTGACTTTTTATACCAAGTGAATTGATAAAAACTGTAATAAAGAAAGAAGTAGCAGACAGACAAATAAATATAACATAGAAAAGCCGAGACACAAAGTCACGTCTCACGAGGGTATTCAGGCTCTCTGAAAGAGATGATAAATGGGGATGAGGCCATTTCAATTGATCTTCTATACTTGGATTTCCAATAAGGTTTTGACAAGGCTTCTCACCAAAGGCTCTTAAAAAAATTAAACTGTATGGAACTACAAGAAAGGTCCTTTACAGGACAAATGACTTAGTACGAGGTAGAATGTAAAGCATAAGAATAAATAGTCATTTTTCATAACATAGAAAATTGAAACTATAGGTCCATATGAATCCTCTTCAACGTATTTAAAGCTCAGGAAAGGAATGAATAGTGAGGTGACAAAGTTTCTTCATGATTCAAAATTATTCAGGCCACTAAAACCGAAAATTGACTGCGACGAATAGCAGAATGATCTCACAA
Organism: Grus americana; assembly: GCF_028858705.1. Taxonomy (NCBI): domain Eukaryota; kingdom Metazoa; phylum Chordata; class Aves; order Gruiformes; family Gruidae; genus Grus; species Grus americana. The sequence continues at coordinate 109,368,922 of NC_072854.1, forward strand.
TACTGAATGACGAGACAATCAATGTCAGATGAAATTGAAAGCATAACATTTGGGGGAAAACAGTCTCTCTATATATTTATTAATGTACTCTAAATTATCTCTCAACATTCAGGAAAGATCTTGGAGTCATTATTTTCTTTGAAAATGTCAGTTCACAGCTCAGGGGCAGTGAGCAAGGAAAACAGAATGGTAAGAATCATTAAAGGATGAAAAACAACAGCAAAAACATCATTATGCCAATTTATAAACCCATAGCATTGCTACAGCTTGAGTACTGCATGCCTTTCAAGGCACCCCACCTCTAAAAGGATAGAGCAGCAGAAGACAACAGATAAGGACAACCAAATAATCCAAGAAACAATACAGCACCCATACAAGGAAAGATCATACGGACTAAGGCTTTCTAAACTTGGAAAACAACAATCAAGGAAAGATAAGATGGAATCATGCAAAAATAAGGAAAGTCCTTGCAAAGGAGTTTAGAGAACAAGTTATTCATTATGCCCCAGTTTGATTTGCAGTTTCTTAATTTCTGTGTTATCATCAGTCAGCAGTTTTAAAACTAGGAAAAGAAAACAGGTTTATCTGTTTGACCACAATCTATAACTAAAATGTCAAAGCTCATTGCCAAGGACACTGTGAGAAGTCTAGGAAAAAAAAAAAAAAAAGAAATCACAAAAGCAATAGATAAATTAATGGAAGCAATGACCTATAACAGCCAGAGAGATGCGACTACAACAGCGGGCTTGATCTGTAAGTCAGAAGTTGGGGAACTGCTGGGAGAAGTGTAACCACGTACTTGCTCCACTCTTATGTTCTTTTCACAAATATCTGCTCCTGGCCAGTATTAGGAACAAGACCCATGGAACACTGGTCACCCCCCGTAGCAGACATTCTTGTGTTCCTTGTCTGCAAAGTGGTTGGTAATAAGAAATACTTAGAGAACAGATGTGGACTTAATTAAAAAAGTAATCAGGTCCTAGTTTTTGGATCTTTTTTTCTTTTTACTAACTTTGCGTGGTTTTGTCTCCTGTCTGTTTAGACATTTACATCATCTCACTCATTTTGCACTCTGGATCTGTAAAATATAACACTACTCTTCTTTGCCACTTTCGTCCATGTTTTGACGGCTTCCCTAATGTATTTAGGCCTCATACTTCTGAGAAGTTGTACCTTCTTACGCTAAGTCTGAATTTGGCTGAGTATGCGCTGGGCAGCTGGACGCAGTCTTGAGGAAAAAGGTCCCTAGTAGGTAAGAGTTTTTAATGGTCCATCTCTCAGGATTACAAAAATCTACTCAAAATTGCTGAGGTCGGTGAGGACTTGGGATCTGAAATTTCTCACATTCGCATCCTATCATGGCATTGTAAAGCACCTGCTTCCTCTACAATAAGCCTAAACCACTTTGCTCTCACTTAGATCTTCCATTTTCCAATTATCAAAGACTGTTATAAGCTGCCCAGTCTATTTAAAATATGATTGCACAATGCAAGACGTATAGGGATTGAAATCCTGACTGGAACCTCTAAATGTAACTGAAATAATAAATCAGGTTTGACAAAAAAATGATGTTAAAATGGTACTCGCCTACAGCATTCTCTGCATGTTGCTATATTTACCTGAAGCTATCCATAAAATATATATATAAAGTACAAAAAGAAACAGAATAAATATTCTTTTGCATCCTTTGGTGTCTCCCACATGCAACAAGGATCTTAACCTTGTTGAGGAGATATGCCTGAAAATTGAATCATAAGTTTGACTCTGTTCCTCTGTATCAATATATATCAATATATTGATATACAACACCTTGCACTCTTTACTTGACTACATTGGTGTGAAGAGAGCACGTAGGTCCAGCAGGACCCCAAAAATGTCCATTACAGTGTAACACATCCTAATGTACACAGAGGGGCAGAGATTCTTTAATTATCCCAGTCCCTTTAGAAACTGCATTGTACTTCAGAATGTTGTTTTAGTGCCTAGTTTGAGAGAGGAGAATGACGGTATTTTTTCCTCCCCAGAGAACTTAATCCATTCAAGTTCAGTGAAGGCTCAAACAGAATGAGGACAAATTGAGCTGAAAAAGCAAAGGATACCTGTAAAACAGCCAAAGGAAGCTCCAGCTCCATCCTTCATGGAAATTGTTCTTTTTCCTCATTTACCTGAATTTGGTGACAGTGACTGCACCAAGTTAGTAAGCAGCTCTGCCTGGCTTAATAAGAATACACTGGCAAAAAGAAACACATTCTTCCTCTGGCTTTTATTGCCTGCAAAATGTCATGAGAGTTTCAAATTCAAGCAATCAATGCGAAGGAGAATAGACCATAAAACCAAGGATTATTGCCTCAGAAATAGCTCTACTTTCCCTACCATTCAATAATGAGGTAAGAACTTTATGGAAAATACCACAGTGATCAGCATGGTATAAAGGAGAAAGAAACACATACATGATTTGATACCACACACACACCAAAAAAAAAAAAAAAAAAAATTAGATTTTACACAGTGTGCAAGAAAGAGCTAGAAAGAGGGGCCTCTCTCCTTTGCAAACAGCACTCGAGTCTACGTATGCAAAGAACGTAGGATCTGTCTTTTAAAATCTGATCTTAACACTTCTGTTCTGCACTGAGAAAATTAAATGCAACTACCAGAGAAAAGTGGAAAAAGTCAAATGTATTCCTGCAAAAATGCAGTGTGTAAATTGTATGCAAATAAGTTGTCATTTTCTAAGAGCATATCTCCTCCCATTGGAAAAAGAAAACTTTAAAGCATGCTGTTCACATGCTGTTTATAAGCTATTAAGGTAAACCGAAAGACATGCTCTGCAAATTCTATTTTCACCTGTTTCTTGCTGATGAAATACAGCCGAAGACCTACTTTTAAAACACACACAAAGTTAATTTATTCTTCAGTAAGAAGCAGAGAGAAATTCTGGGGTGTCTTTGATCATGAAGACATATCTTGTTGTGAAATATATGCCAGATGCTTAGATTCAGAGGGACTGGGTTTTTTGGTCAAATCCTGTCACTAAAATGTGTTTTCTTTATATCGAACATTTTTAAACGTCTGTTATCAAATTCCTTTGGAAATAATTTCAAACATATTGGTGCTAGTTCAGATATTTTCTTTTTACTTTTACATTATTACGCATAAGTCAAATTTATATCGAACTCAGCTACACTACTAATATGAATTTCTCATCTCATCTACATTAGAAATGCTTAAACAGCAGGTATTTAAAATTTCAAACTTATAGCACAAGCAGAGACTGCTTAACATAAAAAAACCCAACCTCCAATCCCCAAACCAAAATCACCGCTAATCTTCAGTGATAGCTGAAGCTCCAGCATTCTTAATGATATTAAAACAAAACTCAAAAGAAAATCGGTGCTTTCTGCCTGTTCAGGTGGTGCATAGCTCAGAGTGACATGCCATGAAATGATGCAAGAAACTTCCATACTTCAGGACATCATTTTTTCTCAAAACTAGTATTTTTTGGGGAATGAACTTCATGGGAAGTTTTAAAGATTTACTTCTTTTTTTGAAACAGAATGAAAATATTCACCTTGGAAGAGAAACACACACTGAAAAACACACTGAAAACAGCTCTGCCTAGTGATGCAAGCCCCTTCAGAGGTTCCTCATGGTCTAACCCAATTTTTAGAAGAGATTCGGTGTTTGAACTCATTTAGATCCTGCGACAACGAGGGGCACGAGGCTTTAATGGCTTGAAAAATCTGGGATGTATAGCGTACGGGCTACCATTCTCCGTCTGCACAGCCGGAGTGACAGGAGGGGAACACTCTGAAAAGCAATACATCTGTGTGAGTAAACTCAGACAGTATGTTAAAAAGTCACCTGACAGCTAACCTCACAGGATATTAATTAGAGTCCAAATTAGAAACAAATAATGACAAATGTGCAACTCAAACGTCTAAAAATTCCCTCTCTTTTCAAATACGGTTTTTATGCTCTATTTTGGGACGCAAACATAATAGCACTCTCAAAATATCCTTGTTCCCTTCTTAATGTAACATTTATTCTGTTATGTTGATTTTGTTCATCTCTGAGCTGGAATTTAACAGTAGATTAGATCACTTTAGAGCTTTTGTTACTATGGTAACACTGTGCTGCAGTTATATTTCTTCACCTCCAATTTTGATTTTGAGGTGACTGGTTATATTTATTCCTGTCCTTTACGAGATCTCAGTGTGATGGAAAAGCATTTAGTAGGAGAAAAATGTTAGCATAAGCTCCCACCATAAGGTGGGCAGTCCACACTGGTTAATTCGAGCTGAAGGTTAAGTGTGCGGTGAGTTAAATGCATTTCCTTAATTTTTCAGGGCTATAAGTTCTAAATTAAATTACAGGTGAGTAAAGAGTGCGCTGGTCCCCCTTGGATGTCCTCTCTGAATAGCTTAGAAACAGTGTGGCACTGCAGAGGTATTCTGAGAAGACACCAGCTCCAGCTCCTCTGAGAGATGAAGAGATTTATCATCCAATGCGAAGATGCGGAGAACCAACCAAGCAGCACCAACCAGATCTCACTATATGCTTTACAAAACCTTCTTCCTCACCAAAGCTGGCGTCCATGCTACAGCAATGCCTTGCACACTACGACTGCAAGACCTGGAGACTGTCCCCACCCCAGACAGCCCAACTGTCCCACGGGGAGCTCAAGCTACCCGTGCAGAGGGCTACAGCACTACTGCTCTGCGGAAGGTTTCGTCTGTACTTAGCTGCACTGTACCTGGCTTTATTGGCCTGTCATAGTGGGCACCTTTCATGAACACTAAGTTCACAAAAACAGAGGTAAGATTAGCAGCCAGGCTTATTAAAAACATCACCTAACGCTTTCTTTCCACCATAGGCTTTTATTTCATGTCGCTTATAATTTTGTTAAACTGAGCTGAAGTTTTAAGATAAGATGATGCTCATATAAGATGGTTTAAGAGTAGGGAGCTTAATCTTCTCACTCTTTCTCGGCAAAAGACTTTTCAGCCAAAGTAGCCTACATACAGATAGCCTCCTGCACAAAATTGTCCTTGGGAAGCAGGGCTTTCTCTCAGAAAACTGCTACGGAAGTGCAAGGCTATTTTCTTACTAAACTATGACTAATACTGTGGATAGTCCCCTCTCGGCATTTTTACCAGCCTGGGTTTTGTTTTTTTTTTTTCATGGGAAATTTCAAGAGAAATATTTGGGCAATTTCTAGTGCAGAATTACAGAAAAATATGCTTTTCCCATATGGCTTTTGTTTGAGATGTGTCTTTCATCATCCTATGAAAATCAAGTCAAATTCTGACAACTCAGGAACCTGTAAAATATATAGCTCACACACAGAGGTAAGACTCATTTTTGGAAGCTAAACATCTCCAAAATAAATCCCCTCTCCCCAGTCACACTAGAGCCTCAGCTCCCCACCTCCATTCCCAAGGGAACAACCAGCGCTGTTCCATCCCCTCCGAGCTCCCAGCTGCATCCAAAAGCGCATGCAAAAACCTTTGCTGCAGACAGCAGGAAGGATTAATTAGTTTTTAATTAGGGAACACATTACATTAGCCTAATTCTACCAGAAACCACAGGGTGGCGATCATGTTCTGTGCTAGCAAATTAATGACTTTTGGATTGCAAGGTCACTTTGCGCGAATAAACATCATGTACATCCTCTCGAAGGAGATTCTTCTGATTCCTTCTCCTAATGCTGAAGAATTGCAGAATTCATCACGTCCCACCTGCACCTGATTTTCTTTACCATAAATCTAAATTCCCACCCGTAGCTTATTTAGTCAGTTGGTCTTGTTGCATTTTTCCCCCTTCTGTCAAAGAGTCCAATGAAAATTATCGCATGATGCCATGCTAGCATTCATTTCGACCCAGCAATCGTTTTAAGGTTTGCAGGCTACGTCTAATAAAGATATCTGATTGAATAGTAACTGGTAAACACTAAACTGCATATCAAGTAGCATAACTCACTCCAGTGGCTCACTAAAGCTTCATTGCGTTTGTCCTTGAGGCAACGAAAGTAACTACTTAATATTTCACCACCTCTTTGATCATTTTTATAACATTTAGTTACCAAAGAACATTAGCTGAAATGTAACATGTGCTTGTCAGAAAAAAGTACATTTTTATTTTATTTTTTTTAACTACTCCTTCCAATGAGATTGATTGAGACGTAAAGATGACAGGTATTCACATAGAAACCAGGAGCAATTCCACAGGATCCAGTTAATCTGCATTAGTATGAACAGCACAATAATGAAAATAAAGAAATGATTCAGAGCACAATAACAGCCATGGTTACATTTAACCATTAACAGGGGGTGGACTCACTAAGCATTGATCACCTCTGCGGCGGGGGGCGGGGGAAGGCAACATTCTTTGGGGATTAAAGTACATGGGCAATTTCTTGCTAAAAATACAAGTTGATTTGCCTGGAACTTGTGTGATCATTCAGCCAGCGTGGCTGTAAATGCCCCCAGATCAGACTGGCAGAACTCACGCCTACTTTGTACGGGATCAAGTAAGCACACAAAAAAGGAGGAAAGGAGAAGAGGAGAATCAGACTCTGCAATATTCACTCTGCCTAGATGTTCATAGGTTTTCCAATTTGGTTTTAAAATAAAAAGATATTAGCATCTAGCTTGGCAAATGAAAGTTTACATCTAAAGTAGGCCAGGTTGATCTTGATGGATTGAGAGAACCTGTCTGGAATAAAGATGATTATGCCCTACAGGGAAAAATAAGAATGGGCAGCTTATTTAGGATGCAAATATTTTGACATTTATTCAGTGCTTTACTTGGCAGCAGCGGCAGAAATAGCACATATCCTTCCTGTACCACTTGACAGAGACCTCAGCAGGAAAAGGCAAAACTCCTGAAAACATACAAGCTTGATGTACTATCACTGGGCAGAAATTTTTGGGTGCAGAATGATGGTACCTGGGTTTGCACAACTCTGAATCAACACTCAGACTGGTTAAAGGCAAGTACCTCTCGCCAGAGAAGAGTATGACGTCTGTTGGTATAGCAAAATTCCGCTCACTTGGTGGGCATACACACTTTTGTCACAAAACCAGGCAAAAAGATTTATCCTTTCCTGCTCTCTGCTTTGAAGCATTGGATTTGCATTTTTGATGAGTGGTAACTGGCTCTTGGGGAAGACCTGTTATAAACAACATCACTGGCTTCTATCCATATGTGAATTAAACATTCCAGCAACATTGGTGGAAATTGTCTCCCAAATTTCCTGGTGTACAACAGCCATGGCACGTCTCACTTCACTCAAGGTACGAACCAATCCTGCCATATTAGGTGTCATCGCTGCTGACTTTCAGCAAGTAAAGAGACAGAAGGTTGCTGGCCCAGAGAAGAGAAAACCTGTCACTTGGCTACGTCTCCAGGAGAGCTCTGGCTCACAGGAGGGTCCGGCAAGTGGAAGCGGCTAGAATTAGGAAGCTTGCTAGATGTGGTGGGTGAATCAGCCAGTACACTGTCAGGACTGGAAGATCTTTCCAAACTTGTTAGCACAGGAAGGAACTGAGGAAACATCAGGAAAGGTTGGGCTGAGTAAAAACAATTGTTGCAGGCATTTCAGAAGGTATTCATGCATGCATGGAGTACAAGTCATGTGCTAGCCCTGCAAGGAAATTCGGTGGAGTAGCTGAGAAACAGAATGAACACGAACAAACTTGCATCTGTGGGCAAGTCTTCGCTTTTGTAAATTAAATTCAGCCTGTGCTCAGAGTGAGTCAGACGCTCTTGAAGAGAAAGAACATCATCTCCAGACAGAGGCCTTTAACTGTTTAAAGGACTCTGCCTTGCTCTTGTGGCGGTTTGTTAAGTGTCGACCGATGGATGTATCAGACATAACTTCCCTGAGTCTCTGTCAGCTGAGTTTGAGCTTCCTATCAGTGGGCAGAGCTGGACACAGAAATCCTCCCAAGGCGAGGAGCCTGTGAATTGTGGGATTAACACCGGGTGACACTGGGAGAGGGAGGCCAGACTCGGTGTGCAAAGGAAGGCCAGACTCTCGCAGCTCTCCTCCAGAATAGGTAAGATACAAAACTGAGACTTTGACATCTCCCCATTTAGCAGAACTGGTACAGAAGTACGAGTGTTGTGATGCTTCTGTTCCTCCCCTTTGGGAGCCCAGCAGTCGCTTTGCATCATCCTGTAATGGCTTTTCAAGCAGACAGCACCATCTTACTGGGAGAACGGGAGCAGCCGTCTGCTCTTGGATATGAGAGACCAGATCTGAAGGGCGAGGCTAAGTTGTATGCAATCCTGCCTTAGCAGAGAGGCACAGCGATGCTTTGGGCTTCGCAGCAAAAGAGACAGCTTGCTCTCACCAGCACAAGTGCATCTTAGCTACCTCTGTAAAATCCTCATGGCGATAGAGTATCTTGTGGATCTTACCTGGAGATTGAAAGATGAAGTGTACTTGTGGATCATCTCATCCAGCTGTCTCCTTGTTAAAAATGATAGTGACTTGTACTCTCTAGGACTTGGCAGTGAGTTATGTGAGACATACTGGCTATATCACATCTCCCCATGTCCCAGGAGAAACACACTCTGGCCAACAAAGATGGTCTGAAGAGAGAGCCGTTGGCTTGGATGTCTGCTGAAAAGTTTTGTTTTCACTAAGGAAAATGTATGATTTTACCATATAGTAGTTGGTGGAAGATGATTGTACCCTCCTTAGAAGGCTTTAAATCAAGCAGTTTAATACACACAAAAAGGTACCTACCTTGTCTTGATTAGGCTTTTAGAAAGGGCTAAGTAGACCAGACTAGTTGGCAACATCCTTGTACTGAAACCTCAAATTCGGCAAAACCTTTTTATAAGAGATTGGCAGCCAGAGCCCATAGCCAGAAGTGAACAGACTCAGATTCAAATTAGCAAAGCACAAATGGAAACTCTGAGGCCCACTAAGAGGACAATCATGATTTGCTATCTGCAGAGAAATGATAAAGTGATAGCATTAACGGAGGTTCTGAAGTTCCTAAACTTTTATGCTGTTTAGTGTTTCAGGTGCTTAAATGTAGCACTTTCTCAGGTGAGAGAGCAAAATCTGCACTTTTCCTAATTACTTTTGATTTTTAGAACAGGCCATTCTTTTTCACTGCAACATTCTTCTAAGTTGAAGTAGACAACGACAACAAAAAGACATCACCCATGTTTCTGGTCACAGATAACAATGGGTCCCTCTGCTGACACATTTTGGCTAGGTAAATTTGGCTGCTTTCACACATTTTCCTGATGACTTTGTTGCATTTTACTTTAAAAAGAGACTAATTCCTTTGAGGAATTAATAGAGAATTACGCATAATGTGTCAGAACCTCATCTGGAGTAATGGAAGTCAGGATGGTCCTAAGTTGGCCAAGCAAAAAACAAGACACTTGATAGGAGTAGTAGTGTAAAAGCAATCTAATGTACCTTTCATTTAAACACATGCTTTTCAGTAGATAAGTAAAACTCTTCTTAACATATATTTGCATGTGCTCCATAAATATTCTGTATATTTAATCTATTTTTGCTTTATTAAGGTGTGGAAAGGAATTTGCCTTCCAATATTTATTCTGTTCCTAAGTCTGTTTCAGTTTTGTACTGTGCGTTCCCTGATCGAGGACACTAAATTTCTATTCATGTTTTGTTCGTTATTTTTTTGTGTCCTTGCAGATTCAAAACAAGGATGGTGAAGAAAGAATAAGAGGATTTTTTATTACTCCTTAGCTGATAACAATATTTAAAAAATTGATGATTTAAAAAAAAAATCTCAAAATCAAAGATAATCTCAATATTACATATCTGAATTTAAACTGTAAATGTGGCATGCTGATTTGATGATGCTTGTTCTGATCTGCATACAGCTTTCAGTGAAGGATCACACTCAATGAATCAGGGACCAAAATGTGAAACATTTAGCTTAGAGGCCTATTTATATCGGAATTAGGCTTACCAAACTAGTGAAAGCTATATTAGTTCATCCCCTGAGTTTCAGAAGTGAAGAGGTTAAGGCAATTTCATGCTGCTTTGTTTCTGACAGCGTGAGTCCAGGGGCTGTGAAGTCCATCTGCAGAAAACCACTTAGCCACAGGCAATGTGGTCTTCTTGCTTTTTACATTGTTTAGATGCTCCACGAGAGTGATAATAAGATTAGCTGCGAGAAGATAACGCTTGACCCTGCACTTGTGTTGCTATATTTTATACGCCAGAGAAGTGTTAATTATATGTAGAAATCTAGTAGCCTCTAAAAGCTAAAGTATCAGACGAAGATGCTCCACCTCTGAGACTAACTTTTGTTCTTCGATAAACGTGCGCTGTTGTGCCACTGAAAAGAATGAGATGCGCTCTTCAAGAGGAATATTTTGAACCCTATCAACTTATGTATGGAGTTGCCCTGACTTAATGAAACATTCTCTCCTACTGAATTGTAGGTGTGATTCAATGTGTAAGTTTTATGCTCACTTCACATAAATTACCATGCTTTGAGTCAAACTAATTATTATTATAGGCTTCCTTTCATAATCTTTGAATTCAGAGTAAAACTGGATCTCACTATGGTTTTAAAAGAAAACCTCATTGCCCTAATTTATGGTTAAAATCGTTGCCTCCCTCCCACTAGTGCCTCCAGGTATAAGCCTTCCCCTCTCTTGCCAGAATCTCCTCTCTCCTTTCCCCCCCAGGACTATGATTTTGTGCTTCCGAGTCCATGGTGATTTGCTGTGATTGCCCCCAAGGACCTAACCTCAGCACAAGTACTTGCCTTCATGTTCTCTCTTAGGGGCAACAATGGGGGGAAACTGGACACCCATTTGCTTTCAGGAAGCTTTGTATTATTTTGTGTTACGGACAAAGAGTTAAAAGAAAAAAGTACATCATAAAAAACAAATCCACATATATGCTATGTTTACCAGCTATCATCACCCATCATCCGTAAGGTATCCTGATATACACAGACACAAATTCAGCTCACTCTCTGCATTCCAGCCTGCACCTCCTTGTTAGCCTTCACTCATCACATATCAGGACAGGCTTTTTATACCCTTTTCTTGTTTGTTTGTCTGGTCCTTGAACTGAGCAAACCAATACATGCCGTTTTCTCCTAGAGGAATAGTTTTCACCAGATGACTTGACCCACAGACTGATTTAACTATTCATTTATCTTCACAGCCAAGAGCAAACAAATAGCACAGATATGCACATTACACAGAGCACTGACAAAAGCTTTTTTATTTTTTCCGTATCTTCTATCAAATATAATTACATTTGTCTCCTTAAGCCACATAACTCGAGATGAAGACCTTTCAAAAACAGTGTCTAGGGTGTTAAAGCCCGTCCTTGTGTGCCAGGTTTGTTATGATATTTTCAACAGTCTTCTGCATTTATATGGAGATGTTCAGAGTACAGATGAAAGAAACCTGGCTTTATTTCTAAAAAATGCAAGACTTTGTTGTCATAGTCTGTTCATCTTTGCTTGACATAGGTGAGTTTTAATCCGTCTGAAGTGTGTATGAATGCAAAACTTCAAATCAAAACTGCATCTACAGTTTAGGTTTCAGTGAAGGTGCTCACAGAGAGTTCATGAATTTTCAGGATATTTGACAAGCTTTGTCTGAAATTGATGCTGGTGCTGAAACTTAGAGGTCTGCATATAAACTTCGGCAGCATTCCCTCTTTTCCATTCTCTTTTCTGGGACAGTTTCTTTATTACTAAAAATGCAAGAACATCATTCAAGAGACACTTACATTGCTGCTTTTATATCAAGCAATGTATCTGTCTCCTGAATTATCCACTTCAGAGGATAGTTTAGTAATAGAGGATAAGCACTGATTTACTAAATGTCTGATGTTCTTTTGGCACAGATGCTCTGGTGAAATGAAAGAGGCTTCAGTGGCTCTGGAAACTTTGAGGTTCAGTCAATTCAGCAAGTCTTGGTAGGTTATGTGCAGCAGAAAATGGAGGAGATGACTGGTCCAGGAACCTACTTTTTTTCATCCGCTAAGGTCAACCAATGTAGATGTTCCAATACAACCCTAGCCCCATCAACCACTGTTTAAACTCAAATAATGTCAATAAGCAGTGCTCTTCATCCACTAGGTACAACTATGTTTAAACCAAACCGGCTTTTAATATCAATCTGATAATCTAACTATTTGGCAGTGAGCATGCCTTCTCACAATCAAGCCTTTTTCTGGGTAAACACCTCCTTCCAGAAAGCATCAAGAAGTTTCTAAATTGTCTTGGCTTCTTGAAGCACCACATGCCTTGAAAGCCCGAGCAGCACACAGACAAGCACAGGCACAAGCAGCAGTGGGGCTACGTACAGCCCTGGGCATTAGCTGCTAATCTTCCTGGGAAGGCACAATTTTGCTATGAAGATGTGATCCAGGAAGCTGCCTCCCATCTGATCAACCTTTTGCAGGATCTTTTTCCCTCCTCTCCCTTTAGTTTTTTTTTTCCTGCTTTCCTATTAATGCATTCCTTTTTTATTCTGGTTTAGAAAAAGGACGGGAGATGAACCCAGCCGCGCCCCTGGAGGTGGTGCATGGCTTATGAAAAGTTATGGCATTAGTATAGACACTGACCGTGCCTTTACTCCTCCTTGAGATATACTGTGTGCTGGTGGGAACTAATGGACACTTCTTTGGTTCTTACTGAGGCAGAACTCTTTCTGGACCCATGGGATTTTTATCCAAATAATGAAAATATCACAGCAAGGTCATGATATTATATTTCACAAGTGGCACTTTCAGAGGTCAGAAGATTTCAGTTACTGTAACATATGCATTGCTAGATCAAAGAGCTTGCACTATGGGGAATAAGAGATTGACATCCAAAAAAAAAAAAAAAAAAGTAAAGCACGTCTAGGATAAAGAAAAGTTGCTTCATACAGAGCAGACCTTTCAAAATGCTACATTAATGCTAAAAATATACACGGAAGGCTACCATGGCAGCCTAGGTGCATGAGCGGTTTCTACAAAAGCAGCCATTTATTTAACTGCGTATACCTTATCACGGTGAGTGTGCTACACTCAACTCCATAAAGACTCGCTTTCATCTTCAGTGCCTCTCCTACAAGCAAGACAGTATTATAGTCACGAACAAATGCGAGTTGCCTAGCTCAGGGCGCTACGCAGGGTAGGGAGCCTTCATACGGATATTTAGTCATAAATACTATCATTACAGAGAGGCAGAAGCGCTTGTGCTTTTGCGATTAATGCATCTGCTGCGAGTCAGTACAGTCATTCAAAGGTCAAGCCGCAACAATCCAGTCTTGACCCAGCTGATGTCTGCCCCGTAGAGCTGGAGCGTAACTGAAATCTGTCTGCACGTCGCAGGTGCATAATGGGAAAGAGCAAGGAGTCTGGTCATACGGCTACGACATATATTCTGTATTTAAATACAGCAATAAGTGATTACAACTGATAACGAATGAGACACAGCTTATATTTCCGGTACTGTACACAAAACAGGCTATTCACCACTACTTTCCTTAATTCGTTTCAGGAATGTTAACTTATTTGTCTGATATGTTTTGGCCCTTAAGAAAAAGACACCGAGTTCTGGTATAGTCCAGTAAAGCGCAGCACAAAGCCAAATTGTACAGCCTGCCAAAGCTGTGTAGGGGCGGCAAGTTATTCACAATCTGCTCATTACCGTAAAGGTGCAGCAGCTGGAGATGCCTTGCTGCTGTGAACCTTCATAATGGCTCTTTCTTCTATCAATATTCCTAGATCTAGTAAGTGTCTGAAGAAAAGAAAGATTTCAATAAACTGCCACTCACTAATGCAAAAAGGAAAAAAAAAAAAGGGATAAGGGGAAAGAAAGTATTTTGAGCGTGACTACTTCAATGCAAACCAAACTGAACGCAGTCAATACCTCTGCTGAACTGCCAGGACGTTTAGGAGCCATGCAGCAACAGACCATTAGTAGCAGCAGATTTTGAAAAATCATTACTGTCGTCCCATGATACAAATATTGACTTTCATCTGTTCTCTCTGTGGGCTAATCCCTCTCGTCATTTTGGTAATCCTCATTCTCGCACCTTGTAAGCTTGAATCGTGTTCTCTACGTAGTAGCATGTTATGTCAGATCAAGATATTCAAAAGGCTCCTGAAGTCTGGTGAAAGGCCTTACCTTTACTCAGAGTTTCCTAAGTAGCATTTAATTTCTCAAAGGAATAACTGCAACACAAGTTAGGAAACACTGTATAGCAGCGACTGCCTGGTGGGCTGTGGATAGGAATGAAGTATTGCCATTCCAGGTAACGAGGGGGCACCGTAAAGGAAAACACCAACGTATTTTAGTAAAAAAATCTTTTTAGATTGATCAGCAAATGATGTGCCTTGCCTGCATTTTACAGTGCCTGTAGAATTTCCATTCTAACTTCATTTGATGATGCCCGCAATTTTCTGATAGTGTCAAGCCTCTTCTGCCCCCTCCCTCCTTTTAAATGAGGTAAGATTTTTATGCATTTTGGGATTAGCCAAGAAAAGATGGAAAAATCCTGTTCACTCATACAGAAATTGAACACATCCCATCCCAAGCAAGCAGATTGGTGAGCAGGGGAATTTACAACCCCCCACTTCCTCACAATACTTATCCCTTTGGAATACAGGCTGTTCTTACTTTCTTAATCACAAAATATGCCTGACCTGCGTTAGTAATTAGATATGGCATGGCTTTTAAAATAGAAAGTAAAGTTTAAAATCTTGTTTCTGTAGTACAGATGTTAAAGCGATGAGGAGGGCAGATGAGCTCTGCTTCCACTCCAAGACAGGAGAGGCAGCGCTCCCGTAGAGTGAGCGTGCATGAGTGAGAGGAGGCAATGTGCTAATAAGACTATTCCCATTTTTAATTTCCATCTTCTTTTCCAATTAAATAGAGCTGCAGATCATATGAAGTCTTCCACTCAATACTCAAGGTGGAAGGATCAGATCAACTTTCTTAAGAAAAACCTCTGCTCTTTGTAACGCTAACACTGTGTGTATATATAGAACAGAAAAGTAATTAACGTAGGACTGGGCGGAAAATGCATTGCATTATTCTGCACTAAGGCAAAAAAAAAATTGACTTACAGAGCATGCTTTCTTTATTTTTGTCATTAAAGATACTTAACAATATTGAAGAGATGTGTGGAGATAACTTCGTTCTCTAAAGATACTGCTGACTTTGCAATTAATTGCAAATTTGTCAATGAATTTGCACTGCTTGCTTCCAATAATTTGCTGGTCTGTTGTCTCAATGTCACAGCAAATTCCTTTTGAAAGTGGAAATTTACTATACATCAGTATATACATTGTGATAAGAATCACTTTGGCCCCATTTTCGACACCCTGTGAAAAGCTAAACCTATTCAAGTCATAAGCATTTACTACTCACCTGAAAATACACCACTGATAACTCCACTTTGATCTGTCCTCAATTTGCATTCACTATTCATATGTCTCCACTGTCAGAGTCAGTAACTCATGTATGGATTAATGAACGTTAACAGAAGCAAGAACTGAGAGCCTGAAGTTACTACACCAAATACAAGAACAAGATCCTGTTCTATTAACAAGATGTTTGCACAGGCATTTTGAAGTTTTGTTTTTCATTTTTCTCCCTCACGCAGTCCCTTGAAAGGTAAAAAGGAGATTAATACTTCGATTATTTCACAACAGGAGCATTTCTCTAGTGATGCCTAATATTTTGTTGTAGAGAAAGGCCAGTTATCATTGATTTAAGCGCTGCTGCTTTGATTTTTTTCATAGAATGGACGCCATTTCTACGGTGATAAAGAAATGCATGTTGTAAAGGTAGGGCACAGAAATGCCTCAACCTCAAGGAATGAATATCCACGTGCATTGCCAGATGAGCAGTCGCGGACTACCCCCCCATCTACTGAACACACAGCAGCAGCACTGCAGATCTCTACCCTGTCCTGTCACTCAGACATCCACTCCTGTATGCTGATAATACTGAAGTTCCTACCCCTGACTATAGACATAGCAAGAAAAAGAGAATTTGGGCCATACAAATCTCAATTTGAGCAGAATTGATGCATATAGTTACCGAGTTTCATTGCCTACCATTACTTGTTATGCTACAGATAAAATTGTAATTTAAGCTATCTCATCAAACCAAATCTCACCTTTAAGCACTTATCGGGCCTTTGCTAGAAAATACAGAAGTGCTGTTACATGCAAGATATCGCTTATCTCCTCATCTGCTTGTTGTCCAGCAACTATCCCTGTTTAGCATCATTCATAGTGTAGGGCGTATGTTTTATTGTTTTATACTGGTATTTAACTGCTGAAAGGCTAGCGTCCCAACTCCAAAGCAGCAGACTTCAAAACCATTTGTGAAGACGACAAATGTTTCTTGGATTAAGTTCTTTTTACCAACATTATATTTAATTACTGCAGTTATGAGACACTTTAATTATAACCAGCCATGCAGGCTTACCATGCATTTAAAAATCCCAGGTTCAAATGTGTTTTCTTCCTTTGTTCCCAACACACAGTACGGCAGCGCAACCCTGAAGCGTACATCATGGTATTGCTGTGAAGCCTTTTTCTTTGGATGAAAGCTGGTGAGCAGAACTGACGTAGCAACAAAGGACCATCCCTTGCAACCCCAGAAACAGAGGTTCATAGGAGGCGCGGAAAAAAGAGTTGCTGATTCAAGTACATTTTCAGGTATTAACCACCTGCGGTCTGAATCTATCAGCCCAGGAGAATACAACAACTTACAGATGCCTTCTTGGCCAAAATGAACGTATTCATGCTATAGTAGCCAGTCTGACTGTGGTACTTCTTTTTGTTAATGTGAGCCCACATTTAAATTATAAAGTTATTTCACAATTCAAAGCTTAGTGCCTAGAGCTACTTTCTGTGCTATAGAAAGCTACACTGTGATTTTCATGAAGAATAATACCTGTATTGTTTACAGAGCAGGGCTAGAGACAGCTCTGCTCACTACCACCTGCAGGCATTGAAAATTAGAACAAATGCATGCTTAATCATTTACCAGGGAAATGGAACAGCTACAATAACAGCAAAAAAGAAAAAAAAATAAAGGTTTTACTAGATTAAAACGATGTTATGAATAATGCAGTATGTTACAAGAGTGTCAAACATCAGCTCTTTTTGACCAAACTCTCAACAAGTGGTTTCTCAAACAAAACCCTGAGGAGAAGGACTTGGGGGTGTTGGTTGAGGACAAGCTCAACACGACCGGGCAATATGCACTTATAGCCCAGAAAGCCAACCATATCCTGGGCTGCATCAGAAGAAATGTGACCAGCAGGTCGAGGGAGGTGATCCTGCCCCTCTACTCGGCTCTCATGAGACGCGACCTGGAGTACTGTGTCCAACTCTGGGGTCTCCAGTACAAGAAAGACATGGAGCTGTTGGAGTGAGTCCAGAGGAGGGACATGAAGATGATCAGAGGGCTGGAGCACCTCTCCTATGAGGACAGGCTGAGAGAGTTGGGGTTGTTCAGCCCAGAGGAGAGAATGCTCCAGGGAGACTTTATGGCAGCCTTCTAGTACCTGAAGGGGCCTACAAGAAATCTGGAGAGGGACTGTTTACAATGGCGTGTAGTGATAGGACAAGGGCTAATGGCTTTAAGCTGAAAGAGAGTAGATTTAGATTAGATAATAGGAAGAAATTCTTTACTGTGAGGGTGGTGAGGCACTGGAACAGGTTGCCCAGAGAAGCTGTGGAGGCCCCATCCCTGGAAGTGTTCAAGGCCAGGTTGGATGGGGCTTTGGGCAACCTGGTCTAGTGGAGGCTGTCCCTGCCCATGGCAGGGGGGTTGGAACTAGATGATCTTTGGGGTCCCTTCCAACCCAAACCATCCTATGATTTGCTAGTAGAGACCTTTTTGCTTGCTGGCTACTCAGAGGCAGTTGAGAACATTCAGTGAGAGTAAATCCACCTGCAAGTTGAAGCTCAGTTTCTAGAAAATAAATACAAATGAATTTTGATTAAAGCACTGTGGTCATTTATAGCATTATTTGTATAAGACAGTCCTAGGTAGGAAAGTGATTGGTAATTCTTTGGCTTTGATTTAGTACAGTGGATTGATCTGGTCTAGCAGTAAAGTACCTGAGAGACCACCAGGTGTATGTCATTTGTCACTGACTGCCTCATACACACAGCTCTCCAGCTGGGCTCCTTTCACTCCCTGATTAGAAGCACTTACAAAGATGACACATTTTCATCCATTTGTAACATAAGCTGCTTCACCGTGGATGATAATGCTCAAGATCAGAGCCTGGCTAAAGTTTTCTTCTGGTGGGTATTTTTTGAAAGTAGGTGGACATCAGGGTAGCACCTAAAGGAACCTGAGAAGGCCTCAGCAAACCTGATGGAATAATATAAAAAAAAAAAACCAAACATTTCTTATTGTTTAACTTGTTTGCATCCTTATTAGATGAGTTGTTAATTAAAATAAAAATAAATTTAATGTGAATTAAAATTAATAGGGAGCACAAATATACTCTGAGTTTACATGCACCATGTTCTGAAGTAAAAGGTATCTGATGTACCTTCTTCATCTTAAATATACAAGTAAATTGCCACAATTATACTATTAACTACATAACAACAATTTAGAGATTCCTCTCTTTCTATTTAACCCTTATATTAAAGGCAAGATTTTTCTTAGCAGATTAGCATCCTTCTAGAGGTACAATTCTTGTACAGTAATTGTCTCCCAGGACATAAGAGGCACCTGTAATGCCTAATGTCGAAGAACTTGATGTCACACATGTAAGACACTACAGGGGGACAAGCAAATTATTTTTATTAATGATACCATTTTAGCTTTGAAAGCTATTCTTCACATGTTCTTGAGTATCAACACACTGTGCCTGCCAAGCAGCAATCAACCACCTATTGCATTTGCCAATATGCACTTCTCATAGCTGCTTACAAGAGCATTTCAGCCTCAGACAACCATCAACACCATGGTTTCAAAACATGTTGGATGAATTGTGCCCAGTACAATCAAGAGCTTCTGGTAATGCATACTCCCAAAAACATCTCTACAAAGGCAAAAAATTTAGGAACGCTACTGGAATCAGGCAGAGAAGCAGCAAGGGAGCTGGCCTCAGGACCCCCACTGGGTGGGAGATGCTGACCCATGCAGAGAACTTAGCTGGTCACTCCTCACCCATTACGGGCAATGAAAATAAGTCACCTGTCTCAAATAATTTCACTTGCATATTATAAAGCTGTGATGACAAGGCTTGCTAACCCTTATCCTATTATGTCTGCCTTGAATTCGTGAGCTTTTCCACCTGTACCCATCCCAGGATGACTGCTGGGATCACCTACCTATCAGATAGGACTATTCTGGGGAGCCACCAACCATGTATTGTAAGAGAGGGTGATTTGGGTTTTAAGAACAAGTGCAAATGCTTTAAACTCCGGTGATCAATGATGTATTGACCAACAGCCTTCTTGAAGGAAACAGAGGGAAAAATCTAACCATGAATTTGTCTCATCCATGTTTACATGTCACCCCCAATTACCCCAGGTAGGCTACCTCTTAATTTCCAAGAGCAGAATAAAACATAGCACAGAGTCTGTAACCAAAGTGCAGATGCTTGTGCAAATCTGTGGAAAACGCTGTTCACAGTAGTACTGTCTTGGTCCCCTGAGCGGCACTGGCAGAGGTGCTCACTAAAGGTACAGCCCACCAGCGACACTAGCATGCTCCCAACAACAAACCCAGCTGACGCAAGCAGCGCTGCACCGATGTCACGACACCCGCAACGAGAGATTTTGCTGGCACTGCTTAGCAGGCCAGGATAAGCAGTAGGGATGTTTTCACACCTCTCTGCAGAAGTGGTCCAGCAGCAAAACTGGAGCAGTTCTCCAGCTCCAGTCTTGTTCATCTGAACTACTTGACCAAACTAATTTTAGTGCTCCCCTGAGGTGCAGACATTGGGTGTCTCGGCTTGTTTCCCGGCCACATGCAGACATCAGTGTTAAAAATTCTGAAAGCAAAATCTTCCTCTTTCTTGCCCTGCCCTCCCTAGGGACTCATGCCGGCATGGCAGCCAGTCCCCCCGCATCCCGCCCGCTACGGGCACATAAGGCTAATGGCAGACACAGGATTGCTGTAACAGACACGGGTCATCATCTTTGCACGAGACTTCACAACCACTATACCCTCTGCTATTTGGGAGAAAAAATGAAATTCACATTTTCCTAGCCAAAGGAATAAGAAAGAAAGGAAAAACCTAGTAGGATTTCTGAATAGTATGACAGACACAAGCATACACGGAGACAATGAACGCTTTTTTTTCCTGTTGAGTAAAAGCCCTTTGTACTTTGTCTCAAGTGGGCATCCAAATATTGGGCTAACCCAAAATTTCTTGTGGTTTGTATATTGTGTATGAAATATTTTGTATATTTTGCCTTCAGCGTTCTTTGAGCTACTCACATTTTGCCATTGGGAAGCAGCAGCAGTTTATAATAAGAGGTCCCCACAGCAGTTAACCTAGTTTAGGGAGTTAATGCTGCAATTGTAAAATAGGGAAAGAAAAAAAAAAAAAGTGCTCTGAAGAGACCTGATTTTCATATTCCTTGGGTCAGATGGTTTACCAGAAAAAAATTTTTCTTCACCTGGTTTCACCCTTTAAAAAAATGCAAAAATCTCTGCATTACTGATGCATCCATCAGACCAAAAAAGAAGCTTTTGAGACCTAGGTGAGTTTGTGGTGATAAATGCATTAGTCTAGGTACAGAGTAAGGATCTGTGCCCAGCCACTACAGCTTCAGCAGGCTTGGGGAACAAAAAAAGAAAATACATATAATACATCCAAATAAAGGCCACTAAGAGCCCTCGCTATTTCCTATGAGAAAGTAAGAGCCTGCAGGGGTAGAAATAAATTAGGTAAAAATTAATAGCTTTTAAAATTCTAACTAGTAAGCATATAACCCAGAGCTAGACAAACTGCTCAAAGAAAAAAAAAACCCAAACCCTATGATTTTTGTTTTTCAGTAGCTGGGAATGTTAATGCAAGAGCTCAAGGCAAATACATTAATCCCCCCCAGCTATGCAGACACAAAATGTTATGTTCAGCACTGCCTTCTTCAATGCCATTTTAACAAGGGTTTTTTCCACCAGCTTCCTCTCAACAATAAAATTTAATTTCATTTAAATAACAAAATAATACCCTAAAAAAACCCAAGAAAGGTGGACATTCATTAGAAAGCATTCACGTCCTGACTTTGAGATAGATTATATCTTTTCTATAGTTAAAAATAGAGATTATATTTTTTTCTTTGTATTCAAAGTCACCAGTGAGGTGCTTGAAGTTCAGCGATGCTGAAACCGGAGGGCCCACGCA
Source organism: Grus americana (assembly GCF_028858705.1). NCBI lineage: Eukaryota > Metazoa > Chordata > Aves > Gruiformes > Gruidae > Grus > Grus americana. The sequence goes on from NC_072854.1 coordinate 109,390,288, forward strand.
GAGCCAGAACGCAGGCTTTTCCCCTCGGCGGTGTTGGAAAATAATCTGGCACATGCACGGGTATGAAAACGATGGTCTACCAGCAGCGCAAATGTAAGGTTGACAACAAAGCAGAAATGCCCTGTAATGTCATGCCTGCGTGCAGAAGAATCCATTTAATTGGCACTCTGATAAACTTGATTTATCTGAGAAATCATAGAAGAGCGTCCTTGAGAAAGGGGGCAGCAGGGTTAAGAAATGAAGGTGTTTGAGTCCTTTCCTGTTCAGAAACAGCTGCAATGCTGACACTGCCCTTTCCAGTATCGTCGGAGGATGCTAACATTTTCAGTACGAGTAATGATATTAATTTTAAATGCAAAGGCAAGTAATCTTAACACATTTTTCCCAAGCATTTCTCAGTCACTAGAGTCAAGCAGAACCTAACAAGTAGATCTAATCAGCTATCACTTTTCTGTTATCTGAGTTTGACTTGCATGAAATTTCTCATGTAGATGAGAAGATAAAACACATTACAACAATCTGTCCCAACAGTTTTCTAAATGCAAGACAAAGATAAGAGAAACAAACCAGCCAAGAAAGAACCCTCCAAAATGCTTCCCATGCTTTCTTTCAGCAAAGCAAGGTTGCAGAAATGCAGCATTTATCCCTTTATTTGTGGGTCATTCGACTCAGGAGATTTCCACAAGACATAAATCAGATTCATTTTTTCAGAGGCCTAGAATAAAGACCAATGCTCTCGATTTTTTTTTTTTTAAACCTTGTACCATCTGCAAACCTATCCAGACATACAAACTGGAACTAAAAACCTTCCCTGTGTTGCCCTTCATTCATTCCCCGTTCTACCGTGATTGCAAACCAACCCTAATTTACCATAAAGAGCTTACTAGAAACACGTAGTGCACCGATGAACCTTGCATTAGCGTGGCTTTTAAGAACACATTCATGCTTTCAAAAGTGCAGGGGGAAACAGAGACAGATGAGATCTCTTGAGGGGAATCTGAAGACGGGCGATTTTCAAAAACCTTAATTTAATACAACGTTTCCCGCAGATCAGAAAGTGCAGGTGAAACATCCAACATCAAACAAGCAGGGGATGGGGAAAGTTACAGCGGCTGAACACGGTCTCAAACTTAAAGAAGTGGCGCATTTGAGAGGAGTGTTTTTCTTTCCTCCTTCCTAAAGAAATCCTGCGAGGGACCATGAGTCTCTACTGATGTCGAGCTTCCCCTGGGCTAGGGAGCAGGTGTGCGGCAGCGAGGAAACCACCCTGGTGAGATTGATAGAAAAATCTTCTGAGGGCCTTCTGTGCTCCAGGTCCCTCCCGGCCAAAGAGAAACGTCTCTGCGCGGTGGCCGACGGGCACCGGCTCCGTGGGGCACCCACCGACCCACCGACACAAACGGAGAAGAATCTTCACTTTCAAAAAAAATACCATTAAAACAAGTTTTGGCCGTCATCATTGCAAATAAGCTTGAAAATATGAATTGGAAAGGTCTGAAGCTATTACCTGCCCTGCGTCTGCAGAGACTTGATATAAAAATGCCCCCCAAAAATACCTGTATATCAAACTCTTTCCCAAAACAGCAATACAGGAACAATATCTCTGATGGGAAGGAGGAAAATAAAAAAAAAAACCCACTGGAGGATCATACAAGGTGCCGAGGGATGTGCTGGGCTCACTCTCAGGTCTGCCTCTGTCCTGCTCTCCTCCCTGGGACTGGGGTTCACTCCACACCCAGCATCCCCCAGCACCAGGAACCAACTAGTCCTGTTAAAAAAAAAAAAAAACAATACAGAACAAAAAACCCTTTACTGAAACAAAGGAGTTGGGTTTGTCCCAGAAGGTGTGACTCGCAGAAATGCTACTGAAGATTCAAATCCCTTCCAGGCCTCCTAGGTGCATCTGGCTTGACAGGTGGTAAGGCTGACCTGGTCTCTGCCATCCCCGCTTTAAGCAGGACCAAGCAGTTCCCTCGTGACAGATGTCCACTTTTCAACCTGGATGAGTAGAGCCGACCTCGGAGCTGCCCTCCCTGTTTCTGCCCTCCCCAGTCACGTTCCTCTGTGCATCGTTCCCCCATCTCCCCACGCCCTTGGGACGATGCTCATCACTGACCAGTGCCACAGTGGAAATTGTGGATGCTCTCAGCTATCAGTCACTCCTTTGCTGATTCTCTGCTCTTGATGCTTCCTTGATATTACCTTCCTCAAAGCTTGTGCAGATTGTTATGACCACGCATCGCACACCAATCACATTAAAGCAATATTTCTTGTGCAGTTGTGGCTGGTATTTGTTATATCTTAAAATGACTAGCAAGGATTTAGCATTTTAGGAGGAAGAGATTCATTTAGCTGGTAATGCCAGTGTGGTTGTCACAACAGTGTCGATCAAATGTAGCCCTTAGGTGAAAATATGCAAGTACATTTATTCAGTGAATTATGTTTTCCTCTATGGGAGAAGTCTTGTTATTTCTACAATACAATTGAGGCATATGTCCAACAATGCTTGTAACATAAATATTTTTAAAGATGAAGGAAGAAAGACAAAGGCAAATACAAAAACTCACTGCCACTGAGTAAGCTGCCTCAGAAATCAAAAGAAACTTAAAATCGTATCATTTTCCCAGGTGAAAAGCAAATAATAAAGCGAACCTCATGAAAAAAAGCAAAGAGGCAGGAGAACACTTATTGTCACCCAGATATTTCTTACCAAACCTTGAGATCCAGCAAACGCTTAGATGATTTCAAAACCTGACAAGGACTATACACACGGGGTACAAATACTTTTGATTTAGTGCATTCCACTCCAACTCCTCCCGATGTCAGGAGGACATGAGTTGAAAGAGAAGTGTTTAAGTGTGAAGAGACCTCAGGTTTTGCAGATCTGGGCGATCACAAGCGCTAGACTACAAACTGGTGTGATAGGTGCAGAGCTGCAGAAACCAGGCCCTAATTGGTCTAGGCTGTGCCCCGAGCCTGGCAGGTATATTTGGTACATGATGATTTAAATTGAATTTCTCTTATTTTGCATCACAGGTCGTGCTTAAGTCAATTCCCTACCCGTGGTCTATAATTCAGAATACAAACACCGAATCTGATGGTTGATGGAAAAACTGATACGCAGATGGTAAAAACAGCATTCCTTGTTTTCATTTTTTATTTGTATTGAATAAGTACCCAAAAGCTCCAGCTGGGATTAGGATCTGACTGCTGCTGTCCTTGTGTGCATTATTCAGTGCTATTTCATTCTTGCCAAGATTTCCAATATACATATATATGTATATGGAAAAATATTTGTTCAAGGAAAGAGCTGCAGTGAGGAATCCTTGCTTTTTTGGATAATTTTTAATAGCATTTTAATAGAATTAATTGCAATGAAAATGGACTTTAAGCGTAAATGGAACAAACTCCTTTCATAACATCCTGTAGTTTGTTTAGAGATTTTTCTTGTTATTATTCTTTTGTTTTATTGTTTTCGAAGAACATTTTAAGTAGCAAAAGCCAGAATCCCTCAAACTAGGAAGATCTTAAGCTGAAACATATATCAACATTGCTTTGCTGAGCCCATTTTCTCTGTGAAAATGGACAGATAATGATGTCTTGAACTCTTCCCTCAACAAGAATTAGGTTTCTAGTTTTCAGTCCCAAAAGAAACTGGCACACCACAGCCTCAGTGTTGACATCATTTGCCCCGATACAGTGCCGCAGTAATTTAATCACTTCACTAACAGAACTATAAAAGCTTAGGCCTTTTGGGTTTTGCTTTGTTTGTTCTTCCTTTCTGTTTTGCTGTTAGTGGAGAATGTGCAGCAGGCTGGGAGAGTGGAGAAAAAAGATAAAATAAAAAAAAAAAAAAATCAAGCTTTTTCCTAGAAAGGTCCAGCCACTATATCATTAGCTGCAACATTTTCAGGGCAGAACCAGCCCAAGTCCTCCCTGACCGCACAGCGTTCTGCATGGCAAAAGCCATGATGGATCCAAAAGCCATAGGGTGAGCTATAGCTGGCTGCATCGCCTGATAGACACCCCTTCTGCTTCTCACTTTCTCACGCTTGAGCATGTCCCTGTCAGTCACCGGTGAGAGCAGATTAGGAAGGGGAGCTGAGCAAGAAGCAAAACGCGGCGCTCAGGTTTGGTGGTGTACGCACTGTGTTATGACAGTCACGGGGCTGATCCTCACCGCTAGTGCCATTACATAAACTCTCTTTGCTAGAACATAGGCATTAGATTTGGATAAAGGCCAGCTGGATAATTACATTGCACCTTATTAAAATTTTAGAGCGATGTCAATTGGAGAAGAGTCTTATTATTGAGCCTACCATGATTAAAATTTCCCACCACATCCCTACTGTTGGTGCTTTTAAAAGGATGCATACAATAATCCATGCATCAGGGCCAGATTACCTATCCCATGAGGAGGAAGGGAGTAGCAGGGCAGGGAGGATGTGGTTTTGCACATCTCTACAGGAGGCAGGCAGAGCACCAGCCCTTGCACCACTTGTGCATGACTTGCAGCTGTCAAATAAAGACCATGACTTTGCATGGCAAGAGGAACGGAATGGGTACAAGATCAAAGCCACCACTACACCAACCCGCTACTGTGTCTGGGAGGAAAATAAGGAGCAGCCATCGCCAAATACCCCCAGGGCGCTGCAGTGTATCTGGGCTCTGGGGTTCTACAACAGTACAGGCTTTATGAACTGGGGAAAAAAAATCCAGCCCAGCTTGTGAGCCACCATAGCACAAAAGCCCCATAGGCGACATTTGACTGTAAAGTTCACTTTCTTACTGCAGTCATCCTTCAACATTATGCCTGACTTTTTCTCTCTCTCCCCAGTTTTCTTCCTCCTCCTGATTTCCAAACCAGAAGACTGTCTTTGCAAACAGCATATTCCCACTCTGCTCCCCAGGTACAGCACCATGTGAAGCTGCTTTCGCTGGCTTCCTCTCCTCCAGTAACCAAACATCCTGGTTAACAACTTGCTGTCACAAGACTTGCAGGGTATGGAAGGGCTGCAGTGACAGCCAACGTGACGCTTACTTCTTGTGCTCCACTGCTGCAAGGACCGCTATGAAAAATGAACTAGTTCATACAGGGACACATTGAGCTCAGAGCGGCAATTCCTACCTCCCAAGATGGGGTGGCCCCCTCATTACTGCAGCCCTGGCTGGGTAGACTACAGGACTGACTGTGCAAAAGGTTCACGTTTGTTTGAACACCACTGTGCACTGTGGCACAACCACAGAAAAGGTGTCTCTTACTCAAATGTGTGTCCCTCTACATAAGTATGCCTGCATACTGGCTTCACTATGTAGCGAGTAAAACCACATCACCTCAGAATCCTTAATTTAAAAATTCATAAGCAGTAACCACTATGAGGTGCCGTTCAGAAAACACACCACATACTTGTATTTGTGGCAGTCACTGCAAAAAGACACCTCACCTCTAAATGCTGGACCTTGCAGTATTGAAACAGCACTGAATTATGTACTAAATCCCACGTGAATAGTGGAAAAAGTAGCAAAACATTTTATATTTCTTTATACAAAGTTGGAATAAAGAAGTTTTGTTCAGAAAATACAGTAGAGGATGGCTTCCTGGACAGGTGAGCAGGAAAGTAAATCCTATTTCAGCCAAGCAAAAGTTAAATCAGGTTTTGCTAGAGAAGCGGAAGGAGAGTACCTAAGGATCAATGTGCAGGGGATTAATCCTAATGGAACTGGTGGAGAAATCTCCATGCATCAACAACAGGCTTCAAACTATCCTAACCAGTAAGTTTGCACTAGCCCTGCTGCAACACTGCCTATTATTAGCCATGGTAAGGTAGTTACACATTTTTAGAGCAGATTATAACTTCATTTCTTGCATAATTTCTATGGCACAGAAGCACTGCAGTCTTGAGTGTGAACTGGGATTGCTTCATACTGAACTTGTCTACCACTTTATAGAAATAGACATTCAACTCTTGTATTACATGTCTTGTGTTGTTCTACTTTCTCCTATGGATGAGATGCTGTTTCATCTCCTCATATGAAACATCACGACATGGCTAGGGCCCTTCTACACATGTCCTAGTCCAAGCAAGGGTCTTGATTACTCAAAAAGAAAAAAAAAAGAAAAAAGACATCTACTGTCTTTTGGTTCAAGACTCCAGAGCAGCGAGGGCTTTGAGGTCCAGCAGAAAACTACCTAGTAACCACTTCTTGCATTCTGCACTCACAGGCCAGCATCTCCATAAACCAAAGTTTACTTCAGTATTGGAGCTGGCACGTTTCTTATCACTGATTCCACAGAGACCGATATCATAGCTCCTCTAGAAACCATTCTCGGGGCCAGGATTACACCTTATTCACAGAATCATAGAATGGTTTGGGTTGGAAGGGACCTCAAAGATCATCTAGTTCCAACCCCCCTGCCATGGGCAGGGACACCCTCCACTAGGCCAGGTTGCCCAAAGACTCATCCAACTTGGTCTTGAACACTTCCAGGGATAGGGCATCCACAGCTTCTCAGTGGACAACCTGTTCCAGTGTCTCACCACCCTCACAGTAAAGAATTTCTTCCTAACACTCCCTGATAAACAGTCCCTACCCCAACTCTCTCAGCCTGCCCTCAAAGGAGAGGTGCTCCAGCCCTTTCATCATCTTTGTGGCCCTCCTCTGGACTCACTCCAACAGCTCAGCTCCATGTCTTTCTTATGTTGGGGACCTCAGAGCTGGACACAATACTCCAGGTGGGGTCTCACCAGAGCAGAGTAGAGGGGCAGGATTACCTCCCTCGACCTGCTGGTCACGCCTCTTTTGATGCAGCCCAGGACACGGTTGGCTTTCTGGGCTGCAAGCGCACGCTGCCAGCTCATGTTGAGCTTCTCATCAATTAACACTGCCAGGTCCTTCTCCTCAGGGCTGCTTTCAATCCATTCCTCGCCCAGCCTATAGTCGTGCTTGGGATTGCGCTGACCCACGCGCAGGCAGGACCTTGCACTTGGCCTTGTTGAACTTCATGCGGTTCACACGGGCCCACTTTCAAGCCTGTCAAGGTCTCTCTGGATGGCATCTCTTCCCTCCAGCGTGTCGACCACACCACACAGCTGGGTGTCATTGGCAAACTTGCTGAGGGTGCACTCAATTTTCTATTAATTTGTCCCTGAAGTACAGGGAAGCTAGAGCTTCCTAAAGCCAGATGGGTTTGTCAGTCCCCCTCAGCAAGAAAGAACCAGCAATATCACTGCTCTTTAGTACAACTGTGAAACATGAGGGTGCTTGCATCTAATGATGACCCCAGAAATGGGTCTTCCTAGAGAGAATCAAGCCAAGTCTACTTATCTTATTTATTAACTTGAGTCTAGAATGACACCTTAAAGTCCAGTGCTATAAAATTCCCACTGGTAACCATTTAAAAAGCCATTGAAACTGTTATAAAGGAAAAGCTCTTTCAGTCTTTAAGTGCAAAAAGGTTGCTGCTCTAAGAGGTGGTTTATATAGCTCAAACCAATGTGGTTTTAGAGACTGTTGCTAAAGCTAAGCCAGACCAAGGCATATATCCCCTGAAGGAGAGAAAGTTTTGAGAGTGACCTCAAAAGTGAAAGCTACCACCAACATAACTTCACTGTGGGAGGGTGAATTCTGCACTTGCCCATCCAGAGCAATTCCAACACCATCGTAGAGCTCCTCACTCTGCAGCTACCAAAAATGCCTCACTCTGAAGTTACAGAAATATCGACAGAGTCCACTGCAATTTTGTACACACAGCCTGAGCTGAATTGTCCTGTTAGCTGAGTAGGAAAGAAACATGAGGGGTAGAAACGTAGGCTGCCTAGTGATGGTTGCCCCACTGATTTCTCATGTGATCTCATACTAAGATTTCATTTGTCCTTTCTGAGTTCAGTTTTTTGGAGCAGATACCTACAGTATTACAGTATTAGTTACAGAAGTGGTCAGGGATATATTCTGTATGGATCTGAATGAGAAACACAGCGCCTCAAGTCACTCACACAATGGTGCAGAACACCACAAAGATGCCCATAAAAGCAACCGTTCTTCATTATTTGAAATAAACCAGGTGTAATTCTCTTTTGAATGCGAAACAGACTTAAAATGACATGCCACTTCTTGAGGATTTTCTGTTTATCAGTAGAACAATAACACCAAAGGAATAGATAGCAACTAATTCGTTTGATTTATAACGATTATTTTTACATGCACTTACCAAAGAAGATACCTTTTAGGGATCAGTTGCTTGATGAGATTTTGTTAGAGCTATTAAGTAATGTTTGCTGTTTGAGATAGTATCATCAGAGCCACCATGCCTGTATGAAGGTCTTGAGGGAGAGGGACAATACTGGATGCAAAAAGAAGTATAAGATGTTTTGACATTCATAAGTTTAAGTGTGCATGAGTACTAGCCTTGCTTTTCCATGTGTTTTCTTTTCTTAGGCATGAAAATTGGAGTCTGGAGGTTTCAAGTGGATGAAAGTAAACACCCAGTGATAAGCAAGTGAAAACAGAAGAGATGCGAATTTTAAATGTGAACCCATTCCATGATCAAACACCATGGGACTCAAATCATAAGCACTTTCAATGAGAATGGGTCAGCAAGACAATTCAGAGAGTGTCTGTTCCCATGAGCTACAAAGACATTTCTGTTTGCTCGTTTGTTTGTTTTTTTGAGAACCTCATTACGGGGAAGCATAAGTTGTAGCTTCCCTACTGATTATTAAAGGAGAGCGAGGAAGGGCATATCTGTTCTCTGTTCAATGATCCATGCAACCAGAGCAATATCCACAGCAGGCAAACCCAGACTGTAAGAAGCTGAAATGTCCAGCACAGCAAACATTTTTAAATGAATGTAGTTAGGGCTGAATCAAGGTGATCTGTGAAGCCTGCTCCAAAATCCTTTCTCTTGGGAAACAGAAAAGTACATACCAATACATGAATAAATATTTCTATATGCGTTACAGCTATAATTTTAACGAGCTAAGCTAGAGACACTTGTGCTATGCTGAGTTTCTATGGACTGTGAAACATGAAAATAGTGCTCAATGGTCTTCATCACATTGCTGAAAATAGAAAGAATATTAAATTTTGCATTTTGTCTTGTTTCTACACACAACACATCAAAAAGGCCACTTTTCAGAACTGTTATCAAAAAAGGTACATTATTTCTAGAAACAAGAAGGAACTGATCACGGGGCCAGGTGTCTCCGGCACTGGGAACAACTAAGTGCTCTCCCTGTTAAAGAATTTTTGCAGTAAATTTTCAGCCTGACCGGAGGCTTCTCGCCTGTTTTACATACACAGAGGAAATTATACCCTGCAGCAGTCATCCTCCACCGTCTCAGCACTTGCAAGGTACAATATGAAGATTTGAGATTCATTAGGCCACGGATACAAATAGGGGCTCATGTGGAAAGATATCCAGGAGTGGTGGTAGCATGTAAAACTTGAGAGGAGGATCACAGGCGCTGCTACTCCTCAAGCACAGAGGAACTGCTTTGGGAAAGGGTAAATCTCATTTATGCAGGAGACAGACTTCCTTGAGGGGCTTTACAAGGCTGTGAAGTACATCCCTGCAGCATCAACACTTTCCACTCTATCACAAGCTTCAACACTTTCTGCATACTTCCAAGAGAAACCCATATTTCAACCTGCCTTTAATTAATTGGACATATGTATACCAATACAGAAATCTAATAAAGCCCAGGCAAGCAGAGAAAAGAGGAGGGGGAGAAGCACATGTAACAGGCGTCAGTGACATCTCTCCGGCACTGCAGTAGTGGGGACTGTGTCAGAACCAGAAGTCTGAGACAACAGTATTTCCAGTATTTCCCCGCTTTGGAGGACATGAAACATGTAGCAACGCTCATCTATATCTTTTCAGCTAGGGTGGGGGAAAAATGGACATATCAGCATGGAAATCATTCTGCAACAAGCTTCTTCTATTGTTTTCAACCTTTCCTGCTTCCAGATAGGTGAGAAGGATGAAGACAACACTGGCCTATTAAAACCAGATTGTAAATTAAATAGTGAAGACTGTAATCTCATCTGTTTTCCACATTTGGAACTCCATATGGTTTTGCTGAACTGAAGATATGAATTCTTTTTGATTCACGCTTGTTTACCTCTATTAGCAGATTCACCCCCTAAGCACTTATGGGCAAGTGTCTCTAAACTGCATTCAACGGGGTATGAATTGGGGTAAATCAGGATTTTTCCGCTGGGTCACAGACAATAAATTACAGAGCAACTTCAAGGGTCCTCTGGATCCCAGCCTCCGCTCCAGTGAGAAATGAAGAACAATTCAATCACAGTGTTTGAGAGGGACCCATTGCAGCATGCTAGTATCATAGTTTAGGACACTCTTGATGTAAGAGCATGAAATTCATAGACATAAATTTTTTTTAATGCCATTTTATGATTCTAGCCAGCAAAAACACAGAATAATAAAGTGTTTTGCTTTGGAGACACACTACCTATTTAGATGTTTATCTTACTAACTCTCTGCTTTTGCCATGTCTACTGTAAGCTGCATAGGTACGTGTGGAAAAAATTTAACTTGCTCTAAACATTGCGGTTTTGTTTGCGGCAAGGTATTTGTGGGAATAACAGAAATAATATCAAAGGGTCATGGGCATCAACGCACAGATCATTTTCATTCTGCTACTACTTGTCTGATGCTCATTTAGTTTTTTTCTTTGCTACTGCTGCTTATCTGATTACCCCTCCTTACTTTTAGCTGTACACAGACATCTTCTACACCACCTACATTACTTTCTTCTCAGAGAGACAGGTGGCTCTTACCTTGAGGATAGCAGGTCCACAAGATTTTAGGTCCACTCTACCCCTCAGGGCTTTACAAGCATTTTTCTCTCTCTTGTGCTAACAGCTGACAGTGCTAGCACCAAGCCTGACACCGCAAGGTACCAGAAGAGGAAGAGTACCGCACCTGTACAAGAGCCCACCATGGAGATTTTCCCTGGCTATCCCCAAAATTGCAGGGACTGACATGTAGCTGTACATGAAAAGCAACATGCAGGAGAATTACAAGTTTCTTTAGAAGGTAGTGGCCATTTTTTCTTCTTTTTTTCCACATTTAAAAAGTAAAGATGCTTCGCTTTTTAGTATTATCTATCAATGAATAACCTATACTATTGTTTTGTACAATATCATTTGCTTAAGACTCCACTGCATTATATCCTTGTGTGCATGCACGCACACAAACATACTACTAGGATTTTATTGAGATACATGCTAGCTAAAAACATCAGAACTGCCACTACTTTGAGAGCTTCAATTTTCTTTCCTTTCCTCTTCTTCTCATTTGCTTCCAGGCACCCTGTAACAAATGTCTTCAGAACTTCATCTGTTCCTCAGATATTCTGCAAATGTTTTACATGTATGCAAATTTGTCCTCTGCTCTATGGGATGAAAAATTCCCACCATGTTTTTTTCACTAAATGCCAAAAAGCTCACCTTATGCTTATGTTGGCAATTGGTTCCTTGGAAAGATCTGCCTTTGCAACAGGTAAAAAACCTTTCTAGCAACACAATTCAGCAACAGCATTGAAAAATTAAGAGACAACAAGCAGGAGCAAAGGACTTAGAATCTGAAAGAAATCCCAAACCCAGAACTCCATTAAATGGTAAAACTTGAGTGAACCCAAAGTAATGATGGAGCACAAAAAGAGATGATATGAACTGGAAAAAACACAGGCACTGGAAAACAACCATAATTCCCATAATTTTCCAATGGTCCTGATTATTATAATCTGCACCTCCACAGTATTATTCCACTAATGCATTATCAAGTACAGCAGTTTTGTCTTGTTTAGTTTGGAACACAGCTGTTGCGTTAATTGAGCCTAACAGCTAATGTGATCATTGGTGCTTCTTAGACCCTAGCTACAGAATACAGTAGGGAAATGAAAGCTGGGATGATATAATTTCTTTTTTACTCCTGCAAAATGATTGCTATAAGCTGCAAAAAAATAGCTCTTCCCTTTACAGCAGGACCATCCCATAGGAGATAAGAACAGAGTTTTCACCTTTTGTAAGGAAGCGTGACACTGAGGACAAAGGAAACATGAATTTTCACACTACGATCTTAAGGTCCTTCTGCATGGCTTTGTAGTTCTTGATATTTTGCTAATGACATAGCAAGGTTTTCACCTGATCAGTCACTAAAATCTAATTCTGACCAAGAAAGTTCACTCAAGAATCCGGAATGTATCTATATTTTCTTGGTTTGGGCCATTCAGGATGTTTGGAAGGTAGAAGAGACCAGCATCTGACTCTGCTGCCCCTCCTTTCCGACGATTCATACCCGATAAACAGGACTGGAAATACACTGCCAGAGATCTGTGCTCCCTCACCCGTAGTCACGGAGCAGTCACCTTGGCTCCTGTTGTTCCTGCAACAGCAATCAAACCTGCTGACAGCAGCTGCCTTCAGACTGCAGCACGTTTCTGCTTCCCACAAAGCAAATCCGTGCTACTGATACTTGGAAGCATGGACTCTTAGGATACACTGATACCTGAACAACCAAGAGATCACACCCTTCAGGACTTGACTCCCGCCCAGGTAACACAGCACACCTTAGATCTTCCCACAGCAGGATGTCCTTTCAATATTACTTAGGAATATATCAGAAGACAGGGCAGATGATGCTAGTAGGCAGTCACTTGCAGATATCCCGACACACGAGAGAGCGCAGAGTGATGGAAAGAAACAATAATCAAGACAGCTGACCTCAGACATACTGGGGAAAGACATCTGAAATTGGAGCAAAGCTCTTCTAGAGATGATGGGTTGGGGTGGCAGTCTGGATTGTAGCTTCTTAGCCGTAAGGCAGAGACAGAGAACAAGATGTGAAAGGGTAGAGAAACAAGGCCAAGAAAACAGAGTTCTGACGTGAGGAATACATGAGGAGAGAAGCAGAAATACACAAGAGAACTGCAAAGGAAAATGGGCAGTGAAAGGGACAGAAAAGCAGAAATGTTCAGATCCAGATGGTCCTTGTCCAGCTCTGTGGGCTTTTGCCACCTTCTGCTTCCCGTACTGTCTGTGGCTGCACTGAAAGTATTCTGCAGCCAAGATACAAACCAATCCGTAAGGGATTTCCTACAGGCTTTAATGGCAGCATACTTTCCCTAGTGAGTAGGGCTCAATGTTCAGAATGAACATCATTTTGATGCCTTTCTTCAAACAATGATTTATGGGATCTTAGCTGTTTGTGCTCTATCAGTATTTTCTTGGGCCAAGGGTGGAGCACATCACCTGTAGTATCGTTACTGAATTAACACTTGTAATTACTACTACTAATAATAATCTTGAAGCCATTTGCCTATATAATTAGCCTCAATCTTAAACTTCTTTCAGTTACTCTTGGCAATCATGGCTGAACGCAAAGCACAGAGTGGGCAGGAATCACTCCATCAATTTTGTTGTGCTTTGGCTCCAGTACAAGCTATGAGGAATGCTATTAATAAACATCTTAACCTGTAGACAGCTGTCATGCAAAAGAATTTATTATGCTGTTGAAACTGCACAGATGACAATATATAAGAAGAAAGAATAGGTTATAAGTATTGCATATGCTTGGAAAAAAATGTTGTGCCTTCAAGAAGTATGAACACCTCAATCTGTAGCCTGGCTCCTGAGTTTTGCAAGATCACTCGCTGTTGGTTTTACAAACAGAAAATGATTGTTGTGGGGTAGAAATCAGACAGAACATAGCATAGGACATATTACAAGACTTAAAATAGCTTTGCACTTAGATATTTTCCATGGATGATAAAGAAGGGTAATGGATTGTGACTGACGTGTCTGTGACCTTCTAAAAGCTCGTCAAGTAGCTTTTAAGACCAAGAGAATATTCTGCTCTGCGTAGTATCATAGAAAGAACTTCATTTTGTTAACTAGCTCTCCTTTCATTAAAACTAAAAGAAAGAAAACCTAGGTAGATAAGGCGGGGGGCGGGGGGGGGGGAATTTCAGTGATTTAACTACAAGATCTCATTGAAACTTTTGCATGCATGATCTATCACTATTTGCTTTGCATACAACATGGAATTCTTTGCAATGGGTCAAACTGATCAGGAAAAAAGGGAAAGATTACACAAGATATTTGTTGCCAAAATGTCTCAGATTCTGGATGGACCTTTGAATTTTGATTTTTTTTTTTTTCCCCTGCAGAGGATTCAAAGAAAATTAAGGTGCTGAACAGGATAATGAGATAGAGTGGTAGCAAGGGAGAAGAGAGCATATGTTCATTTATTTATAACAATATTGCAAAGTGTTCAACATATTTAAATCAGTGAGGCACAGATTCACCATGTAATTTAATTAGCACTTATGGTAGATACCATCAATGTTTCTAACGCACACTTTCTATTACATGCAATTATAAATAGGGTGCTTATTTATAACAGCAAACTGACCAGAAGATGGCCCCATAGTGAATACAATGCAACTTAAAATTCACTCATGGGAATAGTCTGATGTCAAAAAGTGCAAGCTCTATTTATCAATCCCAAAAAGTGCATTAGGTAGGTCTCTCTGAAGGGGTAAAGTATTTGTCATTGTAGCGGTCCAAATTATTTTAAAATTCATTATGAAGTAGATTGAGCAGATGCATAGATAATCACCAATCTACTTTATTTCCTTAAACTTTAAAACCAGAATAACTAACGCTAGTGAAAATCTGATCCTATTCCCATGTTGTGTTTTTAAAAATTTGGTTTTCCCCAGGAAAAGAAATCTCAGTTTCAGGGGCTGACCCAACAGTCACTGATGAAACCCATAAAAAAACCTCCTGATAAATTCACTGGATTTTGATTCCTGACCTCCTCCGGTGTGTCCTCGGAACAGCAGAGTCACAAACTTGTGCCTTCATTTCCCCTACAATTGACTAGAAAGAATCAAAAACCATTTCACAGCATTTATGAATGTGCTTCTTCCTTTACAACTACTATCCTGGGAAGCAGACTGTACATCTGCTATCACCAATGAAAATAAATAGATGCTCTTTCCTAGCTGGAATGGCACATGCCACTATTCTTCAAGCTTTGTGCATGAGCAGGACCACTCTTTTTTTGTGTCAACCAGTAGCACTGCCCAGAAAACAAGAGTGCTACATGAATGTGCTCCTATCTGGAAATAGGAGACATAATAAGCTATGAATCACAGTAGCTTTATACTTCAAGTAGGTGAAACTGCTGACTACAACAGCAGTCTTTTTTTTTTTTTTTCCCCGAAAAAGTAGAGGATTTAAAAAAATTATTTGAGCAAAAAGAGTTTAATTTGACTGGAATCAATTATAGCACTCTTTACACCACAAGTCCATAAAGCTCTTTCTTACACATGTACAGAAAAAAAAAAGGTGCATGGGAAGGGTTTTGACTAAAGGCATGGCACCATAAGATCCGATACAGCTTCATAATATCACTTAAAATTAAATCACTGTGTAAGCATATAATGTAGCTTATTCTGAATATTAAGGTACATCACTGTTCCACATTATAGATCCAGAGAGAGCTGGGAGGAGTAGAAGGTTAATCCGGAGAAGTTTGAAAGCAACAAGAAGATGACTTCTTGCAATTGATGAAAGCCAATGGAAAGATGAATTTACTTTCATCACACCATTTCTGTTTAACAGAGGCGTTTTGCATGGACTGAATGGGTACCAGTGTCCTTGGGAAGCCATAAGCCATGACAGGTAAGTTAAGACAGGCTTGCACCAGAGACACAGACATGATGGCAATAGAGAGAACATAGTTTTGGGAGACACTGATGGATAGCAATACAATTTGGAATGGGTCAAGTCAGAGTACAGGGAGATAACTTGTTTTGATAGAGGACCAATTTCTTCTTGGATGCTGACAGCCAATATAAGGTTCACTTTAACATGTTACTCAATGATATTTAAGTGTTTTTTAAAAAGTTGCTGTAAGATGATAATTATGACTTGTCCTCCTTCTTACACGCACACACACACACCCCTTCACCAAGCTACATAAGATCAGAAGATCTGAACAGCCCATTTCATCAATGCTGGGAAAAGGCAAGGCAATATTTTAGCTAACTCCAGGGAAAACAAGTACTAAAACCTCCACAAACTCTTTACTGCTCAATTCTATATGCTCCATAGGGTAACCGTGTATTTCCATTGAAGCCAGTGGCCATTTGACAATTAGAAACAAAGGATTTCTTAAAGGCTCTTACTCCAGCTCCATCCCCAGCTTTTAAATATTGAAGCAGAGGTAATTAAGATTAATAGAATGTAGAGTTTCTCCAATTAAGATATACTCTAGACAGGCAATAACATAATGTTTATTCAAACAACAAAGAACAGTTCATCAATAATTATGACTTGAATCATTCATTTTAATTCAAAATCAGATAATGTTAAATATTCTGCACTCACTGCTGGGCACAAGGAACACCCTGTTGTCTAGACAAAAACTGTTCCTGAAGGAGGATGGTGAGTCACCCCAGAGCTTTTGATCAACACATCCGAAGTGTAAACAAATGTTTACTGAAATAGAAAATTCTTATCACTTGTCACAACATAATTGCAGCTGTTCAGATTTCAGGTGACAACATTACCTACCTTGAAATTTCCTAAGTCCAGATCCCATCCTGCTGTATTTCACAGCTGGTACGGTAGATTTCTAGCAGCTGGCACTGCAATTACCAAAAACACTCCATTGCCACCAAATAGGTCAGACCTAATTGCCACAGCTGCCCTTACCCTGTCATAGCAGAGAAAAAAAAAAGAAAAAAAAAAAGTCCTTTTTTTTTGCTCCATGGGTTACCACAGAAGGATGACCTTAAAGCAGCAGATGAGGAGACCTCTAGAGTGCAGAGGGTGGTAGGTTGGACCTGAATAATTCTGAAAGGAAAAACCTAATTACTACTAAATTACCCACTCCATTCCATACTTATACAGCTTTCGAGTGAAAGGCTGAAGAGTAGAGCTTTAGGAAACAACCATATTCTCATGCAGAGGGTTATAAGCATCTTGAAGGAATATACTCTGAAGTCCAACACATGTACTTTGAGGAACAGCAATCCTTCTGCATAGTGACTGTAGGCTTCAGCAGTGAAAATTTTCCCATAGCTGGTTGCTGTCATTCTGGACACAAGACCTTCTGGAGGAATGGACCATTGTTAGAAGCCTCACAGTCTCTTTGGAGTGAAAAAACAGAATACAATTCCCCTTTGAAATGAGTTTTAGAAGAAGTAGCCTGAAATAGTTAGGAGGCAGAAACTGTTAATTTTTTTATAAATGAAGACTCGTTCAGAAGTCCTCATTATGCTACGCCGTATTTATAAGATAAGGAATATGCTAGCATAAGTGGACTAAAAGAATCGTATGGGTAAAATTATAGAATTTCAGATTGCCAAACTGCCTGATTAAAATCATCTTGCTGTAGTTGACTTTGAATGTTTCCCCCCCCCCCCCCACTCCCCAATTAAAGAGAGGAAGCCTGACTTCCATATATTTAACTGATAATACTCCAAACCATTTTCCGTGATACTACAGAAAAATCACATATCTTCAGAAGCTTGAAAGGGAGTTTTGAAGAAGAAAGATGAAGACATGGAATGAAAAGACATTTGAAAGATGAAATTACCATTTAAAGATGTCAAAAAGTGAATATATGTAAAATGAGTTTCTCGATTTCTTTATGAAGCAGTCAATAAGATCAGCTTCACGTTTTCCTCCTTTGATTCTTTGAAATATGGATTTTTTTTTCCCCGTGTGATACAAGTGTTAATTTTAGGGTTCATTTAAAATTCATAAACCCAAAAATGGTAATATTTTTTGTTTGTACACTCATATGAAGAATAAGATATTTCTTGAGCAGTTCAGACAGTTGCAGACTTTATTCACTAAGATGCAGCTAGTGTTTTTATTCATTCATTCACTATCAATACCTGTAGACACCACACTTATTCTGTCACTGCCACACTTATAGTCATCACTCAACTTTTCGTGGTTATGTTTTCCTCCAAATGCTAGGTGGCAATGATGGTTTTGTGCCTTTTATTAGCATTTCTTGAAATATATTTGCTCTCATACATTTGTTCTTCAAATGAAGGGATTTGAACAGGATTTAAACAGAGATTAGTCATATATATAACTAACAAGACCCAGTCAATGACAAGATTTGGAACATGGATAAATATTCAGGGCTTGACCCCAGCAGACTGTTACCCTACATTTGATTACTGCAATCTTGGACCTTCTCTGAAGCATCTGAGGTTAACTACTATTGACAATCCAGCCTGCATGCCCAGTTGCAATGCAGTCGGTCTGGCCAAGGAGGCTGAAATTCAAGAAATACTCCACTCTACCTTGGGCACGCAACACTTGTTGAGGTAAGTGAGCATCTGGGAACATCCTGACCCTAGCCTGTAACAAGACCTTGGTGCATATCCTATTCCTGCAGGCTATGGTTTCTTCCAGAAAGAAACCAATTTGATGGCAGAAAAGCTGCGCATGCAACATGCCCCGCTCCTTACCCAAATTCATCTAATCTCAGAGTGGGTAAACCATAGGGCACAGTTACACTTGGATGTAGATTTGAAGTGACGAGCTCATTGCCAAAACAGCTGCAACACCAGGCAGGAGTTTCAAAAGCTCTGCATTAGAAGAACGGATCCTTCTGAAATTTTCTTAAGGAATTTCCTATATATTAAAAAAAACCCCAAACCACCAAACTAACAAACAAACCCACAAGCTAACTTTGAATTGGCTTCCCCTGTCACGTGTGGCCATCTAGCCACACTACTGTTGAGCAATGTTTGGTCTAGCATGCCTTGTTATTCAGCAGAGAAGCACTGGGCACAGCCTGTCCTTGGGCATCTAGGGCATCTCTCGATACCTGCCTCACTTTCTAGCGCTAAGAGAGTCCTCAGTTTTCCCAAGGTAAGTCTGTACCATCTCTCACCAACACACTCTCCAGCCATACAAGAGGGGTAGCTGTATGGACAGGTCAGAAGCAGGCCTTGTGTAAACTGTTATGCTTTAGCAAAATCTTTTTTTTTTTTTTTTTTTTTCCTTCCAAGGGTCAGCTGAGTCAAGTCAGTACAGCATTCAGAGGGGGTTGCTGCAATTCTCACCTCGCTGGCTCCACATGCAATCTCGAGGACCTCTGGACAGTTTAATGTCCATTTCTTCCTGTTATATGCTCCCCGGTCTCTAACGTGTGCCTGGTAGTGGTGAAAATGTACAACACCAACAGACGACTCCAGCTGAAGAAGACAAATGGACCTTCAACATCAAAAGCAGCTCCACCCCCAGAGACAAAAACCTACTTCATTCCTGCCTTGTTTATATAGAGGTGAAGGACTTGCTTTCCTTTGTCCCCAAAACCCCTTTATGAAATTACATCTTGGTAGTGTTTTCTTCCACAAAAGCAATGGAGAGTTTCCCTGCAAGACAGCAGCATAACTTTCTTTGAGACCTTCACTTTTCAAAACAATGCTTATGCAAGCATTCACTAAAACTACAGATACCAGAACGGAGTTACTGATAGAGTTTCAAAAGAGGTCACTCAACCATACCTAAGTAACTTTTTTAATTAAGTATTGAAGAGTGGGTAGATTACAAGAAGATGGCAGAGCAGATAGAGGGTAGCATTAGCGATGCAAAGAGAAACTGTGAAAATAGAAGTTGAGAGGCATGCTAAATACAAGACTTTTTCCAATACTACAAATTAAGAGATCAGGGAAGGGGAAAATGAGAACATTACAGGCCAGAATGATAAACTGAATCACTTAGGATGGCAAAATGCCTGAACTATTACATTATTGCATTCTCAATACATTTGCAAGAGGGAATGATAAAAAGCGGTCTTTGACCTAGCAGCCGATCTATAGTTACACAAGGCTACAAATAGCAAGATGGGAGTTTACTGAGAAAAACTCACAATTAAATGTGTGCGAGAAACCTAACACGGGCTACCTGCCTCTGATAAGAGGCAGCAATAAAGTCCCTGTGTTTTGTGCATTATTACTCCTTATTAAGCTGTATTTCTATTAGTCTCTGATGTAAGGAGACACATACATTGTGCTATGTCAGGTCATGTCAAGTCCTATCAAGTCATATGATGTAACCTGACATACTGCATATTAGTGCCAATGGAAAAAGCCTAAATGCCAAGCCGTTTTCAATAAATACACCCCATGTGCTGGTGCACAGCAAGACCCAGATGGGGCTTTATCCTGCAGCTCTGCAAAAATACCAGTCATGGTAAGCTGTGGAGTTTCAGAGAGATGGAAAAAAAATTTCATAAAACACATTCTGCAGAAGCAGACATCTATTGGTATTCATGTCCAGAGCTATTAAGCATGATGTAGAGACCCTATGCATTAAGAAAACTTAATTATCTCAGATGGATTTATTTCCAAGGCTGTTAAAATAATCCCATGCAGCTCTGCAATAAATGTGGCAATGGAAACAGCCGATCAGCTGTATTTAAGCTCAAGATGAACTTTCTCTTCTCCCCCATCCCAGGTGCTGTTACTCATTGCTGTTGCTCCATTAGCACCAAGGGTTTGTTTGGGTACATCCAAGTGACACCTGATCTGCAGAGATATAGACTGTGTTTGGGTATGACCTTTCAGCTTGGTCTACCCTTGTGCAGCCTACCCAAAATCTAGCCTGAGGAACTGCACTGATTCAGTCTCTTTCTGCATTTACGTTTCTGAGAGGTGCCCTCTTATTGTTACATGACAGCATCAGGTTCAGATGGAAAGAAGGGTACCCAGAAGTGAAAAGTATGCCAGAGGAGGAAGATAGCTCAACAACATATCAACCTGAAAAGCATCTGGGTTCACTGGCCCTGTCAGTGCGTGTACAGGCAATTATAGTAACATCGATGTTCTTTTCATCGTGCAAAAAAACTCCAACACACACAACTGAATTGTCAAGTCTTGGCAAAGACTTCCCCCACTCCTCATTTGAATGGTTTGATGAAGGGCTCAGCTATGTTCCATCACTTTCAATCATGTCCTCAATGCCTAATGGAGACATATGTAAGGAGCTGTATGGGGACAGGTGAGGGGCGCTCCATCATGCCTGTCCTTGGCCCAGCCGCTGTCTCCTGTGGGAAACAGGGTGGCAATTAGAAGCCCTATAAACAGATCATTTGTAAAAGCAGAAGGTAATTCTCTGAAGGCTAGTGCAGATCCTGTGTAATTCAGACTCACCCAACCTTGGTTTTTGCATACAGACAGAAAGCACACCCCTCATGCAGTTTGACTACGCAATATTTATACGTGAGCACTCTTTGACATGTTGTGATTCAACCCGGCAGTCAGCTAAACACCACACAGCTGTTCACTCACTCCCTCTCTGCGGGATGGGGGAGAGAATCAGAAAAAAAAAAAAAAAAAAGGGTAAAACTCATGGGTTGAGTTTAAAACAATTTAATATGACAGAAAAGGAAGGGATGATGATTATGATAATGCTGCTGCTAATAATAATAATAGCATATACAAAACAAGTGATGCACAATGCAATTGCTCACCACCCACTGACAGATGCCCAGCCAGTTCCCGAGCAGCGGCTCCTGTGCCCCCTGGCCAACTCTCCCTTTTTTTTTTTTTTTTTTTTTTTTTTTTGTTCAGCCTGACCTCATATGGCATGAAATATCCCTTTGGCCAGTTTGGGTCAGCTGTCCTGGCTGTGTCCCCTCTCAGCTTCTTGTGCATTCCCAGACTCCTTGCTGGCAGGGCGGTAAGGGAAGCTGAAAAGTCCTTGACTTAGCGTAAGCATTGCTCAGCAACAACTAAAACATCAGTGCGTTATCAGCATTATTCTCATCCTAAATCCAAAACACAGCACTATATTTGCTACTAGGAAGAAAATTAACTCTATCCCAGACGCAAACAGGACAGCCATTTCGGCATTTATGTTGACTTAAAGGTGCAGTGAAGAAACAAAGAGATCAAAGCTCATCAAACTGATTGCTTGCATAACATAGTGGGACTGGAGTATGCATCACTTGGAGAATCACAGACAGGTGGAAAGCCTTGGCAGGTACAAGCCTTCAGTCCTTTCAAAGACTGTCAGCACCTTTTCAAAGAGAAAAGGATAACTAAAATACACCGCACAGAGCCTTCTTCCTCATCCATATTAAAAGCTGCCCCACAGGTCTTCACCACGTAGTTACTTTTTTATAGAGCATTCAAAGAGGATAACAATACTTTTGTCCTAAACTTTGTCATGAACAGAATTCAACTACTTCAATAATGCTTTAAATATTTAAATAGTATCGCTTAGGAGAATTTTATTGAGGGTAAGCATCTGCTCCTTACAAGTTGCTCACTGCCTAAGCAAACACCTTTCCCAGCCGCTTTTTAGAACCAGTTGGAAAGGGCCAAAGGTGAATTTTGGCATTAACGATGATTTATTCACACAAAACAGTTTAAATGCAAGCAATATATTCCTGTCATGCAGACAGCTGACAAAATGTCAGTCGCCTTTATCAATTGTTTCAGTACCTCCTGTCAGCTGCCATCAATCTTTGAAATAAACACCATAAATAAAACTGCATAGGCAAATGGCTGCCAGATAAACCAAGGGTTAAGCACATTTCACCTATTATGCAATTTCATGCCAATGGTTGTTTTGATAAGAGGCCTAAATTCAAAGTGAAAGCAGAGCTTCAGCTGGAGAGGAGGCAAGGCACATTGTGGTAAACATACATAGGATTATTTTATTTTTTAATATGCCCAGCAGCAAAGTATCCTTTAGCCACCTTGGTCTCACCATCTGGTGGACTGACCACAGCAATGTGCTCCTGAAGCCTGCCCTGTGCCCATGCTCCAGAGCAAAACCTCACCCTTGTCTTGGGCTGAGCAAAGAGGGAGAGAGGGACGTGAATTAGAGATACAGAGGGTGGCACAGCTGAAGGGGACGGTGCAGCTCAGCTGGGTCTGCAGGACCACGAAGGTCAGGTGTGATAGGGGAGGCACCAGGCTGTGCCCAGCTGATGGCCTCGCCCCACTTGCAGACCCCCAGAGCACGCTCCCCAGCTGCTTGGACCTCCACCTCAGACCTCCTGCACCACCCAGGGGTCCCCACCAGACTGAGAAGACCAGTCCCAAGCCCTCCCTTATATACTCACCTGAAGGAGCGGGGTCAGGGGTGAGGGAATGCCCCTTAATGCTGCAGGGGCCATTTCTCACTTGCCCAGCCAGTCTGCCCAATTTGTGCATTAGGGGCGTGAGGAAGACCAGTCCCCCATGTGCGGCAGAAGGTCAAGATGGGAATTAACAGTGGAGGGAAAAAAAAAAAGATAAAAAAGGGACCTTTTAGAAGTGTCTTATTTTTTAAACCTCTAGCAAAGGTGCTGTGAGAAAAAGGTGAGGCCATAGCTCTCAAGAACATAAGCAAGGAGATAAGTTCATAGTACAATACATACAATAGAAGCATTTTATATCTATACCCTCACATCCATCAGCAGCCATCAGGTGCTCCTTTCCTAATTCTTTATACATGAGTCTTGGTACAGAGGAAAAAAAAATAAATCTGTTTTCTTCCTGTCACATCTGCCATCTTTTCACTATCACATAGTCAACACAGAGAGACACAAAAAATAAATGGTGGGATAGCATCTCCTTTCAAAAGCAAGGAGAACATTATAACAGCTAACTACCTCTACAGAGGCAGACTGCAAACCTGTCTGCAGAAAGCAAATCCTGAGTGTAGTTTGCCACCCTCCTCCTAATTTCAAGCCCCATGCATATTTTGTTTCCACCTTACAGAGTAATATCTAGTTATTGGCTGAGTTGCCAATTGTCTTTTAAATCCTTACAGACGTCATTGCACATCTCCCAACCTAAATAATAAAAACATCCTGCAGAGTATGACAAGGATCTATTGTTATTGAGGGGATTGATGTAGCAGTGCAGAAACCCTATGATAAAACAGTCTTAATATCCAACTTAATATTATAAGGATTACCAAACCGTACTGATTTCAGAGACTTCCCCCCACCCTTTGCCTTTTCAGGCTGTGGCTGTAACACGCTGGAGCTGTTTAAATGTCAATGGCCCCAGAGTTGAAAGTGGCACTGCACAATTGTCCAGCTGCAGCTGGAGGCTGCAAGAAGCAAAAGGAACAATATTTTTCCATGGGATGATTAGCTCTTAGATGTTAGGAAGGATGAATAATACTCAGCGCTCGCATCTTAGCCCCAGCAGGGTTAAGTACCTTATGGTCCTTGAGTGTCTCGGAAGAGAAGTCCACTAAACACTTTTGAAGGTGACTGCACCTATGGGTAGGAGAGGGATAGTTTGAAGGCTAGTCACTCAACAAGGCTTTTATTTCATGTGAATACAGGTGAAATGAAGATCAAGAGTGGTTGTGATAAAAATCAGGAAACAGAGTGCCCATTTAAACTGGTCTGGAAATATTTTCTAAGGTCCAGATCTGGGTATATTGCATATTCTTTCCCTACAGCAGGTGGGAAAGCGAGCACCAAGCACAGGAGGTGCTTGCATTCCATAAAGTCCCTGAACAACAGGGATAGCAGGGCTGCGCTGTGCAGCAGACATGCCTTTTGGCTCGCTCACAGCCAGAGAACAACAGTTGTTGCGAGTCCTGCAGACCTGCTCAAGGATGAGATAAAGAAGAATGTTGTGCAATCATAAAGGACACTGATAACGAAAGGACAGTAAGTATGATGCTAGAAATGTGCAGCATGGCTGCATCATACACTGGTAGCTGCATTTTGAGCTAGACAAAGGATCAGCACAGCACCGGCTTTGGTTCACAGTTGGAGAGATGTGGAAGATAACCCCTGCAGAGCCATGGAGCCTTCCAGAAGTACAGATTATCCAGTGGATATCTAAGCTCAAACATGTCCTGGAAAGGATGTTGTAGTCCTCAGAGGGGTTACAACTGTTTTTAGGCATTATACCTTCTGGCTTCTCTGGACGTGACCAGTCTGGTCCTTCTGGCAGTTCCTAACCTCCATGAAACCCAGCATCTACTCCAAAGCCTGAAATATTCGAACACGATTCAGAGAGCTTTTTATGGCAAGCCCAATTCCATCCTTGGCGCAGCTGACGGGACTAACCCGGGGGGCCTGGAAAGCCTGCAGTGCCACAGAACAGTCACCCATGAGTCCTTAGCGCACACAGGCACGCTTCTGGTGCGCCTATCTGACTGTCGTACGTGGAGGCATCCCTTAGGCAGAACCGGGACCTTTCCGCCCCAGCTGGAGATATGTTTGGCTTGATTTTGCAGCATCATTTTGGCAGGATTCCTTTGGCCCATCTAAGTGCAGATTTGGAGAGGAGACACAACATGTGTCTCCTGGTCCAGGGAAAAGCCAAATTCCCTTTTCCGTGGATGAGTTCTCTGATTATTATTATTATTATTTCTATCTTTTGCCTGTAAAAATCAGAGTGAAACCCCGGTCCCATGGAAACCAATAGCAAAACTCTTACTGATGTCAACACGGCCAAAGTTTCCCCTCTGGTTTTCCAGCTGTTTTATACACCAGTCTTGCCAACTTCATTCCCTCAGACCTTTGCAGCATTACCTACATAATAGAGCGGAACTTGCCATATTGCATTTGACAGAGTTTTCCCCCAGTGTCCTGATCATGAATCATCATTCAGTATCCTAGTATCTGTTTGCTAATAGCAAATGAAGTTGCCTGACATAGATTGCATATTATACCGCGTTATTTATGTCAGGTAAAAATTTGCTGCGGGAATTGCTAATTGGAAGCACAGCTACTGTCTGTTTTTTCCCTCTAGGCAGACTGGCAGGCAACATAAAATTGAAAAGGGGACCATTCTCAACTATCCATGCTTGGTACGACCCTTCTTCTTTTAAAAAAAAACTTCTCCCGCTTGCTGGGTCCTTGTGTTCCCTCCTACAGTACATTGCCATCATACAGTCCTGACACAACTTGTTTCTGTGTTTTGGGAGCACGAAGTGATGAAAGCATTTGGCAGCAGGGGTGGCACGGCCTCTCGTGTGTCCTACAAGAAAGGCAATCGGCCAAGTCCGGAGCTCCAAGCCCGGAGAGGAAGTCAGGTGTTTGTGCACATCTGGCACTTGCAGCTGCCAGAACAGCAGGAGGGAAGAACAGGGGTTTCCAGATGTGCACTTCAAAGCCAAGCATGATGTTTTTTCCTAAGCGTGCAAGAACAGACTTCTCCCTTTAGAAAAGAATCATGGTTCAGATACCATCAGACTGGGTGTACAATCTGTCTCTCGTCCAAAGGTTGACCGGTATACCACATTAGCACTTCCTTTTTATGAGTGTTTGAATTACCAGAGAGATTCAAGAATACCCCAGAGAAAAAAAATGGAGCTTCTGATACCAAACGTTATTCAAGCATTATGTTCAGCCTCCATCAGGACCACCAGAAACAAACTCTTTCCAGTTACGTACAACGGATTTACATGCTGAATGCCCGAAAGAATTAAAATAGTTTACCTATGCATGCTGCCTGGAAAGTATATAATTCCTTCATACGCTTTTAACAGAAGGGTATAACTAAAAGTTTTGAGATGACAAATATCTTTATGACTGGAGTTTTCATCATTAAAAGGAAAATGGTTAAGAAATAATCTTTGTAAATTTTTTTTTGGCCATAATACAGCCTCTCTCCCCATGCTGGTAATTGAATTCCATGAAATTAAGGACTTAATCAAGTAACTAAACAAATCCTTGTATATTTAACAGACAAGCTATATTCTTCACTTATTAGAAGTACAATTAAAAATACATAAAATTTTCATTCTTATTACATTTAATTGGTAAGGTCAATGCCAATTATAGTATAGGAGCACTTTTACTCCAGTTTAAAGTTTTATCTCCTACATTAGTTTTCATTAAGGTGTTAAATGAAAAGAAATCATTATTAAAGAGAAATTGTCAGCGAACCAAGCAGGCAGTGTCTGTTAGTATTGTCAAATGCACTTCAGGGAAATTGTTCCCATGGACTCAGCTCTTGTAGCAATTATCGGGGGATGGGGAAAAGGGGTCTGGAAAATTCCACACAACACTTAATATATATCTGTTGGACCTAATATCTGATTTAATATGAAAGACAAAAAAAATAACATTAACAACAAGATAAAATCCATTCTCACCTTTCAGACAGCATAATTGGTGATCTTAAACGAAAGGGAAAATAAGTACCTGACATGGAGAAGGTTACAGAATATGACAGCTTTAATCTGTTATTTTATTTCTTCTAGAAATGTTTCATTTACACTTGTAAATAAAAATAAAATGGTTTTGTTCAGAGACTAGGTGGGCCAGAGGAAAGTTAACATGCAGCAGTAGAGAGTCTTGGACCACGCCTGAGACGGAAACAAAGCAATAACAACTTGAAATCATTCCAGCCAGACATGATACTGCATTCCAAGATCAAGAAATTGTGTGCACATCATTAAATATGCATATTAGTTAGTTAAATGAAGGTTGGGAATAAGACCTAGAGCTAGACAGGACCTGTGGAGCCAGGGCTCAGGCAGATGTCACTGCATTGATTATACTTTGGCAATATGTCAAGCTCTATTAAAAATTAAATTAAAGAAAGCTCAACGTGTTGCCCAAGTATAATCACCGCAGTGACACCTGTCCAAACGTGCGTGTGCCTGAAGGCACAGTGCCCAAAGTGCTCCTGGTGTGTCACTGGGGACAGGGTGTTAATTCCAAGATGAATTGCGTGCAGCCGGCAGAGAAGAGCGTACCCGATCTGAATTTCCAGCCCTCAGAGCTAACTGCTTCTCTGCTCGGATAAATACTGGGAGCTGCGCTCCAGCCATCACCACCTCTTGAGTGGGGTAGGGACACCAGCTACCTGAAGGACCTAATCTGTCTCTTCCTCCCTTCCATCCCAGAATCATCCGAATTACTGAATTCCAGGCACGGTACAAGGCAAACATGGCCAACATCGTACAATTTAAGGGCTTAAGAATGGGTGGGCTGAAATAATGTTGAGATTTAAGTTTACTCTGACTGGTTTCACTCTTACACCTTAAATGGCAAAGGCACCTAAAGTTGGCAATACCTGCCCCCACTTATCTTAGATATACACAGAAATGAATGCAGTACTGATGCTGCTGCACTTACCTATAATTTAATTTCTAATACTAAATGTCTACATTTTAAATACATAGCAGTCCTAGGAATATTGCCCTACAGCAGCAAGGAATTTCTTAAAAAGCTGCTGCTCTTTTCATTCCCTGGTTAGAGACAGTGGGAACAGCTACTGTGAAGCTGTCATGTCTCTAATGACAACCTGAAGACTTATATGAAATGTATTGTGTTAACTGTGCATATATTTCTGCACAGAACAAAGCTTGCCAGCATAACTGCCCTTATTAAAAAAAGAATTGAGTACAAAATGGAAGAGCCATTATAGCTGCCTCTGTTAGGGACTGCTGCTACAAATTAAGAAAAAAAAAAAAAAAACAAAACCAACCCTCCGAATCACCCATGTCACTTCTAGACAGTAGCCCGTGGGAATGCTCAGCTCAGCAAGCAGTAAGGCAGTACATTATGTCTAATGGAGAAGAAAAAGATAGTGAAGCTGCACAGCATTTCCAGGGGAAACAGGAATGATAGGAAAGAGAAGGAGTCATATGGTAGAGACAGAAAAACAGGAAAGTTCAGGCTGGAGTGGAAGAAAAAAAGTGAAAGGTGATTGGAACATGAAATCAGGGCAGATACAGAGATTAAGCAAAGTGAAATAATACTAATTGTTAAAAAAAATATTTAAATATGATGTTAAATACAGCTAAAACTAGTGCTTTCCAAAATGATCTTTTTCAGGCAAATATTTTTTGCAATTGTCATAGAGTATTAGGAAGTTGGACGTAAAGGTCTTCAAGACCACACTAAAGCTCCCATTAAGAATGCCACCACAGTGTTGTGACAAGTGTCATCTCATGTTATCCTTACTGTCTCCAAATTCTTGGTGTGGACGCAATAAAGTAGGGTTTGATGACGTGCTGGAGTGCAGAGTTACATTGCGTAAGGTTTTCCGTAGGGTCTGTGTGCCCCCCCCGGGCTCTGGGTCAGTTTTGGATCTCTGAGCACAAAGCACCGGAGATGAGCTAAGACCACTGGAAGGAAGGTCATCATCTCATCTCATGACTACTGTCGGTGTGGGCAGATAAAGTAATTCACAGATGGGATATACCCCACACCTTGCGTGATACTTCCCTACTGGAAGATCTCAAATATCTGATATTACTTGGAAGTAGTATGACAGAGGGAAGAGGACTCCAACATGAGAAAAAATAGGAAAGTTTAAATCAGCCAAATGTGGCATTCATTTGTAGTAAAAGTTACTAATGCAGAGGACTGAATCAAAGCTTTGAGTTATTTACATCCTGTGTTTGTGACTTTTTGCAATATTTAGGATTTGGGATGACCCTCTCCTTAAAGTCAATTCCATTTCACCAAAGCCCCAGTGGCTGCAGCTTTTGTCAATGAGAGGGGACATGCCATATCAGCCTGACAGCCAGGTCACATCCTACAAACACCCCCTGATGATCTCCCTCTTTGTGCAGAACAGCAAACGTCAATGCAGCAGGACGGCAAAAATTGCACTACTGCTGCATAAGCTGTATTTGGCCAGACAAAAACTTTTAGTCTTTGAGATTACCAACTTGACATCTTCATGGGTATTGAATTCCATGAAAAACAGAAATAAAAGTACTTCCATGTCCTCCCTTCTGCCCAGCCTGTATCAATGGACAGATACCTTTGCTTTGGTATCATGGGTCTCTATGAATTCAGACAGGACTTTCCTGACTTTTGATTTATGAAGCACTGAACACACAACCTCTATGAACTCATCATGGGTTTTTGCCAAAAGAATGTAAGAACTCCTATCAATTATTGCTTATCCAATTACTC
The DNA here is from genome assembly GCF_028858705.1 of Grus americana. NCBI lineage: Eukaryota > Metazoa > Chordata > Aves > Gruiformes > Gruidae > Grus > Grus americana. The sequence goes on from NC_072854.1 coordinate 109,420,202, forward strand.
AAGTATTTATCATGACAACTTCTCCCTGGTCCATGCCTGGACTTTCATGCACAGAAATAGGAACACTCTTTCCCCCTCTAAGTTTTAGCTCCGAATTTTATTTATTTTTTTTTTTAAATCAAGTTAGGTTTGGAACATGACAAACTTGCCACAGGGGCTGCATTTGAATATTGTCTAAACTCCTGGCAGGTAAGTATCAGGTGCAAGTGCTCCCAGTTTGCTTTCTTGCTTTGTAAGAAGGTTTGCTCACAGCTGCCTCCTCTACCACAAGTGAGAGCTCACTCCTTCTGTTTCATCATAAGCAAGAGTCTACCACTAACAAATCCTATACTCAATATAAGACCTAAAATTTACTAAAAAGAATGTATAACTTAAATAGGGTCAGGGAAGATAAAATGCCTCAATACACTGACTTTTTTATTCTGCTCTGCATCTTCAATACCGCAAAGTGCTTCAGAGCAATTCGGCTCTCAGAACAGTTCGCTTACTGTGCTGGTATTAAAAGTTAAAATATAGAGGGTGCAGATGACAATGCATAAGAAAACAAAACCTATAACTGGATGCCAATTTTGAATCTTCGTCTGGCAAAACGAATTGAAATGGTAGAGGACTGAAAAGGTACCATATAAAATATGCCAGTAGGCATTTTACTGCTTGAATATTAATGGGGTTTCTTTTTTGCATTTATGTAAGTTCTTCAAAGATTTATTCTCTCAATTACCAATCAAAAGAACTCATAAAGGTAAAGTCGGTGGACCATGAAGGATTAGAGCTGTCTGCTAAGAAAGATGCACACTTGGCAGGCCCTGTGCATTAAACAACCCCGTGTGACACCAATCCTTGGCCCATACGATGGCTGACAAAGTTGTTTATCATGAACTATTTTGATTTAAAAAAAAAAAAAGTCAACCCTCCCACATACACCCCAGCACCCCTAAGAAACCCCCATATAGTCCAGATTTTAGTTAAGATTTTGCCTGTGAAGACTGATTCTTAAATCCTGTTTATGGGAACCCAGGAATTCAAGCCAATGAAAACTGAAAGCTAAAGGCTGACTAGATTTTTCTTCCCCATTTTTCTTTTTAGTAAAAGCCGAAAAGACTAGTAATGTTATAGTAGCTCCTGCATAAATTTAGTCTGAGAGTTACTTAAATATATGTTCAAGCAATGCTTAATATACACATTTAATTTGGGGAAATTTTATATGTTTTCTATTAAGGAATTTTCGTTTTCTTTCTTGGGTTTCAACAAAGCAATTAAGGATGTTAGATTCAAGCATAAGAGTACCTCATTTACTTAAAGGCTAAGTGGCAAGCCTGCTTTATGGGCTACACAACTGGCATGCCTAAATTTAAACATATTTCATTGGACTGGGGCTTGCCCAGGGAAGCAGTCTATATGTTGAGTTATTTTTGCTTTTCCTAATGCAAGTCTGCCATTTTCCATGGAGGATAAATTCTTCAAGAACACTGAGAGTCAAGGAACAGCTGAGAAATTTCAGCCTCTGGAAATCATCTACTCCACCCCCTTGCTCAGAGCAAGGCCAGCTAAAGCTCAGGGCTGTCGGGTTTTGAACATCTCCAAGGATGGAGACTCCACAGCCTCTCTAGGCACCGTGCTCCAGTGCTTCTTTAGAGACTATTTGCTCTTAGAGGCAACGAATACATAATCTAACAGGGACATATCCAAAGCTGTTTGACTGTTACTTATTTAGCTATTATTTTTAATGGTTGTCTAGGAGCTTCGTGGCTGCTGATCACAATCGATTATAGTTTGTTATGAACTCCTATATAAAAATTGCAAGCATATGAAAAGATGGTCCAGTAATAAATACTACGCATGCTTCTCCCTTCCTTGAATTGCTACTAATTATTTGTAAACAGCCCTAAGTACTGTATCCAGAAGAAAATTCAAGGTGAACCAACCGGGCAGGATATTTTCATACCAGGCAGGAATTTAGCTAGGATTCAAATGTTCAAATTCACTCACTTTTGGAAATACCTGGAAATACATAAATCCTCAGTACATTACCTACTTGTCTCATAAAATACACGATGCCTCGATGAGCCAAAAAAAAAAAAAAAAAAAAAAAAAGGGCTCTGGCACTACACAGGGTTTTTAATCCAACAGAAAGTACTACCTCGTGGGTTACAAAATTATTTTCTGTGGAAACGTCCACAGTGCCGGAGGCAGCACAGCACAAACTCTTCCACTAGCAACATCTTTGCTAGCACTTTGCCAGCTATCGGTGCAGCTATCCTGCTTTTTGATCAGAGCTAGCACCTCGGCATGACATTGCATCATGCCACTGGGCCGCTCAGCAGAGGAAAGCTCCAGCTTGAGTGAGTCACCATGACGCGTCGTTGAGCAGCGTAGACTTGCCCATTGACACCAGCGTTCCCCCACAGGCCACTAGTCCCATAAACCCCCTTGCCTCCTTTCCCGGAAAGTCTGCCTTTGAATTAAGTTCGTGGCTTTCTGAATACATTGCTCTTGGCTTGTTATAAGAGAGTGATAATTAGAGGAATTTTCAGGTCACTTTCTGTAGTTCTGCCTATATGATCCTGCCCAGATCCACAGATCCTCGGTTCCTCCTTCGCTGTGCCAGGCACGGAGCTGTGATGAATGTGATTCCAACCTCATTTCATACATCCTTCCGACAGGCAGCAATATAAACTTTCCTCAGAGATTTTAGTCATAAATCAAGAGGCAGTGTGGTCTGGTAAATGTAGCACTGGACAGGGACTTGGGAGATTTGGTTGTCACTTCATTTCCCTATACCTATCTCCCTTTCCTCATTTATTTTGTTCATAAAACCATCGGGTCACTCCTAACCACGTACTATGCATAGCAGCTTTACATACATAAAATAGAGTTAGCATTACTTCAATAAGTACAATATTTATCATTAAGATAGTAAAAGGTGCTGAACTATGTAACATTTAGAGATAATAAATACCTGAAAAACACAATTTTATCATAAAGTCCATTCACAGAAATTTTTCCTCTTGGTAACTGGTGTCATAATATCCTCCCAGTCTAATGATGGTCTTTGCTATGTTGAAAGGATCCACTCCATATTTATGTCCCTTTTTCCCCCAAGAAGATCTTTAAAGAGCTATTTGTCAAATTGTGCTAGAGAAGAGCAGTACTTTAACTATTTCATCACATTAAGTAGAATTCTAAAGTAATATAATTTTTTAAGATAATGGAGGCTTTTTTCTTTTCCTGGGAAAGAATAGAAAGAAACTAGCATAATTTTTTTCACTATTTTTTTGGCCAGCATTTTCCCCCTCTTTTATTATTTGGAGCATCGTTACTGATGATATGGCAGGCAACATATTGCTGTATTAACAAGGTCACTCAGTCACAAAATCCCATTAGTGGTGAAAATGACAGAACTGAGTTGTGTAGTGACAAATAAGGCAAGTTCTCACCTTGTGTGTAGAAGGTCTCAGGTTCAAATTTATACAATGTAGAAGTGGAAGAAAATGCATCTGCAACTCACGTCCACTCTGCACAACTCATACAGAGGTATCCTCAGCTTTCTTACTTAGACAAGGAAAATTCAATGATGGCAGTAACTTCTTTTGAGTTATACTTATAAAAACTTTATATGTAACTATAAACGCTACAGAATATTGAGCAAAAAAAACCCCCTCTTTCAATGTTTGTGCATTATACCAGTACGGTCACAGATCTTATAGCAGGGAGTGTAGCAAGCAAGAGATCCATAATTCAATTAAAGCAGGTATTATACAAAAGCTTTGCTACCTAATGGAAAGACGAGATAACAACAGCTTAGGCACAGCCCCCAGCAGAGGTCTAATCTGTGCTGCCGGCAAACCTCTCCAAATTACAACTCCTTCCATGCTTCCTCCTGGCTCTTGTCCGTAGCAATACGGCTCTGGCTTTTACCGCCGGCACAGGGCAGCATCCTCCTGCACCGGCTCACCTGGGTGGCTTGGGGATGAGGGACGGGAGCCCCACCAAGCCCCACTGTGGACCAGTGCCCCGAGGGAGCTGCGTCACCCAGCACCCCCAGCCCTGGGAAAGCTGGAGGGGTAGGACGGGGTGAGCAGCTGCACCCGGATACGGGTTTGTAATCAAATGGCATGAAAAAAAAAGCAGGCACCACAAAGAATAGTTAAACTGGTAATAATTCAATGGGAAAACGCAAAACAGATTAAACCCTCCTGCAGCACTGCTCTCTTCTTCAAAATTCGCAAGTTCCACAGACTGAAGAACTCATGAAAAAAAAAAAAAAAACAAACCCTGATCAGAGTCTTGATTAGAGCTAGATGAAAAGGCAAGCTGCCTTTCCTGAATTCCTTGTCATATCTCTATTCCCTACAAATTTTCAAGGAATTTCTCAGATGTGCAACTGTGCTTTCAGAAAGCTTTTTTTCCCTGTTTTTAAATAATTATCCTTTTTTTGTCTTTGTTGACAAATGTAATAATTCTTGTTAGAAAAATATGTTATATTAATCCTTTAGTTTAAAAAGATGTTCTTAAGAAAAATGTTTTAATTATAGCTGTCACTCAGCTAAACATTAATATTTACTGGGGTGTAAAAAAAAATAAAAATCAAGATTACTATAAAATATGATCCCCAGCTAGGAAAGCACTTTGTTACCCTCGACTCCTACTGACTCCATCTGAAATCTATTTCAAAGACATGGTCCAGCAAGTCCAGAAGGACCTCACAACTGAAGAAACCTACCTACTTCTAGGATGCTCATTTCTCCTGTGTCTCATGAAGAGACAAGACTATATGGTCCAAGCCTTACAGGGACTCCAAATTCCTACAGAATTTTCCACCCCAGGATCTCGCTGAACTTTACTTCTCAAGAAAGTAGGCTCAATATGGTCCTATGAGCTCTCCATTTAGCACAGAAAGAAACCACCTCCAATGGACCTTAAGAGATGCACTCTGAAACCTTCCTGTTCCCTTTAGACTCAGTCAGAACTTTAAACGTTCAGCCCACTGGGAAATTGGAGAGCTTTCTGCTTGCCAGAATCACTAGGCACGAGCTGCTGCAGGAGTAGCCACGGACAGAAGGGTGCTCATCGGATGTGCCTGACAAGGATGTAAGTGCAGGCACGCATTAAGTCACGTATTGAGCCTGACATCAGGGCACAAGCCCGCTGAACACCATCTCACCAAAAGGCATATAGATGAACACTGCAGTCTTCTTCAACTACAGCAAAAGCTGCAGAGACTGACGTGTTCCCACTTCTTACAGGAGTGGCCAGAATTAGGTGAGAGGAGGACAGCTGATGTTTGAGGAAGGGCTGGGAATAGAATATAAACCCTCTGGCTCCCCTGAACCTTGTTGCCCCATTCTTTCTTGCCTGGCGTGACTGAAGATTCATTACTAAGGCCGGTGTTTGCGCAGGCTGGACGTGGTTGCAGATACTGTAAAAAACCTAGCGAGCCACAGAAAATTCTTTCCCTTTATTAACGCTCTGCTGAAGCTTTTAAGCACTGTTATCCATCCCACGCGCAGGCTTCGTAGGCACAGCTGGCCTTTCACTGAGAAAGGAAATATTTCCATCTCAAAGACATTCGCTGCTTATGAACTGTCCCGAAGACTTAAGGCACACTCTCATTTCAAAGAAATTTACATAGAAACATTAACACCCTTGTAAACAAATCAGGCGTAGCGCATCATCTGTAATGAAAGCAGTTCAGAGAGTCTTACTGAGCACCTACGCAACCCAAGGAGGGACTGATTTTCATTAGGTACAAATGGCATCATGAACACAACTTGGCTTTCCAGGCACTGCCCTTTATCTTCTTAAATTATTTACATCGAAAAGTGTTTCGAGTTTAAAGTAGATTTAACGCAGTAGATATTGAGGTTTTAAAGAAGAAGAAAGAAGCTCTAAGTCTGGTTACATCAGTGCGAGTTTTGGCCTGGGCAATTCCATTGGAATTCCGCTGGCGCTGGAGCGGGAGAGGCGCTGCGCTGACAGCGAGAGCCCCACGCAGGCGGTCAGACTGCAGATGGAAGTCTTTGTATTACGCGCTCTGAAGGGTGGAGGCCATTTTTTGTTGTCTCTGGTAATTTATATGTACCTGTCTTGAACATAAGGAGTGATTTTGTCCAGGTTCTGGTAGATGCCAGGATGACCCCAGCTCCAAGTGGAGACCCAGGACCAGCAGGTACTTGGAGAAACGTCCGTTCCCGGACACACACCGAGGGGGTTTGCGGAGGGCAGACAGTCTCCTGTCTGCTTGGATACCTGCTGCCCTAGAGGGAGGCGACTTGGGACTCCGATGGGAGCCAAAGCAGCTCATCACCTTGTGAAAATCAAACCGCCTGATTTGATCTGACTGCACGGAGCAGAGGTTATGGCTTCCTGCTGCTCCCCTTTTGGCTCGGGACGTGTCAGAGATGCACATAACAGAATAAATGTACTAGTAACGGGACTTTGGCGAGTCACAGGGGCAGATTTCCACCTTCCTAAGCAAAATCTGCACAAGGGGCAGGTATATTTAGTTAAAAAGCGTTCCACCTAATTGACACAAAGTGTAATAATTCTTCCCTGTGCTACAATTTAAGGCTGCCAAAATTTTTGGCTGAACTTGTTAAGACAAAAAGTTGAAGATAAAGTAGCTTTTGAAAGAAATGTCCAATTAGCTTCCTTTTCTGATTTTTATTTGTCCTGAAATTAGATTTTATTGCAATTGTATTTACAAAACTTGTGCTGTGGGATATCTTTCCTCCCCGGTCTGTCATTTCTAATGAGCAAAGGACACGCAGAAAGTTCTTACAGTTCTTTTCTCTCTTATCATTCCTCAAGGTGAACTATGATTTCTTTCAAGAGCTTTGCTTGCAGAAAAGTAAGGATTTTGTGAAAGACAGAGGCAAAAATATTAATTGCTTTTTCCCACTTTACTGACAGTTCCAATAGCAGCAAATGTTATTGCAAAGGAGGAAAAAAAGCCTCCCACTGTCAACTGCAAGATCACATCAGTCCTGAAGTCAGCTCAACTTTTGCTGTTCCTCCCACTTTCCTTCCCCAGTAACGTCCTGGGAGGGTAAAGAGGCATCCTGTTCAATGGAACAATTATGGAAAAAGTCAGAGAAGATTACAATCACCAGGCAAATTAAGTGAAGCACTAAAGGTTATTCCTGTGGGAGTGGAATCTTTCAGATCCTGGAAGGGAAGGGAGGGGAGAGCAATAACAGGAAACTAGAATGGAAATTACATTTTCCTCTTTTTCTTCACAAGAGATGAACTTTCCTCCAAAATGCCTGATTTCAAGACAAAGGTTGCACTATTAGATGCTGATTTCATGCCTTAGAAATATTGGGTAAGACAAAACCATATAATATTTGCCATCCAGAATAGAATATTGATTTTTTTTTTCCCTCCCAGCCTGCCACACGAAGTCTGAGTTAATGCAGACTGTATGGCAACTTCAGGTCACCATAATTCTCTTTAGTTCCTCTTCTTGTCAAAAGTCATGATATCAAAGCTGCCCTTTTGTTGCCCTTAATTCTATAAAACTCACTCCCTGTCTCTGAGCTTCCCTACCTCCTCATGCAAAGATGAAGAATAACTCGGAGACTTGGACTCAGACGTCTATAATGATGGTCTGAACTCAAAGAGCCAACGGAGATCTCTTTGCACAGCCCTACAGGTAGCCTGCATTTACCAGGGAGATGGAGGGGTGTGATGTGAATGAGGGTCAGGCTCTGCAGCATAATCGATGACAACAGCTAAAAATAATGTGTCAGATTTCACCTTTTTCACACAATATGGTAATTTTGAGGACAGTCTGAACGCTCACCAGCTCCTGCATAAACCTGTAAACATTAAAGGCCATAAGTAACCATACGTTTTGCATTCAGTGTCTCCGGGCACATACCCAGAAAAACCTCAGACTGGAAATGAGCTGAGCAGCTCAGCTTTAACTCTTAGTTTTGCAGGTCATCACAAAGTAAAAGGCATCCTGCCTCTGTTCCCTGAGGCGCAGGAACTGCCAAGCTTGCTGCATGCCTCTTCTCTTGGGCTTTGCAGGGGGAAAAAAACAAAAAACAAAAAAACCCAAAAAACACAAAACCACACAAACCCAAAACAAAACAACAACAAAAACCCCCCAAACTCAAAACATATTCAAATACACAGGCAGCTGCAGGGAAAACATTGCCTCCATCCCAGGCTGCATTGAATGGCTAAAGTACGTCCTGCGGGTGCCCCCGCCTCAGACCAAGGGGGATTTAAAGCTGCCTCTCCCAGAGGGGTGCATTTTTCCTGCTGTTATGGGGTGGAAGCAGCCCTCTTTCCCACAGCCACCACTTACTGATATAAAGGTGGAACATAATTCAGGTTTCTGGATGTTCTCCTGGGAGACAACCAGAGCTAAGCATTGGTCGTTGCAAGAAAGACACATGCAGATGAGCAGGTAGGTTTTGAGGGTTTTGTTTGGTTTTTTGTTTTGTTTTTTACATCTTATAACCTCTAACTATAAAACTTCTACCTAGATTTATGATATATTATTTCCTAACAGGCCATTTCTTTTATTACAGACAATGTGAGGTAACCGTAACGCCAACAGTTACATGGCACGTGAATTAGAGAGCACTTGTCCATCGTTCTCCACTCATCAGGCATCACTGATATGGTGGTGACGATCATAAAGAGCAAGTGGTCACAGTCTCAAATTTCACTATAGGCTTTACTAACAGTTTAGAACAAGCTTACAACAGAAAGGTTTTAGCCCAGAAAAACCAGAAGAAAAGAAAAGTCACTCTGGTCATTGGCTACTTTTTTTGTGGAAGGTATATACAGTACAGCGGCCAGTGGTGAGTCACAGCCCCATAAATATTTCCAGTCCAATCATATTACAAAGTGTCCTTCCATTGTTTTTACAGTTTTTTTGTCCACCAGTTCCTATCGGGTTTGTCCTTCTAAATTAGAGCCCTATAATTATAGGCACTGGTCACATTGTGTGTTGCAATCTGGAGAACACAAATACTGATTTCTTGTAGTAGTCACTGGGAAACTGGTAGCACAGGCTGAACTTGAGATCTTTTTCCATGGTCTTGGATGAAACAGTGAAAGTTTTCAAATCTCAGAAGGAAGAAAAAGGAGAACGAAGGTAATGTCTAGAAATAAGTTTCCTCTGAGGAACATCAGTATTGTCAACATGAAGACTGCTATCATTACTAAATAATTAATACTCAGAAAACTGCCAAAAGAGAACAGTTCCTAAAGCAGAGGAAGATAAAACCAAACACTGCTTTGGATTTAGTTAGTGCAGAAAGATCTGAGTGTAAACCAGAATCCAGATTTTGACAGCAAGCAGTAGTCATGTTGGGATCCAGTATTGGTTTTGGACCTAGAAGCAATTATTTTGTGATTTTTAAATAGCCTTTAAAAAAAATCCCACAACATTTTCATAAGTTACTTTTTCCAACTCTTCTCAGCAAGTTGGATAGAAACTGACTTTTTCCTTTGTTCTCCTCTCGTTAACAATGGCAAGCTGAGATACCCTGTAAAGCGACCGTGGGAACCCGCACTTTCAGAATAAAGCAACAAACATCGTGAGCCTTGTCAACAAGGCACTCTGTATCTTAAGCAAATAACAAATCATTGGTAGAGCAGGGAATAAAACCTACAAGCCCCAGCTCCCACTAGCCGTTTTTTATCATCGGATGAACTGCTTCTCGAACATGACAGCTGCTTGCTTCTGGATGTCATCACCAAAACTCTGTTGAACGAAGAGATCCCCAACACTACACAAGCTTTAGACACTAAGTGGTCCCATAGAAGAACATAAAGTTGGACTCAAACTGTCAGGCAATCCAGAATTCAACATCAAAATTAAGATTTTTATCATTAAAACATTAAAAGGCAATCCCATTTTCCCGTGGGAGGACTATTATGTGAGCTAGACGTTTTCACAGAAATGAGCAGCTGTGCAATTCTTGGGTGCTGGCTGCTGCGCCCTTCACAGTCAGCCTGGCCGAGAGGACCGGCCCATCGCTCCCCTCGATCCCGAGGGCTCAGAGATGCTGTAAGCCTTGGATCACGCAAAGTTGTTTTCTAACCATGAGCAGCAGACACGAGAAAAATGTATTCAAGAAAGATTTTCCTAGTGACCAGTAAAGTGTGAATCAGTGGTTCTGGCCAGTAGTTTGTAGCAGTTATCAACCTTTTTGGGCATTATTAAAAGACTAAAGTGACTCGCATGTCTTCAATTATGTTCAGAAAAACAGCAAGACTCTTCTTGGTTAGAGTTCTTCAAATATATAAACACAAACATTTCTTATTCTAAATATATAATAATTGCAAAGCAGTTAATTTACTGCAAGCTAAACTATTTGTTTAAAACACTTAATGTGCTTTCAAAACAAGAGCTTCTGGCCTAAGGAGTTATACAAAGAAGGTGTGTTCTTTATTGTTTCAATATACCTTAACTACGTAATTGATGAAATGTTTCCTTCTCAATATTTAATGCTCTTGTACCCAGAAGATTATACTTAATCAGAACATGCACAACACAAAGAAAAAGCAACCAAGAAAAGGCAAGAGCAGGAAAAGATATTATCTGCTTAAGAGAAAGGCAAAACAAGCCAGCACCCCCCCACACCTCAAACTGACAACATAGGCACAAATATTTAAGACAGTCATTAATGTCAAAACCGTATTTCCCAGGGTGAAATCCCCCCACCCCCGAGTCAGCCACGCTGCTCCCCTGACTTCGGTAGGGCCAGCATCTCATTTCCCATCGCTTTCGGTGAGGGGAGCGTCAGGGCACAGCGCGGATCGGCAGATCGTTTAAATTAGCTATTCCTGGTGTCCACCCTCTTATGATCTCCACCAACATTTCTAATCAACTGCGCTGCAATTAATTGCTGAAATATCCCATTACATACAAATATTTGCAGAAGTATCCATTTAAGAGGAAAACTTAGGAATTGGCATAAATCCACCTCTCTTGACGTGCCTTCCCTTTTTTGATTTATTTTTAATCTTGCACTTCTCCTTTTTTCCGATACCTTTCATCCCTCGTTCCATACTCCTCCCTCTCAGGGAAAATGCACGGTGACAGCATAGCCTGTGTGGCAGCAGGAGGAACGAAAGGTTTATTTCAAAGTTGCTCTGTTCTTTTTTGTGTGTGTGGTTTTGTTAAGTACATACCATATTTCTGAAATCCAGCTAGGAAAACCTAGAAAAGTCTTCCAATTATAATCCTTGATATTTCCCCTGAAGCTAAACCAAAGCCCCTTTGAACTAGAAAAGTGTCTTTCAAAAATGAGAAGGGCAAGACCTGAACTTTTCTACCTGTAGTCTTCTAGCCCAAGATTAGAGTTGGGTGGGTTTTTTTGTTGTGTGTTTTTTTTTTTTCCTTCCTCCTCAAGGAAGAAAATACACTGATTTTTAATATAACTATTTTTAGCTAATCCACCTTTCCTTTTTATCCTCTGTAGCCAATGCCTGCACCAGTCATTCAAGTATTATTTAAGTTATATGTCTACATCAAAAGTAACAGCTTCCCTGGTGTATATTTGCTGGCTGTGCAGAGGAAGTAAATAAGATTTTGCAGTGCTTCTTGTCAAAAATCCCATTGTCACAGGCGTGTTTACTGATTGATTTTCCCAAGTATGTAAGTTACGGATTAGCCTTTGCTCATGTTAAAAACAGTTTCCATTAGGAAGTCAATGCTTCAAAAGGTGCAGATGGATTTAGCGTGTGTGTATTCATCTGGTGCGCTCTCAAATGGCTCCGTGGTGGGGTTGCAGAGTGATTTCAGGGAGGAGAGCATTCATCATTCTTGCTTACGCGGTAGCTAATAGGCTTCTCCCTGCTGCCCTAGGTGCTGCTCGTAACAAGACCATAAAGATCGAGACTGTGTATATGTTGGTTAGCATAACTACTTTAATGCAGGTGGTTTAGAAAACTTATAGGTAGCATAAATGTGAGTCTTCTAGCATGAAGTATCATAACAAGGTGCAGCAAGGGTTTAATGCACAGAAAGGGAATCATTCCAATTTTTCTAATGGGCTTTCATACCCATATGAAGAAAAGCAGTTCAGCTTCCTACATCTTTTAAAAGAAGTAGCATGCTTTACATAAAACCTATTGCCTTTCTGCTTGATCTATGGTTTTAAACATAATATTATGCCCAGAATCTGAACTAAAAAGGTAATAAAGATACTGTCTTCTGGGACCAGGACAGCAATGAAACTTCCATTTTCATAATTCAACAACCCCAAGTACAGCTTATCAAATTTATTCTCATGGAGTGTTTAACAAATAAACCAAGGGAAACACATTCAAGTGAAATAATGTTCAGTATTTTAATTTGAGGTCTGTGTGAGGACAAGTAATCATGCATTTTGCTTAATTGCTTCACGCTTATTCCTGTTTTTAACACCTCTCCAGCAAATTAGACAAGAATCTTCAATGTGTTACTGGAGTCGTGTCACAGATCCATATAACCCGCTTTGTACGCTTCAGCAAAAGTCCAGAAGATACACAGAAGAGAGACTGGACCAGAGTGAGGGGAAGAGCTTATGAAAGGAAGTCTCATGGTGCATTACCAACGTTAAGAACAGATATTCCTACTACAGTAGCACTCAAAGGCCTTAAGCAGCGTAAGTTCCTTGTTATATCCAGGAGAGACTGGATGGTCTATTGGTTAAAGTACAAGTATAAAGCTTTGCATTTGAATGCCCCAGGCGTCTCAGAGCTACAAGGTAACCAGCAAAGCCCTCAGCCAACTTCTCAAGTATTTCAGTATCCTTAGTCAAGACATAGTTTTAGCATAAGGACCTCTTACTGATTGAATGCCTTTCCAATACACAAGGAGCACTGCTACGAGGAAGACTGTGGACACCTATTCTTTAGGCACCAAAGCCCTGAGTGTCACGATTTAGACTCTCATGGTGAAACCAGCACTTCTTCACCTCCCAGACACATTGGAAAGATGCGTACACTCAAGAATGAAGGGCAATCAGGTACTCTGGTTTCCATGGGCCACTTAGGTGGCACAGCTGGTTTGTGCTGGATGCATCTGGGAAAGCAAGAACCTGAAATGTGAGAATTCAAGAGAAAAATAAAAGAGTATTCATTGGCTCACAGGACACTAACCACCCAGAAGAATCCCCATACTTCTCCCTCAGTCTCAAAAGACAGACTGGGAGCTGCGTAGAAAGTTTTTAATGGATTCTCACAAGGAGCACAAGAACATCGTTGGGTGCTGGGCTCTCTCCTTTGCTCCTCTAGCCTTTGGACCATAAGCTAGCACTGCCTTTGCAATGGTCACCCCAGGGAGATCTGAGGATGACTCATATCAACCTAACTAGCATGGGAAAAGCCACCAATATGTTCTCTTTAGGATAAAGGATGAGCTGTAATTACACTGCAGTAGTCAAAGCCTCTTTTCTGGACATGGTGAATATGATGTGGAACATTTTATTGCCACCAAAGGGAGACAAGAGTCTCACTCAGGACTTGAATTACCTACATTTGCAGGTATAGAAAAAAAAAGGAGCATTGCCTTATTAGCTTGCATTGACAAGCTGGACAATTTCCTCCACTTAGCAGGCAGCATCTCAGTGAGAGGTAAGCCTGGTGGCAGCTTTCAAGCTGTCTATTGTAAGGTATGCACTTCAAAAGAATATGTATTTTAGCAAGTACAAATTAAAACACGGGCAACAATTTTATACAGGAAAAAAACCCAACACTGTGACAGCAAAATAAAAAATGGGCTAGCGTTCAGAAGCACAGCTCTTTAAGCTGTTTTTGATTGACTGATTCATTAGATATATGGAAGTGCTATTAACAGGGCGAGGGCTCCTATCCAGATGGATAGGCACTCTCAACGCAACTTCAGGACACATCTCAAGAGCAACCATACAAACTAAAGATATCCCATCACAAGTAAACCCAATTACATCAGCTCCATACCCTTTCAATTGTCACTTCCTTACTGTCTCACTAATTTCAGGGGCTGTTGGTGGGGGGAAAGACTGAATTCCATGATGTGCCTTGACTTGACAATGTGCCCTGACGCAGACTGTTTTATTCAGACTGAGAAGAGGAGGCACTGTCAGACCAGGTGACAAGAGCTTTTGAAGTATGTCAGCGCTTGGCCCATCTTTCTTCACTCATTTTAATCAAGGAGGCTCCAATTCAGATAACCCCTGCTGATCACAGCTAAGACTCACATTGTAAGAAAACCAGGAGAACATTATTACTGAGATGTGGATAGGTATGTTATTCATATGTGCTAACGTATGCACATCTCCTGCAACAGCCTGAAATTGCCTTGAGTACGTGATTTTTTACCAACCCAGGCAAAGCTTTCACTGAATGTTACCAGGAATGTTATTTGACTTGAAAGAGCAAGCATGAATTTCGTACATCCACCTAGAAATGCATGTCAATGTGAAATCAATTCCAGTAATGCCATTGAATGTAACTTATCCAAAAATTACTTGCTTGTGCCATAGTTTTCCCTGTGAAACCCTGCAATGCTTAGGCTGATAACATTGGATCTGAAGTCCCATAACTATTATGCAGTATTACTCTCCAGCTAGGAGACTTGGCAAGGCAACACATTGACATCTTCATGAACTTAGCACTTCACATCAAGGAGAGGATGTGAGCTTGTCAGCTTGACACTCGTAGCGCAATCTCTTTCAAATTGGCCCTTAGAAATCATTACAATATGACTGGAAGCTCTTCACAGTCATATAAATAGGATACATTAGATTCAGCTGTTACAAAAAAAAAGTTAAAGGGTACTAATCTTGTCCTTTCACCCAAATTAATATTGTCACATTTACTTACTAGTATTTAGAGGATGTTGGTGAAATGTCTTTACCATCTGTTTTGGTTCATATGTACATCATTAGAAGGATTCTTTCATTTTATGTTTACTGAAGCTGTCCTTCAATTAACACGGAATTTCTTTCTAACTTGCCAGATATTTTTAAAGTTACAACTATGTGTCACACTAGTATCCAATCCTTAAGAAATGCCTTCACCTCATTAAATTAAGTGGAGACTTGTCCTAGGTTCATTGCAATGGCAGGTTTTTATTTTAAACCTGGAAGCACTTGGAATTCTGGGGGAAATGATCAGAAGTATTTAAAAATATTTGACATGGTTTTAAGGATGAACAGAAATTCTGAGTGCTTCCTCCTACTCACAGAGTCCATGTGACTACATAAGTGATTAAAGATAAACCAAAAACAACAAGAATTTGGCACTTAAATAAAATCAGAGCCCACTAAAAGTCTCATAGTCCTTTGAACTGGTATACTTAACCTATTAATAATCTACCTTTTAGCTCAGGTAGAGAAAAGGAAATTTTATGTCACTCGTGATCCATATCTCAGAAAATCTGTGAGTAATCGTGGAAGTGTGGGCATCAAGAAGATGCGCCCTACAGGCAAAAACTGTCTGCCAGATATTCCCTGCACCACCATTTTCTGTTAGCACCAGGGAGATCTTAATTCCAGTACTTCACACTGCAAAAGTATCGCACAAGGAGATAAACATCTTTTGGTACCTAGTGCTCAGATCCTCTACGATTTTATAGTTTCATAGGCATACCAGCAAAGTATGTAAACCAGCGTTTGCATCACAGGTGCGATTTCTTACATGTGAAATCTGAGCACACAACAGCATATGGACTAACGGCAATTATAAACCTGCACTAGGATCACTTCCGTGCACAACGCAGTGGCAAAAAACCTATAGAACCAAAAATAGAGTGTAATATTCATGCAAAATACAAACTTTGACAGCATCTCTGGCCACCTGAGACAGTTCCCAAGGGTCTCAGGTGAAAAACAGAAATCTGACATCAAACATCCAGCCATCCTTTCATCTAATTACTTCCTCTCATTTTATCAGCTCTCTGCTAGCTGAGTTGCATAAGCCATTCCACTGCATGAAAAGGATCTGTAGCCATGGAAATATTTTTTCTCTGAAAGCATACTTGCTCACTTAATGAAAAATGTATAATCCTCCCTGGCAAAGCAGTGGGGATATTGGGTGTTTGAAGCGTGCAGATTGAGCCCAGAGTATAACTTTTACACTGCAGTCCACAGTGTGGGACAAAAAAAAAAAAAAAAAAAAAAAAAAAGTGCTCTAGTCATGGGGGGGGAAATCCTGGCACAGCTCTTGTCTGAAGGCAGCCCTACCAGCCAGCTTTGCCTAGAGGGAAGGGGGAGCACCCGGCTTTCCCTTCTCTGCGCTTGGCAAGCATTGGGAGCCAAGGTGAAGGATCTGGGGGTGGGGAGGTCCCACGGCTGCTTTTCTGCCTCTTCCCTTTTGGAGGAGCTGACACCCGGAAGCAGGTGCTTCATTTATCCAAAATTCAAGGAGTGGTATCTCCAGAGGAGTACGTGGAAATGGTGCCAGCTGCATTCATGGGAGGAGGAACCTAGTCTGGGGTCTTTATCACTTCTGTGAATTTGGGTACCAACTATGAACTACTACAGTTTTACATATTAGTCACTTTTCCCCTCCATTTTACTAGTAAAAGAGCTAATGATGCTATCCTTCAACTATTTTCAAGTAGCAACAAAACACACGCTATATTTGATATCTTATTGTTTGTGTTGGTAGATTGAGTCTAGCAGGAGATCCCATAATATGAGTTTTGTGGCAATACAGTTGCAAGCCCCTCCCAAGACCTAGTTCTGCTCTTGAAATCAGGGTGTATAAGCCTCTTTGCAGGACCCTGGGGAAAAAAAAAACCACAGTGACATTTCCTCAGAGTTGAGCCAAAACATCTGCATGCATCCTACAGAAGATTATCTTTTTCTTTCCTTTCACAAATTTCCCTCAACTGCATTTGGCTGTATATATTGGGAACAGGACACTTACTGCAGGTGAAGCGATGACTCTGCAGATCACAGTGGATCATGCAGATTCTAAACAGCCATAAATATTTCTGGTTTGTTTCCATCACTCCAGGTCACCCACAAATTCAGTGATGAATTTATGGAATAAGGCACCTATGACTTGTCAAAGTTTACTTTTCATGGCAGGCAACGCAAAAATCATTCTTGGCTATCATGATTGGATTGCAGTGTAGTGACACATCAGGTTGAGCTCAGCTAAATTCAAGTGTCCATTGAAAAGATGCAGTATTTCACCTTTCAAGGTGAAAATTCTGGGGTTGTTGCAAGCTCCAAGGAAGCAACAACTTATTATTTAAACAAGTACTGCAGTGGACCAGAACTTAAACTGAGATCCTGGTTATTAATTGCCCTGCAGCATGGTGACAGCAGGAAAAACTGTCAGTATCAAACTGTCTACATTACATGTGAGTGAGAAAAGAAGAGATTAATATCTACCTGCTTCCACCTTCTGCTCGAATATCTACTTGAGAATGAAGTGAGGACCTCCTTCCAGCGTACCCCCTCTCCCAAACACCCATAGTATAGATGGCCAACCTCCAATATCCAAGGGCTGCCAACAGCCATCTCTAAGTGGGGAGACCTTCTGGATCTGTAGAGCACGCCGCAGCTCCCTTCCTGCACTTGTACATAAGTTTTTCCCCCCTTGGCAGTCACTGTGTGGAAGGGATATTGCACGCCAAGGTCTTGCCCCAGCATGGAGTCAAGCTACAGCTAGGGTGGGTTTCGGGATCCTAGTTTATATATATCAGATGTAGAGAGCAAGTGAGATACTGAGACTTCCACTAGGTCCATGACTTCCTCTGGATCAGAGTCCTGCAGTGATGGAGAACACATCAAACAATAATTAATTAATTAACACTATTGCTATTTGAGTTTAGCTGCTGAGTGAAACACATCATGGCTTCACCTCCTCAGGGAAGGGCACCTAGGTAACTAAGCAGTAGTTTATTACAAACCATGGGCATTTGGGGTTCAGCCCAGAAATAACCTGTGATTTTCCCAAAAGGACTCAGGCTAGTGCTGGGCAGGGACTAATTCTTCCTTCTGACAGCTACGCTGGGGAAGAGAAGGGACAGAACACAGGCTGAGATGTCAACAGCATATTTTTTGGGAACTGTTCTAACTTCTAATTTCCTATAGATCCAAGCAAGCTCACGAGGCTTCTGAACAAGTTGCTGCTGATTTCTCCTCCCCCAGATAAACAATTATTCAAATAAACACAACTATACAGCCAAAAGTAGTTGGGCATAGGTAACATCATACTAAATATATTACCAATACAAAGGGGGGGGTTTTGTGGCTTTTTTTTTGGGGGGGGGGGGGTGTTGGGGGGTGGTGTGTGTGCATGGTGTGTTTGGGTTTTTTAACCTTTCAAAAGAGCTGAGCAAGTATTCAGAAGGCAACATGCACTTTAGTATAATTTTTCCCCATTGTCCCCCCGCCATCCCTGCTGACGGGGATGCCACCACATGGGGTGACAGAGCTCCTCCCTTCCCCTAGCTATAACTCCTGAGAGGCTGCAGTTCTTCCTGCAAAGTAACAGTAAATCTAGACAGGACCTGCTAAATCCTTGGCTGAAACAACAAATACTCCTTTGTCACATGCAGAGACTGTGACAGCAGTAAGGGCTGATGTCCATTCAAACACAGCACTGAATGGATTGCTTTCTATTCTGTAATCTAGCAAGCATGCAGCGGACGCTGCATTTGGGAAGAGCAAAACCTCTCATAGTTTCTCCCTTTTTGACTACTGAGCTAGCAATTGACTGGAAAAAAAAACACAGGAGCAAAAGCAGAGAAGGGAAGAGGTGCGAGACAGAGTTGAACGTGATGCCATAGGTGGTACTTTTGTAAATAAATCCTGCCCCTGCAAGGCACTTAGCATTAAGTGTACATAGTTCCTTCCTCAGCAGCATTTTTTTCTGCATTCTTTTGTCCTACTGCATAATATCTAAGTATCTGACTCTTTTGTGATAAGCACTACACACTTAGTACTAATCACTGTGGATTTTAGTCCCTTGTTCTTTTTTGAACTTCCCTTAATTTCTCTTCTTGTTTATGATTGGATCAGCTGTAATTGTTATATTGATTTTTTATTTTTCTATCTGCAATTTATCAGCAGTATCTTTTCTATTTCTACTGCTCTCGACTGCAGGAACAGTCTGAATGAATCAGAATTAGGTCTAGTCGCAGCTGAGCTGTGGAAACCTGCTGAGCCATCGTAGCTAGAACCCTGGATCCCAGAAACTGTCATAAATAAAAGCCATTATGACTAGTACCTCATGCCATTTCTGACTGTGAGCATATGGCAGCATACTCTGTATGGCCAGGAAAACAATAACTACTTTATGCACCTATTTGAATGTTAATACAAGGAGCTTTCCCCCCGATGTTACACAAAAACATCAAAGTTCCTAGTTATTGAATAGTACGATTTCTAAATTCTGCTTCAAAGCTTCAGTGAATCTCCCTCCTCCTGTTCATGAACTGAAAAGCCAGACCCAGTGTGAAGGAGAAATTCTTCTCTATTAGAAAAGCAGACGGACATGGTGAGCGTAGCTCCTGCACATGACTCTACAGGGCTGGTGAAGTGCAGGAATCTTTGTCCCCCTTCTGAGGCAAGTTTATCCCAGGAAAAAAAAAAAAAAAGCCAAATCACATGCAGAATAGGCAATGCAAATAAATAAAATATATCTGTGCAGCTCTGAAGGTGGGAAGAAACAAGCAGAGAGTGGGAGCAGTGAAGCGGAGGGAATGGGGATGTCCAGAACGAAGCTTGGAGCACAGGAGCGAGAGGGATATCTGCAGTCACCTGCCTGCCGCCTCATGCTGTCCTAGGCAATAAGGTTTAATAAACTCTTAATTAACACATCAATTCCTATCCTAAAAACAAGTTACAGGAGTTGTGCTATCTTTACTACAGGAAATCCCTCATAAATGTTCTGCCTCTTTTCTAATATGAAAATGCTGTTGTGCCAACCCTGTCATTTCTGCTCCAAGAGCTCTTCTCCCCCCCTCGTCCCTTCCTCCTCCAACTCTGTAGAGGACAGTCATATCCCCTTCTCGACCTGTGTTTTTTCTTACCTGAAGAAGGGGCACTTACAATTTTCTTTCATAAGATAGGCTAAGACCATTGTATCCTTCCTCTCACTCCTTCCATCTTAAATTAATTTTTGAGAGATTATACACAGAGATCCACACAGTATTTCAGATAAGGTCATACTGGAGCCTTGTACACAGCATGGAAATCACTGCACTAAAACCAGAACATAAGAGCTTACGACCCCAACGAGCTTTTCACAGTGACGTCTGTAGCTGACTAAAACACATGACCTGGCTTCTCCTCTGCTCCCAGCTCAAGCACCAGTTAATGCCTGAACTTCTTGTTCATGGTCCCAAAGTGCATAACTTTGCATTTTGTACTGTAATGTTCCATCACATTTATATCATTCCTGATCTCAAGGTCATCTAATTATTTCTATATAATATGGTAATTCACATTTTTATTGCTAATATGTCCCACATTTATGCCACCAGAAAAAAATCATTAATTCATTCCTACTTTTGGTATTGCAGTCGTTAATGAAAATATTAAATCAGATTATACCCTAATCCAATAATTGTACTTTGCTTGATACTTTCTAACAGCTCCCCTTTCAGCATGGTCTTTTGCCAGCTTCCTCCGGGCCACCTTCCACCATCACTTCATAATTCTTATGCATCAGTCTCCCTCTTAACTTAATTAAGTTACTATAAGTTCAACTAATATTTTCCCATCTGGCACAACAGTAGATGTCTTACAGAAGCCTAGAATACTGCTTACATGTGTACTTTTTCCCCCCCCCCTCCTCAGCTTTTCCATGCCTTAGAACCGGAGAGGTCCAAGCCAGGTCTGAAAAGCAGACCTACAGATACGTTGGAGCTACGCTACCAGGGAGATGCAGCAGCTCAGGGGGCAGGAGGCTGAGACAACCAAAATATCATTGCCCTCCATGCAATCAGCTCTGCCTCTCAGCTGGCTCAGGGCATCAACCAGGTTTGTAATTCAGCCTTCTCAGCATCCTACATCATGAGGTTGGGAGGGAAGGCTTGTCCTTTTTTCTCCTCCCTGATGGGATGAGAACAGACATCACTGCAAGAAGATGCCTTTGAATATTTCCTCCCTAAAATCAATTTGTCCATAAAGGGCAAGAGATTAAGGAGTTCAGCTGGAACAAGATTTATTCCCATGTGCACACACATGTGTTTTTAAAGCATCTTTCTTATTGTGCACAATAGTAATTCCTGAAACATCACTCTTGAAAATTGTTCATTCAGTGCAAGTCCCAGGTGCTACATCGCTGCCTATTCCTTCAGTGCTTGCAGCTTTCTTGCAGCCTCCTAAGAAGTTCAAACTCCTGTTCTAGCCTATTTCAAGGCTGTAGGAGCTATTCAAGATGATAAAGTCATATTAAAAGCCTTTGCAAAGTGCTTTTTTTCCTTTAAGAAATGTCAGAGCTAAGACTTGCCCTTTGTGCTGTTTTCCTCTAGTATTACACAAATCCTGTGAGATTTTCCTATTAGACCTAATGACCAGATACCTTACCCTAGCAATAAAAGGTATATCCGCGCGTGAGTCAGAAACATAACTGTTGCATTTCTTGGCCTTTCTGTTGATGGTGGAGTTCACACTCATTTAGGCTTTTTATCAAAATCTCTAACATCCACACTACTCCCCCGGGAAAGGGAAAAATAACGAGTTTGGTGTATCCAAGTCCATCAGAATAAACCCTTGTATGCTGCACATCCAGTGAACTACAGAGTTTGTGACTGCTGATTTTCATTTGTCAAAACATTTAGGATTTATGGAGTCTTGTTTTACGCTCCTATAATACTCCCATCTATGATTCAGGCTTTCTGGTATTCTTTATTGCAGCTAATGTTCTCTTATGTCAGAGCATGACATGAAAAACCTTTAAAAAGATAGCATAAAAAAAGATTCATTTTTTTGTTCAGGGTAGACTATCATGTCCTTTGGAGATATTTAAAGTTGAGACGTTGAAGTTTGGGGCCAATCGCATGTTACTTATACCACTGGGGACGCACCTGACACTTTGCCAGTAAATATTAACTCCTTATCATAGAATGGTTTGGGTTGGAAGGGACCTCAAAGATCATCTAGTTCCAACCCCCCTGCTGTGGGCAGGGACACCCTCCACTAGACCACGTTGCCCAAAGCCCCATCCAACCTGGCCTTGAACACTTCCAGGGATGGGGCATCCACAACCTCTCTGGGCAACCTGTTCCAGTGCCTCACCACCCTCACAGTAAAGAATTTCTTTCTAACATCTAATCTAAATCGACCCTCCTTCAGCTTAAACCCATTACCCCTTGTTCTGTCACTACACCTCCTGATAAACAGTCCCTCACCATCTTTCCTGAAGGCCCCTTCAGATACTGGAAGGTGCTATAAGGTCTCCCCAGAGCCTTCTCTTCTCCAGGCTGAACAATCCCAACTGTCTCAGCCTGTCCTCATAACAGAGGTGCTCCAGCCCTCTTTGTGGCCCTCCTCTAGACTCCCTCCAGCAGCTCTGTGTCTCTCTTGTACTGGGGCCCCCACAGCTGGATGCAGTTGTTAACATATGTAGGCTCTAATACAACAAGAAACAGAAAGTTGAGATGGTGAACTTAATCTCAACATCAATGCCTTTTTCATTTCATTCTTTATTAAAAAGGTCAGCTGTAATTAAGGTGCTTACTTATTTAAACACCTATAGATAAGGACAAATGATCTCATGGAGAAGTGTCATGAATACTTAGATAAAGATAAGCTAGATGTTTTCCAAATGACTGGGTCTAATTAAATTTCTTCTAAGATACTTTTGTCAAACTGTCTGAAGCTGTCTGAGATTGCCTAGCTGTTATCTGTGTGAATTTCTGAAAAACAGGTGGAGACCCAAAAGACCGCAAAAGCATAAAACCAGTGCTTCTTTACTATTATGTAGAAAAGAGAATATTATAGACCACACAGTTTCAGCTCTTGGCAAAACAGTGAGATAAACAGTCAAAGAATGTATAAGCAATTAAAGAAAAAATAAGAAAGACTAGCAACAGTCAACAAGGATTCATTAGGAACAAATGAGGTAAAACCATTCTGGTTTCTTTCCTTGGCAGGGTAAAAGGCTTATATTTAGTGAGAAGTTGCAGTAGATATCATATTTTGACTTTAGTATGATTTCTGACCTTATCTCCCATAACATCCTCATAAGCAACTTAAGAAACACAGTCTAAATGAAACTAAAGTATGGAACCCAAAATGTCCCGAAAAACCCCATATCCAGAGAGTATATGCTGTTAGAGTACAATCCCGTGCAATACATCCCTCTACAGAGATGTATCCTCTCAATGTTTCATTTCTGACCTAGATGATTAAACATAGGATGTGTGTTAAATTGTCTGGTCTGCAAACCCACTAAGAGACAAATGTAAAATTTTACATTTAGGTTGGAACAAGCAGCTCTGCAGCTAGGGGATGTAGTACAGGCTAGCCAGCACTCTCAGAGCACAGGTAGGAGCCTGTGAAGAAATACAAGATGAACAAAGGTTGGAAGGGCTACGGTCCTGCAAAAAAGGCTGTCATCACCCCAAGAGATAAAAATAAAGTCATCCTTCTCTTCTCTGGGCTAGTAAGTGTGTCCAGTTTTCGCCAGCACGGTTTTCAGCAGATATGGAGCATTCAGGGAGAATTAGTGAGTGACAAAGATATCTGTTTTCTGCAAAAATTTGGGATAGTTGGGTTTAGGGAAAACGCTAAGATGAGGCATACGATAGTAGTGTTCATCTATGCAAAAGAATACTGTAAAAAAAGCTCTTACCCATGTCAAAGGTAGACCGTAAAAAAGCTAATGAACTTCAACTAGAGCAAGGGTATATATTAGGAAAAACTTTCAGCAGTAAAGATAGTTAATTATCTATGAAATATGTAGGAATTCCATCTCTCAAGATCTTTAATAACAAATTCTGATAAGTAGTCTCTGAAAAAACCCAAATTTGACCTTAGAAGGTAAAAAACACTTTTCCTCTCCTTGTACTTTCTAATCCCAGACTCCTCTTCTTCCCCCAGCACCCATTAAATTTCCCATATCTGCAGTAGTTCTCCCCGACCAAAGATTCTGCCATGCTTCCATAGCTCCTTCCTACAGGAATTCGCACCATCGTTCCCTCCTTCCCCCTTCTATTGTAACCCTTTCATCAGATTTTTAGTGTGCCAAGTTTTTCCTGCTGCTATGCTAACCTCCTCGCCTTAGCGGGCCTCTGCATCTTCTTTCATCCCCGTACAAGCTGTATGTGCTTGTCATCTGCTTGGCAAGGGGCCATGCAGGTTTGATCAGCTAGAATGTACGTTGCTCCTGCCAGTTACAAGCCATAGTTGGATGCACTGTTTCCTCACCTTCCTGGTGGGAGGGAGGCATGTACATATTCCTTTGGGCAAGCCAAGCAACACGTGTCATCTCTGGCTTGTCAGCAGTCCACAGAAATTCCCCCACAGGAGGGGTTAGAAGGCCTGCTCTGAGTAACAGGGGTCTTATGGGCCATGGCTGGTAAGGAGGTGGACTACTTGACTTCCTGAGCTTCCTGTCATTACTTCACATGGCTGCCTCTCATGCAGATGAAGCTCTGTTCCAGTAGGTCCAATCCCACTTTCTTTACTGTGCTCTTCTTCACTACGATTGCAAGAGGAAGAGGTGGTGGTGAGGCAGCAGACAAACAGTTAGAGGTAGCACCGAGCAGGATTGCTTGACCAAGTCATGAAAAAAAACATGCTTTGCCAAGTCCACTGTTACCTGTAAAAGGAGCAGCAAAAGCCTTTAACTCTCCAATGGGCAAGTGGTCAGACTTTCTTGACATACTCAAATGCAAATCATCCTGTCCTCATTGCTGCAAAGGAACAGGACAGACTCCACGCACTTTCTTCATCAAGCAAACTTACTGAGCTAATGTATAGCAGGTTTTACCTCCAGGTTTCACTACAGCAAAACTGCTATTAAGTGAACATGGACTACTGTATTGGATTTGAGGACTATACAGAGTTTTCACTCATTGATTTCAGATGCCTGCACTAAGATTGCCAGGCCTGGATTTTTAGAAGCATTGGATTTTACTAATTACTAATTATTTTCAATGAAATGTATCCCAAACATGTCTGTAGCTTCAGTGCCAAGTTGATAATTTCTGATTAATATGAAATATTTTAAACGTGTATGTTTCCCTGTTAATACTGCCTCACTTCCAATACATGCCTCCAATTGCTCTAAGCTTTGCAAATACAAGGCACATGCCGGAAAATCCTGTGAACGTTTCACCAAAGCCGTACATTTTAATTAAATAAAATGTGATTACCAGTCAATTTTTTTTTTTAAAGAAACCAATAAGTCTTATTCGAGCCTGAAAATTACAGGCACAGGTCTTGAACTTATCATCATCTATTTTAGAAGCTTGTACTTTTTGACTATGGCATACTTCATTTTGACGTGTCCATCATTTTTCAATTGGATGTATGCTGCTATCCAAAATCCATTACTTGTGCCATGAATTACATAATGCTCTATTATTTACTTCTAGCATGGTATAATCAGACACATGCATCTTTGTTGGCTTTGTTACTGGCTTTCACTTTCCAATAAAGGAACCTGAATACATTAACTTAACATTTTAATGAATTGGTAACAGTAATGGGTGCTTAGAGTATAGATTGCTTTTGTAATGTGCTACCATATTGAGAAGTATACTGAAGTGTTGTCCAATCTTTACCAAGTAGTTAAGAAAGCATGATTTATTTTGGACTAGTTTTATTAGGCAGTTATTGATAGCTATATAATGAATGATCAGTATGCAAGGAAAAGCATTCGATCTCTTTGAAACCATTCTTGTCATGTAGCGTAACCAAAATAAACAACCTCCTTCCAGTGACTGCTTAAATCACAGAAGAAATCCCTACCGCACTAAATGAAGGGCCTTTTTTCCTCTTAAAGCAGTCATTGTTCAAGCATATTATGAAATACTGGGGATTTTTCACTCCTATGTCCATGACTCAAAATTATTCTGCACATGTTGTGAAGGTGGTAGCATCCCTTCCTCTTTTAATCCTTTCACATGAGCGCAGTACAGTGTAGCAAGACAAAAAAAGTAATATTTTTTCAGAAAAAGAATGTAGTAATGAATCTAGACTTTGTTTCTAGCAGTGGTAATCCTCCATCCCATGTTACCACACTATTCAAAGCCATAGAAAAAACCATGGCTGAAACTGAATTTCAAATAAAAGCTAGAAAGCAGTTTTAAATCTCAAACACAAAAAAGCAGAGCACTACATGTAATTTCAAAAAATAAGACCATGATATCTGACTACCTGCTCTCCCACCAATAGCTGTTGTCACCAACTAGAAAATTATTAACCAATCACAGATTTATTCAAATTCATAGTTTGAACAACATCTAAGCATGTTTGTGAAATGCATCACCAAGAAGCCATCTGTGCATTTTCAACTATACCATTTATATTTCACAAAACCAAGCAGCTGTTTTGCTGTGATTTTTCTGAGCTTTTAAAATTGGCTTTCAAGACCTAAAGCCATTGAGGTTATAGAACATAAACCACAAAGTGTCTGTTTCTATGTTCGCCTGGAAGGGTGATGATGAGAAAAAACTTCCAAGATGCACAGAGAAATTTCTTAATGCTGAGTTATGTCTTCACAATCTCAATTAGAATGAAAAGTAAGTGCCAGGATTATTTTTGCCCCTCCAGCCTAATTGCCCAAAGTGTCTCCTTCCATTAGAAAGAGTCTGATTGTAAAGGTGGGAATGCAAACCTGAACTCCCGATAAGGAAAGAAATCAGACCATATGTTAAAAATAATTATTACGCCTAATTCGATCAGAGTGAAAAGCTTAGGCTAATACTGAGCCTGTATAATATGGGTAAATAATTGGAAGAAATTGCATTTTATCTGCTGTGTACTGCTTTTCTACATACAGATGAGTTGTATTTACTGGAGGGCGGCTAATATTCATGTTGAAGGCAGAAAGTAACAGTGACTCACTGTTCTTTATCTGAGACTTTGTTCACTGTTGCTGCCTGAACCATTATAAGCCATTTTGATCAAAATGGCAATGCACACCTCAGTACAGACAAGTATAACATGCACTTTAAGTTTAAACACTGTAGTCTGTGATTAGTTACCTTTTATCTAAATATTATACATTCCCCTTTATCATAGAAAAGAAATTCTCTAATATCTTTGTTGTTGCTTCAGAAGATATCATAGGGATGCAGCTTTAAGGGATTAGATATAGGTAGGAAGATTAGGAGGAATAAAGAGGAATTGTATCTTCCAGTAAAATCACAAAATCACAGAATAATTCCAGTTGGAGTGTACCTGGGGAGGCCTCTAGCCCAACTTCTTGCTCAAAGCAGGATCAATGCTGAGTTCAGACCAGGCTGCTCAAGGGTTTGCTCAGTCAGGGACTGAAAGCCTCCAAGGATGGCAACACCATGACCTCTCTGTGCAGCCCCTTGCAGCATTTGTCCACCTTGACAGGGAAGTGATCCTGCCCCAACCATCTCAGTGGCCTCCTTTAAACTCCCTCCAGTTCACTGATGTCTGTCTTGTACTGAGGGGGTCCCCAACTTGGATGCAGTACCTTAGATGGTGTCTAATAAGTGGTTATTTCCAACCACTTTCTCTTTCACATGTCCAAAAATGGCTTCTGAGATGATTTGTCCCTAGAAACAAAGCAAATCCACTTGTCCTGTAGTTTCTCTGATCATTCTTCTTGCTATTTTTAAAGACTGGTGAGAG
The DNA here is from genome assembly GCF_028858705.1 of Grus americana. Classification (NCBI taxonomy): domain Eukaryota; kingdom Metazoa; phylum Chordata; class Aves; order Gruiformes; family Gruidae; genus Grus; species Grus americana. Next base: position 109,447,939 of record NC_072854.1, read on the forward strand.
ACAGCCATCTCCCACAGGGCCCTACCGACCAGCTTCCTAAATACATCAAAGCCCGGTCCTCTCAGCTCCGGGATTTACACTGCTACTTGCCCTCCTCACTCTTGTCAACATCCTGGTCTCCACCATTTCACAATGGCCACAGTCAAGGCTGCCATTGATTGTCACATCCTCAACCAGATCTTGTCTGTGAGCAGCAGATCCAGAAGAATATTATGTCTAGCTAGCTTATGTAGCATCTCCATTAAGAAGTTACCCAACATGCTCCAGACAGCCCCCGCATTGCTGCCCTTCCAGGCAGGGAGGTTAACATCTCCCATAAGGGAGAGGGTCTATGATTTGCAGGACTTCCTTTGACTGCTCCAAGAGGACTTCAACCTACCCTGTATACTTGCATCCCAACCTGTTTCCTCATTTAATTGCAAGCTGTCATCACCAACCCTCATGTATTTAGTTTAAAGCCCTCCTTACCAGGTTGCCGAGCCTGCTGGCACAGATGTCTCTGCTCAGCTTCTCAGCTGACTATGCAGCCAGTTGTTACCTTGCAGGATGTGTCCACTCCTATCCAAACTTTTCCCCTGACCTGTTTGATCAAGGAGGGCTAACCAGGTCCTTCACTTTTGCCCCTAAAGCTCTGCAGTCATTCTTGATTTATTCCACACCACCAATAGCAGCATCATTGCTGCCCATGGTTGAATATGCAATACAGGACCAGAGCTCAAAAGGAAGAGGTACCTTCAGCCTTTCATGTCCAAGCAAGCTGGTAGCCGTACAAGTAGGGTGAAGCATGGGTCTACTGACTGAGCAGCAGAGACTGCATTGACTGGAGCAAGGGAAAGCTTCATCCTGGCTGTTCGTAATTTTGGGCCTTAATCCCAAGTGGCTTTGCCTGTGCCAGGTATAGTCTGAGGTTGTGCCCTTCCTGAGGAAGGCAGAGCCAGCACCACTGGAACAACCTTGTCAGAGCTCCCCGGGAGGGCTTGGGGCACTCCGGACACCAGTGCCAGTGCTCCCACCACAATCACATTTTGGCAAGGTAAATTACTAACCCTACTCAACAACTTCTTTGCCTCAGTCTTCACTGGCAAGTGCTTGAGCCACACTGCCCAGGTCACAGAAGGCAAAGGCAGGGACTGGGAGAATGCAGAACCGCCCACTGTAGGAGAAGATCAGGTTCGAGAATATCTAAGGAACCTGAAGGTGCACAAGTCCATGGGACCTGATGAGTTGCATCCGCAGGTCTTGAGGGAACTGGCGGATGAAGCAGCCAGGCCACTTGCCATCGTATTTGAGAAATCCTGGCAGTCTGGCGAAGTTCCCGCCGACTGGAAGAGGGGGAACATAACCCCCATTTTTAAGAAGGGCAAAAAGGAAGACCCAGGGAACTACAGGCTGGTCAGTCTCACCTCTGTGCCTGGCAAGATTATGGAGCAGACCCTCCTGGAGACTATGCTCAGGCACATGGAAAACAAGGAGGTGATTGGTGACAACCAGCACGGCTCCCGTAAGGGCAAATTGTGCCTGACAAACTTGGTGGCCTTTTATGATGGGGTTACAGCATCCGTGGATAAGGGAAGGGCAACTGATGTCATCTACCTGGACTTGTGCAAGGCATTTGACACTGTCCCGCACGACATCCTTGTGTCTAAATTGGAGAGACATGGGTTCGAGGGATGGACCACTTGATGGATAAGGAATTGGCTGGATGGTCACACTCAAAGAGTTGTGATCAACGGCTCAATGTCCAGGTGGAGAACAGTGACGAGTGGTGTTCCTCAGGGGTCGGTACTGGGACTGGCACTGTTCAACATCTTTGTCAGTGACATGGACAGTGGGATCGAGTACACCCTCAGCAAGTTTGCCGACAACACCAAGCTGTGTGGTGAGGTTGACACACTGGAGGGAAGGGATGCCATCCAGAGGGACCTTGACAGGCTGGAGAGGTGGGCCCATGCAAACCACATGAAGTTCAACAAGGCCAAGTGCAAGGTCCTGCACGTGGGTCAGCGCACTCCCAAGCATGACTACAGGCTGGGCGAGGAATGGATTGAGGGCAGCCCTGAGGAGAAGGACTTGGGTGTATTGATTGATGAGAAGCTCAACATGAGCCAGCAGTGTGCGCTTGCAGCCCAGAAAGCCAACCGTGTCCTGGGCTGCATCAAAAGAGGTGTGACCAGCAGGTCGAGGGAGGTAATCCTGCCCCTCTACTCTGCTCTTGTGAGACCCCACCTGGAATACTGCATGCAGCTCTGGGGGCCCCAGTACAGGAGAGACATGGAGCTGTTGGAATGAGTCCAGAGGAGGCCACAGAGATGATCAGAGGGCTGGAGCACCTCTCCTATGAGGACAGGCTGAGACAGTTGGGGTTGTTCAGCCTGGAGAAGAGAAGGCTCCAGGGAGATCTAATTGCGGCCTTCCAGTACCTGAAGGGGCCTACAGGAAAGATGGTGAGGGACTGTTCATCAGGGAGTGTAGTGACAGGACAAGGGGTAATGGGTTTAAGCTGAAGGAGGGTCGATTTAGATTAGATGTTAGAAAGAAATTCTTTACTGCGAGGGTGGTGAGGCACTGGAACAGGTTGCCCAGAGAGGTTGTGGAGGCCCCATCCCTGGAAGTGTTCAAGGCCAGGTTGGATGGGGCTTTGGGCAACCCGGTCTAGTGGAAGGTGTCCCTGCCCACAGCAGGGGGGTTGGAACTAGATGGTCTTTGGGGTCCCTTCCAACCCAAACCATTCTATGATTCTATGAAGTGAGCTAATGCTCAGCTAAATTTTTGTAGAAGTACTTTGTCATTCAGTTAGTCTCATATGATGCCTAGAACACAAGCAATACCCAGGAGCTGTACCATAATGTTTAAGCAATCAGGTTTATTATCTGCTTGTTTTAATTAAATGCTACTATTTTTTCCCTAGAGGAAGAAAATTTAACATTAAACAATTTAATTTGAAGTAAATGGGCCTCTAAAAGATATATCATTTACTCAGATTTGATTTACCCTGCACAGAAGATTCCTATTCATGAACTATTAATATGACTTAGCCCAATGAGATATGTTTCATTTGTGTCCTACTTCAAATCTTTAGGCTCTCCCATCTGTCAAAAATGTTCGGGCTGCTGAATGATAAAGCCTTGTTGCTATGGCAATTAGTTCCATTACCTAGGTGACAGTGCTGGCATGATGTCACCACTAAAGCGATCTAACTCCTGAAATATTTTTAGTGTCTGTTGCAGATGGCCCACAGTAAAAACACCATTTATCAGTGACCCAAAATACCCACAGGTGACGAGAAGGAAGGTGCAGCTTGACCACAGCCTGTACTACCTGGAGGAGTGCAGGTAAAGAGCAGACTATACAAGTGGACCATCTGCATTCAGCAACACTACCAGAGAATGACAGGGAAGCATAAGCAAGAATAAAAACAAAGAAAAAAGAGAAAACCCGCAGCTTCCTTGTTTGGGCAACAGCTGGATGAACTGCACCACTCTGCTCCTGCCACATCGCCCTCTCCTAATTCGCTTGAGTAACATGAAGGCACACTCTGCAGATGTGTGCATTTGCATATTTTAAGCCTTGCTATTAATTTTTATGTAACATCTACTCACACTTCAAAATCCCAATCAGGGGTCAAAGCCCTGTTGTACCACAAACTCTACAGGTAAGCACAATACTTGATAGCCTCTGCCCACTTGCAGAGGAGTTCAGGAGATGGTGATACAAGAGGCAGTTGTTGCCATTTTCCTGGTTATCTACAATTTATGAAAGCTTTTATCTTCTAGTCACACCAATTCATAGAGCCCACAGTGCAACTGAAGCCAACAGGTAGCAAATTTGGCAGTGATTAAAAGAACAATGATGGTAGCATCTGTTATGTTTTGGGTTTTTTCTCCTCCCTTGGCTTCACCTCAGATTTCTGGGGCACGCTGAAGTGAGCTGCTGTTAGTTGCAGTCAGCAACTGGATTGCACCTGCCTTGACCAGGAAATCTGTGTAAAATGAGACAGGATTTTTCTTCTGCTTCTTACTTGGATTAAACTCCATGTTTTGGAAACTAGCCAGGGAACCAGTAGTTACAGGAACACCCATAGCTGCATTAATGCAGATGAAGGACTTCATTAATCTTTAAGTGTTCAGACCGATCAACAAAAATGTTTTTTTTTCACTGTCGCATACACGAGGTCTCTTCTTCCCCTTGCCAGACTAGTGTCTAAGCAACTAAATACAACCGAGTGAAGAATTTGCATCAAATAACCAATGAGAAGAATTCTCATCCCTTTTTCTGATGAAGAATTGCTCCGCAAAATGAATAAATTATTGGTTTATTCATTATTTAGAATTACAAGGCTATGCTTACAGCAAGTAGTCCTTGATCCATAAATCATTTGCAAACCATTATACACACTCACCACTTGCTGACTTGGTTAGTCATATAAATCACATGGCACGCTGAACAGGTGAATGATAGCTCCTAAACATCGCAATGTGTTGCCTTTATGTCACTCCCCCCACCCCGACACATATCGGACTTTGTCAGGAACACAACATCCCACCTGCCTATCAGCAGCCTCTTTGTTCATCCTTTCTCTCTGAGTATTCATTGATACCAATCACATTCGCAGCAAACTCCTGAACTTGCCTAGTTCGAGATGTAGCTCATGCTCCCCTTGGTGCTCTCTGCCTGACCAGCTAGCATCACAAAGCTGAAAAAAACCCCATAACTGTAATGTCATTGTGGGGGAGAAAAAAAAGGCAAATAGCTTCTCTGACAAAGATACAGACTGACTTCATAATTGTAGGGACCGCACTGCCCTTGCTCCAAATTGTCAACAAACCACCAGAGGAATCCTACATGTGGACACACTTCTGACATGGTCAAAGGTCACATGTGTAATTTGTCTCTCATGGGGATTAGTATTTCATATTGGTCTTCTGCTGGGACATTCAAGTAAATTAACGCTGGTGACGTGCCCTTTACCTGCTGGCCTGCAGACATTCGTTAGGGCTGGAGAAGGACGTTGTTTTCTACCAGGAGCCACAGCAAGCGTGTCTTTTACTAACCTGCCTGTGCATTATTTCTTGCATTTGATCCCAGATTGACACTCTGCTCTCTGAACATTCGTTTCTCTTACTTTCTACTCCTGCACTCACTGAGGATGAGCACAGATGACAGCGTCAGGAGCCCACATCGCTGTGGATCCAGGTCTGCGATTTTGCAGCATAGTTCAAGAGGTGAGAGAGGTCACACACAATGCTGACCTTGTGCATCTGTTGAAAACACATATAATCTGACTCACTGGCTTTCCATGAACTACTGAGACATAGAACAAGGATTGCCATCTGCAGTTGAGAAAGGGGGAATATTAAAGCTCACTTATGAACAATCACAGTACCCAGCTAGAGCTATAACAAATATACTAGAAGTTTACCTAATCTAGCTGCTCAGTTGATATTCTGCTCCCTTGTATTTTGGGGACATCAGTGTTCACATAAGGAGTGGCAGAGTTCACGTTCTTGATGCCCCAAGATGCATGCACTGTATCTTCCACTTAATTCTGTGTAAAAATCTCTGTTTTGGACTTGTGACAGCCTTTACCAGATTGCATACTGGCAGATAGGGTCAAATGATCAAGTCAGAGTTTTATACAGGAGGTAGAGAAGGACTTTTAATTTCTTGTAGGTATTTCTCTTCATTTCCAAGGAGGCACCTTTGGCCTGGTGCTTTACGATGATGCTCGGCTCCAACCGTGCAACCCTGAGGCAGTTATTGAACGACTGCATATGGGAAATAAAGTGACTGCCTCAGCAGGTGGCAAACCCAAACAACCCCTTTGCACTACACAGGGCAGTGCACAGAAACATCCAGTAGGAACTAAGTCAAGAATAGGGGATGAGGTGCTTCCAAGCCACCCCAAGTCACCCCAATTATCTCAGGGCTTGCTCCTGGGAGAGCTCAGCAGCCTTCTCCGCCAGCATCTATCTGTTAAGCAAGTGCACGTGAGCTTGGTGAATCAGGACCTTTCCAAAGAAATGCTCAGGCTTCACCTAAGGATCGTTTAACAAATTAATAACACTCAGATTCCCAAGGTAGAACCAGCAGCAACATGTTATGTTGTGCAGTGGTTTAGTTTATGAACTGAAAATTAAAATATCCAATCAAAACTGTAGAAAAACATCTAGGTAGGCAGGAAATAAGTCATTCAATGAGAATTGGTCAGGACATCATCTGTGATGACTGAAGGTTACAAAAAGTGTCGTATATCAGTTGTAAATGAGATGATCAGTTATTGCTGTTACCACTATTGAATGTATTTGAACTTACGTATGCTTCACATGTGACAAACTCTAGTTTACAGAGAAAAACATTTAAAAGGCTGTTAACTGTGTAGGACCATGTGCCAGATTAAATTCCTGCTATCCTTACACCTTGCCATGGTGAATCCATTAAAAGCAATTTATACATAACAGCCATAATATACCGTCTATACAAAAATTCAGCTTGAACATGCTAAAACTGGAATAAAGATATTGCCCTGTACTGAGGTAAAGGCAGCTCTCAATACAAAGCTTTAAAAAAAAACATCACTGGGTGGCTCTCAGGAATATTAAGTTTAGGCAATCTTTTAGCTTTTCCTTAGAGACGTCCTAATTCAAGCTCTGCAGTTATCATGTTAACGCAGGTACAAGCATATCAGAAGCTATTTGCTATAATATAGGCTTGCTTTATTTATTTTAAACTTGTGTTAACGTTGGAGGGAGACCATGAGAAATGTGCTGGTATAAATTTCTTGTGAGCTGATCCTGATTTTTAGAGATGCCCAATTAATTCATTCCTTCTTCCTTTAAAGGGAACGTCCCAAAAACTGGGATAGTGCAAACATTATGTCATCTAGTATCAACCGAGAGAAAATGTAAAATATTTGCAATACCAACAGAGAAGTCTTTAAACCCACACTTTATGTTACCCTTGGAAACCAGTAAGACACACTGTCATGCTGTAACATATTAGCATTTAAGGGTCTTTAGAAAACTATAGCTCTGGCTGTTTAGGACTACATATATATGCACAAACCCATTATCCTAAAAAGTCTGTGGCGGTCTGTGCACATTGCTTTCTTAATGACTGAGCACTGCTGTCAGTGGTGGCAGGCATGCCAGCCATTTGGGGTTTAGAGACCCGGCTCTTTCTCAGACATTACATTTTTTGGGGGTTTTGTTTACAAAAAAATAAATTGCTTCAGCAGGGCAGAAAAAAACCAGAATGGTCCGACATGGCAGAGGGAAAATCCTCTTTTCCCTTCTCCTCCCTATGCTGCCGCCCAGAAAGCGGTGTGCTGATGGAAGTAGGACTACTTTTAGCAAAGGGCTTGTTTTTTTCCCTTAACCAAGCAGACAAACAACAGCTAGCTCTCCCTCTCTCTGCTTCCACATCTCTTTTTTTAATTGTAATCCTCCTGCATAGTACAAATTGTTGTGTGTTTGCTTGTGCTTCCCCACTGCCCAAAAGTCACATCAATTACAAAGGGATGAAAGAAAGAAACTGCTTTTTCTTTTCTAGCCATAACCTTCCACAAATCTCAACTATTCCTGCTACTAATACGTGCCTTGGCTTCCGTGCACTTCACTCAATACCATCTGTACACACCCAAGGACAAAAACGTCCCTTTTGTTACCGAGAAGTGGCCTTGTATAGCTCTCAAGTTGCTGAGGGAGTTTGGCTACACAGGAGATTAGTTTTCTTGCTGAGGAATATTCTATTGTGTCAGCCACATCATTCCTGTCTTTTTTAGAAGTACAGACAAGCAAGAGGCAACGCAGAGATTACTAACTACGCCTAAAAATAATGAAACGTCGTTCAACATGTTAATATGTATCTTCATAAGTGAGCACGGCTGCACAGTACTCACAAGTATTCTCACCGATTCTCTCACCTATACCACTTGCAAGACACTTTAATAATGTAAGATGCAACCCCAGCAACACATATTATTTTTTAAAAATATTTCTGACGACAGTCTGCCTCACTCATATCAGCATCTTTTCACAGCACAAGCAGCCTAAATGACTAAGTACAGCCACCAAGTTTTACTCTGGGCATACTGTGCTTCCACGAACCACTACCCAAGACGGGCATAAAGACAAGAGGGACCTAAGGCCATGGTTGTTCTGGAAAGGTTCTTCCAGTGCTGGGTGTAGGTCTGCATTTCCTGCATACGCACAACACATGCATGGAAAGGTATCTGCTTGACCTTCTCCTGGGAAAAGGGAGATTATTCTGCTGGTATTATCAAAGGAAACAGGGAAACCTGACCAGCATTTGGGTTTGGTCTTAGAAGGAGTAGGACTTGGTTTTAGCTCACCGGTATTCAGCAAGTGTGATCTTCTGATCAGCTGGAGGACTCCATCTGACAGAAAGGCTTAAAAACTGTGAAAAAAGCTTAGACCAGGAAGAAGATAGTGATGTCTGGAATATGAACAGCATGAAGAAAAGAAAAAATTAGACTGAAATCACAACTATTACTTTAATGTCATATTCACCCTCACTTGAAAAGTGGAAAATTAGCAGGCACAGCTTGTCAAAGGGTAACAGTAAAATCAGAGCATTGGTTGCGCTCCAAAATAACAAGTCCAAATATTTTAGCTCCCTTTCTTCATTCAGTGCAAAATACTTTCAACTGACATTTTTGAGTACTTGTTTCCCTTTCTTGCGTCCATCTGGTATACCTATAACTAAAGCATGAGAAAAT